>NC_081406.1:479852899-481052899 GCF_030272615.1 Cryptomeria japonica | reverse complement strand
AGAATCTTCCTCAAGCTGTTAGGCTTTTGCAAATAGAGGACCAGGCTCTTATACCAATTGTTAGATTCAATGACAGTCCCAAGGACAATGAGAGGGGGGGTGAATCAATGTCTAACCAGTTTATAGAATATTTAAACTTTTTTATAACTTTGCAACCCAAATCAATGTACCGGTAAGCAAGAAATAGTGCAGTAAACAAAAATAATAGAGACAACATAAATGCACACCATAACACAAGATATTTAATGAGGAAACCCGGTGTGTGAAAAACTTCGGTGGGATTTGTGACCTACAATATTTACTCACTGGCCAATATGAATAAATATTACTTACAATAGGGGCCTGCACATGTAGGAAGGCCAACTGTCTGGAGCGCACTACTCAAAACAATCTCACTGACTACAAAATGGATAATTAAATCCAATACAATGTACTGCTCAAAATAGCATCTCAAATGCCTGGTTCAGTACCGGTTTAAGCTTAGTCAGATACCTTAACCAAAACCTTCGTTGTCCACTATATCACTTTATACAATAATCTCGTACCATTACATAATACAAAATGATCTACAAGATCTCATACATATATGAGTCTTTACATATACCAAGTCGGCTTACAAATAATTAATTATATTTACAATACAATTCATATAAGAAAATTTTTATCTCATGTTGGCCTGAGTGCTGGTATACTTCATTTCCGGTGTAATTTGGATGCTGGTGAAAGTGTCTGTCAGTGCCGATGTCTGCAGGTGCATGATGTAGAAACCTATTGCCTGTTGGTTGCCAGTTGGTTGCCATCAATGACAACATCAAGTATATTCTCATTAGAGTGTAGAATGCCAACACACACAAGGCAATTTTATGAGAAACTCATCAATGCAAATCTCAATGTAGATGCATTGGGCATATAAACTAAAATTGCCTAATTTGAGTGTCACACAAGCGAAAGATAATTCACAGAGAGAATACATTGAGTTTTCAAAAAGCAGAGCGAATAATTGTGATTACAGAGATGGATGTTTTAAGTTCAACTGGAGAGAAAAGGGCAGCAAAGAGTTCAGAATCTAAGGGAAAGAAGACTAAGACAAAGGATGTGCCTTCTATTAGAAGACAGAATCAAGACATGATTCATTAAATGCAAGCACCCGACCCAAAGTCTAGAAGGTTGAAGTAACACCTTCCTGGAAGGGACCAGTTGGAAGATAGATACAAAGAGGTCAGGGATTTCTAGAGTAAGGTGAGGGGACACAAATTATTCCTATTCCATTATCTAAGGAGAAACAAGGAAATGCCTCTTTGTAATCCTTGGATGAAGAATTTGGGTAAGTTAACTGTCCCAAATGTCTTTATGAACATAAGGTTGCTGGAGGTTCTGGTTAGAAATTATAATTTTGTGAAGAGATACATTCAATTCCCAAATGGTGATGCATTCATTAGGTTTTCCATGGGTACTGTGAATGAAGTTTTTAATTTAGATCCCAACCCCGACAAACCCCTGTCCTTTGGGGAGTTAGAGGAAGAATATCTTAGGATGGACACTACATACACTGGTTGGAAAATTTCTATTCATAAAAGGCAGCCAGGGAAATTGTCTGAGGAAGATGGGCCACCATTTAGTATTGATTTATTTAGACACTACTTGTAGTATACATACATGTCATGCAGGCAAGTAGGAGGAGTCGAGGTGCCTGATTTTGCGAGTACCGAGCCATTGGTTTTAGCTTCTGACATACAAATGTATGAGCCCATTCCTTTTGACTATGCTTCATATTTGGTAGAGAAGTTACATGAAGGTTTTCTAAACCTTAAAGATAATAGGAAACCTACCTTCAAATTTTATTCATTGTTAATGCATTTGGTTTTGTTCTATGGACATGTGAAGGGTTTGTGGCTAGAAGATTTAAAATTGAATACAATGAACAGGGAAGGTGAAGAACAACACGTGCAATTATGGACATCTCTTTGGGATTCTCAGTATATGAGATCCAATTATATTAAGTTTGAAGAACATATAGTGAAACCACTGTACAAGATATATGGGGTTCCATGTGAAGGATCTATCTCTGATGGGATTTAGATATTTTTAAGGCCTAAGGATTGTGATGAAAGGCGAATTGTTGACCATAACTGGGGAGACTAGTTTGTAAACAAAGATTTCACATGTTTCAGAATATATGGATTTGAGGGAAGCCCTTATATGTTTCCTAAATTAGTTCCAGACATAATAGCCTACATAGAGATTGTAAGGCAGTTGAGTGTGTCAAATGCTAAATATTTTGCAGATTTGCGCAAACAAGCCTTCCTTCTTGTAACACTAAGTTTTGGTGATTTTACAATAGTGTCTACTAAAGCTTATGATACAATTGATAGAAAATTGATGGAATAATACAACTTATTTGAGCACTATATGCTAGGATGAATTATGATCCTGAAGGTTATATTCATTCTTGCAAGAAAAAGAAAAACTTGGGAGATTATCTGCACTCAAGTCTGGAGGCCGAAGATATGTTTAGGAATATGGAGGATGCAGAAGCCCAAGAGGTAATTGATAGACTGAAAAAAGAATTGGCAGAAAAGAGGTAGATTGCAGGAAATGGAAACTAAGGAGGAGGAGGCGGAAAGTGAATCAGATCAAAATGCAGCCATCTCTAGGTATCAAGTACCAAAAAGGAAAGAAGAGCCCAATGTGCAAGAGAAAATTGTGACAAAATTGGAGGTTCAAGTTGATTCCAGGTTGGAGGAATATTCTGCCTTTGTTGTAGATGATGTCATTATACAACCAAAATAATTTAAATAATTTTTGTACAATTTCAAAGGAAAGAAGTTGAGGGATTCTATTCCCAACATTACACCAGAAAATGAAGTTGAACTGTTGAGGAAGTTAAAAGAACAAATAGATGCTGAATTGGCCACAATGACTCCTCAAAAGGGGAAACATATACTTATAGAGGCTGGAGTGATCTTATTTCTTGGATAGGATCTTAGTGCTTCATTTATTTTTGATAGTTTATTACATTTAAAGAATAAGGAGTTTAAATTAGATATACAAGGTGTAAATGATGTGTTCATTGGGTCAAGGTTCGATCAAGATGAGAAAGCCTTATTGTTATGGGCTTTATATCCTCCTAATAGAAGACTGAAGATTATTGATGTTGATAAGGCCTTTGGCCATATGATGAAGCTTAAAGTTGGGGAGATTGATCCCATCGTTTCTGCAGATATTAGAGTAGATATCTCAAAGTTTAACAAGGCACAAATGGTCAGGACAGTAAGAGAAAGAAACCAATATGAAGGATTGTATGAAGAAATGCTGAGAACAAGTGGGCAACCAATGCCAATGGTTCTTTCTTAGGATAACTCACAATGGAAGAAAAAGTGTGAGGAATTACAACAAGAAAACAAAAAGATGCTTAAATAGATGCAAAGTGCGGGGACAGATACTGCCTCTGTATTGTTAACCAAAAGATTTGAGACTTTGCAAGGCTTTCTGGAAGAGTTCTGGACAGTTTTTCAGAAGAACATGGATAATGTAGTCTCACACAACAGGATTCAAAACAAATTAGGGACTAGACTGCATGATAGAACAATAGCCAAAGCAGCAACCAAGGAGATTGAAAAGATAAAGAAGTTGTTGGCAAGACACAATAAATTTGATGAACAATTATAGATTGAGTATGATGAGTGAAAGCACATAACTCACGATGGTTTCCCATAATTGGTTGATCATAAAGGTGAGATTAAAGATAAGGATAAATGGATCTCAGAATGCCAGAGTCTTCTCAATGCTGCCCTTGATATTTCCCGGACTGATGGAATTGAATTAAAAAAGACTATAGAACAGATGGAGAATTTTGTCACACTGGAGATCATCGTCAGGGACATAATTCATGATGTAGATACATACAAGTTAGAAAAATACTTGGGGCACATTTAGAAATGCGGCAAGATTCTGGGAGATTAGACTTGATTTTTAAAAATGTCTCAAGGAAATGTTTGTTTTTAGGTAGTTATTCTTTAGTTAGTCTTATTTAAGTTTAATTCCAAATGAAAGGGTATGCCCTTTCATTGTGGAACCGAATCTCATCTATATGTTTCACTCTGTCAAGACAATATTTTATGCAGTGCTTATGCAGTTTGTTTTTTAAGAAAGACAATATCAAGTTGGTGGATGACAATATTTATTGAAATCAACCAGTTTTATTATTTATTTTCAATATAAAGATCAAGTGTTCTTCATCTTTGATGGTATCTACTTTTTCAATTGATTGATTAGTTCCCTGTGATAAATCTATTCAATTAGATTGCTTCAATGTGCTATCTTGTGTTATTGTGATTGAGATTAATTTTCAGTTTGAATATCAGTTTGAAGGATTGGTTGGCAAGTTTCAAATTGTCTTATTGGTCTTTCAGAGTAAAGTTAAATCCAATAAGACTAACTGCATATTATATTTTGATTACAACTCATATAGATGCCTTTGACGTGATGATCTTGGTTTATTTTTTGGAAATGCCAAACTGGTGAAAAGACATTGTGCTATATTTAATCAATTGATTATCTTATGTTTATTTCAAACAAAGATCAAGTCTTTTTCATCTCTGATGGTATTTATCTTTTTGATTGTTTGATTAGTTCCATGTGATAAATCTATCCATTTATATTGTTTCAATGTGCTATCCTATGTTATTATAGTTTGGGTTAAGTTTCAGTTTGATTATCAGTTTGAAGGATTGGATGTCAAGCTTCATTCTGTCTTATTGGTCTTTCAGAGCAAAGTTAAATTCAGTAAGACTAACAACAACATTATGTCAGGGGTGAAGGCACTGGTCTACTATTGTTTGAATATAATTTAATCAGGTGTTTTCAGAGTAATCTCAATTAAGAAATCATACTTATAATAAAGTAACCTTTTATTTAAAGCATTCATTTACAAGCGAGCAATTCAAAGTTTTCAGTAATTATTTAATTGAAGTGACAATCTCAGGAATCATTTGCCCTCTAATGCACATAAACCTTGGAAACATTCAATTCCAATCAGGCATACTTGACAACAATGGGATTAATACCCATCAAAAGTCTCTTCTCAATCTTCAAAACACCCTTACAAGACAACAACTTAATAGACACCAACCATACTTTGAGGAAGACAAACATGACAAAGGCTGCCCTTACCTTATAATGAAGCCAATTGCTCCAATCAGTCTCTTGATATCATTGTTACAGACTTATCCTCCAATTTATAGAAAGATCCAATGGTTCAAATGAAAGTTATGATAATTCTTCCAAAACTTGTGTCATATGAACTAGCCAAGAAAATGGCTGAGGATGTATATTGTAAAGATGCAAGACATGATATAGATGATATGGATAAGGAAACACAAGAAATGGCAGTTGAACATGTCAAAAAATATCCCCATGTGTTAAACGCCCTTGATATTGATGAATATGCTAGAAGTGTGGAACAACAGACATCCACGAAAAAGGAGGAAACTCTTGTTGACATAAAGATTGAATCGACAATATGAATATAAACAACAAAAAATAATTTTCTACAATTCATGGGTTAAAATCTATTTTAGTTTCTCTTTATATCTCTATGCTATGGAAATGCCCTTAACTTTTAAAAAAAAATAATTTTTGTCTCTTTTTCTACAATTTGTTATGTTTTTTTTAAATTTGATTTTTTTTTCCGATTTTTTCCCGATTTTTTCAAAATAAATCTTATACTTTTGGTTTGCTGATTTTTTCCCCAAATGATTTTTGCTTCTATGATATAAAGAGCCATCCCAAGATGAGGAATTTTATCTGCTAACTGGAGAAACTGAAGAGACCCTTTCAGTAGGGAAAATTGTACAAGCAACTACCCGTAGAGTCCTAAATAATTGTATAAAAGCTGCAAAAATCGTTAATTTTTTACAATTCATGGGTTAAACTCTATTTTAGTTGCTCTTTATATCTCTATGCTATGGAAATGCCCTTAAGTTTTTTTAAAAAATAGTTTTTGTCTCATTTTCTACAATTTTTTATGTTTTTTTTAAATCTGTTTTTTTTTTTTTTTTTTGCTGATTTTTTGCCCATTTTTTTTGGGCAAGCAGCTTCTAAGAACCATGTTATGGATCCATTGGATAATACTAGAATTCATCCAGAGTCATATGAAATAGCCAATAAAATGGCTGAGGATGTATACTGTGAAGATGCAAGACATGATATAGATGATATGGATGAGGAAACACAAGAAATGGCAGTTGAACATGTCAAAAAATACCCCCATGTGTTAAAGGCCCTTGATATTGATGAATATGCTAGAAGTGTTGAACAACGGACATCCAATAAAAAATAGGAAACTCTTGTTGACATAAAGATTGAATCGACAATATGAATATAAGCAACAAAAATTAATTTTCTACAATTCATGGGTTAAACTCTATTTTAGTTGCTCTTTATATCTCTATGCTATGGAAATGCCCTTAAGTTTTTTTTAAAAATAGTTTTTTCTCTTTTTCTACAATTTGTTATGTTTTTTTTTTAAATTTGATTTTTTTTCGATTTTTTGCCAATTTTTTTTCCTGGGTAGCAGCTTCTGGGAACCATGTTATGAATCCATTGGATGATACTAGAATTCATCCAGAGTCATATGAACTAGCCAAGAAAATGGCTGAGGATGTATACTGTGAAGATGCAAGACAAGATATAGATGATATGGATGAGGAAACACAAGAAATTGCAGTTGAACATGTCAAAAAATATCCCCATGTGTTAAAGGCCCTTGATATTGATGAATATGCTAGAAGTGTTGAACAACAGACATCCAATAAAAAAAAGGAAACTCTTGCTGACATAAAGATTGAATCGACAATATTGTCACAAACCTCCTTTATCACCTTTGGATTAAAATACAAACTCTATTATATTTCTTTTGGCTAAACTATTGAATGAATATTATAAAGGAATAAAAATAATAAATCACACACACACATGGAAAATATACTTTTTTTAATTGTTTATTTAAATTTCCTCACCCAAATTATGGCACATGTTGTAGGAGGAATAAGAAGCTTCTAGAGGCTTCTCCACCACCTTGCATGTAACTCCTCCCACTAAGTCTAATCAATTTGCATGAAGGCCAAATTGGGAGAGAATCTCTATTTTTTTTAATTAAAAATTAGGTAGTGGAATTTGGAGTTTTTTCTTATAAAAGATGCACAAGTTTTCAAAAAAAAAGGAGTTGGTAATTCCATAAAGAAATTCTTCAAAAAAATTTCCTCTTGTAGTCATATTTTCATTTTTCAGCTAAGATTTTTGCTTTGGAGGACTTCTCTTCAAGTTTGAAGGATCAAGGGAGATCCATAGAGGATTCTACACCATCTTCAAGCACCCAGGTTCTTTCAAATTTAGTTTTTTTCATGCAACTTATTCTTGCTGCAAATTAGAGTAGATTAAATTATTTGTTTCAAATTTTGATGAGAAATAGATTCATTTATTTTCAGATTCTTGATAAGAATTAGAAGTAGATTAAATTGTTTAAGAAATTAGAATCATTTGTTTCAAATTTTGATGAGAAATAGACTCATTTATTTTCAGATTCTTGATAAGAATTAGAAGTAGATTAAATTGTTTAAGAAATTAGAATCATTTGTTTCAAATTTCGATGAGTATTAGATTCATTTATTTTCAGATTCTTTATAAGAATTAGATCCATTAGTTTCAAATTTTGATAAGTATTAGATCCATTGTTTAAGAAGTTAGATCCATATATTCCAAATTCTTGATAGGAATTAGATTAAATCGTTTAAAATTTCTTATTAAGTTTAGATTGATTCTTGCTGAAGAACTAAAATCTATCTTTATCTTCTTTCTCCAGAATCATTTCTCTAGTTATTGATTTAAAATCTGAAACATATATTTAAAGAGATCTCGCTATGATCATTCTCTTTGTGATTTCTCATTTTCTGGTTATCTAAATCCTCTGTAAAAATATAATTAACATTTCTTCTCTGTGAAAATTTTCTCTGTGTGTACAAATAAATTTATCCCTCTTCTCTGTGAATAAATCTCCATGTGTAAAGAACAAAGGAATAAATAATCCATCTCTGGTTACTTCTCTACTGTATGTTGTTCCTAGAACTTAATCTGTATTCTCTCTAACATTAATATGTTTTTTTTTACATACCTGTTATCTATTCTTCTATGTGTGAATTTCAATAATCTGGAAATGTAATTCTCTTGCATATAAAAACGCACATATATATATACATATATATATATAAAACATAAAAATTTATATTTCAAACTTTAAACCATGGTAACGCACGACATTCAAAAATTGCCATAGGCATGCACGCACGGTATTTAATGCAGCTGCCGCAAGTTTTATTGGAAACCGCGGGGTTAATGGTACCCCCACTACCCTGCGGTCACCGTAAGTGGCCGCAGGGGAGTGGAGGGGACCACGCAGCCCCCCTCATTCCCTACAGGTCTGTGCATGGAGGACCATAGGGGATGATGGGACCCGTGGTTCCCACCTCCCCCTAATTACTACATTTAAACTTGTTAATGATTAATTTCGATGAAATTAATAAAATCGCTTTTTTATTAAAAAGTTAAGTTACTTTTTTTATATCATTTCAAATTTAATATAAGTTAAATTTTTTATTCTATATAATTGGTTAGTTAAATTTATTTCTTTTAAAAAAATTAGCAAAAGATGGAAATCAAATTATTGTTTCAATTCCTTTAGGGAATTAATGGATTTTTTTTTATCAATGATTTTGATTTACTTAAAAAAAAACAAATAAGTCTTATTATTTCAATTTGATCCAAAATTTCAAAAGTATAAGCTAATCCCTCATGGGGAATTTGTAACTCTATAATTAATTAGTCTCGCGATAAGAGAAAACATTTCTGTATTTTGTATGTAAATGACGTTACTTTTGCATTGCATTTATATTATTTCGCATTCCTTATCTTCATGCAATTACTCATAAGTTCACAATTATCTTTACCATGCCAATACATGTATTAATTCGTTTAATTGTAGAATAATGATATTTATCTTTTCAAATAGTATTTAAAGTTTAAATTATGTACATCCATTTCATAATTATATTTCAAGCATGATGTTCATAAGCTCTTAGTTTAGAAACTAAACAAAGGAAGTTGGAAAACCAAAACTAGCAGCGTTCGGTATATACGGTGCCTCTGGGTCATGCTTACAGCTAATGCCGTCGTGTTGAACTACTGCACTTAACGCCTAATAAAGCTGCATTAACGACGTCTGTGGCATTGTCCCTATAAATCATTGGGGAGTAATAAGGGACACTTGGAAGTTAAAATCCAAGGGGCGGGTAATCCCCCTTGGATCGATAATTTAATAAGATAACTTTTAAATGATTTTCACATCCGTTGAGATAAACCATAGTAAACCCCTTTTTAGGGATGGTCAAGTTAAATGCTCGCATAGAATTGATTTCTTTTTTATCTTGAAGGGATATTGGTGATTTGCAATTGGGTCAAGGGTGACGCTCATGATAAGAATTAGGATCTAGTTATTTTTAGGCCACAAGCAATAGGCCACCTTGAGCCTTCGCTTAAGCGCTACCATCATGGGTAGCAACCACAGAGAAACTGTCTGGGACACT
The DNA here is from genome assembly GCF_030272615.1 of Cryptomeria japonica. Classification (NCBI taxonomy): domain Eukaryota; kingdom Viridiplantae; phylum Streptophyta; class Pinopsida; order Cupressales; family Cupressaceae; genus Cryptomeria; species Cryptomeria japonica. The sequence continues at coordinate 481,043,261 of NC_081406.1, read as the reverse complement.
GACCCTAGAAAGGGTTGCGTGCCCACAAATCAGTTTACATCGAACCATAGAATAGAAAATAGAACTACATACTTTACGCCTTGATCCCGTGCCGAAGCGGGTATGTAGGTAGTCTTGGGACGGAGTTGTCTCTCGTACTCAGGCATTTGTGGGTGGGGTCGAGGCTTGGTTGAGTAAGAATCCTAATTGAAAGATAAGATAATTAAATTGAAAAAGAAATTCAATGCATACTCGGAAGGAATCTCGTATGGATTCGCTTGACTTCCCGAGGCTTTAAGCCAAATTCTGAGGTGGAATTCAAGCTTGTATTATTTTAATTACTCCTAAGGATGGCGACCTCGGTGCACTCTTGTTAGAAGAGTGTAGTACTTAGTGAGTGGCTCAGGACCCAAATGGTCCTGATGAGTCTAAGTCTCTAGCCAGAGCATCTCCTATCCTGTTTGGATAGATGCCTACCCCGTATGGGTAGTTGCCTATCCCGTATTGGATAGATGGACTCTTATGTCCCGTATGGACAATTGCCTAACCCGTATGGTTAGATGCTCATCCCAGATGGATGAATGCCTAATCCTAAATGGATGGATGCCCAGAGTATGCAATTGAATAAAATATAATGATTACATTAAACAAAAAAAAAGAATACTCAATTTTGTTGATTCATTTATGGTGGGTTATTACAAATATGAATATAAACAACAAAAAATAATTTTCTACAATTCATGGGTTAAACTCTATTTTAGTTTTTCTTTATATCTCTATGCTATGGAAATGCCCTTAAGTTTAAAAAAAAAATAGATTTTGTCTCTTTTTCTACAATTTGTTATGTTTTTTAAAATCTGATTTTTTTTCAACTTTTTGCCAATTTTTTTCCGGGCAAGCAACTTCTAGGAATCATGTTATGGATCCATTGGATGACACTAGAATTCATCCAGAGTCATATGAACTAGCCAAGAAAATGTTTGAGGATGTATACTGTGAAGATGCAAGACATGATATAGATGATGTGGATGAGGAAACATAAGAAATGGCAGTTGAACACGTCAAAAAATATTCCCATGTGTTAAAGGCCCTTGATATTGATGAATATGCTAGAAGTGTGGAACAACGAACATACAATAAAAAGCAGGAAACTCTTGCTGACATTAAGATTGAATCGGCAATATGACTATAAACAACAAAAAATAATTTTTGACAATTCATGGGTTAAACTATATTTTAGTTGCTCTTTATATCTCTATGCTATGGAAATGCCCTTAAGTTTTTTAAAAAATAGTTTTTCTCTTTTTCTACAATTTGTTATGTTTTTTTTTTAAATCTGATTTTTTTCCGATTTTTTCCCATTTTTCCTGATTTTTTTCCTAGCAAGCAGCTTCTGGGAACCATGTTATGGATCCATTGGATGATACTAGATTTCATTCAGAGTCATATGAACTAGCCAAGAAAATGGCTGAGGATGTATACTGTGAAGATGCAATACATGATATATTTGATATGGATGAGGAAACACAAGAAATGGCAGTTGAACATGTCAAAAAACATCCCCATGTGTTAAAGGCCCTTGATATTGATGAATATGCTAGAAGTGTGGAACAAATGGCATCCAATAAAAAGTGGGAAACTCTTGCTAACGTAAATATTGAATCGACAATATGAATATAAACAACAAAAAATAATTTTCTACAATTCATGGGCTAAACTCTATTTTAGTTGCTCTTTATATCTTTATGCTATGCAAATGCCCTTAAGTTTTTTTAAAAAATAGTTTTTGTCTTTTTTTTTACAATTTGTTACGTGTTTTTTAAATCTGATATTTTTCCGATTTAGAAAAAAAAAAACTAATACTTTTGGTTTGCTGATTTTTTCCCCAAACGATTTTTGCTACTATGATATAAAGAGCCATCCCAGGATGAGGAATTTTATCTTCTAACTGGAGAAAATAAAGAGCCCTTTTCAGTGGGGAAAATTGTACAACCAACTTCCCATAGAGTCCTAAATAATCGTATAAAAGTTGCTTCCATACAAAGGGCTATTTTGAGGGCTGGAAGGGTTTATAGTCGCAGAGAATTGTTGAACAGGTAATGGTTACAGTAACCAACCAAGTTGGTGTTGACATAAACCTAGCAGCATCACTTGAATGGATGTTTTCTCCTCTGCAATTTGTAGCTATCCTTGGACCTAGAAAAGTTGCTTCCATACAAAAGGCTATTTTGAGGGCTGGAAGGGTTTACAGTCGCAGAGAATTGTTCACCCCTCTAGAAGCTATGAAGTGACTTGTCTTTATAATTGGCAGTCATAGAATGGAGAGGTTAAGGAGGTTGAGGATCCATATTTTGCCAAAGAGGATACCATTAATCAAAGTGAACAAGAGAATACAAGGAGAGCAAAGGAACTTGCAAAAAAATCTTGATGACAAGAATGAAAGGACCAACCTCTTGTACAGTTGATGCCGAGCATCTATATGTAGCAATTGTGCCCTAATAATTGCCTTAATTTTAAGTTTTACTCATTATTGATGCATTTAATCTTATTATGTGGACGTTTTAGGGGTATGCAGACCGAGGAATTGAGGCTTAACATCAGAAACAACCAAGGGGAGGAGCAACATGTTCAATTATGGACTTCTATTTGGGATTCTCGTTACACAAGATCAAATTATAACTGAATCAAGACCTAAATATTTTGGTGACAAAAAGATAGTGAATCATAACTGGGGTGATTGATATGTCCAATGACTTGTCTTTATAATTGGCAGCTGGAAAATGGAGAGGTTAAGGAGGTTGAGGATCCATATTTTGCCAAAGTCGATACCATTAAACAAAGTGAACAAGAGAATGCAAGGAAAGCAAAGGAACTTGCAAAAAAATCTTGATGACAAGAATGAAAGGACCAACCTCTTGTACAATACACAACATGAAGCACAGGAAGTAAGAGGTAGTAACAATAATGGTGATGACCATTGTGTCAATGGCACCATCGTCTGCTGCTACAATTTTCTTCAATTTGAATTTGGTAAGTAAAAGTAGATTGAATTCCTTGGGGTTTAGGGTTTCCAGCTCCAATAGGTTGCTTCCCATGCACGAAGAATTTGCAAGGAAGAGGTTCCACGTTCAATTCTCAATAGGGACTCATGAGAAAGAGAAAGAGCGGATTGTGAACGAGAAAAGGTCGCTTGCCGTTGCCACAGGTGAATTCTTCATCAACATCTATCAACAACAATTGTTCTCACTTCCTCCCAATTTTTGCACCTTGATGAGCCCGCATATAATGATGACGCGTAATTACTTAAAACAAAAAAATACCACTTGTTTGTCGGAATTCCAACATGAAATGCGAAATCTACACTATCGGCAAAAGCCAACCCGATGGTAACATAACTAGAAGCATGTCATCGGGATATAATACACCGGAGAAGTCCATCGGCATAACACACACTAGCGGCAAAGCCGAGATCTTGTATTGCCGATAGTCGATGAGGCTATCGGTAAGACTTTTCCCGATGGACACTGGAAAAAGTAAAAAGCATCGGCAAAGGTTAAGATGATATAGGGTCAAAGCTTATGCTAAGGAGACATAATGTATCAGGAGGAGCTACGCCGAGGGAAAAGACATTGGGGAAATCATGCCCATCACTTGAGCACATTTTAACCTATCCCAATGGCCAATGAGACTAGCGGGATAACTCGCACCGATCAGTAGGAAGAGAGGTCATTGGCTTATGTTATCCCGATGAGTAAGAAGACATCTAGAGCCTATGAAAATCATCAGACCAACATATGCCATCAATAGGTAAAATCCGCATTCGTCAGAATGCCGAGGTGAAATTTCAAGACATCAGTTTTTAGTCCGAATTTTGACGTGAAATTTTACCATGTCGAAATTTCGATGAACACGGGGCAATTTTTGAAAAAAAAACAAATCAATCCGACAAAGCAAAATAAATACCATAGATCATCGGAAATTCTCATCAAAATTTGAGGCCAAATGTATTAGTGCATGAACCTACGGTCCATACCTCCGTTTTGCAAGACCAAGTATGTGGTCAAGAATTTGTTTAGAGTGGATGGTTGAATTATTTTATGAAGCTGGATGATATTAATGAATATATAGCCATCGAGTTTGCCATGACATTCTCTAATGGTGAAGAAAATGTTAAAGGTATGAGAGTTCTATCCACTAAAGAAAGGATTGCAGAAGTGACAGGTTTGCCAGTTGAAGGACAGAAGTACCCAGAATCTAGGGATGCCAGGAATGCTAGAGCATAATTCACAAGACTTGGTGATTGTGCATTGATTGTTGACAAGCAAGGGGCAAGAAGAATCTCTTTAGTAGAAAAATGGATGGTGGCAGTTGTTGACATAATTAAATATTTGACCCGTGAAGGGAGGCAGTCTTCTTTGCACTCAGTTCACTTTAAGTTGCTCAACCATCTTAGACATGGAATTAGGATGAATGTCCCAAATGTGTTGTATAACCTTCTCATGATCATGGCTACTGAAACTCAAAAAGGTTGGTCAAATTCAGTCTCTCACAATTGCTTAATTAGATTGTTAGTTAAATGGTCATTGATGGATGTTTCTCAGTTATCCTGGGAGGAATTTATCTTAATTCAAAAATTTAGGGTAGAAGCTTATAGGGGTCAACAAAGGGCTTGTGAAAGAGAGACTAGGGTTTATAAAAAGAAAAGGAAAACTTCTCCTGGAGCCTCAAGCTCTAAGGATGTTCTTGCTACAGAGTTTCCTATAGCAGAGGTAACCCCTAGCACTGTTGAGCCAACTCTTGCAGCCACCGATGGAAATGTTCCAGTGAAAATTTCTAGAAAAACTAGGGCTTCTACTCGTCTGGGAAAAGGTAAGGCAATTGAGTTAGCTAAGGTTGGGATGGAAGAGGAAACCCCAAGCCCTAAACAAGTAAAGAGGAAAAATTCAAATGAGACCATTGAGGAAGGCCCTAGTACAAAAAGCCCTAAGAGATTAAAGCAGAGGCAAAGGTTTAAAAAGACTTTAGAGAAAGTAAAGGGGCCCTCAACTGTTAAAGGTGTAAAAAGGAAACTTGAGGATGAATTAGAAGAAGAAACTTCAACCCCTGAAAGGAGAAAGCAGAAAGTTGCAAAATCTCCTAAAAATGGAAAGGAGGTCATTGTCACAAAATCTCCTGCAACAACTTTTCGGTTCAAAGAAACTACAAAGAAATCTAAACCTACCAAAACCCATAGGAGTTCTCCAACTATGCCTCAAAGAAGAAGCCATAGGATTAGAAGAAAGCCTAGGAAAAATTCAAATGTGAAATTTGGAGGACTTATCCAAATTGATTCTTCAAACTCATCTTCTAAAACCCTCGAGTCTGAGGGAAAATAGGAGGAAGTTGAGCAGGAGGAGGATATGAGTGGAATCTCGGAAAAGGAGGAAAAATATGAGGAGCAGATCATTGAAGAACAACAAGAAGCCTAGGAAGAGCAATATTATGATGAAGTAAGGATGGGTAGGTTAGATGATTTAACGAAATCAGTAGAGAGAGTAATTGAACAGGAATAGAACACAGTTCTTGCAACAACTGCTTCCATGATAGGACAAGAGAAAGTTTCTGTAGCATAAAAGAAAACTCCTACCGCTGAAAAGGATCCACAACTGGAAGGAATACAACAAAATCCGATAGCATAACACAAAGCAACCTCTATAGGAGAACATGAAGATTAAACGGGACAAAAAGAAACTCCTGCACAAGAACCAGTGAATGCACAATTAGCAGAGCAAGAACAATTAACTGAGGAACAAAGGAAAAGGAAAGGAAATGAGAAACTTTGAGTAGTTGGGCATAGGCCTACTCCTTTTTCTTGGATGTCAGTTGCATTAGATCTATATCAAGACATGTTGGACAAGGAAGCTGAATGGGAAAATGAGAAGTGTCAACTACAGAAAGAAATAAAGAAGAGGGATGAGGAGATTGTCTTTCTTAAGGGGAAAATAGACATTGTGGTGACCATGCTGCCCAACATCCTTGAGTATATATCACCACCTAGGGTCTATGCAATGTATTTAAGGGATTGTTTTCTCACTTTTAAAATATCTAGGATTCTTTCAGATTGGGATCACTCTTTGGGAACTGCACAAGATTTTTATCAGGTTTATCAAGACTCTCCTGCTGTAATTAGAAACTTACTTTGTGAGTTTTATTTGCACAACTATGTAGTGCCTCATGATAGAGAATGGAACCCTCTACTATATAATGGTGACATACATCTAAGAGCACTAATGTCCTGGATTCAGAATGAACATGCAAGAGGTGAAGAAGCTAAGATCCATCAAGAGGAAGAACTCATAATTCCTTTGCCAATAAGAGTAGAGAGTGATAATCCCAGGAAACTTTATTATGATTGGCAAAGAGTGTTGTATAATCTTGAATATAGACCCAAAATGTTGGCTCTAAGGGAAGAAGCATACAAGGAGTTTGAAGAAATGAGGTCCTCTAAGGTACACTCAGCTCTAAGTCACATAGCAAGAAGGTGGAACAGTCTTATAGAGGAATTAAAGAAGGCAAAACCACACTCTTTACAAAATTACTATGTAGCCTTGAAGAGAACTTTGTGGTACCTCCAGTTGGGTCGAACAAAACAAATAATTGGCTTCCATTACTCTTTCAGCCACCTATGCTTCTATGGCCAATACCAGACTGCAACAGATTTGCCAATACATTTTGATGAAACAGTAGAGAAATATAGATGGGATAAGCTTGAGAAGAATAAGGAATTTTATTGGAGCCTTGTTACTGGAGGATCATGACAAACTCAATTCATTGATCATAGGATTCAGGCAAGAGGAAGGAATGCAACATCCTCATCTTCTTCTAGAGGACTAGCAACACATTAGGTTGGGGGAATGATGAGCCAAAAGAATGGCTCTATTTTATCCATGTTTATGTGTCATTACTGGGACATTAGGAATCTAGATATGTCTTTTGAGTTCAGAACCTTTGCTAAGTGATAAGACTTTATATGCTTTGATAATATGGTCATATGACATGGAATTGTTTGATGTATGTTCCTTTTTGATGCAATATAATAGGTAATTATGCTATGAGGGATATCCATGGTAATGTTGCATGTAGATTTTCAATGTTACTCTAATAGGGATAAATAGGCCTATATTTGTGCACATTAATAATTCCATGTAGGACAAAAGAAGAATGTTGAACCAGTCCAAGATGCTTAGCAATAAAGAAAATAGAGTTGCTATCCAACAAAAGAGATAGCAATGATTGTCATTGAAATAGTCAACTAGTAGTTGAAGATGGTTCATTAAGACTTATCTGGAGACTTAATGATTTCCTTTGCTATAGGAGTAAATTTAAGACAAAAGGTTATGCTAGATTCTCTCTCTGATGTTCCAGCAGACTTTGACTAATTCTCAACACTTGTAACTTCACCTTCTTTTTCTCCTTGTTCAATAAAATCATCCTCCTTGAACTTTGGGAGTGGTATGCTAGTTAGTTAGATATTTCATGCTTTAAATAATCTTCCACCTTCTCTTGTACGTTGGTTGAAAAAAGAATAGTTTCAGAATTTGTAATATAGTTCTAGCTTAGTTGAGAGACAAATTTCCAGCAATATGTTGTTATGTTTTCAAGTACTTTTGGATTAATAACGATGATAATTTAAGTTCCAGGTATTTGATTCAGTTGTTTGGATGCTTACTAAGGGGGTCCACTTAGTGAGTATTCCCTTTATTTCTTTTATCAGTTACTTTTTCATTTTGTACTTAGCATTATCTTGATCACAGACTGTTCTTGCAACCACTGGAATAACTCTTGTGGATGTTCCTACAACCACTACAAACTGAGTAGAACCTTGTTTGTTGATCATGGATAAAGTCTTGTCTTTCCTAGTTGTTCCTTAGAAGTTAATTAGTTTTCCTTTCAAGCATTTCAGTTATTTTCTTTCAACATTTTCCTTTGGCAACATTTCATTTCCAGCAATAGGAAAGGTGATTGTTTTAGTCTTTCTAGTGCATATACCTTGCAACCCATTTCAAGTATATGCCTCAGGTTGATAACTAAACGAACCTTCATGATGAAAGATAACTACTTAGTTGGATGTCCAATATCTAAGGTATGACTTCAATGTCTAGTTGTTGAACCACTGAGAAGACTAGTCAGTGGTCCTGCCATAGGGAAACTTCCCCTTTCAGCTAATATATTGCTAGTCAAGCCTTAGTGTTTCTATCTATGCTAATCAGTTTGAAATAGTTGTTCATACTAATCAACTAGGCCTCTATCACATCTCCTCGACCTATTCCATCATGTCTTGGTTGCTGCATTTTCCTCAATTCTCAAATTAAGGAATCCTTCTTCTCAGATCCACATTGTTCCCTAGGTGATGGACTATAAAAATTATTTCCATGATTGTAATATAAGGGTTCTCCATCCATTATTCATTCTTCAATGCCCAAACCACTAATACGGTTTGTTCTTTGTTTTGTTTTCTTCGATAATTCCTTTGTCTGGTGCTCATGTGAGACTATTTTGGCTCCGAGAGCATTCCTTTTAGCCTAAAGTTCCTCTTGCAACATTGTTGGTGGAGGAGTTACATTCCTACTAGCACATAATATCTTGAATAGGCTAGCACTCGCTACCTTTCTGATTGTCCTCCTCGTTATCTATAAGACCAATATTTTCCAATTAACGAACAAGGAAGTGTTTTAGTATTTTTATGGTTAATCCTATTCCATTTATGTTCATTAAAAATATATTTGTCTCAAACAATTGTAAGTGAAATGATTTTTTTTCTATTAGCATGTTAATAAACATTCAATAGTTAAAGAAACATTTCATTTCTTATAACATAGATGATAGGAACATAAATGTCATGTCCTTTATTCATATATATATATATATATGTGCACACACACACACACACACACACACACACACACACACACACACACACACACACACAGATATACATACATACATACATACATACATACATACATACATGTGTGTGTGTACATATATATGTATGTACACACACACACACACACACACACACCCACACACATATATATCTATATGTGTGTGTGTGTGTGTGTACATACATGTATGTATGTATGTATGTATAACCTATTGAAGAATAACACAATGTTGCCAATAAAAACTATGTACTTATGTAAACACGATGGACAAATATGTAGCTAAATAAAAAATAAGCATGTTGTTATTTGTAGCTAATTTCGTCCATCGTGTTTACATAAGTACATAGTTTTTATTGGCAATATTGCGCAATTCTTCAATGGGATCTTCCTCCTCAGAGGTTTCCTCTTTTACAATTACCTCTGAGTGCACTTAGTTTTATTATTCTATTATTTCCTTAGTCAAGGGTGGGACATGACACCCACATCCAAAGGGAAAATCGCTAACCACAGATGGTTTGGTATTCACTACAAATTATATTGTCTGGGAAGGGCATGCTTTGTCTTTTCCTTGTATGGCCTTCATTTTCTTAAGAGAAGAGGCCAAGGTTTATGTATTAGGCATGACCTCGATTTATCTCTTGGGTACAATATTCTTGGGTTCCTTAGGTTTAGATAGTGGTTTTGGGTTCCTTTGAGTTTTCTTGGGAGATCTACATTTTCCCTTCTTTTCACATTCCATGGCTATAAAATTCTAGAAGATTTCATTAAACATTGAATATATGGGTGCTAAGGTCCAAAGTTTGAACTTGGTTGCTTTGATACCTATGTAAAAACCTAGGCATTAGAGAACTTTTTATTTTGTGCACATAAAGTCAACATGTATAAGAGTACCAAAGGCAGTTTTGAATAGACATTGAAGATTAAATTCATACTATCATATAGCCATGTAAGCAAATAATAAAATCCAAGATCATTATTTCAGATACCAAGCTAAGAAGATAAATTAGAAAGGTCATGATGATCATCTTCATTGTCTGAGTTCCCTTTTGCATATTGATGGGGTGCAACAATCCCAACCATGTGAATTGATACCCCATCCACCCCATCCAAGTGGTCCCAACAAAGTATCTTAGGAATAACCTATAAAATACCTTGGATATTAGTTGGAAAGGTTACTAGCATGATCAAAGCTCAACTATGAAGAGGCTTTGGTGCATTTGATAATATATTGTGGGTATGTCCTTGTCACAATAGGTTTAGATACAAGATAAGTGTGTGATATGTATGTTGGGAGAGGATGAATCACTCCCATAATATAATAGTGCATCCTAATATAAAAATAATATCGTATTGCACAATACATAGTGGGTCCCATCCATTTCTTAGTCTTTTGTACTTGCAAAGATGGTGGCAAGTATGGGTCAATATTCATTGGTCAACTGGGTAGAGGATTTAGTGTATCCCATACTACATTGAGGGTCCATTGTGCAACCCAAGGGTCATATGGGATTAAGAGAGACCCCAAGTAGTGAACCTACCAAATCAATGGATTCCAACTATCATCACCTATAGGCCGCCAACAAAGAGTTTGTCCACCAAGAAAGAATTAACTTTTGACATATATCACCTTGTGACCTTAGTGATATAATCAACTATCTCCTTCCCAACCTGAGTATCACATAGCATTAGTCACCCGTGTGCTATAGGTGATTACTAGTGTACCCTTCGAAACAATGGTTAGTGTAGACACCTAAAATTGTCGTGTCTAATTAAATAAATATTTTATTTATTTAATTACTTTAGCCTAATTCTTCTATTAATTAAATAAATATTTATTTATTTAATTAATTCATTTATCCTCTTCTAGCCTTATTTCTCATTTAAATAAATACATTTATTTATTTAAATTACCCTTTTTCTTAAATTAAATAAATATCTTATTTATTTAATTGATCCCTATTCTTCTATTAATTAATTAAATCTTTATTTATTTAATTAATTCATTAGCCTTTTCTACCCATGACACATGTCATTCATCTCTTAATTCCTACACTACCTACCCTATTATTATTTTCTTATTTCTTTTACCTACCCTTTAATCATAGCTGACCATTTATCTTTTACACCTCTTAATCTTATCCCTCCATTTCATATAGTGTCTTCTATATAAGAGGATACTTCCTTCATTATCAACCCTAATCAATCTATGCATCTTAATCAATTGATTACCCTCACTATGCATTCAACCTCGACTATGCTTTCGAACTTGCATATGCAATCAAGCCTACTTGCAACCACATTTCCGTTCTTTGTTGAGCTCTTGTGCACAAAATCTGAGAGCAAATATATCAAGCAAGATCAATGGAGATAGGAAGAATGGAGATTCAAAACCTATTGGACATGTGATGGTATAATATTTGTGGTTTCATTTGATTTGCATTGTCTTAGGTAATCTTCATATGTTATGGTGGATCTTTGTTGTTGTTAGGCTAGGGTTTTGTGGTTGAATCTATTTAGTCTTTCAATATTATCATTGTTGTTATCCATTTTCACCATAAAATTTTTGGCGCCCACCATGGGGCATGAGTTTTTTGTTAGATCTATGTTTTTTGCAAATTTTTCTAACCCTATATTGATGCTTTGTAAAACAATTTGGAGAATAACCTTGTGCAGCTAGGTTTTGGACACAAAATCAAGATCTTGGAGAGATTCAATCATATCTCACAAACAACTTAGAAATTTTGCACCAAATTTTTTTTGCAAGTTTAAGACAATATCAGGAACTCTCAAAATTTTTTTTTTGATCTATTGGAGTATATTTTAATTTTCTATGAATTTTTTATGAATTTTCATTAAAAAATATTTTTGAGAGAAAATGAGCGAATTTTTTGGATTTTCTTACATTTTTGGAAATCTCTCATAATTATACAGAGGATTTGTTCTTCGTGATTTTAATTTTGATGCAAAATATTTCCTAAAAAATTAGATCTTTAAAAATTAGGGTTTTTCCTTATTTTGATCAGATCTCCCAAACGGCTTCAAATTTTGGTATCAAATTTTTTCTAAAAGTCAAGAAAAGTATCAGAAGGATTTAGTAAAAATTTCAGATTTTTTTGATCAAATTTTCATTTTATATGAATTTTTTATGAGTTTTCATAAAAAATTAATTTTGAGAGCAAATTAGCGAATTTTTTGGATTTTCTTACATTTTTGGAAATCTCTCAGAATTATACATAGGATCTGTTGTTTGTGATTTTAAATTTGATGCAAAATCATTCCTCAAAATTTAGATCTTTGAAAATTAGGGTTTTGCATTATTTTACTCATATCTCACAAACTGTTTGGATTTGTTACAGAAATTGTTTTATGCAGGTTTGGAAGACCATCAGGACTCTCTAGTAAAAAATTCAGATTTTTTGGATCTATTTTGCGTTTTATATGAATTTTTTATTATTTTTCATAAAAAATTAATTTTTGGAGCAAATTAGCAATTGTTTTGGATTTTCTTACATTTCTGGAAATCTCTTGAAATTTTACAGGTGGTCTTTTTTATGATGAATCAGATATTTGAATTGGTCAACAAAACGCATTGTTGAAGGCCCCTATTTCACAAAGTCTTTTGGATCTAAAATTTACCTAACTTGTGTGCTTGCAGGAAGGGGTGATTATTTCAAACTATCCAAACTACTAATAGATCTTTATTGCAGGACCTTGGCAAGGGTTTTTGATATTTATTGTGTGCCTTGTTTTCATAGATTAGCAAACACTTCAATTGGTGCACTAAAATTGAACCATTGTCTTTTGTGTCTTGAGCAATAGGCTCTTTTTGTTTAATCTTTAGAGGGCCTGTCTCCCTGTGTGGTCATTAGGACTACTAGTGAGGAGAGAATGACCCAAGTGGTAGCGAGGAAAACCCACCTCTTCTGAACCACTATAAATAATTGTATTCATGGTGAAAACTATGGATAACGTGTGTTGATTAGTTCATACCGACACTATGTCTCCCCATAAACCTGTTTGATCAAATTTATTTAATCATTTGTAGGGCGTAACCCCTACTGGCTAGGAGCCTTCTGTATTTATAGAGCTGAAAGTGCCACATGTATGGCCACATGAGCAAATGCCCTTACTAGCACCTTTTTGTTTTAGAAGCCAAAATCCTTCTAGTTGTTGGGGCAGGAGGTCGGACCTCTGGTAGCGGCCCACACACATACGGTTCTTAGTAGAGATACAAAGTTCGCCATGGGGAGTTTTCATAGGGACTGATGCTTGGCTGCCCCAAGAAGTGAGTGTCAAGGGTGGAGCCAGTGGGGTCAAGCATCTAAGTATCCGCTCTGAATAGCGTAGCCTCGGGGGAAACTCCATGTGGGATCAACAACTATTGTCCTGGCCAACCATAAGAATTGTGCTTGTCTTATTTTGAACAATCAAACATTCAAGATCAAACAGCAAAACATTGTGTCTTTTGTGTCTTCAAGTGTATGCAAAACAATCTTACATCAAACAACACACTTTTCTTAGAGTCATTTTGAGTCTAAACACTTGCAAACATTGAGTCCTCATCAACATTGTGTCCTCTTGTCACGAAAAATAGTCAAAATTTCAGATTTGGTCACAACAAACAACTTCACAAATTGGAAAAATTTACAGTCCAACAAACAAGAGCAATTAGTTTCAGAATTCTTGAGCTTCCTAAGCTATCTCTTCAGGTTTTCATCTAGCATTCAACCTGTTTTTGGGTCTCACAAAGTCTATCATTGCTTTACACTGTGCATTCCATTCACATTTTTCTAAAGTTGAGTCAAAAGGTCATTTGCTTGTCCTCATCATACTTTGTCAACACATTACATACAACAACATTTTGCTAAGTGGTACCTCATCAAGGTCTATCACCTTTGGGTCTCATTTGGTCTTACTTAGAGTCAAGGTCAACTTACCTCATCAAGAGAAACTATCATCTCTTTGGAAGCCACACCTACTCTACTACATACATACTTGGTCTTACACTTTGGACATTGCAAGTACACCTCAGATTCATTTACATTCCATCCAAACTCTTGGTCTTCCATATTCTTTCCATTTTCATCTAGTCTCACACATCTTGTTCAATACCTAGTTCATGGTTGAAACTTGTTCCCAAAAATCTAGGAGAGAAGCTAAAGAGGCTCAAGAGTCCACAAACATGAGTGCCTATGAGTATGAAAATGATGTCTTTTTCAATTTTGATCATACTACATTACCTGACATGGATGCCTATACAAATATTCCAAATGTTGAGCACATGGACACTATAAACAACAATGATACACACAATGACAATATGGACAACATTTCAATACATTCAACAGAAGTGGAAGACTCCATTATGGATCCCCATTTCAATCGATTGGTTGAGAAAATAAAGAGGAGGGATAGACAATATTTCTTACAAATGATGGCACAAAGTGGAGCCAAGATACCTCATGATTTTGACATGTCTCAAATAATTGAAAATCGACCTTTGCAACAACCTCACCTAAACATGGATCATAGGAGGCCTAATAGTGGAGGCAATAGAGGACCACATCTTGTACCTGAATCACCATCATCTTTGTTTCAAAAATCACAAGTCCCACATACACATGGTCAAGCATATGATACTCACCTTTGCAGACCATTATGGAAGTCTTATGCAGAAAAATATGCTCAATCACATACCAATGCTAAGGATCAACCACCAAAGCAATTGGATATTCAAAGGCATGCTCAAAATTTGGACACAAGGGAACCTCGTGTCAAATTTGGGGGCAACACACTAGAACAAACTCATGACATGTCTGTAGAGTATGGTATACATGGACAAAGCAGATATTCCATTCCTCACCATGACTCTATACCAAGTGGTCCTTATACGCATACGCAACACCATTGTAGACCTCCTCCACGTGAACATGTGTATGATCAATATCATCCATATAAGAGACATGCTCCTCCACCCGGTGGTTCAAGCATGGGGTATGGTCCAAGAAGTCAGTTTCCACCTAAGAACAATTTGGAACAGCAAATCAAGGACTTACAAAAGAAAATGGAGGACATAAATACACCGAAGCCAACTTACACAATGAGAGACATATGTCCCTATCCATTTGACAAAAGCATTCCAATGCCTCCATTTCCTACACACTTTGTGACACCTAAGTTTGATAAGTACAGAGGAAAAGGGGATCCTAAGGCACACATAAGACAATTTTTCATAGCTTGCATTGAAGTAGTAGCAGAAGAGACATATTTGATGAGATTATTCCCACGAAGCTTAGGTGATCAAGCTATGGAATGGTTCTCCCAACTTCCACCCGGAATTAAGTCATGGGGTGATTTAGCAGAGGCATTTATCCAACATTTCTCATACAATATAGAGACAGACATATCAGTCACTACTTTGTGCAACACCAAACAAAAGGATGGAGAATCTTTTTCATCATTTTTACAAAGATGGAGAAATCTAGCCAGCAGATGCTCTTGTGAAATTCCACAAAAACAAATGGTAGAGATGTTCACCCAAAATGTTAACAAAGACATTGGTTATGACCTAAGAAAAGCTTGTTTGTCCACCTTCAAGGATGTCATTGAAAAAGGCTTAGTGACATAAAAGGTCCTAATTGAACAAGGAGTCATTAAGATATTCAAGGAAAACAAAGATGACTTTAAAGGAAAAGACAAGCCAAGATTTTGGAATAAAAACAAAAACACAGTCAATGATGGTGTTGTTGATGCCAATACAGTATGACCCAAAGTCATTTTTTCCAGATCAAGCTCTACAAACAATCAGGTGAATACTCAAACAACTTCCAAATCATGAAGGAAGTACACTCCATTGGGAGAACCACTAGAGTTCGTTTTCAAAAGCTAGTGGCAAACAAGATAATCACAATTCCAGATTTGCCTCCATATGAGCCAAAGGTTAAACCAAATTGGTGGAATGATGATGAATATTGTGAATTTCATAAGAGCAAGGGTCATAAGACAGGAAATTGTCATCGACTGAAGAACATCATACAAGATCTCATTGGTAGAGGTGACAGTGAGATTGAGGGACACTCATCCAATCAAGAACATGAGATGTTTAAGTAACCATTCCCAAAGCATGACAAGGGAAAAGCTAAAGCCACAGATGACCAAACCAACTATACCAGAGCATCTTATAACTATGATTCAACTATCAATCACATTTCAATGGACAATTATATCTCTACCATTATCATCAAGGAGAAAATGCCTGAGAATTCTACCCAAAGACCCAAAATCGTCCTGAAAGGAATTGGATCCTCTTCCGAACCTACCTCTGAATGTAATGTTACAACTCATCGAGGTAAATTCACTTTGCAAGGTGCTCCAGCTAAAAACACCACTTCCTCATCAACCAAGCCTGAGTATGACCTTGTAGAATAGTTAGGGAAGACACCCACGCTTATCTCCATCCTTGAGCTCTTACGCATATCCCCCACACATAAAGCCATTCTTGACAAAATCTTGAGAGACACTTCTGTCCCTACTGATTTGAACGTGGACCAATTTCAAGCCATGGTGGGATACCTTTCCATTCCACACTCCTTTACATTCACAGAAGTCGATGATGCCTTCATAAGTCAGCCACATAATGCACCTTTACACATTGAAGCCTTCATACATAAACATCGAATAAAATGAGTCCTAATAGATGGAGGAGCAGGTCTAAACATTTGTACATTGAGTACTATTAAACAATTGGGATATTCTGAGAAAGTTGTAAATTCTACAAACAAAATTACCATCAAAGCATATGATGATGAAGAGCATTCATCCAAAGGCACAGTCACCTTACCTCTCAGAGTTGGGCCAATTACAAAGGATGTGGTTTTTTAGGTCCTTGACCTAGATCTCACATACAACATACTCTTGGGACGTCCTTGGATTCATGAGATGAGCGTAGTACCATCTACATATCATCGATGTATCAAGTTTCCACACAATGGAGTCCATTCATATATTGCAACAATCTACAACCTCGATCAGAAATAACAATCCCAGTCAATCGAGAAGCTATTCCTTCATCAACATATGTGGATCCAGAATCCTTGAAACCTTCTACACCAAAGCAAGCAGAGCTCAAAGAAAAATTCAAGATTAAAGACTTGGGATGTGGTGAGTATATCTTTCATGTTGATCAACTCCCACTATCTCCTAAGGTATATAATCAATAGGAACAACCTACAAACAATTTGCAATATCAAGGAATTGGGTGTGAACCACCTAGTGTTGTGGCTACTAAGTCTGAATGCAAATCTCCTCTAGTGGTGCAAGCATCTCTTGATATCAATAGTCCTAAGAGTGGTTCCAACAAAGAATCTATTGAGCGTATCGCCAACCCTCTTGAGAACTCACATAGCCTTAATATGTCATCTACTCATTCCATTTCCATTCCGCTCCTAGACTTGGATCAACAAGAATCTCAAAAGCCCTTACTCATTGGGGATCAAAAATCAAGTTATGAAAAGAAAAATCTAAAAGTAAAAAATAAAGAAAAGTCCTTCAGTCCAAATCAAAATCAAAAGCTATTGGACTCTGGAAAAATCAAAGTCAAGGATAAAAATCCTATGAAGCAAAAAGAGAAAGAGTTGATCTCCCCTAATATCAAAATAACTGGAGGCAAAAGTTCTAAAATTTCAAGTAAAAAAGAATACTTGTTGATCTTAAGTCTCCAACATGTCATGATACTTTCACTTATTTTTGCAATCATAAGCCTTCATCACTCATCGACTTGTTCCACACATCATTTCCCTTCTAGCGATACATCATGGACATTTAATGGAGCTTCCTCAAGGGACTTTGTTGTCAGGGATGCCCAAACTTCTTTAGGTGACATGCATATGGGCCTACGTAGTCCACACGCTAGTAATTCTATCTCAGTTCCTTCATCAAGGAAGACAGTCACTCAAGAAACACATCATTTAGTCAAGGAACAATGCAGCTATAATCATAAAGTCAAGCCTTGAACATTTGAGGTAGGTGACTTAGTTATCAAGGACAATTCTAAAAATTAGCAAGACAGAGAGAACAAGGGCAAGTTTGAACCAAATTGGCTTGGTCCTTACATCATCACAACAACATATGGATTTGGTGCATATAAACTCTCAACCATAGAGGGTGAACCCTTGGAGGATCCTATCAATAGCATGCACCTTCACAGGTTTTACACATAGCTCTTCAGAGTATCCTAATTCAAAAATACAAAAAAATCAAAAAAATTCAAAAAAAAAAAAATCAAAAAATTCAAAAATACAAAAAAATCATAAAACAAACAAAAAAAATCGTTACTTGGTGAAAACCTGGCAAACAGGCACCTCGTGACACAAAAAAAAAAATTGAAAAATAAAAAAAGTGAAGAAAAACATTTCGTCCAATGGTGAAAACCACTTCGGTGGCGCCCTGGGCAAGTACCATGGTGAAAACTGGGTCACCAGTGCCATGTGTATAGACATTGCTCCTCCCTCCTTTAGGATTCTCTTTCATCCTTCACTTTGCACACACTCACAACCTATCCATTCATAATAAACTTACCCATTCCCATCATGGCTTGTTATTGATCTACCCAAGGTTGGTTAGCCATTCATAATAAACATTCTTTTTTCACACCTTTTCTATCCATAATAAATTAGCTCCTATCTGTGGCTAAGGCAAATCCTACATCTAAGTGATGGGTGTGGAACTAAGAGCATCACACATTCTGAGGAGTACAATTTCTTCTACTTTTCTTCAGTCTATCCATGCACAATCCGCAATAAAGCAACATTTGCATCACCAATCCGCAATAAAGTTCCATCTTCTTCGCAATAAAGTATTAGTTTCATGGATTCAGTTAGTTTCAGATGAGACACAACAACAACAATGGGATTCAACAAATCAAATCTTTCAACAGACTCAGACAACATATGGTTTAGTGCTATCTATCCTTTTTATGAAAGTAAACATTATGACAACAATCAAATAAGACTTATACAAGTGACAAGAGACACTAAACTTGAGGACTATAGTGGATGTGGGTGTCGAGTCTTGGTTTTCTTTTGATTTTATCTTTCTGGTGACATGTCTTTTAGCTTTTCCAAGATGTCTCTGACTAGAGATTTTATCTCCAGGATGTCTTTGACTAGAAAGGCGAGGATGGGGTATCATCACCTATTTTTCTTTGCTGTCTGTGGATTGTCTCTTAGTAATGCTATGACTTGTCCAAGGATATGAGGACAATGAGAGTCTAGTATGAACTGGGGCATTCCTTGTTTGCAACTGTCTTATCTCCATGCAAACGGGTACAATGACTTTCTGGGTCGAACATATGCCTTGATTGTCATAACCTACTTGCCATAATAAAGCTCAATGATGACAATGCACAAGAAGCTCTTTCACTTCCATATCTTCTATCTTCCATCCCCATTTCTTGATTGACTTCCATCATCCTTCTTGAGTCCGCATAACCTGCTATCACACAACTGAGTATAATGACACGCCAAAAACATTTGCATCTCATGTAGTTTCACCTGCATTACCACATATAAGCATTTCATACATACATATAGATATCACAATTACATCACATCCTACACACAACACATGTTAGCACATTTTACATTTGCATTATCATATTCATCTGCATTTCATACATTCACATTTGCATTTGCATAACATATTTAAAAAATATAAAAGAACAAAAATATTGCATTGCATCATGTACATATTTGCATCCATATCATAAGCATCACATAGAAACAACATCACATAGGTACACATGCATATAGCTGCCGCAAGGATGAATCATCTCATATATATATATATAAAATCATAAGTGTCATGATACAATGATGTCAAAATACATATGGCTACACAACCAACCCTCGTGTCACCCTATCCAGACAGAGAAACCCACTAATCACTCCTACCAGTATTGATGGTAGTGCCAATCTTGTCCGTGTCATCGTATCCCAAGCCATGTGTCCTATCCTCATCTCCAGTCTGGGATCTTGAAACACTCATCTTAGTGCATCCCTGTCTTTGTCTCGATCGTAGGGTACTAACTCCCCATCAATCGGTATCCTCAATATCCTGTATAACATCCTCTAAGGTGACTGTCATCTCACCCATAGGCAAATGAAATGTGCATGTCTCAGAATGCCACCTCTCAGCTAGTGCAGTCAACAAACCCATGTTTGCCCGAAACTCAGGCACATATAGAATGTATCTCATACCCATAACCTCAATGGCAGCCCTATCCTCAAATGTCAGCTCCGGTCGTAACCTCTGAGTTGACGAGAATCTCTCTCGTGACTCCAGCATAGGTAAATACTCCTGCAGTCAAGCAAATCAATCATGTCAGTCCAAGTGACACTCATTGTTCATCACAAAGTGTTGCTATCTATCCTAGTGACACTCACTGTTCATCACAAAGTGTTGCTTCTATCCTAGTGGTACTCCCTGTTCATCACAAAGTACTATGTTTTAGCACTCACTGTTCATCACAAAGTGTTGCTCATATTTGCACTCCCTGTTCATCACAAAGTGCTGCTCTTTTTAGTACTCCCTATTCATCACAAAGTACTATGTCTTGGTACTCATTGTTCATCACAAAGTGCCTCGATCTATCCTATCTTAGGGCCTCTTCTTGAGTGTATCCTCTTGAGTAGTTTCCTAATTGGCAACGTATGTTCTATCATAGAATTGTCAATCCTAGCCCTATCTGCTATCCTAGTCTTCCCTAGAGGACCTGCTTGAGTGTATCCTCTCAGCAACTTATCCAATCGATAGCATATGTTCATCACAGAATTGCCAATTTGACCTTGAAGACATAAATGTGCCTTCATGACATAAACACGCTTAAAGACTGCACAAACGCGCCTGCTCTGCACAGACACGCCTGAAATACACAAACGTGCCTCTGTTTTGCACAGATGTGCTTGTGCTACACAGACATACCCACATTTCACAAACGTGTCTGCACAACACAGATGCGCTCGCATTTGACATAGACGCTATTGAATTCATAGATGCGCTTGGCACAAACACAGACGCGCCTAGCCAACCTAGACACGCCTCGATGTTTTTCACATTTTTTGACATTACCTAAAAATGCATTTATTGTGCTACCTAGCATGCATTAATGACAACATTTATTGCAACAAAGTACAAAGAGGTTTTGTGGTACTTACCGGCTCTCCTGCCTTTGCTGGCCTCTGAAATCGGGGAACGCGATCGAATCTATGCACCATTGCCATCGCTGTTGACTGCTACTGCTCTATTCTCTCTCTGCACTCTAATCTCTTAGATGTGTGTATGACAATGAAGATGTATTCCCCTCATGGTCTATCTTATAGACTTCTCTATCCCTAGCCCTAGCCCTAACTCGGGTCTCCTGTGTCAGTCTTCATTATCCCGTGACTGTCACTCCATCTGGTCAGTCCATTCTAACCTTTCTTTCTTATCAAGAGATTGTCTGCGATCTTTCCAGACATTTTCATCCAATCTCTCGAGGGGGCATATCATTCCCATCTTGGGGCAACTTTGTATCAGTTCATATTATCTTCTTTGAAACAACGTGACAAGCTGCATTGTCTCAAAGAGGGGCAAAATGTAGACACCTAAAATTGTCATGTCTAATTAAATAAATATTTTATTTATTTAATTACTTTAGCCTAATTCTTCTATTAATTAAATAAATCTTTATTTATTTAATTAATTCATTTATCCTCTTCTAACCTTATTTCTCATTTAAATAAATACATTTATTTATTTAAATTACCCTTTTTCCTAAATTAAATAAATATTTTATTTATTTAATTGATCCCTATTCTTCTATTAATTAATTAAATCTTTATTTATTTAATTAATTCATTAGCCTTTTCTACCCATGACACATGTCATTCATCTCTTAATTCCTACACTACCTACCCTATTATTATTTTCTTATTTCTTTTACCTACCCTTTAATCATAGCTGACCATTTATCTTTTACACCTCTCAATCTTATCCCTCCATTTCATATAGTGTCTTCTATATAAGAGGATACTTCCTTCATTATCAACCCTAATCAATCTATGCATCTTAATCAATTGATTACCCTCACTATGCATTCAACCCCGACTACGCTTTCGAACTTGCATATGCAATCAAGCCTACTTGCAACCACTTTTCCGTTTTTTGTTGAGCTCTTGTGCACATAAAATCTGAGAGCAAATATATCAAGCAAGATCAATGGAGATAGGAAGAATGGAGATTCAAACCCTATTGGACATGTGATGGTATAATATTTGTGATTTCATTTGATTTGCATTGTCTTAGGTAATCTTCATATGTTATGGTGGATCTTTGTTGTTGTTAGGCTAGGGTTTTGTGGTTGAATCTATTTAGTCTTTCAATATTATCATTGTTGTTATCCATTTTCACCATATACAGTTAGCTTTAGTTATCACTACCTACAAAGTAAGGTAATTATGTGTGCAACCATTCCTGTATCATATCTAGGGTAGTTCTCATCAAATATTCACCTCCCTGAGCTAAGTGAAGGATGGATAATCCATAGCCGTAGTCCAAGCATCAATCATTGGCAGGGTCTAATGATTGATTAGCACTGGTCCAATAATCTCAGAGTTTCACTCTTGGGTCATCTCTAGCCTAGGGTTTTGTATCATTATAAGGTGAATATGAAATTTAATTAAGGCTTCTATGGTTGGGTCGCAATCAAGGGGTCACTAATTAGAGATGTATCCAACTAGAAGGGAGTTGCATAGAGTCAAGTCAACAAGGTCCAATTTTTTCTTAGTGGTAAAATAATTAGTGGCGGCAAGACTCTCTTTTATCATACATATAGACAAGGTTCATTTGAGTCACATTTTTTAGCTCTCAGTAGGGGCTTTTTATAATAGTAGAAATAAGGCATGTTGGAAGTTTAATGGTGTGTGTTTTAGCCTTCTTACGAAGACCATCTTACCAAAAGCTTAAATTGAGAGCCTCACACTGGTAGTTTACTCATCTATATGACAACCTAGTCTCTTTGTCTAATAACAAAAACTATTATGTATATGATTACAGGAACTAAATATCATTTACTTCACCAAATTTGATGGTAGTCTCTCCTACCATTTTAATGATTATTGAAGTTGATTAAGAGTTTACGTATAGGTGATTATCTAAGTATTTCTATGTGTAAGGATATGCATCTATTTGTTTAACTTTAAATGTATTATCTGCAAATGATTGTGCTTATTCATTTAATTTAATTTAATTCTTTTTTCTATTCTTCTTATTTAAACAATCCCATTTAGTCCTCCATAGCTAATGATTATCAATATGAGTTATCTACTATAGTTAACTGATTAATTGGAGGGATTTTTTGCTAATCAAGTTGCAACCTTTCAACAATTGTCTTTCATATTTTTCTTTGGCTAATTCAATACTTCATATTCATGGCTTCATACAAGGTTGCATTCAAAATGGAGATTCTTTTTGGGTCTTTCTAGTGCAACATTAAGGGCTATATTTCCTTATGTTTCAAGATCAAGATTTGTGGAAGAAGCTTTTTTAACACTAGATTCTTGATCATGGCTCTTCATTATGTTGTCTTCTTTATCCACAAGTTATATTGAATATCCAAGAATGAAAATGAACATATATCAGTTTAGAATGCAACATCCCAATACCAGTTATACAATTTATGACAATATATATAGTCCTCACATTATTTTGTGCAACATATCAGTTTAATTTCTTTACCTAGCTTGTATCATTACTAAATCAAAGTATAAATAGAACTAAATATTAAAGAATGGTAAATATTCATAGTATTGATGAAGCACATAATTTTGTTTACTCTAAGCAAATGTCAACAAATAAGAGGTATAATCATCATGAAAAATTTAGAGATTATACAAATCAAAACTGGACTCGTATGCCTCTCTTTTCTTCCCTCTATATCTCTATTTTTCTTCCTTTTTTCCTCCTTGCAACACTTCTCGCCTTTTTTAAAGATTTATTCAACAAATGGGAAATCAATGGATAGCCGAGAGTTTTAAAGACATCGATGCTACAATTTCCATACCATCGAGTTTATCTTTCCTTATGAGGATTCAGAATATCCCTCCTCTTCTATCACCTCCCCCTCTCCTTATTTATTGCAGGCTATCTCCTCTGAATTTTATTGCTTGCCCTTGGTTACTAGAAAAAGCCATGCTAAGGCTCAATATCTCTTTTTGTATATATTAAACTCTTCTTCTAAAGTTTGGTTTTTATTTTATTTGCATTTATTTCTTATACTATTTTAATTTATGTTTTCTTTTGATTATATATATATAGTAATCTTATTTTATTTATGTATGATAAAGTTTGGGATTTAAATTGACCAGCATTATCTATCTATTGATTTATTTATTTCCTTCACTTTACTTAATGTTTAATTTAATTAAAAACTTTTATAAGGGAATAAGAGGATTAATTGACCTACCATTTTGGCAAAATAACTCATCCTAGGTTTGACATTACTAATAATGATGGACAAAACCTACCTTGGCGTAAAGTATTCATAGTGACTCAAAATTTTCTAATTATATTCAGTTATTGAATTTGAGGTTCATTCTTGGAATAGGTTGCCAAGTCCACCTTTTGTTGTAGCCTGAGCACTTGCAAAATGATCTAATAATGATTAATACATCATAGCAATGTTAGTACAAGGTTAGTTTGATAAATATAACATATAAATAACAATGCAACCATGTCATAAGTAAAACAAAACCATTGTAAATCAACTTTTGAATTACTTGGCAAAATAAGTAAGTTCTTATCACACATCATTAAGTTCGTGTATATATCAAAATAAAAAGTGTTATCATGGTCTAGACATTAGAGTTTTTCCTTCATCCAAATCACATTGGGATAAGTGACTAAAAAAATAAAAAGGTAGTCTAAGGAGATGTGACAAAATGAAATAATTTTTTATTTTTCAAAACACAAATTTAAAAATGTAAAAGAAGATAAATAAATAAATGAATTTTTCTATGAATAGGGAGAAAAATAATAATGAAAGGAATATTGAGTGATTGAAAAAAGGTAAGAAAATGACTTAGGGTTTTTATGAGTAAAATTATTGTAGAATTAAATTAGGTTTTAATTTAATTATAATTACAAGTAAGGATGTAAAATTAAAATATTTTTAATTAGTAAATTAATTCCAAAGAAAAATAAAAAATAGTTTGTTTTTTTCAATCAATTTAATAGCTCAAACATATGAATAGAAAAAATATTTCGTTTTCATTTAAAATTTTAAAATTATAAAGAAACTATGAAATTATTATGCTATAATTGTGTATTTTAAATATAAGAAGATGCAAAATAAATAATTTATTAAAATTGTGAATACAAGTCATCTTAAATATTAAAAGATATGTGTTGACATCTTTTAGATAAATGTATTTGATATATCTATATAAAATTTATTACAATTCAATTGCATAATTTGAATTAGATCTTAAATCAAATGAATCATAATAAAAACCACATTAAAGAACAAGAGATACAATGCATCAAGTTCTGACCAATAGTGTAGTTAATTAAGAGTAGGTAGAAAGATAAAGATAGAGATGAGAATTGATATATGGAAATAGGTAGACAAAGTTATATAGGGGTAGAGAGATGCAAAGATATTGAGATAGAGATAGGGAAAGAGATTAAAGAATAAATATGGAGGGGTTGAGACAAAGGGGAAAAGAGATATAGATATAGAGGTATAGGAAGAGGGAGAGGGGGAGAGAATGATGGATTAATAGATAGAGGGAATCATGTCTAGAGATAGAGTGGGTGAGAGGAAGATGGAGATAGAGAGGAAGAGGGAGTGAAATAGATAGAGAGATAAAGAGAGTTAGAGGGATAGATAAAGATAAAGATGGGGAGATATAGAGGAGGAGGGAGAGGGAGAGGGAGAGATAGCTCAATAGATAGAGAAGGATAGAGGGAGTGATATAGTTTTTGGAGATATAGAAAGATATAGGGGGTGATGTATAGAGAGAGGGGGGAGGTGGAGAGATAGATAAAGATATAAAAAATGACATATAGAGAGATGGTGAGAGGATATATAGATAAAGAGGGATTTTGTGAAATATTGGAAATTAGAGATAGAGAGGGTAAGAGTGAGAGATAAAAGACGTGATATTATACTACATAATATTTAAATCTAACATATTCAAACTATAATCATTTATAAAAAAACACAATTATTTAAGCAAGCATAATCTGCTCAACTTAAATGATAATTAAAATAAATTTCTAAATAATATATATATATATATATATATATATTTGCTCAGTAAAAGGCCGAAGCCATATTTTATTAATAAATAAAATTACAATCTCCGCTCAGTGTGGGTGCTGGTAGGAAAGAGAAGAGAGGAGAAAACCTTCAGCCTTGCCCGGGACCATAGGTCCAGTCAGTAGCTAATATTTACATTTCTACATCATTTATTGAGTTACATATATTCCTTTACAATCTCTTCATTTTGGGCGTACAAAAAGCCCTTCACAGGTAGTATCTATAATTTTCCATGTGCTAACTTGCTTTCACCATACTTCCTTGTGAACGGTTGTTGCTTTTACCATATTTTTTGCCTTCTGCTTTACCTACAAAATAGATTCACAAGACAATCCTGCTGCAAACCACTTCATGAGGTGATAGTGCAAAAAAAGAAGAACTGGTATTATCTCTGAATACTTTTGTTATACTTTCCACTGTTGTTATTATAGCCTAGGCTTCTTTCATATTAAGTCAGCATCAGGGTCATATTTTTGGCTCTAATATGAAAGATTACCCATGCTACAATAATAATAGAGGCATAAACACTGGTCATCAAGAGACTGATAATAAAACAACCCATCTGACATGTAGTTCATGATATTTCCTTGATATTCTGATCTTAGAGATGTCTAAATGCAAATGCTGAATTAAACCAATATGCAAGAGTTGCGAAAGTACTTCCTGTTACTGTATTTTGTAGATGAATGAGTGCGGGTGTCCTCAGGTTGAGCCTATTCATTCATGTCTAAGAAGCTAATAATAGAGAGCCAACATAAGAGTATATGCCTGACTCAAAGAACAATCCAGATTCTAAACTTTACTTATTTTAGCATATATATGTCTTGTAAATACCATCAAGTAAGTATCCTTACCCTTCGCTATCTATGCTATAACAAAGTCATACATTTCTAAGCCATCCTAATATCAAAGTGCTTTCATAAATAATTTTATATGTGCCTTATACTATCTATAGATCCTACATCCCTGTGTATTAGAGTAGTTATATAAGTATACGACAAACAAAACTATGTTATGAAAATTTATTATTCATCCTTATCATCTACGTCTTCCATGCCGGAGGCCTGTGTTTCCTCAACCTCCATGCCACTAGGATTACCAGCTTGGAATGGGGTCCAACCCTCCTATACCATATAACTTACCCACCAATCACATTTTGGCTCTTCTACCACACCAAGCCATTGTTTAAGGAATTCAATACTCCTTGTTATCTCTGATTGTCGCTGCCAACATAGTTTCTGATCTTTGCTGCTGAGAATAGGCATCTTAAATTCTATGTCGAGTGCTTCTTCCTTGTCTATGGCTTCCACAACTTTGATGTAATCTTCCAGATAAGGTATTTATAGTTTATCATCCATGCATTTGATAGCCATTTCCAGGTTAACCAGATATTCTTTCTTGAATATTAGCCTGCATAATGATACTGTGACTGCCTTATCTTCTCCCATTGTGAGTAATATTGCTGCAAACTCCACAAGGATGTTAGTATTGACTCGTTTTCTATGCTCTTTGTGTATAATCTTATTGCCCATAATCCTCTTGGTCGCATGAATCACCAGATCATCTTTTGCTCTCAGAATAACCGACCAGCGTTTGCTAGATATCTCTTCGACAAAGGACATCTCATGCTTCTTAGGGAACAGACAAATACTAGAGTCCATTTTTTCACAGAAATAAATGGTGGGTGCCTCCACTTAGATATACTTGTTTTGTTAACCGGTCTTATCGATAAGTTGAGTTATAACCCCGGTTGTGACAAGCTATTCTCGTGATGGTTTCCCATTCACCTTCTGGTAAGTATTATGATTATTCTCTGATAAATCTGACAGATTTCCATCCCCATATTGCCCTGTTGTATCGACTATAAGAATGTTGATTTCTTTTTCATGATTATCTGTTAGCCTTACTCCCTAGCATCTCCAATGTATGATTGCTTTAAGAAGTCGTGCAGTGCCTATATGATGATGTCTGACATATGATGTATAAGCCTATGTGTATGTTATATAGGTATATATATATATGTGTGTGTGTGTGTGTGTGTGTCTATATATATGCGTGTGTGTGTCTATATATATATATATATTAGTCTCTATGTGTGTATATATATATATGTGTGTGTGTGTGTGTGTGTGTGTGTTTAATTGTATTTATGTCTATATATGTATACACATATATAACTATATGCATATATAGATATGCCTATTTATATGTCTATATCTATATGCATATAAACATGTTTTGTGTATACAAATGAGCATATGTATCTTTGACAAATCTGAGAGATTTCCATCCCCATACTGCCCTGCTATATCAACTATGGGGCTGTTGATTGCTTTCCATGATTCTCTTCTAGCCTTACACCCTAGCATCTCCAGTGTATGATTGCTTAAGCAGTCGAACAATACCTAAATGATAAGGTGTATATGTCTATGTATGTATATACATATATATCTGTATGCATATATAGATATACATATTTATATATGTATGTATATAATCATATAGGCATATAAACATATTATGTGTATACAAATGAGCGTATACATCTACTATATTGAGAGATCTATTAGGAACAAAGTGTTAGGTCTCGTGAAGGACAATTGAGAGGGGGGGGGTGAATCAGTTGTGAACCAGTTGTCAATCAATTGTAAACCAAATGAAAATTATTCCAACTTAAACTTAAATGCCGGTAAACCAAACTTAAGTGTCGGTAAAACAGATTAACAGTTATAGTAGTACTGATGTAACTTAATGCATGAAACAGAAAGAAAAACAACATCCACAACATATAACACAAATATTTTGACGTGGAAACCTGGTAAGGGAAAAACCACAATGGGAAACCTTACCCACAATTAGATGATAGTATTGTAGATAGTATGTGTATACAAATGAGGTTTGCGCATGCAGAAAGGCCAATTGCCTAGAGCTCACTGCTCAATCACAAATTAGGAGTCACACTGACTACACAATTGGATGGTTAAATCCAATGATAATGTACTGATCAAAATAGCATCTCCAATGCTAGATTTAGTACCGGTTAAGCTCTGAACATGAGTGTCAAAACACCTTCATAACCTTCCTTCTACTTTCAAACAATGTCTACGTGATTCGCACAAGGATCTTCTTATTTTCGCTCTTCAATATTTGAATACACTCATCATTACGATCTTCAATAAGATCTTACAATCATATACACAAAACCTAATGACCAAATGTATAGGTCGGCTCAATAAAGATATTAAAATTAAATCAAATACAAATAAGTCTTGATGCGATACAACATGTTGGCTCAATACATTTGCCACAATAACCAATCAATAAAACAATCTCCATAATGTGTCATGTTGATCTGGAGTACCGGTCCATGACCTAGACCTATCTGCCGATAAAGGCAAATAAGTCAACCCGATTAGACCAATAAGCAAAACACCAAAACCAAACTCCCAGTCCATGTCTTCAACATAACCAAATGATCTCCAAGTTATCATCACTGTCGGTGAACCATATAACTTGCTGGTAAACATATACCGGTGACTGTGCATAAGACACTAACCATATCAGTGAACATATTGCCGGTTCTACAACATACCAATATAACCATAGAGACAAAACAACAATGTAGACCTCCAAGAAGATAAGTGTTGACATCAATGACAAAACCAATGCAACACATGACGAAGTCATCCATAATACCAACACAAAGGAGGGGTTATGATGAGCTCGACTCTAAGATTATTATTGGTAGGTATATATATGAATATATACACATATATTTGTATATGTGTGAGTATGTATATATATATGTGTGTGTATATATATATATTTGATACCATATATATGCATGTATGCACATATAAGTATATAAGTATATAAGTATAAATATATACGTACACATATACCGCTATTTGTGCATATACATATATATGCCTTCCAATATGTGTGTGAATGTGTTGTTCAGGATTATAGCTAAACCCCTGCTTGCCTATAAGTTCCTTGGTCTAATTACCTAGATCTTAATGATGTGGTTTTGTTTGTTCCATCTGCCCCTATATTGGCTAGATTATCTGACAATGTATTAGCCTCCCTATATATGTGATTGATCGTGTAATTTGAGAAGCTTTCCAATAGAGATAGGGCTTTGTCCAATAAACTTTTGAGTTCCTAGTTTGGCATTGTTTTGGTCCTCATTGCATTAACTATAATGGCAAAGTCCCCTTCTATTTCCAATTTGGATATTTTTAATTGTTTGCATAGGTTTAAACCCTCTATTAGGCTCAACAGTTCTGCCTTATTGTTAGTGCATTGACCTAGATATCTGGATCTAGATCCAATACAACTCCCCTCATCAGAGTGAATTATATAGCCTGCCCCTGCCTCCCCTGGATTACCTTTGGATGCTCCATCGAAGTTGAGTTTGCACCATCCAACCTCCAGGGGCACCCATTTGCAAGCTTTCCTTGCTTCGGTTTTGTTTATGCCACCCTTCCTAGTGAATGAAGGGATTTTAATCCCCTTCCACTACCTTCTAATGAAGTTGTCCTAGTCTGTGAATGTCTTATCATGTTGGGGGATAGTTTCTGTGATGGAGGCTTCTATTTTTGCTATAAGATTCTCTACCTTCATTTCTGCTTCCTGAAAAATTATCTTGTTCCTCTCCTTCCAAACTTCCCAGATTACTATTGCTGGGATGTATATCCATAAATTGTGGAAGATGCTATTCCTTTTGATGATTGGCCAACCTCTGAGCCATTCCCTTAGGGAAGGGATAAGGGCACCTGACCAACCTAGTTGAGCCATCAACCAATACCAACATTTTTGTGTGTAGTTACAGGTTGTGAAGATATGGTCGTTTGTCTCCTCATCTTCTTTGCATAAGAGACAGATTGAGGGCCCTTCGTATCCCCTAAGTTTAAATTGTTCAACAGTTAGGACCTTCCCCTGAATTGTTGCCCAGGCAAAGAAGCCAACTTTTGGGAGACATAATTTATCCCAACATAGTGTATTAGGGATGTAGTCCTTAATAGTGTTTGCCTCATCATATATGGTTCTGAAACCATATTTACAGTTGTATTGTCCATCCTTTGATCTAGACCATATAAGCTCATTTGGCCCAGGTCTAAATATTATTATTCTCCATCCAAGAATTTGCAACAGTTCTTGGACTTTGCTATTCATCAAGAATGGAAGCATGTTTTTCCATTTCCATCCCATTGTCGATTCTGGTACTGTTGTTGTATGATCCCTTACATGATTACCCCATAAAGATTTCATTTGGTCCTTAATACCGGTCGTATCCATTAGGCTGTCTATCGGGGGATATCCCCCCCAAGAATCTTCCCAGAACAAGACAGATTTATTGTTGTGAATATCCTAGGATAGATGATTCGATATGAGCATTCGACTCTCTTTTATGAAATTCTAGATTCTAGATCCCTTGGATGGGTCTGTGTCCCTAAATACTGCCTCTCTCTGATTTTGTGATATATATTTGCTCCTAAGAATTTTGGCCCATTTGGATTTTGAGGATGTGTACACTCTCCATGCTAGTTTTGCCCCTAAGGCCTTATTTTGCCATAGTAATTTTCTTATTCCCATGCCTCCATCATTCTTTTCTTGACATATCTTGTCCCATGATATCAGTTTCATTTTTTTCTTATCCTTTGTACCATTTCAATAGAAATCTCTGATTGTTTGAGTTAATTTATTGTAGGCCCCTTTCAGAAGTGGTATGCATGATAGAAGATAGATAGGCATTGCTGCCAAGACTGTTTTTATGAGGGTTAATCTTCCTGCCCCTGTCAACCATGAGGCTTTCCAAGATGACAACTTCTTTCTAACCCTCTCAATCAGGGGATCCCAGAGTTTGTTGGTTCTGATACCTTTGTCTAGAGGCATCCCTAAATACGAGAATGGTAGATGACCAATTTCGTACCTTAGAAATGAAGCTATCTGAATTCCTCTTGTGCTTCCATATTGAAAAAGAATATCTCCGATTTCTCCTTGTTTGCCATCTCTCCGAATGCTAGCCCATAAGATTGTAATATTTTCTTGATTTCCTTAGCTTCATTCAACTGCCCTTTCCCTGGAATCATTGTGTCATCAGCAAATTGTTGATGAGTACATGGATCCACCCCTCCGGTGATCTAAATCCCTATCAGTTTGCTAGTTCTCCATGATGCATCTAGGCTTCAGACATAATGATAAATAAGAATGGGGATAGGGGATCTCCCTGTCTGAGCCCCCTAGATACTCCAAAGACACCTTCCAGTTTCCCATTTAGTAAGATAGAGAACCTAGGGTTTGATATGCAAAAGTGGACCCAATTAACCCATTGTTTGTTAAAACCAAAGGCCTTCATGCAGCTACAAAGAAAATACCAATCCACTTTGTCATAAGCCTTTTTAATATCTAATTTTATCAACATATTAGATTGGCCTTGGACCTAACAGGAGTGGATGGCTTCCTAGACTATAATAATCCCATCCAAAATTGATCTATTGGGTACAAAGCCAGTTTGTTCTTCTGATATTATGGCAGGCAATATTTTTTTTAGTCTGTTGGCCATGACTTTAGCTAGTAGTTTATAGTCATGTTGCATAAAGAAATAGGCCTGAATTCTTCCCACTTTGTGGGATTCTCCTTCTTTGGAATTAAGGCCATAAAGGTATTATTGATCTCTTTTAGGAACTTCCCTACATTACGGGCAGATTCCAAGTGATTAGTAACCTCATCCCCTAGGATATGCCAACATTTTTGAAAAAAACCAGCTGGGAAGCCATTCGGTCTAGGGGCTTTGTCTCCTTGAAATTGTGCCAGAGTCGTTTTGACTTCTTCATGGGTGATTTTGGAGTTTAGCATTTGATTATCACCCTCTGTTATCAATTTGGGTATGTTATTCAATAAGGTTCTATTGTTAGGGAGGTTCGAGTGCTCCTAGTTATTGAGAATATTTTCAAAGTACTTGGTAGCATCTTTTGTGATCAGATTTTGATCCATGATGATCTGATCATTGTCATTGATGATCTGAGTAATCTTATTTGTTGCCCTTTTCATTTTGACACTGTTGTGAAAAAATTTAGTGTTTCTATCTCCATTTTCTAGCCATGTTTCTTGAGGTTTCTGTTTCCAGTATATCTCTTCTCTGGCCAGAATGCCTTCATAATCACATAAAAACAATTTTTTAGCCTCGTATGTTTCACAGGTCATCCCATTTTGCATCACAACATTATTTATTGTTTCCAACTCTTTCTCAATTATTGACTTCTCCTCGAAGATGTTTTTGAATTTCTTTTTGTTCCAATCTAACAGTTTGTGTTTAATCTCTTTCAGCTTAGAGGCAAGACATTACACTTTAGATCCTTCAAAGACACTATCCTTCCACCATTTCTGTATGTTGGGGAGGAAGTCTTCATGTGTAAACCACATCATTTCGAATTTGAAGGGACACCCAGTTTGTTTTGCTTCCCCCATAAGTTCTAATAGCACTGGGTAATGATCAGAACCCGACCATGGCAGTATGGTAGTTTTTAATTCTGTTTTGAGGTCGCTTAGGTCCCCTTTGAGGAAAAACTTGTCAAGTGTTTCTGCAATGTTGGAAAAACCTTTTCTTCTATTATTCCATATGTGAAAACCCGTCTCAGTCCTGATTTCTAGAAGGTTATTGTCATTTATCTAGTTTGCGAAGTCTCTTTGTGGCAGTCTTATGGTTTTTACCCCACCTCTTTTATTAGTTGAGTACAAGATGGTGTTGAAGTCACCACCTATGACGATGTGTTTCTCATCCTGATTGTTTAAGAAGTGTTCAATTTTCTACCAAACTAATCTCTTTTTATCTGTTGGAATTGGGCCATATACATTAATGATGATAAACTCAAGATTTAGACTAAGGGCTCTTATTTTACCAACCATCCAATTTTGCATCTTGGTATGGCATGTAAATGTAACTAAGTTCTTTTTCCACATTATACCCAGTCCACCCGATGCCCCTATAGACTCCACCATTTCCATTTACCATTGGGTGAATTTTTTGCTAAAATTGTTCATTTCAGTCTTACCCAGTTTTGTTTCTTGTAGCATAACTAGGTCCATAGTAGATTTCAGTATGCTTCGCTTAATTAATCTTTGTTTGTTAGGGGCCCCCATACCCCTAACATTCCATATTAGTATATTTATTCCTTTATGAGGGGAAGGGGAGATTTTTCTTACCCCAACAGGGTTGTGATTTTGGCCTACCCCTCCGCATCCCTTTCCATCTTTCTTTTGTCTAAAAAAGACTTTCGACCTCTTTTGTTGCTCATGGTTTTGCCACAGCCTGGAGTTATTTTCTCACCTCCCATCTGGATGATACCTCTATTTTGTAGGTTGATTGAGTTATTATCTAATAATATGCAATCTTCCCCTTCCTGCATACTAATCAGTTCATTAATAATGAATTCTCTTTCCTCATTTGCATTCAATCCTTCCACAACAGGAGATTCCTCCAAAGTGGGAGAAACTGTGATGTTTTCCTCTTGAGCAACCTCAGTCGGGCTGGTGTCTAATGAGGGGGTTTTGAAGGGGGGTCCGAACATATTTTGGATTAGAGATGATGACATTATTTGCCCTATTTGTCAGAGTATCAATGAGTACCTCCTCGACAAATTCTTCAGCTAGTTTCCCCATTAAGTTTTCTATGACATTGTTCAGTTCTGATTGGATTTGATTCTCATTATCATAAGCAGGAATTTCATTGTTATTTTCAGCTATGTCAGGACTGTTGCGCAAGACCGGGGAAGGAGGTGGGGTTAGGATATTAACAGTCTCTTGCTGACCAGTGTTTATAATAAAGCCGCCCCTGTCATTGTTAAATTGAATATTTATTATGTCTTTTGATGCTCTATGGTTGTCTCTTGCCTTTACCTGAGACTTCTATAAATTAGGGTTCGACCTTTTACAGAATGCTAAATCTTCAGATACTGGGCCAATATACCATACCGATTTTAGGGTGTAATTACCATCTACTGTCTCCAGGGTTACGTTTTTTAGATTTTCCATGTCTTTATTTACTTCTATTAACAGTTTTATATCAGATTTATCCGGCCAATTTTTTTCTATGGCTATGAATTTGCCCAATTTATCCCCAATTTTTATAAGAATTTTGGCATGGATTAATTCAATAGGAACATTATGGATTTCTACCCATTTCAATACTGTTTTGAATTCATACCTATTAGCATCGAATTCAGGTTGTCATTCAATAAAATTGAAATTTGCACCTTTGTAAAAAACATATTCTTCATGCAATAGCTTGGCTTTTAGAGACTTTTTGTAGCATTCAATGTAAAAAAAAATTTAGCTAGGGTAGTGATACTTACCTGCCTATGGAATGTTGTTTTCCACCATTCAACTATTCCAGTGAGAGGTTGATTGTTCCCTCCCCATTTTGCAAAGAGCCCGTGACCTCTGTAGTAGTTACTTAATTCCATGGCTTCCCTGGTGTTCAAAATCTTGATGCAATCTGGGTCGGGGTTTATCAATGCTAGGGCATCCTCGCTCCTTGTCACTTTGATAACATTCTTGCTTTCATGATGGACCAGAAGCTTTTGCTCGAAATCCCAGTGGTATGCGATTTGCATTGGTGGCGCAACCAGTGATTCGTGTGGTGATGGGCATTGCCCACACATTTGACCGTTCCAGAGGAACCCTAGCCTCCCCCTTTTCTACCCTAGCAACTCTTCTGCCCTTTACCAATTGCCACAGGTGGTTTTGTGCAGACGGTTCCCTACCAGATGGAGGCTCGCTAACAACGTTGGGACCCTTGTCTCGATGAAAATGATGATCATCAAGGAGCGGATGCCGATATGCAGAGCTCGTAGTCATTGCTCCCGATCCCAAATATTTGTAACCTAAATAAAATATATATTAAAATTTAAAATAGAATAAATTAAATGCAAAACTAGAATATATCATAATCTAAATAATAATTTAAAAAAATTAATAACACATATTAAATCTATTAAGTTAAGAGAAATGACAATATTATCAACATATTATTCACATGGAAATGAAAATGATTATGATGTATTCATTTGCAAGCTAAAGTAAATTGTTTTTATTTATTTTATTTTTCTTTGCATTTAAAAACCTAGAAACTAATATTTATATTATAAGAATGATTTATATATAATTGTTAGTCATTTGTATTCTCATCATTGTCAATATATCATTTTTTTTTTCTTAGAAAATAAAACTTGAATACTTAATTGTGATGTGATCTTAAATTTTTATCTTATACTTAACTCAAAAGAGAAAATATCTTATATTTACCTCAAAAGAGAAAAGATTTGTCATAACTCAAAAAAATAAAAAAAGTCACAATCTTTCATAATTTTGCCTATTACATTAATAGCTTCTCTAAGACATTTTTTTATACATATATCTTATTTAATTTTGAATTAATATAAAAGAAATAGTACAATATTTAAAAAAGAGTTGGTAGAAAGATACACATACAAGTCTTATAAAATAATCAAAATATTAATTCTACATAAATTCAAGAAAACTAACACATCAAAGACATTAATTTTCAAATATCAATAATCAATTTTATATAACAATAATCATTCTTTACATTTATTCCAAAAATTTAAAAATATTTTGAATCTATCAATTCACATATATACTCAAAGTTAATTCTACTTTCAAACTATTCACATTTCATGTAAAAGGATTGTATTCCCTCCACACCATATAAATTACTTTGGAATAAAACATGTCATTTAATATGCACGGCAAGCTTTGAATCAACTTTTTCTAATTTAAATTTAGACAATTTATTTAAATTCACTATTTCCATGGTGTGTCTGGGAATCTGATTTTCAAGGAAGGCCGATCATGGTATGTTAATGCGTTTCATAACTTGCAGGAAAGGAAATCCACACAGGCAATCCGTATTAGGGCACATTAATTCGGGGGAAATATTTTATTTCTGCCATTTGAAGTAATAAATTAAATGTATTTAGAAATTTTTTTTTGAATTTTATATCTATAATTTGTGGTATGGATTAATTAAATGAAAGAAAAATGATATTAATATAATTATATAAAATAGAAAAAAAATATAAACATTAGAAATTTCGTGTAATATGATTGATTAAATTAATTGAAACTTTTTAAAAATTTTTTTACCACTAATAAATTTTTTTGTTAATGGCACCGAAAAACCCCAGCAAGGTAAAATATGGTTTACTGAAAAAGATAGGGCTCATCGGATAAGAATAATGATAAGATTCCCAGTACCGTTGATTTGGCTTCAAATTTGCTTCTTGGTTAGTTTGGAGAAATGTCTGTAACTTGCAGATGAGCGGTATATATTTTCATTAAAACAAAACAAGGGTGAGATGTTTTAATGAATGGCTTGATGGGCGTTGCTTACAGCAAGCTACGATGGCTTTGAATGAGATTTTCTAACCAGTTCAATTATTAGAGTTATGTACCTTGCCTGCTCTTACCATCCTGAGGCCATGTCTAGCGTATCTTACAATTCTCTCGCACTGCGCTCACATTCTTCTGGGCAATTTAGAAGTGGCAAAATCACACAACCCACATCCCAATACATACAACTATTCAAAGTGGGCAGAGCTGAAATCCTTTGTAGTACTAGTAAAGAGAACAAATCTTGGTATTTATCACCACCCATATGCAAATCCGTGGGAAAATCATTGTTTTGCCCTGGTAAAAGCCAAAGGGCACTTGTTCATACCAAGGTCCATGCTTTGAGAAAGCCTAAGGGTTTTGGCACTGTTTCAAAGAAGAAGAAGAACAAAAAAAAGCGAATGTTAAGAGATGAGCCAAAAAGAGAAGAAGAAGAGGAAGAGGAAGGAGGAGGGGACGGAGATGGTGTTATTCCAGAGATTGTGACCAACAGAATGATAAAAAGAATGGGGGTTTCTGTTGGGATACCCTTAGCCATTGGGCTCACTTTCTTCCCACTTTTTTACTACATGAAAAAGGTGTTGAAATGGAGTGTGCCTGATTGGCTTCCTTTCATCACATCATTTATCACATTTGGTTCAGCTGCGTTGGGTATAAGCTATGGAATCATGTCTACTAGCTGGGACCCCTTGAGGGATGGATCCTTCCTCGGCTGGACAGAGGCCCAAAAGAATTGGCCTGTGTTTTGGCAGTCAGTGTGGCAAAAGCAAGGAAAAAAGTAGATTGAATCCATTGTTGTAAGTTCATTATATTCATATATTGACAGGTTTTTATTACTTATGGACTTTTTTCCATTGGTAATGTACTGTAACCATCCTTTCTTATACTTGCATTGATGGATTTTTCAAACATTACTAAGTTCATAATGGACTACATATATAGCTTCTCTGTTGTGCACTACCTGCTTGTATTTTTCAGGGAATATCAGAGATTCATTTTTTTTTCCAAAGAATTGCATCTTGGATATCATTACAAAGGTTTCTTCCAATAAAAGATTTTGTACAGCTAACCTACGATCCGATGCTTTGGAAGTATAGAATCAACACATTTGTTCATACCCTGTAAGTTGCCTTTTATTTATTACAACAGTGTTACATGAATGTTTCTTATCATGAAAGCTAGTAGAGCCATGCCTTTGTTCATTCTCGAGAAGTTTTAAGCAATGCCATTTATTGCTTAACCAACTCCAATTCTGAGTGGTCTTCTTGAAATGCTGCATTTTGACTTCAACAATCATATAGCCTGAGACTGCACCTTATACTATAAAGTTTTGCAGATATTCTTCTTCGTCCAATGTACCCCATTAGGGGATCTCTCCAAGAGAGGAGGGAATTGAGAATAAGATTAAATTCATCTTAATAACAATCCCAAAAGGACTTGGCTGCCGGGCATCTTTCTTCTTTCCAACATTGTCCACAGGCTTGTGGAGTGTCAACTATTGGAACAACTCCATTTTGGAGTGCTCTTATTGAAATGTTACCTTGTATCTTGACTTCAAGAACAATCATATAGCCTGAAATTGCATCTTTTCCAATAAAAGTTTGTAGATCTCCTTGACCTTCCAAGTGTGTACCCCAGTAGGGGATCCCTCCAAAGAGGGGAATTAAGGATAAAATAAGATTTGCCTTGACAAAAACTCCCATGAGGACTTGGCTGCTGGGGATCTTTCTTCTTTCCAACATTGCCTAAGGCTTGTGGAATACCAACTACTGGAAAAACTTCAATTTGAAGTAGTCTTCTCAAAACACTCACTTGCATCTTTAGTTCAAGAACAATCATAGAACCTGAAACTGTATCTTGTCTCATAAAAGTTTACAAATATCTTTGAACATCCAATACCCCAGTAAGGGTCCACTAAGGGATCCCTCCAATAGAGTGAAGGATTAATAATCAAATTATATTCATTTGACAACAAATCCAAAAAGACTTGGCTGCTGGGCATCTTTCTTCTTTTCGGCATTGTTCACAGGCTTGTGTAGCTTCAAATACTAGAACAACTTCAATTCGGAGTGGTCTTCTTGAAATTTTATCTTGCATCTTGACTTCAACAGCAATTCCATATAACCTAAAACTCTAGCTTGTCTTATAAAATGTTTGTAGATATTCTTGATCATCCAAGTGTACCCCAGTAAGGGATCCATCCAAGATAGGGTGGAATTAGGATCAAACTAAATTCATCTTGACATCGATTTCAAAAGGGCTTGGCTTCTGGTCATCCTTCTTTCCTGCATTCAGGCTTGTGGAGCGTCAACTGATCCATAGTTGCAGAAATCTTTTTAAAATTGTAGTTTATTCAGATTAGTTGCTGCTTGGCTCTGATGCAGATATTCGACTGAAAAAATTGTAGTTTTCTGCAATTAATTGATCAAACCAAAATTGACCTTTTTTAACCAAAAAAAATTGTGATTATATGGTCAAGAAATGCATTTCTGGGTCCTCTTTTCTCATTTCTGCAGGGATATTTTCCCCATTTTTTCCCTAACCGTAACCCAAATTTTGTGCCTGATGAATTTGGTTTGCCGAGTTATTCGTAGATTTTTGCTACTATGGTGTCAACTATCTCAAACTCATTACGTTTGAAGGCAGCTTATACATCCCAAATAGATGGGCAATGCTATTTTCATTACAGTTTAGGATCTGACACCTCCCACTTTATTTAATAGCAGAGCAAACAGTGATTCATATAGGTCTTTTGCTTTGTCATTGAAGACCTTACCGCTGCATCATTTCCAATCCATTCGAATAAGAAATTAAAAAACACTTTTTCAGTATCATTTTGCAAAGGTTCTGATGAGTGATTTTGTCCAGTCTAGTCAGATTTTTGGGCATGGATTACATCATGCCAAAAAATCTCCCCGCTGAAACAATACTTTCTTAGTCAGTGTTTTGCTGGCAACCTAAGAAGCAGACTAATCTGTTCTCTTGAGGAGTGATAGGTTCTGAAATTATACCCCAAGCATCTTGAGGCCCGTCAAAGCAGAAATTCTTTATTGCCAAATAACTCCCTCGAGATTTGGCCTTTACCTCTTTTCACGATCCTGAAATTAACTTATGAATTTTATAGATTTTGTGATTATGAGCCGGGAGAGCTTTTACCAATGAAAGGTCTATGAAAGTACATTGTAATTTTTAAACCTTAAATGTTAATTTAGTAATGAGAAGGGGCTAGCTATGACAGAATTTAGAGGGCACTGTCTTACCAATTGTTCAAGGTCAAATAATTGAGTCTAATCTAGCTATGAGAGAGGAGTAACCATGAGTAAATTCAGAGAAGCAGCGTCTTACCAAATGTTCAAGGTAAAATGTTTGGAAGCTAAATATTAATGAGCATGTTATTAGAAGCATTTTGAATCTACGTTATTATGTTGTATTTTCAGTGAAGGATGTAGTTTCTTTTAGTTGGCAGCTGGAGTTTCTTCTAAGTGTGTTGAATTATCTTCATCTTACATTTCAGCACTCATTTTGATGTGCATGCCTCTAGTCAAGTTTTGGGTATCATTTTACCAATTTCTAGGCTTATACCAATCTCTAGTGAGCTGCACATACATAAGCAATCACCATTTTCTATTGTAAACCCCTCCCCAAAGCCGCCTCGAGTGTTGGTTCCTAAAGGCCACCAACATCCATGGTGGGCACTAGTGTCCTTATTCAAATTTCAAATGTTGTCTCATGAATCTTCAAAACCCTAATCTTTGCCTGTAAGTTTGCCAAAGGCACTTGACCTAAAACATTTATAACACTTGGAAACCCTTAATTTCTCATGAGGTTCCCATCTCTAACCATTTTTCTCTCTCTTGTAAGTACTTGCTAAGCTTTACTTCTCTAAGTATTGATACTAAGTTACTAATAGATCTTCACCTTTTCCCAACCATCTTCCATAAGTGAAAATGAAAAAATCCCCCATACTTGAGGCTCTTCTTTGATTTCCATCATTCCTCCTCATTCCAAAATCCATAGCTTGGTTCAAAAACCTCTCCTACACTCATTGGAACTTTCATTTCCAATATCTCCTATACCAACCCTTCATTGTTGCAAATTTCCTTTCCCACCTAAATACACCATTGATTCAAATCCATAAACCACTCCCAAATCAACCACTTGATTCACTAGAGATTTTCATCTCCCTAACTCTTCTATTGCACAATCATGTGCACCATTCTAGCTAGACATCCTTCTAGGGTTATTTGGTAGCTATAAGCCCTTGCATGCACCACAATGCCACACTTAGGGATCACACACATGCCCGATTAGAAGACTAGAGCACATGCCAACTAGAAGATTGGCAAAGGTAATCTTCTAAATGTACAAATCATTTTTTTTTCTTGCTCTTATATTTAGACACCATTTACATAGTATGTAAAGGTCATGTCAACATTCAAAAGCATTATGAAACTAAAAAAAAAATTAACCAACTAAAAAAGTTTTAAATTTTGATAGAGGAAAGGACCATGTGTCTAGGTGTAGACATGGGCATTACGTGTTAACATGACTCAAATAGAAGCACTACCTTTTTCAAAATTATTAAAATCAACCCAAATTTTGGAGAGATGTTCCTTCAATCACTAGCATCCCATATAAGCATCATATTATGATTCTAGACACCTTTCTCTCCCATTTCTCTATCTTTTTCAATAGCATAGTTAATTTCTAGGCTTATACCAATCTCTAGTGAGCTACACATACATAAGTAGTCACCATTTTCTATTGTAAACCCTTGAGTGTTGGTTCCTAAAGGACACCAACATCCATGGTGGGCACTAGCGTCTTTATTCAAATTTCAAATGTTGTCTCATGAATCTTCAAAACCCTAATCTTTGCCCTAGTAAGTTTCCCAAAAAGCACTTAACCTAGAACACTTTATAACACTTGGAATGCTAATTTCTCATGAGGTTCCCATCTCTCATTATTTTCTCTCTTGTAAATACTTGCTAAGCTTTACTTATCTAAGTTTTGATAATAAGTTAGTAAGCTTTTAGTTCTTCACCTTTTCCGCACCTTCTTCCATCAATAAAAAAAAAAATCCCCCATAGGTGAGGAGGCTCTTCTTTGAT
Organism: Cryptomeria japonica; assembly: GCF_030272615.1. Classification (NCBI taxonomy): domain Eukaryota; kingdom Viridiplantae; phylum Streptophyta; class Pinopsida; order Cupressales; family Cupressaceae; genus Cryptomeria; species Cryptomeria japonica. The sequence goes on along the minus strand of NC_081406.1, from coordinate 481,000,476 downwards.
TTCCATCATTTCTCGTCATTCCAAAATCCATAACTTATTTTAAAAATCTCCCCCACACTTGGAGGGACTTTTTCCAATATTTTCCATACCAATCCTTCCTTGCAACAATTTTCCATTCACACCTAAATCTACCATTGCTATAAATCCATAAACCACTCCCAGATCAACCCCTTGATCTACTAGAGATTTTCACATCCCTAACTCCTCCATTGCACAATCACACACCATTCTAACTAGCCATCCTTCCAAGGCTATTTGGTAGCTATAAATCTTTGCATGCACTACAACGCCACACTTAGGGTTCACACACATCCCAAACTAGAAGACTAGAAATGTCAATTAGAAGACTGACAAAGGTAGTCTTCTAAATGTACAAATCAATTTTTTTCTTGCTCTTAGATTTAGACACCATCTACTTAGTATGAAAAGATCATTGTCAACATTCAAAAGCATTACAAAACTCAAACAAATCAAGCAACTCCAAAAGTTTTCAAATTTGTTGGAGCAAAGGGCTAAGTTTCTAGGTGTAGACATGGGCATTAAGTGTAGACATGACTTGAATACAAGCACCAGATTTTTCAAAGTTTTCAAAATCAAGCCAAATTTTGTAGTGATGTTCCTTTTGTTGGTGATTCTATGGACTCTGAATCGGCAGTGAAAATGATTTTCCGGTACCTACAAGGCACAACAAATCTTGGTTTATGGTATCCTAAAGATGAAAATTTTGATTTATGTGCATACATAGATGCAAATTGGGCAAGAGATGTAGATGACAGGAAAAACACCACTGGTGGAGCATTTCTTCTTGGTAGCAGACTAATTTCATGGTTGAGCAAGAAACAAAGTTGTACATCACTATCAACAGCAGAATCAAAATATGTTGCAACAACAACTAATTGTACACATGTATTATGGATTAAACAAATGTTGAAGGACATAAAGGTAAAATGCAAAAAACTTATAATCATTTAGTGTGATAATATGGCAGCAATTGATATATCAAAGAATCCGGTATTTCACTCTAAAACTAAACATGTTTCTATCAAATTCAATTTTCTGAAAGAAAATGTTGAAGCAAAAGAAGTGAAATTGGTTTATGTGAATACTAAAGAATAGATTGCAGATATCTTTACTAAGCCTTTGCCTAAGGAAACTTTTGAATATCTAAGAAAGTAGCTTGGAGTTATACCCTCACCGGTCGAAACTTAGACGGTTGGAGCATGGCATCAGACCAACAGAATTAACAGAGAAATCTTTTTCCGACTTTGATGAAGAAGAGCTACTTCTCAGGGGGAGTAGATTGGATAAATTTGGTTATAACAATTGGTATTTGTAATAAGTTCTATGAACTGATTGTATTTGGTTTTGTATTGCTTTGACATTTAATGTCAAAGAGGGAGAGATATCTATGAAAAAACACATTATCTTTTGGGGAAAGATTATTCATTGGGGGATAGATTGTTACTCTCTATATCTGTATTTTGATTTCTGGTTAATGATCTCTTTGAGAGATTGTTGGTTTTTGGTTTTTGGCATTTCTGCTTTGGCACTTAGATGGTTTTTCCATCTTGTGTTGCCATCAATGCCAAAGGGGGAGATTGTTGGTATTATGGATGTGTTGCATTGGTTTTGTCATTGATGTTAACACTTATCCTTCTGGAGATCTTTGATTATGTTCACCGACATGTTCAATGACTTATGCACAGTCACCAGTATCTGATTCACCGACAGGTTATATTGTTCACCGACATTGAGGATGATCTGTTATCATCTAGAGATTACTTGGTTATGTCGAAGACATTGTTTGGACACTTGGTTTTGGTGATTTGGTTATTGGTCTAATCGAGTTTGCATATTTGTTGTTACCGGCAAATAGGTTTAGGTTATGGACTGACAAGCGTTATCTATTCTAGATCAGCACGACACGTTATGAAGATGTTTTATTTATTGATTACTATTGTAAATGCATTGAGCCGACATGATGCATCACATATTGATTCATTTGTAATTGATTTAATTGTAATATTCTTAGTGAGCCGACCTACACATTTGGTCTTAGGTTTTGGTATATATGTAAGATCTCATTTGTGAGATTAAAAAAAGAGGAAGTGTGTGAAAGGGATTTTAATAAGGTATATGCGAATATAAACAGAGCTATACACGCAGACATCATTTGAAGATTCAAGGAAGGCATGAAAAAGACACTCAGAGCTTAACCGGTACTGAATCCAGCATACGAAGATGCTATTTTGAGCAATACATTATCATTGGATTTAACATCCAATTGTAGTCAGTGTGACTCCCATTTTGTGATTGAGCAGTGAACTCTAGGCGGTTGGCCTTTCTGCATGTGTAGACCCCATTTGTACACACATACTATCTGCAGTAGTATCATCTGATTGTGGGTAAGGTTTCCCACCATGGTTTTTCCCCTTACAGGGTTTCCATGTACAAATATCTGTGTTATGTGTTGTGGATGTTATTTGTCTTTCTGTTTCATGCATTAAACTTTACCGATACTATTATTAACTGTTAAACTGTCTACCGGCATTAAGTTTGGTTTACCGGTATTATGCATTAAGTTTGGTTAAGTTATATTTGGGTTGAAATTAATAGACAACTAATTCACCCCCCCCCTTCTCAGTTGCCTCCGGGTCCTAACACCTTTAGTTACCATCATCCCATATTAGCATCAGATTATTATTCTATACACCTTTCTCCCCTGTTTCTCTACCTTTTCAATAGCATAGTTAAATTCTATTTTCAATCTTAGCTCAACGTCTTTCTATATTAAATCATATTTTTAATCTTAGCTCAGTGTATTTATATATTAAATCATATTAGATTAGGTTTATTTTTTAATATTGTTGAGAATTTTAGTTTATAATAGACAAAAGTAATTTTATGTTATATTAACCAAAAATTAGGAAAGTAAAAAATTATCTTTTGAGGTGCATGAGTGTTTGTTGTAATATGTGTGTGGATATTCAATTGGGTAGTTTTAGCAAGGGAAATTAGCATTAATAATAATAATAATTATTTATAATTAAATAGCTGCTAGGGGCAACACCCTTTTGTATTAAAATAGAAAGTTTTAATTACATTCGAGGCTATTGTCAAAGTCCACCAATTGCAATATCTCCATCCTTACATACTATTACTCACGACTATCTATCTGCTAAGCCCATAATCTTGCAAAATTGAGCACACTAAAGAAGGGATACACAATACATAGGGCAGCCACATACAAAATCTGCCATTCACAGTTCATATCTATAGATTTTCGCCCATATGAGAAAAGGGGCATATAGACTTGTTACCTATCAACCATATAATCTATAACAACTATATCAAGGCCAAAATTCAAAAGGGCCTCAACCTATTTGAAACAAAAAATTTGGGAGTTACATGCCTCTTGCATCCGCCTCTGCATCCTGGTTTGTGATCTCCTCGTTTGAGTCTACTTCTAGTTCCTCCATCTTGCGTGCCAACACAACTCTAGCCACCATAGGACACTCCATACCGCAGTCCACATGTACTTTAGAGTCCACCATTTCCTCGACATTCTGGTAGTCATTCAGAATCCACTCTTCTCCATGGTCCAAGCCCCAATCATTATCAAGGGCCTCTTCTCCATTCTTCAGAAAACCAATGTCTTGACAACCATTCAAACCCTCAGCTTCTACATATCTCTTTTTCCAAGCATTGCCAAAATTCGATAGAATGCCAGTGACCTGTAGCAAAAAGGCTATGTTGCGGTCCTTCACACCCCACTCACCCACCAACCTCTGCTACTCTAGGGTCTACACAACAACATATTTCTTTACCTCGATGCCCCTACCAACAAACATATAGTAATTCTGTGGAAGTGGGAGGTGCAAATTATTATCCACATTATCCAAAACATCATCAATTTCTCCCAGAAAAGAGTGCCTAAAAACCATTTGGCAAACCTTTTTGGTTCTAGGTTTGCTCACACCCATGTATATCAACATAGCAACAAACATCGTCAGGATATCAGAGTTTACCCCGATAGTGATGGCAAGCCTTCAAAAACTCCTCATCGAGCACCCTCTTAGTGACATGCAAAATAAGTGGGTGTTTCATTGCCAGAACAAAGAGCAACGTTTTATCTGTAACTTCTCCAGAAAGGCCATTTGGCATTTCTTAGCCTCCAACAAGATGGGCATGTCCATGTCTGAAAACTTCAGCCTCTCCCTCTCTCTAGCTCAACAATCCAAATCTAGATTATAGTACTAATGCATTGAGATTTAGCCAACTTGCCCTATATATAATTGCTTGCCATTAAGTAATATGATTAGCATCAGTGAGTGAATCATTCACCATATTACTTTCTTTAAATGCACCGTTCTTTCACACATGTCCCCATATGTGTGTTGCACTTATCAAGATATGATTTGAAGGTGTTTTTCATGTCTAGTGTCCTTTTCCTTCAAACATTAAACCACCTCGATACAAAGGCTAATTGCTATTCATAACAAGTACACAAGTGTAATCATGCGAAAGGGGGGAGTGAGAAATACCAAATATAGCCATTATGATTGATTGCTTCCAAATCTGGCCATGTTGTAAACATGAAATCTTTCCTAACATCATCCAGCTTTCTGTTTGTCCTTTCATTGCAGCTTCCTTGGCTAGCTTGTCTACCAACTCATTGCCCTCCCTGTATATGTGGCCCACTTTAAACTCATCCAAACTATCTAACATGGTTTTAATTGGGTAAAGCATTTCATTTAGGACCTAGTTCAAGGTCTCATTTTTTTTGGATTGCATTGACAATAATTAAAGAGTCCCCTTCCAGATGGATCCACTTTGCACCCATTTCTATACCAATTTGAAGTCCTCTCATGGCCGCATAAAACTCTGCCATGCTGTTGGTTGAATGTCCTACATGTTTTGCCACCTCCTTTAGGGGAATTCCATTGTCATCCCTAATTATACATCCAATACCACTCAGACTAGGATTACCTAGAGATGCCCCATCAACATTTATTTTCACCCACCCTGGTTTTGGAGCACACCAGTTCATAGAGGATCTAGGTTCAATGACCTCACCATGACTACCTTCACCAAATAATGAAGGGATGGAGAGGCTAGTGAAGGTCAGTTTAATCTTATTATTCTAGTTGGTGTAAATGTTCTTCTTGAGTGTTTTCGATTTGGCTGCTTCATTGACAAGTTCCACAAGCTGTGCTTCAATCTTTTGGCATAATCTCTTCGATTCCATAGTTTTATCTTGAAATATTTTGCGATTGCGTTCTTTCCAAATCTCCCAAATTATTAGTGAGGGTACTATATTCCATATGTCTCCAAACACAACCTTTGTTGGTTTCTCAGGCGACATTCTAAACCAATCATCAATTCCTAGTGGTATCGGACAAAACTAGTTTAATTTGTTCATGAAATGCCACAAGCATTTGTAAGAATAATCACACCTTAAGAGAAAATGATCTACCATTTCAAAGTCATTCAAACAAAGGACACACCTGCCTAGCCCTTGAATTCCGAATTTCATTAATCTATCACAAGTTAAAATTTCTTCTGCATCGCCATCTAGGCAAAAAATCTAGCCTTTGGGAGACAGCGCCTATTCCAAAGTAGTTTGGTCAGCCAGTTCTGTGATGCAATAGCCGTTTCCTTTAGTTTATAGTCCAAACTTACCTTGTATTTTCCATCTTTAGATCCACACCATCTGATGACGTCCTCATTTCCTGAGGGAATGATAATTTTGTCCCTTAAGATATTCTCTAGAAGATCCTTCTACTCCTGCCTAATATTAAGATTGTCCATAGACCGCCACACCCAAATTTTCACTCAGTTGTGGTTGTTGATATAGCCATAGTTGCAAACTTTGACTTCCCATTGTTTTTATGAAGCCTCCTTGGCTTCATCTAGGTTATGGTGTGGCTGAGAATATCCCCACCCCCCCAAGTGTCATTCCAAAAGGAAGCGAAAAAGGAAGTGATTTGGCCATTGCCCATCTCCCATAAAACATGTTTGCTAAAATGATGTCTCTGCATTCCACCACATAGTTCTAGATTGTCGAGACCCTTGGCGAATTTAGTGTTGTTAGTATCCTTTTAGGTTCAACAGAGTCCAAGTATTTGTTTCTAAGGATCCTAGCCCATTTATGTTCACCATTGCTACATAGTGCCCAAACCAACTTAGCCCCCATAGAAAGATTCATAATGGATAGTTGCCTGACTCCGACTCCTCCCGCATCCTTAGGTGGATAGACTTTATTCTAGGCAACTAAAGGCAACTAATTTTGTTCCCCCACTCCATTCCTAAAGAAATTCCTCATGATCTGGATTAGATCTTCCTCCATTGCCTTTGGGATTTTGAGACAAGCCATGGAGAAAATAAGCATAGATGAGAGGACATATTTGATCATGGTGAGTCTCCTTGCAGAAGACAACCACTTACCTTTCCAGTTTTCTAATTTACTTTTGCACTTGCTAACTAGTTTCTCCCAATAATTTATTTTATTAGAACCCACAGAGAGAGGAGTTCCCATAAATCTACCTGGAAAGTTGGCTACTCTTAGATTAAGAATCCTTGATAGTTCTCTTTGCAATCTGGGTTGGGTGTTAAGGAAGAAAACTTCAGATTTTTGCCAATTTATGCTTTGAGTCGATGCCATTCACTATTCATCAAGACATGTTTTGATTGCTCCGTCTTCTCTCCTATTGGATTCATTGAAGAGAATAGTGTCATTTGCAAATTATAGATGAGTAGTATGTTCAACTCTAGTTGCCTCATTCACCCCATGCCAAGTGCCTTCACTAATACATTTGGACTAGATTTTCGACTGAGGTTTCTGACGAAGAAGGTATATTGTGGCCAAATTTGATTTTTTTTTAAAGAAATGCCTGCATTCGTTGTAATTCCGACGGAAATTACCCATTTGGTTTCGATGAAGAAGGCATTAGCAATGAGAATTTTCTTTTTTTCAAAAAAGTGCTCGAGTTCGTCGTAATTCCGACGACAACGGCCATTACAAAATAAAAAAAGAGGCGGGGTATTCATTTGTGAATTGCAATCCTGCGTAGGCGTCCATGGCGACTTCAACCCCCAAGAACATCAAACCCGCGTTGAAGGCAATCCCACGCAGGAGGTAGATTCAAATTGCCCTAGTTTTTAATTTCATGTTGCAAAAAATATACATGTGGTGGTTAATTGTCCTAGTTTAATCTCGTAAAACCATAGAACTATGATTGAGGAGTGAGCGTTCAATTTTGTATCAGCAATCCCTTCCTCCCGTATACGCGCACGTTGATTGTTCACATGAGATCACATCTCTTTGCGGCATCATATCAAACAATTCATGAGCCTTGTCCATGTTTCCACATTTTGCATTCATGTCAAGCAGGGCATTTGCAAGTACAACACCTAACAAAATTCCTCTATCCGTTATGCTTTGATGGATGTCCATACCCTATTCCAAAGCTCCCATTTTTGCACAAACAGGGAGGATGTTGGCAAAGGTTGTGGAATTTGGCTTTATGCCTTCCAATTTCATTTGCTTGAAAGTGTCTAAAGCCTTTTCGACAAATCCATTTTGTGCATATCCAACAATCGTTGCAGTCCACGAGACAACATTTCTTTCAGGCATTCTATCAAATAGTTCACGTGCCTTGTCTATGCTTCCACATTTTGCATACATGTCTACCAAGGCCGTTACAACTACAACATCTGACAAAATTTCTCTATCCTTTATGCTTCGATGAATGTCCATACCCTGTTCCAAATCTCCCATTTTGGCACAGGCAGGGAGGATAGTAGCAATGGTCGTGGAATTTGGCTTTACACCTGCCAATTGCATTTGCTTGAAAGTTTCTAAAGCCTTCTCAACAAATCCATTTTGTGCAGTTGTAATTACATCTGACAAAATTCCTCTATCTTTTATGCTTTGATGGATGTTCATACCCTATTCCAAAGCTCCCATTTTGGCACAGGCTGGGAGTAGGCTGGCAAACGTAACTAAAGAAATGTAATGATCAGCTCCAAAGACATCAAATCACTACTAACAAAACCGAGAGTCTAAAATATGATAGGGAATAGTGTGAGCTGTCCTGAAATAAAATATTTTATTTTCAATTTCAACGAAAACATAATTACTCAACCATTTAATGTTATTAATAAGTGTTTAATTTATGAAAGAGATAAATGGTTGGCCACAAGTACATGAGTTACTAAATGCACACAAATAAGTGAATTTGATATTCAAAACTATCTACAATGAATTCAATTCTTGTCCATTAGTCATTTATGTTTGCAATAAGCATCTTTCTATGTTTTTCTTAATCTTTATTCATAGTTATGCACATATTTCACATTCTATAATTAGGATATCAATTGCTATGGCTTAACACTAGCATGATGTTTGTGTTGTGGTATAGATGCGTGGAAACATAATTATGGGATTGTTATATTATAGAGATCATAAATCTAGATATCGCATATTAGTTATAGCTCTTCTTGGATTGAGTCTAAAGTTGACATACAGTCATAAAGCCATTATTAGCAGATCTATCCATTTCTAGTAAAGACAATTGAGAAAGTCATTTTGATATTGAGAGTTTCTTATCTGTTTACCTATTGATCATTATTAAGCCATAATATTTAGGTCTATTTATCTCTCTTGCAAAACCTCTGTAAGTGTCCTAGATTGTCCCTACTACTCACTCTTCAATTCAGAAAAATGGAGTTCTAAAGATTTGTTGCACAAGATGGTGTTGAACGTATCAACAAGGCTAGCATGGAAGACATGTTCAAGCTTCCACTTGTACAACTTACAACAAATGATTTGTTGATAGAAGAAATTCTTGAAATAGGGATACAATCGAAAGACAAGTAAGTACATACAAACCTTCTCAGTTGAAAGTAAAATCTGTGTATAAAAAGAGTACATTGAATCCCAATCCATAAACACAATAGAGATACCGATGGAGACTTAATTGGATGTAGCATGTCGCACCAAAGTCATTAGAGTATGCTAAGCTAGTACATAATGTTTCATAAAGCCACATTAGTATTTTACTGAGATCATTATCTACCAAAACTAACTATAGTAATCCTTTTGAGTATTAATTTCATGGTGCTAGATCTTCATTTAGTTCCACTTCTTGTTGGAGAAAAGAACAGTTATTTCTTGAGGTAGATGAATAGCCCATCAACAAAGGACAAGACCCTTTCTAGAATATAACAAATTCTACTCCAACAAAAGATCATGGGGGTTTCACTAGAGATATTGAATAAGAGATAGACTTCTACTACTGCATTAAAAGCATTGGCATGTTCTTCATTTATTGATGTAAACTCTCTGTGACACCACCACAACCAACAAAAGTGTAAAAAGTTGTTTGCAATGCATGGATTTTTAGGATTGTCCTTTGAGAAAATAGAATTAAAGTATGGAAGCAAGATCTGCCAGCTCCTGAGGGAAAGACCATGTCAGACAATAATTTCTATTTTCTTGCCTGTGAAGAAAGACCATGTCAGACAATATCAACGAACAACAAAATAAGGAGACAATTGCTAGATTGTGGTCTAACTTGAAAAGAAAAGGTGATGGAAAATGTTATTGTCTGTGCAAAATTTGTAAGGGGTTAAAGACTAGAAGATTTCTAATCAAAACAATGAAGAAACATTGTAGGCTGCATGGTCACATTGAAGATGGACATGATTATCATCCATTGGTAAGTTTTTCATTATATCGTTTTGACAATTTATATACATAATAAATCACGTGATGATGAGATCATGATCATAGTTTATTTATGTATATCAATTTTATATAGGTCGAGCACCCCGGAGCATATGGTATGGATCAACACAACCCTGAGAATATGGTTTTCGAAGTGGACGAACATGGAGGTGTGAATATCGAAGCTAAAGATAATGATCCCATGGAAGATGACGATCATGAGCCAGAAAACACAATTGAAGATGATGGTACAAATACATTGATCCATGACTCATTTAGTACTCGTGCAGCTGATCATGATGATGAAGATGACCTTGATGTTGTTCATGATGTCCCTCTACTTGAGAAGGCATCTGAGGTCCTTTATGAAGGCTCGCAGGCAACTCTTCTCTCCGCTGTATTGTTGTTGGTGAACTTGAAGGTTATGAATGGTTTATCCAACATAACAATGTCACGTATGTTAAGGCATGTCATATATGTCATAATAAACTGTGAATCATGCTGTACCATTAATATTCTTTATTATAACAAATTATATTTTGTTGTTGTAGATTGATAGGTGAGTTTTTGTTACCACCATCAAATATTCTACCTTGCTCATACCGAGAATTATCTGCCGTTGTGAAAGATATTGGAATGGAGTATCAAGCAATAAATGCTTGTCCCAATGATCATATTATATATCACAAACAACATGAATTTTGAACTAAATGCCCTGAATGTCATATTAGTAGATATCGAACAGATCAAATAACAAAAAGGGTTCCTCGCAAGGTTCTTCGCTATATTCCCATTATTCCATGTATGCAACAATTATTCAAGTGCACTAGCTTGGCACAATTTATGGATTACCATGCACGCAATAGAAGTTGAGATGACATTATTCGAATGCTTGCGGATGGTTCAGCATTTATGGACATAGAGGAAAAGTGGCCACACTTTAAAGAAGAACTTCGTAATCCCAGGCTTTCATTGGCAGTGGATGATGTCAATCCATTTGGAGAGATGAGATCTGTTTATTCAGTGTGGCTTGTTTTTGTTATCAACAATAACATTCCTCCATGGATGTCAATAAAGAGGGAGCACATAATGTTGGCAATGATTGTTCCAGGTATTTTATCATTTAAATATAGTCGTCTAAATTTAACTATAAATATTGCAGTAAAATGGTCATAATAATTATGTAATGTTTTTGTTCATTTGATTAGGTAAGTACCAAGTTAAAGATATGAATGGATATATCGAGCCTCTTATTGACGAGTTGCTGGAGTTATGGAATGGTGTCACTATGTATGATGTCTCTAGACCAATAGGACAAAGACAATTTCAATTCCATGCAATGCTTCTATGGATAATACACGATGCCTCGGGGCTAACACATTTTTGTGGCATGTTATAGTGTTTAAGTTGTGCATGAACATTATAATTCAAAAAATTATCATATTTAATCCAATTATGCATTATCTTGTAGGTCTTCAAACAAAGGGAAAATTTGCATGTCCTGTTTGTGGTCCAAAGATGAAATCTCGTCATTCAAAAAGTTTAGGAAAGCAGGTGTTTGATGAATATAGGCACTTTCTCCACAAAAATCATAAGTATCAAAATACTGAAAAACATCTTTTCAATGGGAAAGAAGAGAATATATCAAAGCCACAAAGAATGACACCTCACATGTGGAAGTTGGAATATAATAGAATTAATCGTCAAGGTAATGCCATTCCATCTATTGGTTTGTCATAAAACATCTTTTCTATTTTGTTTTGTTTACTGATGATGTGATTGATGATCATGAAGGTCGTGAAGGCATAAATGACCACCTTCCTAAGGGAATAAAAAGTTATCCCCGACAATTTAGTAGGTTGCCCTACTACGAGCAGTTACAAATTGTTCATTTGTTTGATAGTATGCATATTGGAAAGAATATAACAGAGACATTATGGAAAATATTGGATGGAAAGTGTGACAAAGAAAAAATTGTCAAAATATGTAGTGACATTCAGGATTCCAATCATGCAATGATAAATGTCATTCAATCAAATAGCCATGGAGACCAGATTAATATAAGTGAGCTTCCTTGGTTATTAACGGACCAGCAAAGCAATGCTATAAAGAAGTCATACGAAAAATTCGATTTCCCACAGGATTTGCTACGAACATAAACAATCTCATATCAAAGAAAAGTGAATTTGGGCTAGGGATGAAAATGCATGATTGACATACCTTCATTAAGGTAATTCATATTCTTGTGTTTTTAGTATGTATTTAAGTACTGAGCGTACGTGTACTTTTCATTATGTTACAAAAAAATGAAAAGATAATTTTATAATTGTTGCAGTACGTTCTACCTTTATCTCTCCCAGATGACTTTGACAATAATGTCAAGCAAGTCATATCTGATCTTGGAAAATACATAAGGTAAGTAGTGATATTTGTTTAGTTCGTTGTATAGATATTATATTTGCGATTTGTTTTACTTCTTATGTAATATATTTTTTTGCGTTTTGAATACCTTGTAGGTGGTTGTCATGTAAAGAAATCCATAAAGATGATATAAAATATTGGAAGAGAAAAATTCCTCATTTAATGTGTGAAATGCAAAAGTGTCTACCTCCAGTTTTTTTCAATGCACAAGAACACTACCTCATACACCAAGTTGAGGAGATTGAATTGTGTGGACCTGTACACACTAGGTCAATGTGGATGGTTGAGAGGCACTTGAAATTTTTGAAGGCTTTGGTTCGACAAAGAGCACATCCTAAGGGTTCTATGGTGGAGGGATATATGGTATACCAGACTATGGTGTACATTTCTGAATATCTTCCTAAGTTTGCAGCAAAGATCCACGTGGATCGCATTTGGGATCCCAATGATAGTTCTGATACTTAATATAAGTACAGATCCAATAGCCAACAAGATGAGAGGGGGGGGGGTGAATCATACAAACTTAATCATCCATAAAAACATCAGATTCTACCTCGGTAACACATATCAGTCATATAATAAAAAACTGTCAAACATGCAAACTCAAAAGCATATGAACAATATAAACCTCATAACACCAGATTTAACATGGAAACCCAAATAGGGAAAAACCACTGTGGGATTTCGGACCCACTAAGAAATATACTCTTCTAGAGTATGCTCGGTTAAAAGAAAATCCTGTTAAAGATGACAAACACATTGCTAGATGTGACACGGTTAAGGGATTTCCCTCAGATCTGTTAGGATCTTCACTTTGTTAGAAGTGACCTTGTCAAAGGATTTCAAACACTCAATCAGAATGTCACCTTGTTAGAGAATTTACATATAAGACTTCTAAGTCCACTCGGTTAAGAGATTTCCCGTCACTTTCACAAAATAACAGTAATACAATCTATCTGCAACTTCACATCTAAAATGCTAAAGCAGATTCCTATTTGTTCAATACAATCTAGACATAGAACTAATCTTGTCTATCTGTTGGGCATCAATACTCTGTTATTCTAACAGGTCTTCAAGCTTTTGTGCTCGGTAATCACTATGTAGCATCCCTGTGCATACACTTGCACGCATACATTGTTTATCACCAGTTCCTTATTTATAAACAATCTTCTAACCGCTTAATCTCCTTGATCACATTTCCCATGATCAATCATAGCCATCATATCTTCAATCTTGTCCAGGTTCATTGTATCTATCGATCTGAAAACATTTTACCCCGCCTTGGAACTTGCACAATCACCTTGGAACTTGTGTTAGGGTATTGTTGTTCAATTTGAGCTATAGATCTTCTTGCCGAAATTCCATTGCCTTAGATTCGTTTAACAAACTTCTTTTACGGCTTGCCAATCATTGATCCGCTCCAACTCATCAGCATTTTTCATTAAATATCACATGTAAACAGTTAATGCATTCTGTTATAGCTCGGTTACAACTCGATGAATACTAAACTTCACTCGGTAGACATTCTGTCTTCATTAACCGACTGCAATAACCTTAGGGTTTACCGACTAGGTTCCTTAGGGTTTACCGACTAGGTTCTTTGCTTGATAACATAGTATAGTATTAACCTTTACATTTTACAACATATGTATGGTGTTAAAACAATCTAAAACATCAAGATATCATCATTGTCTAGCTCGGCAGAGTTTCCCATTGAATAACTTATCCCCTTATTTATCATATTCTTTCCTGTGTCTTTACCGACTTCTTTATAATCTTCATATCATATTTCTTAAGATATGTCAACATCATATTGAATTAGAAAATCAATTTCTTGACATCAATGACAAAATAATAATATCAAGATAGTAAAACATCTTTAATCAGTTATGTCCATAATCATCAACAACCTTCTCAATATCCTTGTAATATTGCCAACACCCAAGACCATTAACAAATTTGAAGGGGAGTACTTGACGAGGAAAGGTAGATTGAGGAAAGTGGGGGGTAATTATAAGATGTTATTATAGTTAATTAATTCTTAATCTTCAAAATAAATCGATTGTAAGACGTCTATTTATTTTTTGTACAATTGGTCGAGAGTGGGATGCACTGCGTTTATATATTGCAAGCAATCTTGATTGGATGACGGTATGGATTGAACATTGTCAACATTCTGGATGCACGTTGACATGGGAAGGTGTGACTTCATTGGTTAAAGAAGCACATCGTAATGGAGATTCCAATGTTATGCAAAGGGAAATTGATTTAGCATATGGTTTAAGAGATAAACAGGTACGTATAAATTTATTAATCACCCATATGTTTATCAACTCACAATGCAATAAATTTTACATGTTTGACATATCGCAGGTCAAACACCACAACACTATGTGCTGCAATGGTCATAAATTTCGCATAAAAAAGTTGGATGACAAAGAAAACTTGTGATTCTAGCATCACTGCAGTCTTTGAGGTGACAAATATTTCATCGAGAAATGACATTCATCCTCAACAGTCTCAAAATCGATACTATGACATTTTGGATGATATACTTGAGTGTGACTTTAATTCCTTCAAATTAGTTTTGTTCGTTGTCAAATGGTACAGGCTACGATTGAATAAAAATGATCCCGATAGAACTGTTATTGAACATGATAATGGTTTTATAATGCTAAATACAAGGTCATTTGAACCAGTTGGGGATGAGCCCTATGTTCTTCCAAGTCAATGTGAGCAAGTATTTTACTCAGAAGTTCCACATAAACTGGGTTGGTCATTTGTTGTTAGACATGATCCAAGAGGAAGGCCAATAAAGTATAATATGATGGAAGAAGAAGATACCGAAGAAGAAGATACCGAAGAAGTGGATGATGATCATGATCGATAGTTTCACGAAGGAGAAGGAGAAGGAGAAGGAGAAGGAGGAGCAGGAGGAGGAGGAGGAGGAGGAGGTCTATTAAATATTGAAATGTATGGGGAATGAGGAGATGGAGATAGGGGGTGTGACTATTTATGTGACAATTTTTAAACTGTGTTTATTTATGGAAATTGGATTGTTTATTAGCTATGTGACTATTTATGTGACCATTTAGTTGAGGATCCTGCATAGTCTACATAAAATAAAGGTAAGGAATTACAAAATTTCCAATGATTTTGATGACAACATCTTTTTATTATTTAATACTCTTTTTGTCTACAAAGTTCATGTTGTTCATGTTGTGTATGATGTAATTTCGCTAATGTTTTTAATATTTTTTCTTTGTCATAGGCCAACATGGATCCATCACATATCGCAGACAGAGATGTTACATTATTACGTTCTTTTTTTTAGTGATTTATACTAATTTTGTAATTGTTAATGATATTCTTGACACAGACGGATGTTTGGGGAAAGGGAAAGGGAGTTGTAGTACCTGAGCACCTTTCTATGGATGTGGAATCATTAGGGTTAAGCAATGATGACCCTGAAGATCCCACAGATCTTGTGAAATTCTTTAAAATGCCTGTTATAAAAATTAGAAAAGAGATTGTTGCTTTGGCAGCCATGCATCCTACCACTGATGAGATACGACAAAGGGTGGAATTATTGTATAAGACATCAGAAAACTTGCAAGTAAGCAGTAATGAAAGCTTTAATTATAACAAAAGTTCAATAATGGTTTATATTTTATTCTCTTTTTATGTCATTAACTAAAATATGTACGTATTGTTTTTACAGCAATTTATCCGCCCTCATGAAAGTTGTTCCTACGATTAGGGTGTTGCAGGATCAGGTGATGATGGTTTTCTTGTATTATCACTTGCTTGGCTTATCACTCTGAGTACCCAAAACACATCATACTTGATACTGTCAATTTTCAAAATAAAGGTTCATCCTTGTTTACAATTCTTGCACTTTTCATATATTTAATGTATTATTCTTTAGGTGCTGTCAATGTTACTGTGCAAATGCCGACGCCGCCTCATCAGAGGTCACCCTCACCTATATTGCCGACTACAATGTCAGCAACACGTAGCATGCAGACATCCTCTAGTGCACGTCATATTGGCCCCCCACTGTTGGTAGATCCCTCTTTTTCTCTATTGTCTATCATGTGTTTATTTCCCTTCAAGCGTTCTTTCTTGAATTCTAATGCCCTTTCATAGTGGATTCATTTTTTGTAGGAGGAGATGCACATGAGGATGTGCCACAAGCAACTACTGCTGATAACATAGCATCATTTCCTAGATCTTCTCGTATTGCTAGTACGGGAACATTGCAGGCCACATTCATGGTGAGCGACGAAGAAATGCTTCCCTTAAAGATACAAAAGGTTCCAAGTACTTTAAAATTATTATTATATATACTCTAATTGTAATTTACTTTATGATCACTCGTTTTGGACTAATATTGATCCCATGAATTTTTTGCAGGCAATGATATTTTCTATAAACATCTTAGTGACATTGCATTGCAGATATTTCGGCCCACCATATGTAAAAGGTGGTACATCATATGTGAACTAACCCTTATCCACTTTTGATTTCATATCATTGCTTGAATACTTTTTCTTTGATCCATTTCTTGAAGTGTAATAAATGTAGCTTCAGTTCATTTCTGAATCTAACAGGTTTGTTTTTGCTTTAAATGGTGGAATGACCAAGAAAAAAGGTTAAAAGATGAATTGACAAACCAAATGGTTGAGTGGTTTGGAAATGACACCTTTGACAAAATCAAGCTCCTTGAAAAAGCTGGCACATATCTAAAGTATGTGAGGGACCAATATAGGACCCATTTGGAGAGGAATCTAAAGTACAAGCGTCCCCCCATGATTCTAGAGAGGGAGTGGAAGGACCTGATTTTGGATGCCAAGGAGAGAATTGAAAGGAAAAAAGGAAATACACCAGTAGACACCAGAACAAGGTACGAGATACTATTAAGAATGTAATTATGTACTAATTAATTACTCTTTATATTTATATAATCTAACATATTTCAAACTTTTTATAGACTGAGTGACACGTCAAAGGCAACCAAGGCAAGGCAAGAAAAACACGGGCAACACAAACTCAACTCTGGTGGTTACATGAAAATTGCTGCACGAATTTTAAGTATCTCATGTAAACTCCCATATTGTCTCAAAATATTAATAAATTGCAAACATTTTTTTTTTATCAAACAATGCAAGTAAAATTCACGGTACCAAGCAAAAATGCAGGGCTTTGAATTCAATAGACCGCCCACAAAAGATGACAAGAGAATTACCTACTAGCAAGGCTATTCAGCTGTGGCTGGTCGGCTACGAGAATTGAGTGGGCATACACAACATTTGAGTGCATCCGTCACACAGGTAAATATGGTAAATGGAAGTTGTTTCAAATTGAATACTTTACCAATAATCTAATTGATGTTGAGTTCCAACATAAAGTGACTATATTTGTTTTAAATAAGCAAGCAATGATAACAATGTGCATGTCATTGGAATGCAGCTTGCTAATTGTGAAACACCACCTGCACATGAAGGTCCGGATGTGCATCTCAGTAGTGGAGGTATTCATTTTCTATTCAAATTTATTTATTTAGCTATTAATACAATTAAACATCTTAATTTGTAATTAGAGTAGTAATTAATGTAACCTTTCTTGTTAATATTTTAGAGCATGTAGTCGATGGTGAGCAAGTGGAGCATGATCTGGGTACACAACCTCAAGAACGTGATGTTCCCCACTCAGGTGAAGAGGACCGTGGTGTTCAGCATGTTGAGGTTGAGGCTACACACAATGATGTGGCCCCATCAGGTAAAGAACACAACAATTATGTTCTCTAAATTAATGAAATACTTGTAACAATAATTTTTTTTTTTTGAATTTAACCCATTTCTTTGTTATTGCAGAGGACCCCCCTTCGCTTTAGTGTCCTCATCCTCAGTATAGGACTAGGCATACATTGAGATCACGAGCAGTTTGCGGAACATCTACAGAGGGGGGAAATGATGAAGACGCCGATGTTCCACTTAGTTTTTTCATAGCTTCAAAGAAAAAACAAAGAAATAAATGATTGTAATCTAACTTATTTGATAATGACTGATTTTTATGTGTTAGTGAATGTAATTATGTGCTAATTAATAGTTATGGATGATATGTGTTAATTAATATTGATGAATGTTACGTGTTAATTAATGTTAATCAATGTTATGTGTTAATGAACGTTATGTGATATCAATGAATGAATGCTATATTTTATTAATGGTAGAAAGAATTAATGAATGAATGTTATAAGATGTTAACGGGGAATTTAGAGTGATGTTAGGGGTGGGGGAAGGGCCAAATGAGCTTCCACCTTCACGTGGTTGGCCATGTTAAGTAGAGAATATTAAACTATTCTCGAAACCAAGCGAAGCTCAACAAGGTAACACACTTTTCAATATTTCATTATGTTGCACAGTTAATCTTATTGAATAATGTATATTGAATCTTAATTGTAGGGTCCAATAGAGCCAACACAAACAACAACACCACGAGTTGCTGGGTATAATGAACTCCCATATTGTCTTGTCTTTACACGAACAATATGAGTTGCTTCTAGTGTTGATATCCAAGGTGGGACTGCAAAAGTTATGAATATGCCTCATCCTTGTAAGTTTTTTTATTACAACTCCTAATTATTGAGACTAAACTTTTTGTTCTTGATGTTTTTCACTAGTTGTCATAACCTCTAACTTTGATGCTTGTGCCTTAATAGAACTAGATGTTTCTTGTATGCATACTTGGTCAAGGACTGCATTATGATGCTATAGGGCTACAAACTAGGATTATTTATTGTATTGAGTTGTACATTTGACATGAGTTGCCCTATGACTGCTATGCACATTTATGTATATACACTATTTCTAGTCTGTATATTGATATTAATTTTGAGAAAATATTACAAAACTCAGAGTATTCTCCATAAGACTAGAAAAAAGCTCAGATAAATTTCTGCAACGTTTTCTTACTATTACTTGCGATCATTTTTTTAGGAGTCCTGGTATCCATTTATAATAGTATGGATGCATACAAGCTTTGGACCCTTCAAAAGAAAGTTTGTTTCAAACAACCGGTCATTTTCAAGAAGCGGTTATAAGTCCTTTTCAGCATCTGTGGCTTCCTCTGCTTGTTGTTCTATTGCAACCTCCTGTAACTGCTCCAGAGCATCTTCTTTTTGTCCCATATACTTATCTTTCTACTCCTGATACACATCATCACTAGGCCAAGTAAAACTAGCAATCTTCTGTTTCATATCTTCTAGCCGCTTCCAAGTGACTCGTACATGCCCAATCTCTGTTTCTATGAAACCATAATGAGATTTCACTTTTTCAATTTCCTCAATTGTTTGGACAAATAAGGATGTGTCATCAGTACTAATAATCTGATTGATCCTTAGGGACAAATTGTGGTCCACCTCCTTTAACCAAGTCTTCTCTTCCTTTAGCTGGACAGGACCAATGAAACCTCCTGGAAATGTTTCAAATTTATGATTTGAATATTCTTTCCTATAAAGTTGGGTTTTTCTTTTTATACATGCTCCTTCCATTGAAAGAATATTCATCTCTTTTATAAACTCACATGTGGACCTTAGATTGTCATTCTCTTCTGCATCTGCATGGGAATAACACATGAGCTTTAACTCTTTACCTCTAGGCACCCACTTATTCAGGATTGGTTCCAAAGTGGCTTCTTCTTCTCTCAATTTGATCAAAATCTCAAGAATCCTCTTCATATTTATGTATACATTGGAGGTTTTGACTGAGTCAACAAACTTCAAGATGGTGGCTTTCACCTTCTCCTCATATTTGTTTGCATACAATGTTTGAGCTTGTTTCAATTTTTCCAACTCATGTTGGACATTTTTAGGTAATTGGGAACTAGAAGGCATAAGAGAAGGGGGATATTCAATGATGGGACTAGTAGGAGGGGGTCTTGCTGGAGAGGAGGCTATCATGAGTGTAGAAGATTCACCGGGATGATATTGACTTGCCAGTTGACTCTAGAGTCTAGCAATTATGCTATCTCTGTTGGCTATTCCTTCTTTAGCATCATTGTAGGCTTTTAAAATAGTCTCCAACTTCAATTGGAGATTAGCCTTTTCTTGTGCCTCTTTCTCTGCCACCGCAACACTGAATTTTGCAGTCTCTAGGACTGTGCTTGTAGCTTCCACTACCCCTGTGTCTTGGACTCTTTTAACTATCATGCCTCCTAAGAGGCTAGAATCTGATGCATCCTTCCTTCTTTTGTTTTCATCCTTCTTTTTAGACCACATGACAAGAGCAACATTATCTTTGCTGAATGTCACTCCTTCCATAGGCTTTGTTTCTTTCCTCAGTGCGTCAAGCACTAAGGCATCAACTATATCCCATTCAGGGAGAATCAACACACCAGCCTTTGCTACCATTTCTCTTCCTTTCTTAGGGGTGATTGCTTTGAACTCCTCCATCATTTCTTGCTTAACCTCTTCTTCTACCTAAGTTGTATTTTTAAGAGGCTGTTCACTTTTCCTCTGTTCACATCTAGTCTTGAATTGATCAATATTTTGCTTCCATAGAAACTGTATAAAAGCTCCTGATGTGACAAAATTACTGTCAACTAGGAATTCTTCACTAGCTTGCTTAACAGTAAGGTCCATTTCTTGGCCCTTTAACTCACCATCATTCAAATCCATTTTAGCATTAGGTGGCTCTTTGGGCATCCCCTCTTGGGTCTCCTCATAGGTATAGGCAATATCACCGAGACTCCCTAACTACAATAATTGTTCAACCACAACTTGTTCATCTCCAACGTGGATAGGAGATTGAGATGGAGAATATTGAGGCTCATTAGTTTCAATTTCCTATCTCACTCTCTGCTTCTTAGGGGAATCCTGGATGTCAATGACATCTTCAATTTTCCTCTTCCCTTTTGAAGTGGAAGGCTCACCTGTCACTGGCATTATCACAGTGTACTTTGACCTTTTGTGCATTACATAGTCACCACATGGGATATCTCTAGCAAAGGCAGGCTTAGCCAATACCATCTTAGCCTTATCAGGCTCATTTTGCATTATGGCCTCCCTCTTTTCTTTTAAGGTCTGCATGAAATCTTCAAAATAAAGAATTAGGAATTTTATTTTCTCCTCAAATGGATTGAAGCTAGAAAGGGGGTGATAGCCAGTGCCAAATTGATGGATAAAATAAAGGGCCTTCTTATATGCCACCCACTTCTCCTTCCTTAGTTCTTGCTCATCTAAGTTGAATTCATTTCTAATCAGATATTCTGGGAACTAAAATTGATGTGGCCTACCTCTGCACACTGCTGTTTTTCTGAACATGCCATTGAAAAAATCCTCGGGGTCTGCACATCTTGACACTACAGTAGACAACCTATATGACTTAAAAAATTCTTCAAAAAATCTCCATCCACCCTTAGTGATCACAAAATGGTGAGCCATGGTAATAGTTGGGAAAATATTCCCTTTACCTCTATTGGTTAGCTCTGCTTCTTGTACTCCCCCAATTTGTCTCAGGACTTCTGCAATCCCTATCTTCAATGGGACCTGATAGGGTAGTAAAAAGGGGGTGCCTCTAAATCCAAACTTTCTAAAAATAGTAGACATAGGGTACAAATATATGTCTCCCCAATTGTGAACAATCTTGATATCCTTTGCAAACTCCTTTGGTCTGAGAAACTCCAAAAGAGCCTTAGGAATTCTAGGGTTTTCTCTGCATAGAAGAATCCTAATTTTAGATGCAAAGCATCTATCAAACTTTAAATAACTTTCATATTCTCTATCCCAAGATAGAACAATACTCCACAATTGCACTGGCATCTCCTCTTTATCCTTGACCTTAATCAGATCCATCTCCTTTCCAAAAAAATCAGCCCTTTTGAACAAAAACATATGCATTAACATGGAGTACCATCCAAATGGCCTATCCACCTTACCATTTTTTATTCCTACTAGCCCTTTATGAATTGCATCAGCAAGGTATGAGGCATAATCAAATGTTATTGCTAGGGAGGGGTTTAGAATTTGTGCAATCATTAACATATAATGAGTTGGCATATTCTTTTCAGCATCCTCTCCAAAAATCTGGCATAATGCCCAATACATACCCTTAGCTCTCAGAGTGAATAGGTTGAGAGAGAATGGTTCCATTGTGCTGGGGCCTACAACTGTTAACCCCCCTATCTTTACAAAGAATTCTTTCAATGGGCCACTTCTAAGATGATCCCTTTGTGTGTTGTAAACCTGGGCTAACGACTCAAAGTCAATAGGTTCTAACAAATTGGAGGACTCACTGAGTTTAAACACTTTCCTGAATTCATCTTCATTTATCTCAATCAAGACTGATCCCTTTATGTTCCCGATGCATCTTGCCACAAAGTCATAATTCTGTGTAATCAAGGCTAACATATCTACATCCATAAAAACACCTGGGACCACAAGCTTTCCTACATCCTGCTCCCATATGCCATTCAAAGGAGTTGGGGAATTCCTCTGCCCAAAACCAACTTTGAAGAGTCCTAAGCCTGGCAATCCTATTTCAGGGTCCCTCAACCAATTATCCTTATCATAAAGGCCATCTCCAATTTTTAGATGAGGGTTCTTAGGTACTAGCTCTTTGGCCTTAGCCCCAACATTGGTGGACATGGTTAATTGCTCTAAAAAATCATCACAGATATTTCGGTCCTGGTAATTCACTTTCCCTATAAATTCTCTTCTGGGTGCCATTCTGGTCAAACAATTATACCACTAGAAGCTAGCACAGACCTCTAATGAAGTAATTCACATAGCAGTATTTGAGAACAAACCAAGAGTTATCAAGAAAAACACAAGAAACCTGATTATTCACCTGAAGAAAATCGCTCTGCAACAATTCGCTCTACAACAAACTTCGATGAAACAATACTTAGCAATCAAGTTGATGCGGACTGAAAAGGGCAAGTTGGCATTTAAGTTTTTAGAAATTAACTCCGCATGCTTCAGCTTTCTTTTCATAATTAAATTCGCCAAATCAAATTCAAAACTGGCTCCAATGAGTCATAATTTCTCTAAGTCTTTCTTTTGTTTCGCTCTTTTGCTACTTCACAGAACATAAAACCCATGCTCTTTTCTTTCACGAAACAATGCTAGCCGTTGTATCTTGAGAACTTACATCGCCTTTATCTCTGTTTAATCTCTTTACTTTAGTGTCGGGCCCTACCTCCTTTTCACCACTTCGCGAAGTTTAACAGTCATGCACTTTTCCTTCGTGAGGCCGCGCCAAGTGTTAGATCAAACTCAAATCACCAGGCCTTTAACTCCAACCGGGACCATCAATCCTTTTAACTAACCACACCACATCTTGATGTCTAACGGTTTCTGCCATTTCGCTAAGGTTAAGCTGTGGGCATCTTCGGGTCATGAAACAACGAGAAGCGTTGGATCAATCTTGAGATGAATGCCTTTTAAGTGGGCCCTTTATCCGGGAATTACTTACCCCACTTGTTATCTGGTTAATAAATGCCACATGGCAATCGACCATTAGCCCTGGAAACTCCTTTTGGTTCCACCCTTAATCTGCCACGTGTTCCCTTTTACTATTCCCACATAACTGTCGGTTACACCTAGGCGGGCCCTCAACCACTTTTTTAAACCACGTGTCACGTCATTCATCCGTGTGATTTCCACCTGTCTTTCACGACATCGTGAACATTATTCTTCATTTGGCTTATAGCCATGAAACCACGAGAACCGTTAGATCAAAACAGACCTGATCTGCTTTTAACTTCATACCATGCCTGTCCCTTGGGCCCATTGGCCTTTTCGCTACTTCGCAATGATTAACTTGCTAGCATCTTATCTTTGCGAATTCACGCGAGCTGTTAGATCTCAAGAACTTGCTCGTTGTTTACTCTTTTTATGACAACCTTGCCCGGACCCACTGCATACCGCCAACTGAGTGCCTTGTCACTGCCATGTCATCACCAACTGGCGTTACCACATTTACTACCACTCTTAGCGGGACTCTCCACCTTTTCGCTATTTCGTTGAAGGTATAGCTCATGCATCTCCCGACCACGAAACAACGAGAAGCCATTGATCTTCTTCCAACCCGATCATTTTTTAACCAAAGAAGACCGCTTATCTTTGGGACCCGCCAAACCCTTTCGCCACTTTGCGAAGGTTAAAACACGTTTAGCTTGATCTCACGAAACCACGTTGTCCGTCTGATCAAATGAAACTTGATCGGTGTTTAGCTTTTGTCCAAACCTATATGCCGGGTCCACCTTTGCCTTTCGCTACTTCGCGGAAACTAAGTTTCGAGCACTTTTTGGTCGCGAATCAATGTGGGCCATCAGATCAACAGAAAATCACATGATACTTATAAGGCCCGACAGACATTAGAAAAGGCAGATTAAAAGCGAACAAGAATAAAATATTTAAAGGGATCGCCTAGGTAAATGACAAGGGGAGAACACTTTTATGATAAATGGACCCATCGCTTAAGTGAATACAGTAACGCCAAATTAGAAACCAAAAGGGCTTTTCTCAGGTATTGAAGCGACTTAAAACCTAAACCCTGAACCTCTTAGGATTTAAAACAAATTGAAAGAACTTCCTTCCTTCGATGGCTCTTTTATATTTATTTTTTTTATAAAAATGATCATCGTTAGAATTACGACAAATACCAAGCTTTCGATCGACGACTTCTTTGACCGTCGACAGAGTCCATTGGATTGTCGAATTTCTGACGGGCATGGCGTCATCAACCAATCTGATGCCGAGTTTTTGACGGTGGATTTTGTCGACACTCCAACGAAAATTCATCAAAAATCCGACAAACGGCCGTCGGAAATCAGCTCCGAATGTACTAGTGCTTCCTGATGCATTTTTCCAATTGTCCTGCCCATGGCTTTGACCATAATAATGAAAAGGAAGGGAGATAAAGGGTCTCCCTAGCAAATGCCTCTAGTAGAGGGAAATAATCCATGAGCAACACTATGTTGGCAACAACAATGCAGGAAAACTGAGAGGGGGAGGTGAATCAATTTTCACCAAAGTCAAACAAATTAACTTCAACTTTAGATCTGACTAGCAAAGATAAACATCACATTAACAACACACATAACACATGGATTTTTGAATAGATTCCTCATATAAAAAAATTGTTACTCAAGCCTGCAACCCAATATGGACTAAAATTTGGAATAGATTCCTCATTCCTAAAGTTAACATGTTTTTTTGGCTTGCAACTCACAACAAGATTCTTACCATTGATAACCTGGCTTGAAGAGGATTCATGATTCCTAATAGGTGTGAGTTATGTCAGAAAGAGGCTGAATCTGTAGATCATTTGTTTATTCATTGTTCTTTTACCTAGGAGATCTGGAGTAAAGTGTGGATGCAATGGAAAGTTGATTGGGTAATGCACAATAGTTTTAAGGAAGTCATCTGGCAATAGATTTTCCCTACCAAGACTCCTATGATTAAGACCCTCTGGTCCTTTGTCCTTCCTATGACCTATTGGCATATCTGGAAGGAGAGAAACAATAGAATTTTTAGGGAGGTTAAGTGTTCTTCTCAGGTGGTTTTTGAAAAGATGTGTAGGGCTATTAAAGAAAACATCAATACCATTCACAAAAATAACAAGCAATGTAGTTATATTAACATGACTGATAATGAGAAAAGCATCCTGATTGAATGAAATTTGATACACAAGGTTTGCAAATCTGATATGAAGAGTAGGAGAGATAATGTTGTGTGGAGGTTCCCTCTTCATGATTGGGTTAAGGTGAACTTTGATGGTGCAGCTAAAGGTAATCCTGGGAATGTTGGAGGGGGAGCGGTCATTAGAAACTCTTATGGCTTTTGTGTTGCTGCAATTGCCTTTCCCTTTGGAGTTCAAAACAAACATGTGGCAAAAACTCTGGCAATGTTAAAATGTCTCCATCTTGCTCAGAGCTTTAATTTTAAAAGAATATGGCTGGAGGGGGATTCTCTCAATATTATTTAGGCTACTATAGGTGTTAGTTCCCCTTCTTGGAACATCCATAATATCATTGATAATGCTAAAAAATTGTTAGATGCCTATGATAGTGTGATTATTACCCATACCTTTAGGGAAGGTAACAGGGTAGCTGATTTGTTATCCAATGAGGGGGTCATTTTAGCGGAGGATGCTAAGTATATCGAAGAAGTATCATGTAAGAATGGAGTCCGAGAGCAATTATTATTTGATAGAGTCCATGGTACATGTCAATTTCATTATTACCATTCTAGGTTTGGATCTCAATGATAGATATTGGAGTGATGCGGAGTGTCAGTTGATTACCTGTTTAAGGCGTGGTGATAATGAGCACCGGTGTGACGGGCATTGTCATATTAAGTGCTGGGTTATATTGAATGTCTTAAAAGACTATTTGAACAACAAGAAAATCACCTTGTTTTTTGATTACAACGTCTTGTTTCTTTAGCATTTGGTCATCTTGCACTCTGTTGAGGGTTTTGACTTGAACAACCATCACATTATGGGGGGAAATATTAATTGCAATGAGCCTTCCAGCTGTGATAGCTGGAAAAGTGAAAGGAAAATATGGCAAACGTTGCACAGATATGGATTCACTGATTACATGGAAAAGCTGCACGGGAACAAGAAGTCTGTTTCACATGGTTTTGCCAAGGGTTGGAACAATAATAAAGTTACTCTGTTTGGCCAGAAATGGAAGTTGGACGAAGATTTGGTGGTGAAGGTTACCGACTTGTAGAAGGAAGACATCAAATTCTATAGAGACCGCAAGTTCTCGGTGGAAGCTACCAAGAATTTCCCCAAAAATGAAGAGGAAAGGGCCTGGCTCGCTAAGAAGGATAATGCAACGTACTATCTCCCTAACTAGGTAAAATCTTTTTGGCAGAAAATGTTGAAAGTTTTAATGGAATACCTTACGGTTGATGGAACCACTTTGTCATCCTTAACCATTTTCACCATGGATCTAAGATTTCGTTTCCCTTCTATTTGGCCTCTTCCCTTAATGATAGCCTGACCGACCATGCCAAGAAACCTAAATCCTACCCCATTGCTCACCAAGGCCTTATTTTGTTAATATATGAGCATCTGAAGGGTAAAGCTAGGGCTAATAGGGATGACTTCTTTGTGGAGAATGCCCACATTTCTGAGTTTGGCTCTGATTCTGATGAAGATTCTTCTAATCTTCCTCTAAATAAGAAATTGAGGGTTAGTGATGAAGCTAAAGAAGAAATGGAAGAGAATACTGGTTCTGAGCATGAGCAGGGGAAGGAGGTGGAAGAAGAGGCAGAGAATGAGCAAGAGAAGGAGGTTGAGGGTGAGGAAGGGGATGAGCAGAGAAAAGAGGATGTTGAAGAGTCAGAGGCAAAGGATAATCCCTATGTCTCAGATAACATGGATGATGTTCAGCATAGCATGGAGGAGGGAAACCCTAGGTTTGTGGACTATGCCCTAGTTTTGGAGAACGTGGAATCCATTCTAAATGCTGCTAGAAATAGTACCCTAGAAATGTTCAATTTTTAGAAATGGGTGATTGATAACATCTCTAGCATTTAGAATAAACAGAGAGAGCTGGATTTTAAAATTGAGAATTTGATTAAGGATATCAACATTAAAGGTAAAGAGGATGATGTAGAGGATACTAGTGATGCAGAGGATGAAGAAGAAATTCCAGACTGGCCAGAAAAAGACATTATTAAGGGAGATTTGAAGCATCTTGAGGATGTGGTGAGGATTATCAAAGAAAAGGGTGAGGTTGATAATGGTCTGATAAACAATTGGATTCAAAAAATTGAGAATGCTTTGAAGAAATTCATGGAGCATAGTTTGGTGGTGTTGAAGGTGTTTTCTCAAAACATGAATGTGTTGGTTGCTTGCCTAGAGAAGAAGAACCAGAATAAAGAAATGATGATCATTGATGACTATAAAGCGGAAAAATTGAACCCTAGGTGTTCCCCCACTCCATGGAGAGAGAGGAGGGTCACTAGGGTTGACGGTTTTCACTTAGGAGAGACTTTACATTCAAAAGAGGGGTTGAAACCCACAAGATCCAATCTCACACAATGCAAGACTGGATTCTAAATGAGTTTCAAGGGTTAAGACATCAAGGATACCCCATTTTGTAAAGAATGTAGATAGAATGATTGAACTAGGAGTGCATGTAAAGTAAGAAAGATTCGCTTGTAGACAGAGATAGGGACACAAGATGAAGCTACGGACCTGAAATTAGCAGTAAAATGTCGAGACGATGCTGTTCTGCAAATTTGAGCGAAAGTTGACGGGACGATGGCGCCCGGAGTGCACACGGTCCTCCGAAAATTCCGCGAAATGAAGCGGGATCTGTTCATCTCTGCACAAGGATTCCAGATCTTCAATTACAGCCGCGTACCTGCAACCTACACACAGAAAAGAGAGGATGATTGGGGGGTTAGGGATTAGGGGTTTGCCTTTAGGTCAAACCCCGGTTTTGGAATTAACCAAGAAATGAGAATGTTGTAAATGTAAATGTTTGTAATGTAAACAAGTACTGATACCTTGTTGTAAGAATGTTTGTATTCTTACATGCGAAGGTGTAATGAATGTTGTATTTTGTATGTTGTAGGTGATCTCCTCTTCAATGGTTGAATCCTTGTCTTTGAATGCAACACCTAGCCTTGAATGGAGACTTAGAAGACTCAATTGCTTGAAGGAATACTTGAATGCTTGAATGTTTGAATGTTTGAATATCGCTTCCGCGTCTTGCTCTTGCTTATTTTCTTTCTCCTTTTGTAGGAGAGGAAAAGTAGTTTATATACTTGTCAATTAGGGTTAGGAGACTGATTTTTTCGACCTTAGGCCGACCTAGAAGCATTGTTTTCCGAATTGCAAACTTAAAGACCCGATGCCCAACAAGAGACCGGGCCCATCCCACCTCCCAGGACAGCAGGGTGCAAGGAAGGATCAGGCCAAGGTGCAGAAATATGTAGTTTTTGATGTCGTAAATAGGTTTCGGGGTCTCCATTCAGGTTCAACGTTGCGCCGCCATTGTGAAGACCCAAATGCAGTCGAAATTGCAAGTGTCACAATTTTAGGACGCTACATTTAGCCCCCACTTTAGTGGGAGTATAAGTGTACGCCCATACTTCCGGTAAAGTACAAGGAAACAACATTGAAAAACTTTCACCACGTCAAGGAGGCAAGATACACCAAGCCCCTAGTGGACTAAGGATCTTACGACTTCGATTGTCAAAGTAAAAGGGAAGATCACGAGGGAGAACCATGACTTTCAGTAGTAAGGTTCCCTCACTATGAGTCATGCAAGAAAAATACCAAAATTTTCAAGGCAAAGCTAAGTTCACCAAGAAACTTTCAAGTATCTTGAAGAGATATGAATGGGGTGTATGACCCCCTACGTTAAAGCGATCGCACACGCCTCATCGGGGGTGATTGCTTTAAGGTAGTGATACACATAAGAAATGAGAAGGGAAAGGAGCACATTATCACAAGGATTTAGCCCCCAAGTGTGAGATAAGCCCAAGGATAATAGACACAAAACACAAAGCACAAGGTGAATTTTCTTTCCTTGGGGTCAGGATGTTGTATGATAATTCATGTATATCATATGTATGTATGCATAATTGTTCTTCATTCCCCAATCAAGGAAGGTCACCTAGAAGAAGGGAACACATGTGTCTTTTGAGTCAACATGAGAGAGACCAAGAGAGATTTCAATGCTTTGCATCGTCCTCAAGTAGACAACACTAAGGACAACAAATAGAAGAATGAGAATAACACATAGAAGAAGTAACAAAAGAGATCAAGAGAGGAGGAGAGAGTCTGCTATGCTAATGAAACTAGTCTTGCACGTCATCCACCCCCCGATCTTGCTGATCAATATTTCGGGAAGGCAGGAAACACGCTAGAGGAGGAACATCCAACATAGTAGATGGAGCTATCACAAGATCCAAACAAGGGCTATGTTCATGTTCCACGCCACGTTGTTCTTGTCTAGGAGCTAGGATAAGTGCTTTAGAAAATTTGTTAGATAAATGGTTATCAACATCAACATATTCATATTCACTATCAGAAGAAAGATGAGTAACATTTTCATCATGAATAACATTTTCATCTATATCATCATCAAGATTTATAAAAATAGGATCTTTAACTCGCACATGATCAAGACCATCATGCATCTTATGTTTAGGAGATTTTGGCTCAATTTTCGGTTGAGGAGAAAATGGAATAATACTAGCTGAAGGTGTTTTTGGGGAATTGAAAGTTTGAGAAGTAGCTGCCTGAGCTCTAAGACGACGCTTTTGTCGGCGTTCACGTGCAGAACGATTTCATCTAGTCTTAGTAGGAAGTTGAGAAGATTGAGGAGGAGGAATGTTCTCATCCTTATCACTTGGGTGTTTAGGTTGTGGTCTCTTAGGTTGAATAATAGGAGAAGAGGAAGGTCTCTTCTCTCCATAAGAGGAAGGAGGAGGAACTACTCCATATAAAGGAGGAATATTTGGTTTAGGAAGGAGACCAAGTCCATCATGACGAGGAGGTATAGGTCTACCTTTAGGAAATTTATTAGATATAGGCATAGTCACATTCATAGGGATGGGTTGGGAATCTTCTTGAGGAAAGACATTAGTTGTATCTTTCAAAGGAAGAACTTCCTTCTCAAGAATGATAGGAATATCAAGTTTGGGTGTTCTAGGTTCACTTAGAGATAGGATCATATCTTTTTTCCACTTTTGATAAGATTTGAAAAGATGATCACTCCGCGGTGGAAGAGATTGGAATTGTTTAGGCCAAAAATAATCAATAGGAACGCTAGAAGTTCTTTCAGCTGGTTTAAAGAGACTATGATTGACAGTAACAATTTCACCATTATGGGGAAATTTCAAACACTTGTGAATAGGAGAAGCAATAGCTTTCATGGAAGATAGCCAAGGATAGCCTAGCTTCACACGAAATTGTTCGGATGATGGAATAATAGCAAAGTCCACATCAAGGGATTTGTTATGGACCTCAATAGGTAATGTAATAGAACCAATTGCAGGAGAAGAAAATGCATCAAATAATTTCACAACCACATTTGTTTTGTAATAGATCACTTGATTCAATTGCTAAGTAAAAAGGAATTCTTCAGTAATGATATTAACCATGCAAGAAGGATCAATAAGCACTCCACGGCAAGGTGTATTTTTGACTTTTGCAACTATATATAAAGGACCATCAGGTGCCCTGATAGTTTCACTGGAATCAAATGTGATGGAAGGTTCTTTAGGGATTTTCTGCTGTTCCACAAAGTTAATCACATTCGGAGTCATAGACACAAGACTATCAGGTGAGAAAGAGGAATCATTAGTCTCAATCACATTAGAGGTATGAGAAGGTAATGGATCAGTAAAAATCTTAAGATTTTGGTTAGGAGGAGCTACAGATGTGTTGTCTTTATCATTCACACCAGAAACAAAGATAGTATTATTATCAATCAAATCTTGAATTTTACCCTTTAAAGCAAAACATTTCTCAGTATCATGGCCAGGTTGATGATGAAATTGACAAAAAGATTTGTTATCAAAATAGGGTGAATTAATCTTTGTAGGATCTATTTGCTTTATAGGAGGAAGAGTGAGCACATTTTGTTCCAATAACTTATTCATAATACAATGCAATGATTCATTCAAAGGAGTAAACTTTCTCTCTTTCTTGAAAAACTTAGAAATAGGGGGCACACCTGATGCTGCATTCACATTGTTGTTGATGATGTTTTCATTGAACTTAATGACCTCTCTGTTCGGTTTAAATTTCCCAAATGGTTGTTGACTACTATCACCCTTATCACTCGAAGCCATAGGATTTGCTTGTTCCATTTGACTCACAGTCAGTTGATAATTGTGAAGAGTTGCACACAACTGTTGGAAAGAAGTAAACTCAGAAAACAGAAGTTTTTCTCTAATATCTTTTTGTAAATTAGAAATAAAGATTCTTTGAATATCATTGTCAGGTACTGGAAAAGAAATTTGAGCATACAAATGCTTATATCTACCAATGAAATCAGTCACTTCTTCTTTAACACCTTGTTTACAATGCATTAAATCAATCAAAGTAACTTTAGGACTTATATTGTTTTGAAATTGTTGAATAAAAGCATTTGCAAGTTGTTGGAAAGAAGTGATAGAATAGGAAGGCAACGAGCAATACAATTGTAGGGCTTTATCTCTTAATGTTCTAGTAAACAGTTTTGCAAGCAACCTTTGGTCATGAGCAAAATTAGTACATATTGTTTGAAAGGTCTTAACATGTGTTAGAGGATCACCCTTACCATTATAAAGCTCCAATTGCGGGATTTCAACATGTTTAGGGGGGATAGCTTGAAAAATGTCAAGAGAAAGTGGGCTCGCAACATCAAATGTGGGCACACTAGACTTAGATTGATTCATAGAGGCAATTTGTTGCTGTAAAGAAGAGACAGTTTGCGCAAGATTGTTAATGGTCGCTTCAATCGAAGAGTTCATATTAGACGTGTTAGATTGTGATGGAGGTATTATGTTATGAAAAGAAGGTATTGATTGAGAGTAAGGTGGTGGGACACTATGATAGTTAGTCATAGGAGATGATTGGAAAAAAGGAACTGTACAAGGAGGAATGGAATGGTTAAACGAATTGCCCCCTTGCGTCATGTTCATTTGTGGAGATGTAATAGGAACACTCATTGAAGGAATGAATGAAGAAATTGGATTGAATGAAGGAAGAGGGTTGATTGAAGAAGAAGGATTGCCCCCATGACTAGTGATCATAGGTGGAATATCTTGTATTGAAGTAGTCATTATGTTTGATGTAAAGGTAGGTATACTAGCAATAGAAGTTGTTAAAGGAATAGAATGATTGACTTGAGTAGGAGGTTGTGTATAACCTAAAGTTTCAACACAACTCTTCATAGGCATCACATTTGAATCCACAATGTGTGCAATACTACGTAAAATATCAATTCCATTCTTATCACTTTGAACCATACGTTTTAGACCCTCAATTAAGGAAAGAGCTTGACTATCAGGGTATTCTTGAGACATCCATTGTCGAAAATCATCAAATTGGTTATCCAATTTCGATAGTTGTTCTACGGAAACCTCATGGAGAGCTTCTTCATCATTAAGAGGATTAGAGGAATTACCCATGTCCTCATTAAAAAGGCCATTCAAATTAGGTTCCATCTCCTCGGTAATTACACCTTGGAAGGACTTAATTCTAAGGCTTCGTCTAATGGGAATAGTGTAAGTAGGGCTTATTGTTGTAAAACTCGTGCACTAAAGAGAGAGAGAAGATTTTGAATTTTAGAGGTAGCAAATTTCAATAAAATCAACCAATCTCCTAGATTTAAACTGTTAAATACAATCAGGACAATCTCCCGAAATTTCGAAAAAAATGTCAGGGACCGTGGCGAACGGAGTGCACATGGTCCTCGCAACTTTTTTTGAAATTTTCAGGGATGAAAGTTATGATGATTTTAAAGCTAATCTGAAAAAATTGAGTGATTTTACGATCTGTAGATAGGCCAAATTAAAGTTGCAATCTCAAAATTGAACCCTGCCAAGATTGTTGAAAAATGCAAAATTTGAATTTTGAAAAAGAGAGGGAAACTGAAATTTTGAATTTTATGATTTTAGAGGGAATACTGAAAGCAATGCAGGCTTTGAAATTTAAAAGTCGACTCAATTTCACGCAAAATTCAATTTTGAAAGCAGAAATCAAGGTTGTTGCAATTAAACACTTAATTTCAAAAGTCACAAACTACAAGAATTTAAATAAAGCACTGAAATTTTGAATGAATGCCAACACACTTTTCAGATTTAGGATAGTAAGAAACACAATTTTAACACAAAATTTCACTTTCAACAATTTTTGAATGATTATAAGCCTTTATCCAAACAATCACTAGACCAACTTTGACTTTAATTTTGAAAGTGTTAGAATTAATAAAATCAGCCAAGATTCTGGATTTTAGCAGAAAAATACAGTAAGATCTAGCTCCCGAAATTTCAGAAAAAATGTCAGGGACAATGGCGCTCGGGGTGCACACGGTCCTCGCAACTTTTTTCAAAATTTTCAGGGATGAGAGATATTGTGATTTTGTTGCGGAATCCAAAGTTATAGCCGATTTGGAGGTGTTTTGATCAGTGAAATCATTGGTCAAAGGTTGAATCAAGAGGGTTTTAAAAATTAGGGTTTTGACACTTAACCACTTAATTTTCAGAATTAAAGCACAAATATGAATTGACAATTTGCAATAGAAGGGTAGATCTGAAACAAGCATTAACAATTAAACACTTCACAAGTTCAATTACTAAAAAAAGAAAATTTAGGGTTTTTATGCAATTAACCTCTAAAATTTGCCCAAGATCAAACATGGAAATGTAATTAAGGAAGCAAAAAAAATTTCAGATCTAACCATGAATAATCAGAATTAGGATGTTCACGTCAGGTTCACCAAAATGTAAAGCGGAAAAATCGAACCCTAGGTGTTCCCCCACTCCATGGAGAGAGAAAGGAGGGTCACTAGGGTTGACGATTTTCACTTAGGAGAGACTTTACATTCAAAAGAGGGGTTGAAACCCACAAGATCCAATCTCACACAATGCAAGACTGGATTCTAAATGAGTTTCAAGGGTTAAGACATCAAGGATACCCCCTTTTGTAAAGAATTTAGATAGAATGATTGAACTAGGAGTGCATGTAAAGTAAGAAATATTCGCTTGTAGACAGAGATAGGGACACAGGATGAAGCTACGAACCTGAAATTAGTAGTAAAATATCGAGACGATGCTGTTTTGCAAATTTGAGCGAAAGTTGACAGGACGATGGCGCCCGGAGTGCACACGGTCCTCCGAAAAATCCGCGAAACGAAGGGGGATCTGTTCGTCTCTGCACAAGAATTCCAAATCTTCAATTACAGCCACGTACCTGCAACCTACACACAGAAAAGAGAGGACAATTGGGGGGTTAGGGATTAGGGGTTTGCCTCTAGGTCAAACCCCAGTTTTGGAATTAACCAAGAAATGAGAATGCTATAAATGTAAATGTTTGTAATGTAAACAAGTACTGATACCTTGTTTTAAGAATGTTTGTATTCTTACATGCGAAGGTGTAATGAATGTTGTATTTTGTATGTTGTAGGTGATCTCCTCTTCAATGGTTGAATCCTTGTCTTTGAATGCAACACCTAGCCTTAAATGGAGACTTAGAATACTCAATTGCTTGAAGGAATACTTGAATGCTTGAATGTTTGAATGTTTGAATATCGCTTCCGCGTCTTGCTCTTTCTTATTTTCTTCCTCCTTTTCTAGGAGAGGAAAAGTAGTTTATATACTTGTCAATTAGGGTTAGGAGACTGATTTTTCCGACCTTAGGCCGACCTAGAAGCATTGTTTTTTGAATTGCAAACTTAAAGACCCGATGCCCAACAAGAGACCGGGCCCAAAATAGGGCCAGGGACCAGGGCGCTGGGCGCCATGGTCTTGGGGGACTAGGGCGCTGGGCGCCATGGTCTTGGGGGACCAGGGCACTGGGCGTCATGGTCCCATCTCCCGGGACAGCAGGGTGCAAGGAAGGATCAAGCCAAGGTGCAGAAATATGCAGTTTTTGATGTCGTAAACAGGTTTCAGGGTCTCCATTCAGGTTCAACGTTGCGCCACCATCGTGAAGACCCAAATGCAGTCGAAATTGCAAGTGTCACAATTTTAGGACGCTACAATGACAAGCTAACCTCTAGTTCTATTCTACACTCCTCCAGACATAGAACCAGGCAAAATACTAGTGAGTTGGAGTTGAAGACCAAAGACAATCAACAGATGTAGGAAAATAAAGAATTGAAAGAGGCAGCTAATGCGATGATGATGCTTGTCAAGGATGCAAAAGAGACTATAAAGATCTTCATGATATGTAATTTGGTTTTAGGATGCCAGTTTCTCACTGGCCTTGAGTTGTTCTTTTCCTTGGTTGTTGTTCTTTCTATTCTTCTTTTGCAACCTTTCTCTCTTTGTTATGTTATTTCTAGTTTCTCTTTTTCTTATCTCCTCATTATGTAAGTGGGTTTCGGGTCCTTTAAAACCTGATTTTCCTTAATAAAAAACACATGGATTTTTGATGTGGAAAACCCAGTGAAGGAAAAAACCACGGTGGGAACCTACCCACAATATGATGATACACTGTAGTACTATGTGTAAATATTACAATGGAGAATACACATGCATTCAGGCACACTGCTTAGAGCTCACTGCTAAAAAACAACAAAGGGAAACAACCCTAGGAAGGCTCATTGTCATATAAAGATTGGACAACAATCCAGATTACATGAACTGAAAGAATAACATCTCCAAATGCATGATCATAGTTTTGGTTAAGTACATTGTCTGCACAACAACACTTCTTTGCTCTTCTCCACTACCGAAAGATTAATTCGCTTGTTCACACATACAATACTCTTACAGATTGTTGATACAATTAGAGACACACATCTTACATGATTACAACACTTATTTATACAAATCATCAACCTTAACTTTAAGTTCAACTCAACACATAAAACCTAATTACAAAATTACATCACACGCTACATAAATCCATAACTAGACCAATATAATATCGGCAAGGACATAACAAGGACCCAAATCAAATCCTCGAACATGCAACACCATCGAATAATTTGCCAAGATCATCCACAACACGCTAAACCATCAAATATGTTGCATAACACAAAAAATACCACCAGACCAATAAAATCTTCAATAACACACACCACGATCAACGCGGACCACCAAAACACATAGAACACGATCATAGAACATAAACAAGCAACGTGAATTCTACCACAATAACCCCAACAACTCAGATAAAAAGAATCATCATTATTTTATCATCGAAGCTCAAGAACACCAAATGACAAACTGAAAGATGTGTTGGCCATTTGGAGGAATTGGTTATGTGTTGCATTGATGTTTTTTCATTGATGTCAACACTATCTATCTTGGATTCTTTACTGGCACCCTTTTGGTCCTGGTAGATTGAGTAGTTTCTGGTTGGTTTGGATCCGGTATGCTCCGGTATGATTTGGTTATGGAATTGGCTTATTCATTATACTAATGTTCATATTCAGTAAGTTGGTTTTGGTCTGGTGATCGGATGCTATCCTACTTGCTTGGAAGCTTGGCTTGTGGTACCGGCAAGGGTTTCATCGATAGAGCTTTTGATGAAGATCTTTGATGAATTGCATAAGTGGTGTTGGCACAACTTTTGGTGGAGATTCAGGATGCTGATGGTGATCATGTTCAAGACTTAGCAGATGGAGATCATTTCTTTAGCGTGTGGACTTATATTGGGTCCCGGTTGATCTAGGTTATGGACCAACTTAATGTAATGTGTGGATTGGACCTTTCGATGTGTTTCCAGGATGTCTTATGTGTTGGATGTTATTTGTTTGGTCTAAGGCCGACATGTTTTGTAATTTTGTAATTGGTTTATTGTCTAGTGGCTGACCTGATTATTTATGGTCGAGGGTTTGTATATATATGATCTAAGATCTGATTATAGATCATCAAGATATAGGAATGTGATATGTGTATGCAATGTGTGAATAATGTAATATCATTCAGGTAGAGGATTTGGTCGATCATTGGATATCGAATTGGGTTTATGGAAGAGGATTTAGTCCTCCGATATTGAGCTTAACCAAAATTGTACTCAGACATAGGAGATGCTATCTTTGCACCTTCTTCCAGATTGTAGTCTAGATTTCTATGTAGTCAGTGAGACTCCTTTTGTGATGAGAAGTATGCTCTAGGCTGTTGGCCTTCCGGTAAGTACATACCCCTCAATTGTAATTCACATACTTACTGCAGAAGTATTATCTAACTGTGGGTAGGCTTCCCACCGTGGTTTTTCACTTTAATGGGTTTTCCACATATAAATCTTGGTGTCATGTGGATGGTATTTATTCTCTGATTATTGTTTATGCTTAATTGGTTTAATTGCTATTCCGATATTTGGTTTAAGCATTCTGATATTAATGTTTTGGCTTCCAGTATTAAAGTTTTAATTGCTAAATGTTCTAGTAATCTGTGACAACTGATTCACCCCCCCTCTCAGCTATCTTCCGGTTATTTGAACTGTATAACAATTGGTATCAGAGCTTTGGTCCTTTCTGCAAAAAACTTAACCACTTGAGGAAGATCCTATGGCAACTAACAGTTCAAGTTCTTCTAGTTCATCTGGAGCTATCTTTCGGAGAGATATTCTTAGGCTTGATGGAACAAACTACATAGTATGGAAGATTCAGATGGAGACTCATCTGAGATGTCTTGGTAAGGAGATTTGGGAGATTACACAGAATGGTGTTACACCTTATAATCTGACATCTAACAATCCTCCTTCGACAAACTTTGATAAGGAGCTTGAGAATGATTGTAGAGAAAGAGAAGCCATCTTGTGTGCACTATCTGATCAGCAAATAATGGGATTAATTGACAAATCATCTGGAAAGACTATATGGGATAAGTTGGAGACTCTTAATGAAGGTGACCCTATAGTGAAGATTGTTAAACTTATGGTTACTAGGTGAGATATGAAAACCCAAAGATGGAAGAAGATGAAAGGATTACTGCATTCATGGAAAAGGTAAATGAGATTGTTATGTTGTGGTGAAACTCTGAGTGAAGATGAAATTGTTTCTAAAGTTTTGAGAGCTCTACCACTGACTAACAAGATGAAGGCTACTGCTATTAATAAATTGAGAACAATGGCTAATACTTTTGTCAACAGAGATACCTTGGTTGGGAAATTGTTTTCTTTTGAGCTTGAAGAATTTGGACCTTCTGGAGCTGTGAAGACTGAACCAACTTTTCATGCATCTGCATCAGCAACCAGTAAGCAAGATTGGAAAACTTTATATGCAAAGGAATTGGATGATATGAAGAGAGAAGATGATGCGTTTGAGCAACTTGAAACATTATTTTCTAGAAGAGTACCTAAAGGACCGGTAGGAAGTAAGTATGAAGGAAAAACACCTTTTAAATGTTTTGCATGTACCAAGATTGGTCATTTTGCATCTAGATGTCCTGAAAGGAATTCAAGATTTGAAGAAAGAGTTACAAGATCTTTTAAGCCTAACCCTGGATATCAGAACAAGTATAAGTATAGGAAAAATAGAGACAAATCATGCTACATAGAGGATGAGGAAGACATTACTGATTCTAATGATGAACTGATAGAAAACTATGCTAGTGGTTCCGACAATGGGAAGGAATAGGTGTTCCTAGCTATCAAGGAAGATGTTACGACATTGGAAGAGAATGTACCTAAAGAGAAGACACTTCTAAAATTGAAGACAAGGATGAATGGGTAATTGAGAGTGGTTGTTCACATCATACAACTGGAGATAAAGGGAAGTTTCTATCTTTGAATTAATTTGATGGCGATCTGGTTAGATTTGGAGATTGCGAAGCATGTATGATCAAAGGAAAAGCAACTATATCATTGGATGGTAAGAACAATACTGATAATGTTTATTATGTTGAAGGTTTAAGGCATAATATTTTGAGTGTAGGATAATTGGCAGATAAGAGATTTCAATTACAGTTCAAGGATGGAAAATGCAAAATCATTAACACATCTGATTTGGAGATTGAAACCGGTACACAAACAAAAGGTAATATATTTCATTTGGATTCTTGTGAGAAGACATGTTTGATTGCACAAATTGATGAGAGTTAGCTATGGTATAAAAGGCCGTTTCATGTGAATTTTGATTGCATTGTAAAGATCAGTTCAACTAAGGCAGTTAGAGATATACCTAAGATTGTGAAGCCCTATAATCCGGTATGTAAAGAATGTCAAATGGGTAAACATGTTAGAAACTCTTTTAGGAGTATACAAGATAAATCTAATGATGTTCTTGACCTTATTCATACTGATTTGTGGCCCTGCTAGAGTTAAAAGTTTTCAAGGTGATAGATATTTCATGCTAATCATTGATGATTATTGTAGAATGATGTGGGTTACTTTTCTAAGGGAGAAATCTGAAGCATTTGAAAAGTTTAAAATGTTTAAAGCTAAAGTGGAAAATGAGATAGGATTGAAGATTAAATGTTTGAGGTTAGATCATGGTGGAGAATTCACATTCGATGAGTTTAATAACTTTTGTGAGAACCATGGTATAAGGAGACAATTTTCTGCTCCCCTAACACCTCAACAGAATGGAGATGTGGAAAGGAAGAACATAACTATCTTGGATGCTGCTAGAACAATGATGATGGAAGCTAGTCTACCTCATATCTACTGGAGAGAAGCAGTGAGCACAACGGTTTATACATTCAACAAAGTACATATCAAAGGAGAAACCGGTAAGACACTTTATGAATTATGGTTTGGCAATGCAACTACAATTAAGTATTTTAGAATCTTTGGTAGTAAATGTTATATCAAGAGAGATGATATCATTGGAAAATTTGATCTTAGATGCGATGAAGCATATTTCTTGGTTATTCTAATGAAAGCAAGGCATATAGATGTTATAACAAGAGATTACTAGAAATTGTGGAGAGTGCTAATGTCAAGGTGGATGAGCTGAATAGAGGTCAAATCTAAGTTTATGAGAAGGAACCGGCAGTGGAAATGATTATATCTGAATCGGTAGCATCTTTACCAGAACAGAGTGTTAAACCAGTCATTCCGATAGTATTAAAAAACTCTACAGCAACTGAAGAACCGAGAAGAGGAAGAAAGAGTTAGAGGACTCCTAGGTATGTGAGATTGAATCATTCAGAAGATCATATCATTGGGGATAAGAACAATGGAGTGATGACAAGAAGAAGACTGACAACTAATGAGGTATGTTTAATTTCTCAAGTTGAACTGGTATCAATAATTGAGGTATGTAAAGATGAATATTGGTTGAAAGCTATGAAAGAAGAATTAGATCAGATTGAGAAAAATAACACATGGACTTTGGTTCTCCGACCTAAAAATAAGAATGTTATTGGAACTAAATGGGTTTTTTAGGAATAAATTGAATGAGGATGGTCAAGTTGTAAGGAATAAGGCTAGATTGGTTTGTAAAGGATATTCTCAGAAGGAAGAAATTGATTATGGAGAGACTTTTGCACCAGTAGCTAGGATTGAAGTTGTAAGATTATTTCTTGCCTATGCTGCCCATAAAAACTATAAGGTTTATTAGATGGATGTTAAGTGTGCATTTTTGAATGGGGGACCTTGATGAGGAAGTTTATATTGAGCAACTTGATGGTTTTTCACTATCAGATGATACAAAGATGGTTTGTGGGTTAAGGAAGGTTTTATATGGATGGAAACAGTCATTGATGCAGAGCCATTCTTGTAACTTGCCAAACACCTCAAAATGTATGACACTAACCCCTCAAAACAATAATAGGATCCTATCAAGACAAGGCTCTACAACATTAGTTCAATCATCTCACCATCTTCAAGACTCATACCTACTCAACTTGGGTAAATGGCTCCAACATACACTTTGAGACCTCCAAGGGTTGTGGACCATTAGAACACTTGTTTTGGGTCAAACATGACTCACTTGAACCAGATCTAACACTGGTTTTGAGGATTCAACCCTATTCCCCATAGTACCTTCACAAATAGGCCTATTTGCTTGTAGCCCTTTTTAGTGGGTAAAGGGACCTTACGTTCAAATTTCCCAAACACCCCAGAAAAAAATTATGGATTCAAGTACCCTTTTGGAAGTTACACAATTCCCCAAAAGGAAGGGTCAGGGTCTGACAAATAAAGGTCTGAACCGGTAGGATGTTGACTATCCTAAAGGGCGAATTAGGCCTCCATTTGTGAAGCACCTATGTCCAGATGAGTAAACCATGCAATTAAAACCCCATGGGTATGTGGGGAACCATAAAACATAATAGATTCCAGGGTTACATGTCTATAATCATCGCCACTTGCATACAAGGGTAACTTTGCTGTTCAAGGTCGAGGTAGCCACATAGAGATGTCTACCTAGGGTCGGTTCAAACACACTTCTCCCTTGCTCCTCCTGAAAAACACTTTTGGAATCCTAGAATACACTGACCATAATTTCATTTCACCAAATACCATGGGTCTCAGATTGATAAATTGCAAGTTATGGCCATGGAGGAGGAAAAACCCAAGGTAAACCCTGGTTTTTCGGGCACCTACAACAAAATTTTAATATCAGGAGAAAAACACACAACTAGAACTTCAAACCAAATCCAAAAAAAAGATAACTCTCCTCTCCAACCAATTCAAATCATTGGGAATTGATCCCAATCTGTACAATACCGTACCCCATACCAAAACTCCAAAATTATAGGAAAA
Source organism: Cryptomeria japonica (assembly GCF_030272615.1). Lineage (NCBI taxonomy): Eukaryota > Viridiplantae > Streptophyta > Pinopsida > Cupressales > Cupressaceae > Cryptomeria > Cryptomeria japonica. The sequence continues at coordinate 480,957,972 of NC_081406.1, read as the reverse complement.
ACTCAGAATTTTATTAGTTTGCTGTCACCAAAGCTTTCCTCTGTACAATCTCTCCTTGGTAATTGGATCCACAAGGTGTATAAACCATTCCACAACTACTCTCAATCGAAAACAAGAGGTTAGAGCCATTGGAGGAGTTCAAACAAACAAAAATGCAAAAAGTGCATAAAAGTTGCCCATGACAACTTTTGACAACTTTTGCAAAAGTTATCAAAATGTCATCTTTTGCCTCTTAATGCCTTGGGTCAAGTCTAACCACTCCTAAAGCATCCTAGAAGAACTAAAACCACTAGGATAACTATTTCCTACACACATTTTATCCCCTATTGTCCAAAAGTCCTAACTGGCTTATAGAAATGCCAAAATAGGAGTTTGGCTCACAAGATGGGGTTCTTTATTACAAACACATAATGCATGATTGAAACACATACAAAAAATACTAAAGACATATTTGATGCCTTATCCTTCCTCCTCTGAGTCTGACTTATCATCTTGAAGGGGTGCTCCTGCACCATACTCCTCAGAAGAAGAAATCTCAAGTCCACTTGAGATGAGAGCCTATAGGTCTGCACCATGGTCTTTGATCTGCTATTCTATCAGCCAGACTGCTTCAGTATCAGGTTGTCCTTTCCAAGCCACCAAATACTCCATGTAGACTTTGTTCCTTGTTCGCTTTGCAAACTTAGTGTCTAGAACCTTATGCAACTTTGGTGGTTCATGTTTGGGAATGTCATCATCTGCAATAACCTGAATTGTGTCTTCTCCTGCATCAACACTACATTTATAAAGAGTTAAGTCACATACATTAAAGATAGGTGACAAACCAAGATCAGGTGGGAGTTGAAGTTCATAGGCATTTGGGCCACATTTCTTCAAGATTTGGCAGGGTCCAATCTTTCTTTGCATAAGCTTTGTATATCTGCCTTTTGGAAATCTTTCCTTCTTCAAGTGAACCCACACCAAGTCTCCCACATCAAACTGAACACCCCTCTTCTTTATGTCAACATGAGCTTTATATCTTTCTACAGATCATTGAAGATGAGTTTTAACTTGGTCATGGATTTCCTTTATGGCGGTAGCAAAGATTTCCCCATCTGTACTAATGGCTTCTCCTTGAGGTAGCTCTCTCAACTCCATCACACCCCTTGGGTGGATGCCATATACAATCTAGAAGGGTGGCTTACCGGTACTCCTATTCAGTGTATCATTATAGGAGAATTTTGCCTAAGACAATATGCTATCCCATCTTTCTCCATGCGTTCTAGTCAAACACCTTAGCAGATTTCCTAGTGACCTATTTACAACTTTAGTTTGGCCATCTGTTTGGGGATGGTAGGGTGAGGAGAAGGATAAATTTGTACCAAGCTTCTTCCAAAGGGTCCTCCAGAAGTGACCAATAAATTTCACATCCCTATCAGAGACTATAGTCAAAGCCAAACCATGTATCTGGACGATCTCCGTGAAGAACAAGTCTGCAACATAAGAAGCATCACAAGTGGTTTTGCATGGCAAGAAATGTGCCATTTTACTAAACCTATCCACCACTACAAAACCACTATCATATCCTTTCCTTGTCCGAGGTAATCCTAAAACAAAATCCATACTTATGCTTTCCCATGGTCTTGAAAAGATGGGTAAAGGCTGGTATAGGCCTGCATTTGTGAACTTTCCCTTTGCCTTTTGGCAGATCACACATGTCTCCATAAATCTCCTGAAATCTGTCTATAGTTTGGGCCAAACATAGTGCCTTTTCACCAAATCTAGTGTCTTGTCAAGACCAAAATAGCTTGCCATTTCTCCACAATGTTTCTCTTTAATTATATTTAGTCTCATAGAGCATTTGGGTATGCATAGCTATGCACCCTTAAACAACAATCCATTTTGAATCAGAAATTCAGAGTACTCAACATGAAACCGTTGATTGAATGAAGCACATACCTTATAGGCCTCTCCAAAGTCTTCATCATCCTCATACATGGCTTTCAAGGAGCCTATTCCAACACTCTCCAACTGGATTTGATTTGTAGTTAGGACTCTTCTTCTCAGAGCATCTGCCACCTTATTCTTGACCCCTTTCTCATTCTTACGAATGAAAGTAAAGGCTTGTAGGGTCTCTACCCACTTCATATGCCGATGATTCAACTTTTCTTGACTATTTATAAAGCTAAGGGCCTGATTGTCTATGAAGACTATGAATTCTTTTGGCAGCAAGTAGTGTCTCCACTTTTTCAAGGATTGTACTAGAGCATACATCTCTAGGTCATAGGATGAATATCTTCTCTTTGCCTCATTCAACTTCTCATTGAAGAAGGCAATATGTCTTCCCTCTTGACTGAGCACTGCCCCAATAGCCATGTGACTAGCATCAAACTCCACTTGGAAGATCTTGTTGAAATCAGGTAGGGCAAGGACCGACTTCTTTGCAACTTTTCTCTTCAATGTTTCAAAGGAGTTATCTGCCTCTTCTATCCAACTAAACCTACACTTTTGTCCTCCCTTTATGGTATCAAGCATAGGAGAAAAAATATGGCTAAAGCCTCTTATAAACTTCCTATAGAAGGTAGCTAAGCCATGAAAAATTCTAACATCATTCATTGTTCTAGGTGTAGGCCAAGATAATATGACACTCACCTTTTCTTGATCCATTTTCAACTCACCATATGAGATTACAAACCCCAAGTAAATGATCTGTTCCTACATAAAGAAACACTTTTCCAAGTTGATCATTAGTTTTTCTTCATAAAATCTTCTTAGGACTAGGTCTACATGTTTTAGATGCTCTCCTTTGATTTGACTGAAAACTAGAATGTCATCTAGGTAGACTATAACAAATTTTCCTATGAAATCCCTCAAGACTTCATTCATTAACCTCATAAAGGTACTAGGTGCATTAGATAAGCCAAAGGGCATGACCTTCCACTCATACAACCCCTCATTTGTTTTAAATGCAGTCTTCCACTCGTCTCTCGACCTAATCCTAATCTGATGATAGCCACTCTTTAAGTCAACCTTTGTAAAATACCTAGCAGCCCCCAAACAATCTAATAAATCTTCAATCCTAGGCATTGGAAACCTATACCTGATAGTAATCTTGTTGATAGCTCTTGAGTCAGTGCAAAGTCTCCAAGTGCCTTCCTTTTTGGGTGCCAAGACTGTAGGGACTGCACATGGGCTCAAACTTTTCCCAATCAATCTGGATTCCAATAATTCTTCAACTTGTTTTGCCATCTCAACATTTTGATCTAGTGTGAGCTTGTATGCTTTTTTATTAGGCAAGGTGGATCCAGGTATAAGGTCTATACAATGGTTTATGTCCCTCATGGGAGGTAGTGACCTTGGCATACCATCAGAGGTGACACCCTTGTATTTGTTTAGTAGTTGCTGCACTACAAGGTCAATCAACCCCAATCTGTCCTCTTTCTTTTCTTCGGACCTCTCCACCTTTGTTATTGTTGGACTAGGGATAAGGGTACAATAGACCATGCCTTCATCTGCCATGTTCTTCATGAACTGCTTCCCTCCTAACACCAACACCTTGGCCTCCTTTTGTTTGGTCTCCTCCTTATTCTCCATCAAAGGTAACAACTCAATCACCTTACCATCTTTGGTGATGGAATGTGTGTTCCTAGCACCATCATGTTGTGCCTTCAAATCAAACTACCATGGTCTCCCAAATAGGAGATGGCAAGCATCCATCTTTGCAATGTCAAACATCAACCTATCTCTATAGGTTCCAATCTGGAATTCTACCCAAGCATGCTCTTCCACAACAACTTACTGTCCTTGTGTGAGCTATGAGACCTTGTAGGGGCAAGGATGAGGAAGTCTCCTCAACTTTAGTTTCTCCACCATCTCTAGAGACACAAAATTTTCAGTTGAACCGGAATCTATTAGGACCTTGCATACTTTTCCACCCTCTTTTCAAGTGGTCTTGAATAGAGACTTCCTATGTGGGGGTTCTTTATCAGACATCTTCATAGTAGTTACTGCTCTTCTAATCATCAAATCTTCACCTCTTTAAGGGTAGCCATAACTATAAGGGGTATTGACACTTTGGTATGTATTTGCCCTTGCCACACTTTGGCAGTCAGCCTCTAAAACCAAGTTACTTCTCCTTTCTCCCATGGAAATAGTAGGTTTATTAGGGCATCTATTGGCCATGTGTCCTCCTTGATTGCAGTTATAACATCTAATTGGACCTCTACCTTGAGATCTCCCTCTAAATGGTGGTCTTCTTCCTCTGAAGTTACCTCTTTGATTGTATCGTCCATTGTTATTGGAACTACTCTCTCCTTTAGTGCCTTCTTGACTGGTTTCACCTTGGTTTCCAAAACCATTTCCCTTACCTCTGAAAAACTTTCTTCCACCCCTCTGCTATCTTCCTCTTCCTTTATTGTTCTGCTCTTGTCTCCTTTTGATCTTCTCTTCCACCTTGATGGCAAGTTGATGACATCTACCAACGGTATCCAAGCTAAGAAGGTTTAGTTCTTGTTGAATGTTGTACCTTAATCCATTCAAGTACCAAGCAACTTTCTCACTTTCTTCCTCTTTTTTTTTAGACTTCATACATAGCCTTTGGAACTCCTCACTGTACAAGTTCACATCCATCTCCTTCTGCTTGAGATTTTGTCTCCTCTTATGGAGTTGAATTTCATAGTCTTTGGGTACATAGGCCTCTTTTATTAAGGCAACCATCCTCTTCCAAGAAACAACCTTGGGCTTGTTGTCCTTCTCTCTTTCCTCTTGGACAAAGTTCCACCAAGTTAGGGCTGCTCCCTTCAACTTGTACTTAGCAATCTTCACTTTCTGGTGTCCTGAAGTGTCTTCACATTTAGAGAAACTAGACAGGGAGTCTATCCAATCTACCACAACATCTGGTCCCATCTTCCCAGTGAAAGTTGGCAAATCAATCTTCTGCTCCATGGTTCTCCTCTCCATGGATTTAAGGGCATTAAGGAAGTGCCTCTAGTTAGGAGGAATCGCCTCTTCCTCCGGCATAGGGATCTCATCCTCATCCCCTTCTTCACCACTACCAGTGCCTCCATCTTCCTTCCCATCTACTCTGCCTCTCAACCTCTCTAGCTCCCTCTGCATTGCCTTGCAAGTAGTGGCCTACTCTCTCACAATCTTTGCCAATTCCATGTTGGTGATTGGTCCTCTAGGGACTTCTTCTTCTTGTCCCTCTGCCATCTCTCAATTCTCTATCTCCTTACCAAAGATGTTACTAGCTCTGATACCACTTGATGGAGAGACCTCCTTGTAACCTACCAAACACCTCAAAATGTATGACACTGACCCCTCCAAACAATAATCAGATCCTATCAAGACAAGGCTCTACAACATTAGTTCAATCATCTCACCATCTTCAAGACTCATACCTACTCAACTTGGGTAAATGGCTCCAACATACACTTTGAGACCTCCAAGGGTTATGGATCATTAACACACTTGTTTTGGGTCAAACATGACTCACTTGAACCAGATCCAACACTGGTTTTGAGGATTCAACCCTATTCCCCATAGTACCTTCACAATTAGGCCTATTTGCTCGTAGCCCTTTTTAGCGGGTAAAGGGACCTTAAGTTCAAACTTTCCCAAACACCCTAGAAAAAAAATTATGGATTCAAGTACCCTTTTGGAAGTTACACAATTCCCCAAAAGGAAGGGTCAGGGTCTGACAAACAAAGGTTTGAATCGGTAGGATGTTGACTGTCCTAAAGGGCCAATTAGGCCTCCATTTGTGAAGCACCTATGTCCAGCTGAGTAAACCATGAAATTAAAACCCCATGGGTATGTGGGGAACCATAAACCATAATAGATTCTAGGGTTACATGTCTGGAATCATCACCATTTGCATATAAGGGTAACTTTGATGTTCAAGGTCTAGGTAGCCACATAGAGATGTCTACCTAGGGTCAGTTCAAACACACTTCTCCCTTGCTCCTCCTACAAAAAACTTTTAGAATCCTAGAAAACACTGACCATACTTACATTTCACCAAATCCCATGGGTCTCAGATTAATAAATTGCAAGTTATGGCCATGGAGGAGGAAAAACCCAAGGTAAACCCTGGTTTTTCGGGCACCTACAACAAAATTTGAATATCAAGAGCAAAACACACAACTAGAACTTCAAACCAAAGCCAAAAAAATATAAATCTCCTCTCCAACTAATTAACATCATTGGGAATTGATACCAATCCATATAGTACCATACCCCATACCAAAACTCCAGAATTATAGGAAAAACTCAGAATTTTATTAGTTTGCTGTCACCAAAACTGTCCTCCGTACAATCTCTCCTTGGAAATTGGATCCAAAAGGTGTATAAAACACTCCACAACTACTTTCAATCAAAAACAAGAGGTGAGAGATGTTGAAGGAGTTCAAACAAACAAAAATGCAAAAAGTGCATAAAAGTTGCTCATGACAACTTTTGACAACTTTTGCAAAAGTTGTCAAAATGTCATCTTTCGCCTCCTAATGCCTTGGGTCAAGTCTAACCCCTCCTAAAGAATCCTAGAAACACTAAAACCACTAGGATAACTATGTCCTACACATATTTTATCCCCTATTGTCCAAAAGTCCTAATTGGCTTATATAAATGCCAACATAGGAGTTTGGCTCACAAGATGGGGTCCTTTATTACAAACACACAATGCATGATTGAAACACACAAAAAATCCTAAAGATATGCCTGATGCCTTATCCTTCCTCCTCTGAGTCTGACTTATCATCTTGAAGGGGTGCTCCTACACCAGTCACCTAGAGCTTGGTATGCAAGGTTGGATAAATATCTTTTGAAACTTGGCTTTACTAAGGGTAACGCTGACAATAATTTATATTATAAGATCAATGATGATGATGTACTAATTATTGAAGTATTTGTTGATGACATTATTTTTGGAGGTGAAGATAAGTTGTGCATGAAATTTTCTAAAAATATGGAGAAGGAATTTGAAATGTCTATGATTGGGGAAATGAATTTTTTTTAGGTTTGCAGATTACTCAGATTGACAAAAGTATTTTCATTTGTCAAACTAAGTATGCTAGGGAATTGTTGAAGAATCTGGTATGGGAGATTCTAAACCGGTAAGTAATCCTATGGTTACAAGTGATAAATTGACAAGGAAAAATGTTTCTGCACCGATAAATCCTACAAGATACAAATCTATGATTGGAGGCCTGCTTTATTTGACTCAGACTAGGCCTGACATAATGAATGTTGTTTGTATTGCACCTAGATTTCAGAGTGATCCTAGAGAAAATCATGAGAGTGCGGTGAAAAGAATTTTTAGATACTTGCAAGGTACATCAGAATATGGTTTGTGGTACCCTGAGGATGATGACTTTACTTTATGTGCATATACAGATGTTGATTGGGCTGGAGATGTTGATGACCGAAAAAGTACTTTTGGTGGAGCTTTCTTTCTTGGAAAGAAGTTGGTTTCATGGATCAACAAGAAATAGTCATGTACTTCTTTATCTACTACTGAAGCTGAGTATGTTGCTGCTGCTACTAACTGTACACAAGTTTTATGGATGAAGCAAATGTTGAAGGATATCAAAGTGAATTGCACCGGATTGATAGTTATTTACTGTGATAACTCTGCTACTATTGACATATCAAAGAATATGATATTTCACTCTAAGACAAAACACATATCTATGAAGTATAACTTTTTGAAGGAGAAGATGGAAGAAAATGAAGTCAAACTAGTTTATGTGAACACTAAAGAGAAGATTGCAAATATTTTCACTAAACCTTTTCTTAAAGAACAATTTGAGTATCTGAGAGATAGATTAGGGGTTTTTGCCCCTCTGATAGAGAACTGATTGATGCTTTTCGGCATCACTCCAATATGCATTGTCAGAGATATTTTTCATTTTGACACTGATGTGGGGATGCTACTGCTCAGGGGGAGTAGTCAGCTTTGGGATTTAATGGTTTATGTTTTTGCTTTGATATTTTTGTCAGAGTTCTGGCATTGATGTCAAAGGGGGAGAGATATTGATGTGAAAAAGGAAAACTTAAGGAGTTGTCTACATTAGGGGGAGAAATATATGTGTAATTCAAAGCTTTACATAGATATCATTCACATGGGGAGTTTGGCCTTTGTTTTAGTACTTCATTGCTATATCTTTATGTGAGAGATTGTTGGTTGTCTTCCATTAGGGGAGACTTATTTGGCATTTCTTGGTACTTAGATGTTTTTCACATCTAGTGTTTCCATCAATGTTAAAGGAGGAGATTGTTGGCCATTTGGAGGAATTGGTTATGTGTTGCATTGATGTCTTGGATGCTTTACCAACACCCTTTTGGTCCTGGTAGGCTGAGTAGTTTCTATTTGGTTTGGATCCGGTATGCTCCGGTATGATTTGGTTATGGAATTTGCTTATTCATGATACTCATGTTCATATTTAGTAAGTTGGTTATGGTCTAGTGATCAGATGCTATCCTGCTTGCTTGGAAGCTTGGCTTGTGGTATCGATGAGGGTTTCACCAATAGAGATTTTGATGAAGATCTTTGATGAATTGCATAAGTGGTGTTGGTGCAACTTCTAGTAGAGATTCAGGATGCCGATGGTGATCATGTTCGAGACTTAGCAGATGGAGATTATTTCTTTTGTATGTGGACCTATATTGGGTCCCGGTTGATCTAGGTTATGGACCGACTTAATGTAACATGTGGATCGGACCTCTCGATGTGTTTCCAAGATGTCTTATGTGTTGGATATTATTTGTTTGGTCTAAGGCTGACATGTTTTGTAATTATGTAATTGGTTTATTGTCTGGTGGTCGACCTGATTGTTTATGGTCAATAGTTTGTATATATATGATGTAAGATCTCATTGTAGATCATCAAGATATAGGAATGGGATATGTGTATGCAATGTGGAAATAATGTAATCTCATTCAGGTAGAGGATTTGGTCGATCATTGGGTTTATGTAAGAGGATTTAATCCTCTGGTATTGAGCTTAACTGGAACTGTACTTAGGCATAGGAGATGTTATCTTTGCAGTTCATTCCTTCTTCCAGATTGTAGTATGGATTTCTATGTAGTCAGTGAGACTCCTTTTGTGACGAGCAGTGCGCTCTAGGCTGTTGGCCTTCTTGCAAGTGCAAGCCCCTCAATTTTAATTCACATACTTACTGCAGAAGTATTATCTAATTGTGGGTAGGCTTCCCACCATGGTTTTTACTTTTATTGGGTTTTCCACATATAAATCTTGGTGTCATGTGGGTGGTATTTATTCATTGATTATTGTTTATGCTTAATTGGTTTAACTGCTATTTCGGTATTTTGTTTAAGCATTCCAATATTAATGTTTTGAGTTTTGGTATTAAACTTTTAATTGCTAAATGTTTTGATAATTTGTGACAACTGATTCACCCCCCCTCTTAGTTGTCTTCTAGTTATTTGAACTATCTAACAAGATGCGCTTGTGAAATTCCAAATCATGAACCATTCGAACTGAGGACACACATGAATTTTGTTAGACACAATGCACCACTGAGAGGGGGGTGAATCAGTGGTTCTCAAACTTTACCCTTTAACTATTCTTATGAACATATACCGATTTACGGATCTAATTGAATGCAGACTTACTGGTTAGTGAGGAGACTAAACACAAATACATTCACACAAAGGGACATCACATAACACTAGTATGTACGAGGAAAACCCAAGATGAAAAAAAAACCTCAGTGAGCAATACTGCTGGAGTCTACTGCTCCAATCCAGCCTCACAATGAATCTATGTTACAATGTTTAGGGCACCAACCCAAGGAGCACCAACCCCTGACTTGTTTATGGGCTACAAACCAAAGAAGCTACAACCCCTAACTTGTTTATGGGATACAACCCAAAGGATCTACAACCCCTACATCGAGCTACAACTCAGTGACCATAATGAACATTTAAATACAAAAGTAATATCCTAGTTACAAAAGAGTTTTGCAACCTATGCACATAACTTCCTTCTGCCGGTGAGACACCTTCTCTGCTACACCAGTTCACTCGTTTTCTGCTCACATCTGCTGCTGCATTGCCATTAAACTCTACTGGTTCACTTCTACTCTTCTTCTTTCTCTATTGGTTCTCCTCCTCACTGCTCTACTCTTTAGTGCCCTTTGATGTCTTCCTGCCGGTACAAGCACTTACCAGTTATCTCCTCTGATGCAATCTAGCTGCTTTATTGGTTTCTCAAACCATACCGGTTAACCCTTTGTTAAACCCTATCACCGGTTTAACCTTCACTCCCTCAGTCACTGTTATCTTCAACTATTTTCCCTCTGACTAATCTAACTCTCTCATGCAACACTCAATCACATCACAACAACTCTATCTTCTCCTCTTCAACATCAACCTTCAATAATTTTGGCTTCCTTATTTATAATCTGGTTTTCCCGCCAAAAGCCAATTCAAATCACAGGCGGTTAGGGTTTCCTCATCAACCTCAAGGAAAACCAAATCCAATCAGATCTTATCTGATCTGATCGCCCAAACAGCTGTTTGCACATCACCGCCATTGTCGTGCCTTCTTGATCACGCCTTCTATCTTTGGCAATCTACTTTTTACCCTGTTAGCTGATTTCTTGATCGATCACTAAGATTGGTCTTGCGACTTCCTTCATCTGCCTCGATCTCCTCAATCAGTCTGAAATGGCTCTCTATTGTCCTCCAGACCTCAAGCCGCAAACCTCTGCATGGTCTGCAACACATCCCATGATTTACGGGATCTACCATTAATATCAACCAACTCTGCAACAACCTCACAGTGTACACTCCATCTACCGCTGCATGGAAGTCCACCACCTTGACTCCACATGGCACCTTTTTTGACCAATTGCCAGCTTGGACCTTTGTGTCGGTTCAAACAGGATCACTGACCAAACACTCAATTGGTTCTTCTTTTCTACCGGTTTACTAACCCTACCGGTATCATACACTTTACCAGTTAACCTTCATGTTTGCACTTTGTTGGACTGCCGGTGGAACACCTTGACCAGTCACTAGACATATTTGTCCACACCATGCTCATTCTCATCAAGTGGGAAGTCTTCTACACCTACACCTTGTCCATATTTCCAGTGGACTTACATATTAGTAAACACTCTTGATGACACCATGTCATCGACCTTCAATAAACTCCATCTTTAATCCGACCATTTTCCTCTGTCTGAATCTGTTCAACCTTGCCTTCTCCTTGATCAACTCAGATCATATCTCAATCGGTTTGTCAAAGTGAGAAACCCATCACTCTTCATCTGCACCGACATTCCAACATACCTTCTCTATCAGTCAGTGCATAACCCTAATTTCATGCACTCAAGGCATTCCTTTGTTTCATTGGTAGATCCAGTGTGAGCCTTCAAACACTTGCCTTTACCTCTTCTTCCTTACCTCACAAAACTATCATGCACCTTATGCATAATAGGAGATAAGCTCCACTTACAGGTGGAGTGACACCTTGTCATTGACATCTTGCAATACACTCATGTGACTTCCCTATTTGTGCAGCACATCTTCAAACAGACACATGTGATCCGATGTGGGCACATTCACTGTCAGTCATCTCTTCACTTGGTGACCACATCATCATCCAGTGGGAGTCCTACTATTTTGCGACCTCTCAGCATACCGGTGACTTTTTCATCCTTCTCCTCTGATATTGATGTGATTTAGGTAACATTCTGCCTCTTCATCACAAACAACATCCAAGCATCCTGCTCATTGTCAACACATTGGTTACCAGTTGACATCCTTTCCTTACCAGTGTTAGACTATATCGGTAACTTGTCCCTTTCATCCATACACAAGTCAAACACTAACTTGTGTGCTGGTGACTCCAGTGGTCATTCATCTGAATGACATTCTCTTCCTTACCTTACCGGTGTTCTACAACACAAGGTGATATCAAAGATATCTCATCCTATACTCCTCCATGACAATGTTGCACATGCATCTCTCATACTGGGTAGTCATCCTATACCATTTGACATCGATGACAAAACAATAGCAACAAATGTCCCACACACTCACCAAAATCCACACAACATAAGGAATCAATTCCGGAGCAATACAATCCCGACATCACAACTCTCTGCAATACAAAACCAACCAAAAAACCAACCATCACACCAGATCACATAGATCGATCAAATCACCTTTCGAAACACTAAAACTCATACTTGATCAAGTAGAGATAGGTATCTCAAAATCTATTAATCTGCGTCAACACGTCTGCAACAGAACATCCAAACCAACTCTTTGCAACAAACCAATTCTTTGCAACATAGGAATATGTTGACATAAATGACAACAACATATTCTAACAACTCTATTATACAACAATCTCCCCCTTTGACATTGATGGCAACATATGAATGTGAAAAACAATCAATGCAAAAAAAAAATCAACTCGAGTAATCTCCCCCTCAAATCATACACAGATAGGTATTTACCTTAGATAGAAAAGACAATTTTTCACATTCATCTCTCCCCCTTTGACATCAATGCCGAAGACACATACAAATCATTATTCGCTATCCCTTACAGATAATCTCTCCCTCTTAGACACGCACTCACAAATATGATAAACTGAACCACATAGTGATTACTCCCCTAGAGTAGCAACACCTACTCATCAATCTGGATAATAGGATACGACAATAAACTCACTGGATCGATGCAACTCAATGCATCTAGTTCATAGCAGGAGGGACAATCACCCCTAACTTCTTTCTCAAGTATATAAATGTTTCTATAGGCAAAGGCTTAGTGAAGATATATGCAATATGTTCCTTTGTAGGTACATACTATAGTTTGACTTCCTTCTCATTCACCTTCTCTCTCAAGAAATGAAACTTGATTGATATATGTTTTGTCTTAGAATGCAAAATTGGATTCTTAGAAATATTGATAGCACTAGAATTGTCATAGTATATAACAATAGGCTCATTATAAACAACTCTAATATCCTTCAGCATCTACTTCATCCAAAGTACCCGAGTACAATTGCTAGCAGCAACAATATATTCAGCTTCTATAGTAGATAAATAAATAGCATCTTGCTTCTTACTTTCCCAAGAAATCAACTTCTTTCCCAAAAAGAGTGCTCCACTGGTAGTGCTCTTCTGGTCATCAACATCACCAGCCCAATCAACGTCAGTATAAGCATTTAAAGTGAAATCATTATTCTTTGGATACCACAGACCATAATCAACTATTTCCTTCAAGTATCTGAATATCCTCTTCACAACAGTAACATGACTTTCCTTAGGGTCAACTTGAAATCTTGCAACAAGAAATAAAACATTCATAATGTCAGGTCTAGTCCGAGTCAAGTATAGCAGCCCACCAATCATAGATCTATATAGGGTCTAGTTAGCCTTTAGAGATTCATCATCTTTTGTCATCTTGCATCTAGTCACCATAGGAGTTCCAACAGGTTTGGAATCATCTAACCTAAATTTCTTTAGAAATTCCTTCACATACTTAGATTGAGAAATGAAATTGCCTTTGTCAATTTGTATAATTTATAATCCCAAAAATAATTTCATCTCACCTATCATAGTCATCCCAAATTCTTTTTGCATATCATCAGCAAACTTCTTACTTAAATAATCTCCTCCAAAAATATTATCATTAAATTTTTTTTTAACAATCAAAATATTATCATTATCAATTTTGAAGTACAAATTACTATCAACATTACTTTTACAGAATCCCAACTTCATCAAGTACCTGACCAATCTGGCGTACCAAGCTCTAGGGGCTTGTTTGAGTCCATACAATGCTTTATTCAATCTAGATACCATGTCTTCTTCATCTGTCAATGAAAATCCATTTGGTTGCTTAATTTAGACTTCCTCTTCCAATTCACCATTCAAAAAGGCTGGCTTCACATCCATCTGATATACCTTGAATTTTGTATGAGAAACATATGCAAGAAATAGTTTAACAACTTCAATTCTGGCTACTGAAGCAAAAGTCTCCTCAAAATCAATACCTTCCATTTGTGAATATCCCTTACATACCAGTCTTGCTTTGTTTCTAACAAATTTTCCATCTTCATTCAACTTATTCTGGAACACCCATTTAGTACCAATTACATTCTTGTCCTTAGGTCTCAGAACAATCTCCCATGTTTTGTTCTTCTCAATCTGATCTAACTCTTCTTCCATAGCTTTTATCCAATTTTCATCTTTACAAGCTTCAACAACATCTTTAGACTCAATTTTGGAAATCAGACATGTCTCTTCAACAACAATTCTTTTCCAATCATCACACCTTTATTTTTATCATCAATAATATGATTTTCTAAATGATTTAATCTTACATACCTAGGGGTTTTCTGATTATTCTTATTTTTAGTCTCTTGAACTTCTTCACCGTCAGCAACATTTGGATCTACTGTCTCTTCTAGATCACTATTTCATACTCAAAGTCTGCACTTTTTTTGAAACAACATCCTAATCATCATATTCATATCCGCATGCTCTGATTTGCTTCTCATGATTCTCATCAACCTTCACATTTGCACTTTCCACTATCTTTCTCAGTATTTTGTTGTAACACCGGCAGGATTTGCTCTTAGGAGAATATCCCAAAAATATTCCTTCATCACATCTTGCATTAAATTTTCATATATCCTCATCTCTTTTGATATAACATTTGCTTCCAAAGATTCTGAAATATCTAACTGTAGGAACATGACCAAACCATAGTTCATAAGGAGTCTTACCAAAATCACCTTTTATATTCACTTGGTTGAATGTGTATACAATAGTGCTAACAAATTCTCTCCAATAGATATGTGAAACATTTCCTTCAATCATCATAGTTCTAGCAGTATCCAAAACAATTTTGTTCTTCCTTTCAACAACTCCATTCTACTAAGGGGTTCTTGGAGCAGATATCTGTTTCCTAATTCCATGCTCTTCACAGAAAGAATTAAACTCTTCCAAAGTGAATTCTCCTCCTTTGTCAGACCTTAGACACTTCAGCTTTAATCCTATCTCTGTCTCCACTCTAGCTTTTAATATTTTGAATTTCTCTAGTGCTTCATATTTCTTCTTAGAAAAGTGACCCGCATCATCCTGGAATAGTCATAAATAAAAAATATAAAGTATCTCTCTCCCAGCAAGATTCTCACCCTAGAAGGTCCACATAAATCAGTATGCACAACATGATGTAGGAGCATCCAGTAGTGTAAGGGCAATCTTGCATCACCTAAAAATATTTCTTTTTGATTTAGTTTTCTTTAATGTTTTGTGCAGATCTGGATACCCTTTTGGACGAATAAGAGATTCCAACTCTCAGAATTGACAAATTGCTCTTTCTAGCCGACTGCCAAAAATAACAGGTTTTTATTTAAAGGCAGATGGAGCCCAAAATTTATAGGAAGAGTAAGGAAGGAAAACTAAGCTCATTGGTGAAAGAATCAGGTCAAAAGAAACGGTTTGAAAGTTACTAAAGTTTCAATTTCCCGAAAAAACTGAAAAAATTCTTCCAAGTCATATTTGAGGCATTAAATAGTGTCGAACATGCCTGAAAATGGCAAGAATCAGAAAAGTGAATTCTTATCATATTCTACACTCATAGATCTTTTTGGCGCTTCAAATGGTTCATAAATCTGATTCCCGGATCAAAAGTTATGGCTGCCGGAAGTCGGACAATTTTTCAGAAAGTTTCAATTTTCAAATCTGGTTGTATTTTCAAATTTCTAATTTCATATTTTGGCATTTGACCGCCATTTGGTGATTTCTATATTGTAATTTCAACTCCAAAACAAAAGGAAGTCTATTTAAGACCTATATGTAGGAACCTGGGAGTTAGTTGTTGGAGTTGTATGAGAGTTTTGGAGAGTTTAGTTTTCTTGGTTGGGAAATAGAATTGTGAGGGTTTCCAAAAAACTCTGCAAGCTATGTATTTCATCCTGTGAGGATTTTTTCCTCTATTTTGTAATTGCATGCATTAAAAATAGTTTTTGATAATAATAAAATATAGATTTTCAGTGTCTCTTTATTGTGTTTTCTATTTCTTGGGTTGTCCCTTCATCACAAGATCTAATAATCGATTAGACTGTATACAATTTGTTCTTGAATGAAATTTTTGTTTTCTTTCCCAATTGACACTCTTTACAAACCAGATTAGTAGGCTTCACTATCTTAGGCAAATCTCTAACAACTTGAGTAGAACTAATCTTAATCATGCAGTCAAACTTATCATGACACATCCTTCTATGCCACAACCAACTCTCATCAATATGAGAAATCATACAAATTTTCTCACTAGCATTCAAATGAAAGATATTCCCTTTAGTTTTAGTTCTTGATGCAATTTCTATACCGGATCTATTCAAGATCTTACATTTCTCATTCTTGAATTGTAAATAATATGCCTTATCAACCATTTGTCCAACACTCAAAAGATTATGCTTCAAACCTTCAACATATAAAACATCATTAGTATTATGATTACCATCAAGAGAAATAGAACCTTTGCCACAGATTACACAAGTTTTTTTGTCTACAAACCTCACTACACCACCATCATACTTCTCTATATTCACAAATTTACCTTTATTGCCTATCATGTCATGTGAACAACCATTGTCAATCACCCATTCATCATTCTCATCAATATTAGCAGCCAAAGTTTTCTTTTCAACAATACAACTTGTAGAATCAACAGATACTAGATCATCTTCCTTGATAGCAATGAACACAAATTCATCTTCTAAATTCCCTTTCTCAGACTCATCATCTATCACACCTTCATCAACAATATAATAACACTTCTTCTGATATCTATACTTTCGATTAGGCTTGTAAGGCTTATCATACTTTGACACTCTTTCAACTCTTTCAGGACACCTATAAGAAAAATGACCAATCTTATTGCATAAAAACCATTTGAAAGGTAACTTCCCTTCATACTTACCTACTCCCTTAGGAAATCTTATGACAATTAGTGCTTCAAGCTCTTCCAATTCTCTTTCCTATTCTTCCATCTCTCTCATTTCCTTTTCATATCTGGAAACCCTAGTTGAACTCTCTCCCAGATCTTACTTCTGCTTCTCGGATATAGTAGCTTTAAATGCAGTCTCATTTTTTCCATGTGATTCACCAAGTTTTCTCAATTCAAAAGCATCAAGCTTACCAACCAACATATCTCTTGTCACAATTGTCACAGTTTGGATCTCATCAATAGCAACAACTTTATGTTTATAAGTAGGAGGCAAAGATCTCAACACTCTAGCCAAAATCTCATCTTATTCTAGGAATCCACCGACACACCTGATGTGATGTTCAACACAAGATCATTCACTTTAGCCATAAAATATGAAATATTCTCATCTTCTCCCATTCTTAGCAACCCATACTTTCCTTTCAAGCTCTGCAATTTAGCAACTTTTACATGTTTATCTCCTTCATATAGGGTTTCTATCTTTTCCCAAATCTCATGTGCAGTCTACAATCCCACCACATTAGTCATCTCTGTATCAGTTAGAGCAATCACCAAGGCTTCTTTAGGTCTTATGTTATGTTCAACATCCTTGATCTCAGTTGTAGTAATAGGACCATTCAAAAGAATAATGTATGCATTCTTTATGATCTTCCAATAATCTTCTCCAAGATAATTCAAGTGAACTTCCATTCGTTTCTTCCATATATAGTAATTAGTTCCATCAAATCTCAAACTCTCTTTCTTGAAAACAAAAACTGCCATTGTAGATGTCCCCAAGTGGTCAAGCTCCTTCCAGAGGAGCTAGCTTTGATACCAAATGTTAGCAGCAACAATGCATGAAAACTGAGAGGGGGGGGGGCGTGAATCAGTTTTCACCAAACTCAAACAAATTAGCTTCAACTTTAGATCTAATCAACAAAGATAAACACCACATCAACAACACACAACACATGGATTTTTGACATGGAAAACCCGGTCAAGGGAAAAACCACGGTGGGAACCTACCCACAATATGATGATACTTTGTAGTAGTATGTGTAAATATTACAATGGAGAATGCACATGCATTCTGGCATACTGCCTAGAGCCCACTGCTCAAAAACAACAAAGGGAAACAAGCCTGGGAAGGCTCACTGCATTAGAAAGATCAGACAACAATCCAGATTATATGAACTGAAAGAATAACATCTCCAAATTTCTGATCACAGTCCAATTAAGCACATTCTCTGCACAACAACACATCTCTGCTCTTCTCCACTACTAAAAGATTAATTCTCTTGTTCGCACACACAATACTCTTTGAGATCATAGATACAACCACAAACACACATCTTACATTATTACAACACTTATTTATACAAATCATCAACCTTAAACTTAAGGTCAACTCAACACAAAAGACCTAATTACAAAATTACGTCACAGGATAGATAAATCCAAAACCAGACCAACACAATGTCGGAAAGGACATAGCATGGACCCAAATCAAATCCTCAAACATGCAACACCACCGAATAATTCACCAAGATCATCCACAACACATTAAACCACTGAATATGTCGCATAACATGAAGAATACCACCAGACCAATAGAATATTCAGTAACACACACCACGATCAATGCGGACCACCAAAACACATAGAACATGATCATAGAACATCAACAAGCAACATGAATTCCACCGCAATAACCGCACCAACTGAGATAACAAGAATCATCATTATTTCATCACCGAAGCTCAAGAACACCAACTGGCAAACTAAAAGATATGCTTGTGAAATTTCAAATCATGAACCATTTGAACTGAGGACACACATGAACGTCCCACACACTCTCCAGAATCTGCACAACATGAGGAATCAATTTCAGAGCAATACAATCTAGACATCACAACTCTTTGCAATACATAACCAATAGAAAAACCATCACACCAAATCACATAACTCGATCAAATCACTTTCTGGAATATTGAAACTCATACTGGATCAACTAGAGATAGGTATCTCAAAACCCATTAACTCACATCAACACATCTACAAGAGATCACCTAAACCAACTCTTTGCAACAAACCAATTCTCTGCAACAAAATAATATGTTGACATCAATGACAACACATTCCAACAACTCTAATATCCAACACACCATTGATTAGAATTGAGAATTTAGGCATCACCAGACAACTCTTGACCTAGTTTATTCATTTGTCATCAAAGCCAAGTTTATTCATTTGTCATCAAAGCCAAATTTCTTGAGGACTTATATTAGAAATTATCTCTCAATTATGTCATAGGTCTTTAGGATGTCCAATTTTAGGATGATGCAAGAATCCTTGGATTTTCTTGTTGAATGTAGTGTTTCATGAGCTATGATGATCCCTTCCACAATAGAGCTTCTAGGAGCAAAGGCACTATGTTCATTTGAAATGAGGTTGTTGAGAACCAATTTAAGTCTATTTGCTATGACTTTGGTCACAATCTTGTAGACCGTGTTGCATAGAGCAATAGGCTTGAAATCTCCCATCTCCCGTGGACAACACTTTTTAAGAATAAAAGAAAGAAAAGTGTGGTTTAAGGCCCCCAACATCATTATCTTTCTCCTTGATTCTTCAACTGCTAGAACCAAGCCTTGTCCAACATTATCCCAATATGTTTGGAAAAAGGCAGTAGGAAATCCAGTCGGACCTGGAGCCTTGTTCAGGTTGAGTTGGAAAATATCCTTCTTGACTTCCTCCATGTTTGGTTTTTGAAATAGGATCTTATTCTACTCATCATCTATAACTGATGGGATAGAGTCCAGGATTTTGTCTCTGATATGCCTATTTATTTGTGTGTCTCTGTTTAAAATAGATTCAAAAAAATCAATTGCCTCTTTGTTGACTTCTTTTGTATTTTGAGTCATTCTCCCATTAATTTTTCTGATTTCCGTGATCCTCTTCTTGCATCTATTTGTTGTTGTTGTTCTATGAAAAAATTTCGTGTTTTTGTCCCCTTCCTTTAACCAAATTTCTCTGGACTTTTGTCTCCAGTGGATCTCTTCTCTTTTCAAAATTTCATTGAGTTCTTCCTTTAGTGTTTTCTCTCTAGAAATCCACACTGCTCATACCTTCTTGAACAATCTTTTCATTTAAAGCCACAAGCTCTGCTTCCACTCTTTTCTTATCTGCAAAGATGTTCTTAAAATGTTCTTAATTCCACTCCTTGAGTTTGGTCTTATTTTATACAAATAAGAACTGTTACCTAGGTTGATCTCTTTCCACTAATTAGCAATTAACCCTGCTAGATTGACATCTCTAGTCCACATGATTTCAAATTTGAAAGGATTACTCACCATAGGGAAATCTGGGGTTAGTTTTAGTTGAATAGGAAAATGATTTGAACCCATTAATGGTATAACAATCACTTCTTGGAGATTGCCTTGCTAGTTTCAATCCCCATACATTAAAAATATGACTAGTCTCTCAGCTATGTTTGTAAATCCATCTCTTTTGTTAGTCCAAGTGAGCAAACCATTCCTTGGAATGATATCCATTAGCTGATTGTTGTCCACAAAGCTTTGAAAATTTCTTTGCACCATTGTAATTCTCTGCAATCCACCCATATTTTCTTGAGCATTCAATATGGTGTTAAAATCCCCTATAATAATGCCCTTCTCATCTCTGCTGAGCTCCAATCTACCTGATAATTTCTGCCATAGCTCCCTTTTATCTATTGTAGAGACAAGCTCATATGTATTTGTGATGAAGAAAAAATCATTATTGTGTAGAAGGTTAAATTTTGCATGCAACCAATGCTTCCCTTCCTCCAAAATTTCCCCTTTGATAGTTAAAGGATTCCAAAGGACTTCTATACCCCTAGATGCACCCTCAACTTCAATAAAATGCCCCAACCACTGTCTCTAATCCTTCATTTTCCTATCGACTTCTTCTTCGCTTCATTTGGTTTCTTGCAATAACCATATATCCCCTTTTGTTTCATCTATTTGATGCTTGATCAAGTGCCATTTGTTAGGGGATTTCCAGGTAGTGATCCTCATTTCCCCTGGGGAAGGGTACAACCCTTCCCTATTATAATTTTGGTTTGACTTGCTACCTTTGCTACCATTTCCAGCTTTGCTTTATCTTTTTTGCATCGTCTCCTTCCCTTTGTCTTTATGTTTGGTTTAGTGATCTTCGAGAGGGTTAGTTCAAACCCCTTTTCTTCATAGTCCCCATTCTCTTCCTCACCACTTCCCATCTCTTCTTCCCAATCTGTCTCGCCATCCTCCTCAAACTTCTCTTCCTCATTTTTGATATGGAGCTCATTGGTTTCTATTTATGGGTCATCAGATGCTTCTGGATCCTCTTCACAATCATTCAAGGATAAAATGTTCATATTACCAATGATCAGATTCTTATATTGTTTCATCAATTTTCCATTTCTTCTCTTTGCTTGTGATATCTCCAAATTCATTCATAGTGTCATGCATGTTGCTTTCCATACTTTGATTTGTAATTCAATCTCTAATTGTAATGTGATTGTTTCTTTCAACAAAGATTGCAACTTTGTTTGTTCGACACATTTTCCCTGCCCAAAAGGTTCTATAGATGATGGCATAAGAGCATTTGTCTCAATATTTGTAGGGGTCATTGTTCTACCACTTTCTTTGGGACATGAAGATGTATCACCCATACGTTCTTCTATTGACATTTCTATTCGAGGCTTCATCCATCCAAACTCCTCAATCTACATCAGAGATCCAAAAAATTCTACTAATGGATATATAAATTTTTGCCATGGTCTTGTCAGTTGTGCATTCCTTTCTTCTTCCCTTGGCTCCATAGCCTTTGTTTAGATGCATTCATATGTCTTGATGATTTTGGCTATGATTTTACTGTTGGCATTTGATGAACCGCTATGTTGGCACATGATGATATGATAATAATGTATGTTGTCATTGATGTCAATAAGTATAGGTCAACCAGTATGAAGATTGGAAGCAGTTGTTATTGATGATCAAGTTGAAGAACCAGTATGAAGAGATGTAGTGAACCAGTGCCAGGGTTTCACTAAGTGTGACTACCGGTTGGTAGTCTCAGCTCTAGGGTTTCTAGTTTGGCAATCTAGCTTGTGCAATGCAACCGATGATATTTTGTGATGAGTTAGCTAAGAAATGAGGATGAGATCAAGATGTCAAGTCAGTCTTGTGCACGTGAAGGATTTCCTTGAGGATCTTGCATGTGAAGATCGACTACATTAAATGTCTACCTCGGGAATGAACATTCTTCTTAGCGGTATGAGAAGAAAGCGTGATGGGTTATTGATTTCTATGTGCAGTGAAGAATGGACGATGCAGAATGACTTGTGATCTATTTGAGATTGTTTCATTCTATGAAAAGTGTTTGGATGGTCAAGATTGGACCGCCTGTAATTGTAAACCTAAATGCTTAGGGTTTTGGGTTTATGCCACCGACCTAATTATTGTCTATAAGGTTGATGATGTTTGTTATTGTAAGTTGTTGGAAAAAGTTGTGTATGTATCCAAGTGATGAGATACTTGCTAGACCAGTGAGAGAAAACTACAGAGTGTGACTACAGAGTAGAGGAACTAAAAAGGATTTGCCTTAGCATATAGTGCTGGTATCAGATAAGAGTTTTACCTATTTTCTTCTAACCATTTCAACAAAAGGAAAATCCCTTTGCTAGGTAGCTTTAACAGGCTTACTGTAAATCCTCTAACCAGGTGACTCAAGTTCATTGAGTTCTTTAAATCCTTTAGCAAGGTAACCTTTAACAGGGTTTCAACCTTTAACAGGGTATATAGCCATCCCTTAACTTGGTGATCTTTAATAGGATCCATTCCTAGCAAAACCTTATTGTAAAGTCTTTAACTGAACTAGGCTCCTAACAGAGTGAGCATCAAAAGAGTTCAAAACAAGCTTGTGGGTATTCATCCCCACCCTGTTTTTCCCATTTGGGTTTCCACATGAAAAATCTATGTGTCATGAGTTGTGCATTTTCATGTGATGATTAAGTATTCTTTGTTTGAGTGATTATGAATGTAGAGCTAATGGCTATGGTATTGTTGATATATCACATGCATATGTTTATGGGTGAAGTAGTTATCAAGTATTGAATGTATTTGAAGTGTTTAGTTTTACCTGTTTATGTTGTCTAAAGTCTTACTGTGTTTAACCGGTATTGCCATGGTTAAGTTAAGTAATGAAGACAACTGGTTAGAATTGTTTTAACTTGATAAGTTGCTAAGAAGTTTTTGTATGTATTGATTCACCCCTCCCTCTCAGTACCATTTAGAGTATTCGTTGTTCATCATTATTCATCAAAAGGTATTAGAGAAACTCCAAGTCCTCAGTGATATAAGCTTAACCGCTTGAGGAAAAAGATCCTGCCTTAATGATGAAGAGGGAAGGTCCTAAGTTCAATAGAGATAACTTCAAAATATGGAAGGACAAAATGAAGATCTATATCAAGATTTTGGGTACTCAACACTGGAGCTATGTTGAAAATGTCTATGTAATCCCAAATGGCACTTTAACCAATGATCAGAAAAGAGAGATGCAAGAAAATGGGCAAGTTATGGAAGCTCTTATTAGCAATTTGTCCAATATTGAGTTCATTAATGTACAAGATAAGGACACTCCTAAGGATGTATGGGACACATTGGAAACTATTTATGTTGGTGATGAGCATGTCAAGCAAGCTAAGGAAGAGATCCTTAGAGGAAAGTTTGAAGACATGAGGATGGTTGAAGGTGAAACCATTCAACAATATGGCATAAGGATCAAGATTGTTGTTGGAGATATCAAGAGCACTGATGGAACAATTTATGATGCCATTGTTGTCAGTAAAGTTTTGAGATCATTGTTACCAGTCTATGCAATCAGAGTTGTTGCTATTTAGGAACTAAGGTATATTGACAAAACCAAGGTATCCTTAGACTCTATCATTGCAAATTTGACTGCATATGAGTTGAATAGCTATGATGATAGTGTTCAGAAGACTGAGTTAGCTTTTAGAGCATCTGTTGCACCAACCAGAAAAGGAAAAGAAGTAAGTACCAGTTATGAATCCATGCAAAGAAGAGGTATGGATGATGAAGAGATTTTGATGGAGTTTGAAGCTCTTCTTGTCAAGAGACTTCAAAAAGACATTGGAAAATACAGAGGTAAGCTTCCTTTAAAATGTTTTTCCTGCAATAAGATAGGACATATAACTATTAATTATCCTAACAATGACAATAAGGATAAACCGGAGAGGTTTAGAAAGTATAAAGGAGGAAATAGAAGAAACTGTATTGTTGCAGTGAATGAAGGTATTACTGATGAAGAATCTGAGAATGAAGAGAATGAGGACATAGTGTTTGTAGCTGTAAAGGAAGAAGTGTCTAACAAGAAAGCACTTGTCTCTCACATTGATAACTCTAATGAGTGGATTATTGATAGTGGTTGTTCTCACCACATGACTGGTGATCAAGAAAAGTTTCTGTCTCTAGAAGAATATGATGGAGGTGTTGTCAGATTTGGCAATGATGCACCATGCTTGGTAAGAGGAAAATGATCCATCTCACTGAATGGAAAGAGTAGTGCGGATGATGTCTACTGGGTAGAAGGTCTTAAGCATAACCTATTGAGTGTTGCTCAACTAAATGATAAAGGACTCATTCTGGAGTTCAAAGGTGGAGTCTGCAGTATAATTGGAAAGAGTGGTGAACTTATTGCCAACGATAAACAGACTAGAGGTAACTTGTTCCAGCTGAATGCCAAGATAAGTTGGTGTCTGATGGCGAAGTTTGATGACAGTTGGATATGGCATAGGAGACTTTGTCATATGAACTTTGATAATATTGTAAAGGTGAGTAAGATCAAGGTAGTAAGAGGATTGCCTTTGCTGAACAAACCAGAGAATGCTTTATACAAAGAATGTCAACTTGAGAAGATGTCTTCCTCAACTTTCAAAGGTAAGTCTTTTTTAGCAGAAAACTTACTTGATCATGTGCATACTAATTTGTGTGGTCCTATGAAAACTATAAGTATTTAGGGAGATATGTATTTCATGATTCTTACTGATGACTGCTCAAGAATGATGTGGGTCACATTCTTGAAAGACAAGTCTGAAGCGTTTGGAAAGTTCAAAGCCTTTAGAGAATTAGTAGAGAAGGAAAGTGGTCAAAAGATAAAATGCCTAAGAACTGATCAAGGAGGTGAATTCACTTCTGATGAATTCAACAAGTATTGTGTAGATATCAGTATCAAGAGGTAGTTGTCTGCCCCAAGGAAACCACAATAGAATGGCATAGCAGAAAGGAATAACAAGACTGTAGTTGAAGTGGCCAGAATGATGTTGATCCAAGGAAAGGTTTCTCACACTTTTTGGAGAGAAGCGGTGAGCATTGGAGTCTATAATATGAACCGGGTCCTCATCAAGAAAGGTAGAGTTCAAACCCCTTATGAGTATTGGACGAGGAAGAATCCCACTATGAGTTATTTTAAAGTTTTTGATAGTAAGTGTTACATCAAGAGAGGTGAGCATCTGAGCAAGTTTGATGCTAAATGTGATAAGGGAATATTTCTGGGGTATTCCACTAAGAGTAAAGCTCTCAAGTGCTACAACAATAGAACACATAAAATTGTTGAGGGTATCAATATCAAGGTTGATGAATCCCCTGAGGAACCTGAGGAAACCTGCAGCGAGGAAGTGGAAGATGAACCAGGTGCAACCTTTTGGGAACTGGTTAAGAAAGAAACAAGTAAAGATCTCAATGTTCCTGTACTGGTAGAAGCTGCAGTAGGTGAAGAAGAATAAGTAAATGAAGAAGAAGAGGAAAAGCAAGAAGAACCAACTAGAGTCATTCCTAGATATGTGAAACTACATCATGATCCAAAGCAGATCATAGGAGATAAAGATGTAGGGATACTCACAAGAAGAAAGGTGAATGAAAACTCTTGCATGATTTATGAATTGGAGCCCAAGACTTCCAGAGAAGCACATATAGATGAAGACTGGATTAAGGCAATGGAAGAGGAGCTAGACTAGATAGAAAAGAATGCAACATGGTGCTTGGTACCCAGACCAAAACATAAGAATGTCATAGGTACCAAATAGGTTTTTCAGGAATAAGCTAAATGAAGAAGGCACAGTTGTAAGAAACAAGGAAAGACTTGTATGCAAGGGATATGCTGAGGAAGAGGGAGAAGACTATGGAGAAACCTTTGCTCCTATTTCTAGACTGGAAGGTGTCTAAATGCTACTTGCATTTGTAGCATTCAAGGGATTTAAGGTATACCAGATGGATGTGAAGTCCACGTTCTTAAATGGAATTCTAGAAGAGGAAGTGTATATTGAGCAACCAGATGGGTTTTCCTTATTAGAACATAGTAACATGGTTTGTAGATTACACAAAACACTGTATGGATTGAGACAAGAACCTAGGGAATGGTATGACCATTTACACTCTCATCTTGTGAAAATAGGATTTCAGAGAACAAGTGAGGATAGCAACATCTACCTAAAATCTGAAGGTGATTAGATTCTGATCTATGAAGTATTTGTAGATGACATAATCTTTGGAGGAGATGATGAAATGAGTCATGCTTTTGCAGATGAAATCAAGAAAGAGTTTGAGATGTTTTTGATTGGAGAGATAAAGTTATTCATTGGTTTACAGATTCAACAAATGAAAGAGGGTATCTTCATTACCTAGTCCAAGTATGTCAAAGAGGTATTGAAGACCTTTGGCATGGCGGAGAGCAAATTGGTTGACACACTGATGGTGACCAGCTATAAACTGACTAAGGAAGATGATTCAACATTAGTGAATGAGAAGGAGTATTGGTCAATGATTGGTAAGCTGCACTATGTGGTGCACAGGAGAGCAAATATTGCTCATGCAGTGGACATTCTAGCTCATTTTCAGAAAAGTCTGAGAGAATCCCACTTGGTAGCAGTCAAGAGGATTCTTAAATACCTGAAAGGGACTGTTGACTATGGATTGTGGTATCCATACAATGGTGATTTTAATATCAAGGTATTTATCAATGCAGATTGGGGAGATCATGTGGACGATCGGAAAAGCACAACTGGTGGAGCATTCTTTCTTGGTAGAAGACTAGTCTCATGGACAAGTAAGAAGCAGAGTTGTACTTCTTAGTCTATAGCTGAAGTGGAGTATGTGGCAGCATTTATGAACTGCACTTAGGCAATCTAGATGAAACATGTATTGGACGGTTTCAAAGTACCTATATCTGAATCAATGAGTATATTTTGTGAAAATACTAGTGCAATCAATATTTCCAAAAATCTGGTATTGCATTCTAGAACTAATCACATTGAGCTCAAGTATCATTTCTTAGGAGAGAAGGTTCAAAATAGAAAACAAGAAGTCAATCATGCTATGTTTCCCTCATGACCAAACTTACAAAATTTGAACTATCAAATGTTGAAGAGGCTTCAACATGTCAAGCTTGGAAAGATGCAATGATTGAGGAATATCAATCTATCTTAAAAAATGATGTCTGGGACACTGTACCTAGACCAAAAGACAAATCAATTATCTCATCAAAGTGGTTATTCAAAATCAAATATGCACCAGATGGTAGTATTGAAAAACACAAAGCCAAATTCATTGCCAGGTGGTTCTCTCAAAAGGCTGGAATTGATTACGAAGAGACATTTGCTCCAATTGCCCGATATACTTCTGTAAGAACCATCATTGCCATTGCAGCTTCGAAAGGGTGGAAGATACACCAAATGGATGTGAAGACCGCATTTTTGAATGGTGTTATTGAGGAAGAAGTATATATAGAACAACCTGAAGGCTTTTCTACACATGATAGAAATCTCTATGTGTGTAGACTAAAAAAATCTCTCTACTGCCTTAAGCAAGCTCCCAGGGCATGGTACAGAAGAATAGATAGTTATCTCTCCAAACTAGGATATTCCAAAAATGAAATAGACTCTAACATATACTTCAAAATATCGGATGGTGACATGTTAATACTTGTTCTCTATGTTGATGACTTGTTGATAATAGGAGAAGATCACCTCATTGCAAAATGCAAACAAGATCTTGTGGTTGAATTCAATATGAAGGATCTAGGTCTACTGTACTTTTTTTTGGGCCTAGAAGTATGGCAAAAAGAGAATTATATTTTCCTAAATCAAGGAAAATACACCTCTGATATCCTGACCAGATTTGGTATGATAGATTGTAAGCCTATATCCATTCCAATGGAAACAAATCTTTATAAGCTCAAAAGTGAAGCAGTAGATTCATAACCTACAGATCCTACATACTATAGACAAATTATTGGATCTCTTATGTACCTGGTAAACACTCGCCCTGGTATTTGTTACACTACCAATGTGTTAAGTCATTTCATGTGCAAACCTAAGAAGATTCACCTAATGGCTGCTAAGCATATTCTGAGATACTTGCGTGGTACTATTGGACTTGGCCTGAAGTATAAAAATGTTGAGATACAGCTCCAAGGGTATTCTGATTCCAACTAGGCAGGAAGTTCCATTGATTGTAAAAGTATAATGGGGTGTTGCTTTAGTCTTGGATCAGCTATGACATCTTGGTTTAGCAGAAAATAGTCAGCAGTTGCTCAGAGTTCCACTGAAGCCAAATATATGGCTGCCTCCATGGGAGCACGTGAGGCAGTATGGTTAAGGAAATTTCTAGTTGGACTATTTGGGAAGCCGCTAAATCCCACTGTGATTCACTATGATAATAAAAGCTGCATCAAACTTTCTATAAATTTAGTTTTTCATAATTGATCCAAGCATATAGAAATCCCATACAATTACATAAGAGATATGGTAGACAAAGATGTCATCAAATTGACCTACATCAGCACTGAAGAGCAAAGTGCCGACATATTCACCAAACATCTTGCAAAGTTGAAAGTGGAGTACTTTAGAGGTAAACTTGGTATGACTAATTTATAATGGAAATTTCTGATATTAATCTTAATCATACGTAATTGATATATTCATGAATATCTTGAATCCAATATTGCATGTATGTGTTATGTCATGGAAGGTGACGATCTTTCATGTGATGTAAGTGTAAGATTGCTATTGTAACGTGATGACTTTCACAATAGCCTGATCTGTTATCAAGTTTGACTACATTAAGTTGGTGTCCTGAAATGTGCCGGAAATATTGATACTAAATTTGCTATGATGAGTTATTGAATTGTTATCATTAAATGATTGTTCCGAAATATGTCAAAAATTATGATAACAATCATATCATGATTGACTACATTAATTTGTTGTCCCGTAATGTGCCGGATATCATGATACTAAAATTATTTCACATGTGATAATGACAATGTTACAATGGCACTAGAATCAAGGTTGTAATCTAATAAGACTTCAAGTAGTTGTTGTCCTAGAGTGCTAGATATCAGATAATCCATATCTCTCTGAGATATGAAGTATTTCACTAGTTAGTGTTACTAAGTGAATGATCATGTCAAATAAATGTGTATATCTAGAATGTTGTTCCTTAAAACTTAATTATGAAATTCAATCCTCTTTTGCTAAGAGGGAGTGTTAAGGATATAGCTTCATTCGGATTGAAGCAAGTAATATATAACAACATTGAATGAAAGGTCACGTCCCCGTAAGGTCACGACTCTATGTGGCATAAGTCACGTAGAAGTCATGCCCCTATGTGGACATGAATCTTCATCCTTTTATTTATAGGCATCGACACTTGTTGTGAACTGAAACCAACAACTATGGTAGTTTCACGAACTAGCAAGCTGTCAATATTATCATAGAAGATTAATAGTTAGAGTTACACACACACACACACACATCAGAGGTAAAACATATTCATTGTAGTGATCTTATTAAAGTCTATCCTCACTACATATTACCAGACTATTGTATTCTCTATCTCTAATCTAAATTCCTTAACAAGAAAGAGCAGTGCGGATGATGTCTACTAGGTAGAAGGTCTTAAGCATAACCTGTTGAGTGTTGCTTAGCTAAATGATAAAGGACTCATTCTGGAGTTCAAAGGTGGAGTCTATAGTATAATTGGAAAGAGTGGTGAACTTATTGCCACTAGTAAGTAGACCAGAGGTAACTTGGTTCAGCTAAATGCCAAGATAAGTCAGTGTCTGATGGTGAAGCTTGATGATAGTTGGATATGGCATAGGAGACTTTGTCATATGAACTTTGATAATATTGTAAAGGCAAGTAAGATCAAGGCAGTAAGAGGATTGCCTTTGCTAAACAAATCAAAGAATGCTTTATGTAGAGAATGTCAACTTGGGAAGATGTCTTCCTCAACTTTCAAAGGTAATTCTTTTTTAGCAGAAAACTTACTTGATCTTGTGCATACTGATTTGTGTGGTCCTATGAAAACTAGAAGTATTTAGGGAGATAGGTATTTCATGATTCTTACTGATGACTACTCAAGAATGATGTGGGTCACATTCTTGAAAGACAAGTCTGAGGCATTTGGAAAGTTCAAAGCCTTTAGAGCATTAGTAGAGAAGGAAAGTGGTCAAAAGATAAAATGCCTAAGAACTGACCAAGGAGGTGAATTCACTTTTGATGAATTCAACAAGTACTGTGAAGATAGCGGTATCAAGAGGCAGTTGTCTTCCCCAAGGAAACCACAACAAAATGGCATAGCAGAAAGGAATAACAAGACTGTAGTTGAACTAGGCAGAATGATGCTGTTCCAAGGAAAGGTTGCTCACACTTTTTGGAGAGATGAGGTGAGCACTGGAGTCTATACTATGAACCAGGTGCTCGTCAAGAAAGGTAGAGTTAAAACCCCTTATGAGTATTGGACTGGTAAGACTCCCACTATGAGTTATTTTAAAGTATTTGGTAGTAAGTGTTACATCAAGAGAGGTGAGCATCTAAGAAAGTTTGATGCTAAATGTGATGAAGGAATATTTTTGGGGTATTCCAGTAAGAGTAAATCTCTCAAGTGCTACAACAATAGAACACAAAAAATTATTGAGAGTATCAATATCGGGGTTGATGAATCCCCTGAGGAACATGAGGAAACCTGCAGCGAGGAAGTGGAAGATGAACTGGGTGTAGCCTTCTAGGAACCAGTTAAGAAAGAAACAAGTAAAGATCTTAGTGTTCCTATACTGATAGAAGTTGTAGTAGGTGAAGAAGAAGAAGTAAATGGAGAAGAAGAGGAAAAGCAAGCAAAACCAACTAGAGTCATTCCTAGATATGTAAAACTACATCATGATCTGAAGCAGATCATAGGAGATAAAGATGCAGGGATACTCACAAGAAGAAACGTAAAAGAAATCTCTTGCATGATTTATGAATTGGAGCCCAAGACTTCTAGAGAAGCACTTACAGATGAAGACTGGATTAAGGCAATGGAAGAGGAGCTAGACCAGATAGAAAAGAATGCAACATGGTCCTTGGTACCCAGACCAGAATATAAGAATGCCATAGGTACCAAATGGGTTTTCAGGAATAAGCTAAATGAAGAAGGCATAGTTGTAAGAAACAAGGCAAGACTTGTATGCTAGGGATACACTCAGAAAGAGGGAGAAGACTCTGGAGAAATATTTGCTCTTGTGGCTAGACTGGAAAGTGTTTGAATGCTATTTGCATTTGCAGCATTCAAAGGATTTAAGGTATACAAGATGGATGTGAAGTATGCATTCTTAAATGGAATCCTAGAAGAGGAATTGTATATTGAGAAACCAGATGGGTTTGCCTTATCAGAGGATAGTAACATAGTGTGTAGATTACACAAAGCCCTGTATGGATTGAAACAAGCACCTAGGGCATGGTATGAACGTTTACACTCTCATCTTGTGAAAATAGGATTTTAGAGAACAAGTGAGGATAGCAACATCTACCTGAAATCTGAAGGTGATTAGATTCTGATCTATGAAGTATTTGTAGATGACATAATCTTTGGAGGATATGATGAAATGAGTCATGCTTTTGTAGATGAAATAAAGAAAGAGTTTGATATATCTTTGATTGGAGATATAAAGTTCTTCATTGGTTTATAGTTTCATCAAATGAAAAAGGGTATCTTCATTACCCAGTCCAAGTATGTTAAAGAGGTATTGAAGACCTTTGGCATGGAGGAGAGCAAACTGGTTGGGACACTGATGGTGACCGGCTATAAACTGACTATGGAAGATGATTCAACATTAGTGAATGAGAAGGAGTATCGGTCAATGATTGGTAAGATGCCCTATGTGGTACATAGTAGACCAGATATTTCTCATGCAGTGGGTATTGTAGCTTATTTTTTGAAAAGTTTGAGAGAATCCCACTTGGTAGTAGTCAAGAGGATTCTTAGATACCTGAAAGGGACTGTTGACTATGGATTGTGGTATCCATACAATGGTGATTTTAATCTCAATGTATTTACCGATGCAGATTGGGGAGGTAATGTGGATGATCGGAAAAGCACAATTAGTGGAGCGTTCTTTCTTGGTGGAAGACTAGTCTCATGGACAAGTAAGAACCAGAGATGTACTTCTCAGTCTATAGCTGAAGCGGAGTATGTGGAAGCATTTATGAACTGCACTCAGGCAATCTAGATGAAACGTATATTGGATGGTTTCAAAGTACCTATATCTGAACCGGTGAGTATATTTTGTGACAATACTAGTGCAATCAATATTTCCAAAAATCTGGTATTGCATGATAGAACTAAGCACATTGCACTCAAGTATCATTTCTTGAGAGAGAAGGTTCAAAACAGAGAGGTTGTATTACAACATGTTTCCAGTAAGGAGCAGCTAGCAGACATATTCACTAAGCCCTTACCAAATACTACATTTACCTATTTGAGAGGTGAATTAGGGGTTTTGCCCCTTCATGAAGTAAACTAAAGATGTGTGCTCCACATCAGTTAGGTATTACAGTGAAAAATATTTGAGGATTGATGTGTTGAAGAATGCTACTTCATAGGGGGAGAAACATAGTGGAGTATGGGAGCTTGTGCCTCCACTTTGGCATTGTTGTCAAAGTGGGAGAAGAGATAATAAGGAGAGAAGATATGAGATAGGGGAGAAGATATTTGTTGTATGATATCTGATGAAGATATTTTAGTTGCACTGGTCTATGATGTTTCTTGTTAGAATTCTACGCTAAGTAAGTATTGCCATCAATGCCAAAGGAGGAGATTGTTGGCATTCGATGAACCGATATGTTGGCACATGATGATATGATAATAATGTATGATGTCATTGATGTCAATAAGTATAGGTCAACTGGTATGAATATTGGAAGCAATTGTTATTGATGATCAAGTTGAAGAACTGGTATGAAGAGATGTAGTGAACCGGTGTCAGGGTTTCACTAAGTGTGAGTACCGATTAGTAGTCTCAGCTCTAGGGTTTCTGGTTTGGCAATCTAGCTTGTGCAATGTAACCGATGATATTATGTGATGAGTTACCTAAGAAATGAGGATGAGATCAAGATGCCATGTTAGTTTTGTGTACGTGAAGGATTTCCTTGAGGATCTTGCATGTGAAGATCGACTGCATTAAATATCTACCTCGGGAATGAACATTCTATTGGTATTTTGGTATGGTTTTGTCATTGATGTCAACACCTACTGAAAACAAGCACTTTGGAGATCCAGCAACATTCGCTGACAAGCAAGTAACTATTGCATAGTTATTGGTATATGGTTCACCGACAGGATATAATGTTCACTGGTATTTAGAATGATATGGAAGACACTTGGTAATGTCAAAAACAACATGTGGACACTTTGTTTTGAAGAATTAATCATTGGTATATTCATATTTGCATATTTGCTTTTACCGGCAAATAGGTCCAGGTTATCTAGGGTTACACCGGCAGGTTTATCTTTTCCAGATCAGCATGGCACGCTATGGAGATGATTTATTATTAATGTAAATGCATTAAGCTGACATGTTTAATCGGTTATTGCATCGGATATTATATTGTTTGTAAAATGATTTTATTGTAATATCTTGTAGAGCCGACCTACTAAAATTGGTCTTAGGGTATGGCATAAATGTAAGATATTATTTGTAAGATCAAGTGTGGAATGTGAAAAAGAATTGAGTGAAGGAACATGCGAGATTAAGAAGAGGTATACACGAAGACATCATTTGAAGGTGAAGCTAGGTTTTTGTATAAGCATATCAGCATTACACCAGTACTGAATCCAGCATACGAACATGATATTTTGTGCAGTACATTCTTATTGGATTTAACCATCCAACTGTAGTCAGTGTGACTCCCATTTTGTGATTGAGCAGTGAGCTCTAGGCTGTTGGTCTTTCTGCATGTGGAGACCCTATTTATGTACACTTACTATCTGCAATAGTATCATCTGATTGTGGGTAAGGTTTCCCACCGTGGTTTTTCCCCTTACAGGGTTTCCATGTACAAATATTGGTGTTATGTGTTGTGGATGACTTTATGTTTGTGTTTCATGCATTAATCTTTACCTGTATAACAATTTACTATTAACACTATCTACTGACATACTTAACTGGTTTACCGATATTAAGCATTAAGTTGGTTAATTGGTTTTTGATTTGAATTTATTAGACAACTGATTCACCCCCCCCCCCCTCTCAGTTGTCTTTGGGACCTAACAATTGGTATCAGAGCCTAGTCCTCTTTTGCAGAAGTTTAACAACTTGAGGAGATCCAATG
The DNA here is from genome assembly GCF_030272615.1 of Cryptomeria japonica. Classification (NCBI taxonomy): domain Eukaryota; kingdom Viridiplantae; phylum Streptophyta; class Pinopsida; order Cupressales; family Cupressaceae; genus Cryptomeria; species Cryptomeria japonica. The sequence continues at coordinate 480,923,330 of NC_081406.1, read as the reverse complement.
TCTACTAATTATTTTAGGAAGGACAATCCTAAACTTGATGGAACCAACTATGGGATATGGAAGATCATAATGGAGACACATCTGAATTACATTGGTAAAGACATCTGGGAAGTTACAAAGAATGGTTATACTACTGCTATAGCTGGTCAGATTGCTCCAACTACCTTAGCCAAAGATGAAGAAAATGATTGCAAAGCAAGAGAAGCACTTTTGAGTGCATTGTCAGATCAACAAATCATGGGATTATCAGATAGGTCTACTGCTAAAGCTATTTGGGATCATTTGGAAACACTGAATGAAGGATATTCCATAGTCAAGATTGCAAAACTTGAAAGCTTCTGAGTCAAGTATGAACATTGAAAATGGAAGAAGATGAAAGGATTTCTGCTTTTATGGAAAGAGTAAATGAAATTGTTTTGGGTATTAAATGTTGTGGAGGAACTCTGAGTGAGGATGAAATTGTTTCAAAAATCTTAAGAGGTTTGCCACTAGCATATAAAATGAAGGTTACTGCTATAAATGAGTTGAGAACAATGCCTAATACATCAGTAACTAGGGATACATTGATTGGAAAAATTTCAGCCTTTGAAATTGAGGAATTTGGTCCTATTGCTACTATAAAAACTGATTTAGCCTTTAAAGCATCAACATCATCTACTCCATCATTTGACAAATCAGACTGGAGAGCCTTTTATGCAAGAGAACTTGAAGAATCCAAAAAGGAGAATGAAGAGCTTGAAGAACTTGAGGCACTATTTGCAAGAAAAATGCCAAAAGGTCCAATTGGAAGTAAGTATGAAGGTAAAGAACCCTTTAAATGTTTTAATTGCAATAAGATTGGTCATATGGCTTCAAGATGCCCTGATAGACATGCTAGACTAAGAGAAGAAGCTAGAAGAACATACAAGCCTAATCCTAAATATCAAAGATACAAATTTAAGAAGAACAAGGACAAATCTTGTTACATTGCTGATGAAGGTGTGACTGATGATTCTGATGAGGATCCTGATAACTCAATGATGAACCACTAGTACCAAACTGGTACTGAGAGGGGGGGGTGAATCAGTACAAACACAAATGTAGTTCAAAACCAGTTTGACAACAAATATTCTTAATGACTGACAAACAGGGATATTGGTAAAACAAAGTGCAATTGGTAACATCCAGTACAACCCAATCAGTCATGAATCGGTCACTCAATAAGCTTCCCTCTTAGCTCAATACTACAGTATCATTATATTCTCATCCATAAATAGGGAAAATTAATCATCCAATCTTCACAACAATGAGTTCAATATGTTTTATAGACAGACATAAAACATAGAACCTTCATATGCTTAACAGACAAAACAAAGCATCACAAGACAAAAGCATTTCACATGACACACATATTTTTCACATGGAAACCCAACTGGGAAAAACCACTGTGGGGATGAATACGCACAAGTTGCTTTTTGAACTCTTTAGAATTCCACTTTGTTAGGAGCCTTGTCTGGTTAAAGACATTACAATAGGTTCTGTTAGGAACCGATCCTATTAGGGATCACCCGGTTAAGGGTTAAACTCGGTAGGGTCACCTTGTTAGAGGATTTTAAGAACTCAATAGTTGAAAGGATCTCCTAAGCTCTATAGCTTCTTAGAACTCATTAACTTCGAGTTACCCGGTTAAGAGATTTTAATCAAGCCTATTAAGACCACCATGTTAAGGGATTTTGAATCAAGCCAGTTAAGGCTACCCTATTAGGGGATTTTACAATTGTTGAAGTGGTTAGAGATCAATAGGAATAACAATGATTTGTTTATAGCACTCAATGCTAATGCAGATCTGGTTAGGCTCCTCTTTACCTTCTGCACATTCACTTTGTAGGTATCTCTTCTTTCCTTTAGTCTGGCAAGAATCACGTATCACTTCCCTTGGATACACACTCACAACTTTTTCTAACAACTTTAGAAAGAAAGACAACATCGACCTTATAGGAAACATACAGGTCGGTAGCAAAAACCCTAAACCCTAAACCTGTTAGGTTAAGCAATTCAAGCGGTTTGATCCTGACCATTGAATCATACTTCATTAAATGCAACAATCTTGAATCGATCTCAAGACATTCTCCATCGTCCATAATCCACTAATTTCTTGGCAGCTGATAACCCATCATGTGTTATCACCATTTGACAGACTTCGCTCATTCCCGCGGTAGATAGGTATAGTCTTCTTCATGCAAGATCCTTCACGCGCACAGAGCTTACGTGGCAACATGATCTATCCTCCATTATACTTGTTAGCTCATCACATGAAGATCATCGATTGAGTCACACAGACTTGAGGTACTCCAACTGGAAATCCTGAAGTGGAAGCTACCTACCAACCGGTAGTCATACAATGCTTCCATGTGCCAATTCCCATAACTACATGCCTGTTCATCTTGAACAAATATGCAGCTTCACTTTGGCATATAAACCGGTTCATACATATGCCAGATCCTTTGTCTTTTCACCTATCACATATGCCGGTTCTCTTCATAACACATATTGACATCAATGACAACATACAATGTCATTATATCTTCATGCCGGTTCATATAATGCCAACAATCTCCCCCTTTGGCATTGATGGCAATATACAAAGATATCTCTCTGCTTCACTCCTCCCCTATTTGCTGCAGATATCTTTTCGCTTCACTCCTTCTCCCCCTTTGACAACAATGCCAAAGTGGAAGTATGAGCATCTTTGTTCCATCATGCTGCTCCCCCTGAGAAGTAGCATCCTTCAACACATCAATCAACCAAATTTTTTTTGTCTTTCCAGTACCTGATTGATGTGGAACAATTACTTTTAGTTCACCTCTTGAAGGGGCAATACCTCTAATTCACCTCTCAAATGCACAAATGTTATCTTTGGAAGAGGCTTGGTTAATATGTCTGCTAACTGCTCCTTACTGGACACATGCTCCAGTGCAATCTCTTTATGCTGAACCTTTTCCCACAAGAAATGATACTTAAGCTCAAAATGCTTGGTTCTAGAATGTAAAACCAGATTCTTTGAAATGTTGATAGCACTTGTGTTATCACAAAATGTCCTTACCGGTTCAGATACAGGGATTTTGAAGCCATTTAAAACATGCTTCATCCAGATTGTCTGAGTGTAGTTCATGAAAGTTGTAACATACTCCACTTCCACTGTAGACTGAGAGATACAACTTTGTTTTTTACTCATCCATGAGACCAGTCTACCACCAAGAAGGAAAGCACCACCTGTAGTGCTTTTCCAGTCATCCACATTACCTGCCCAATTAGCATCTGTGAACACTTTCAGATTGAAATCATTGCTGTATGGGTACCATAATCCATAGTCAGCTGTTCCCTTCAGATACCTAAGAATCTTCTTGACTGCAATCAAGTGAGATTCTCTTGGACTCTTCTGGAACCTTGCAGTAATGCTAACTGCATGTGCAATATCCAGTCTGCTATGCACTACATAATGCAACTTACCAATCATTGATCAGTATTCCTTCTCATCAACCAGTGTGGAATCATCCTCTTTTGTCAATTTGCAACCGGTCACCATTCGTGTACCAACCGGTTTGCTATCTTCCATGCCAAAAGTCTTCAACACCTCTTTGACATATTTAGACTGAGTGATGAAGATTCCATCTTCCATCTGCTGGATCTGTGGTCCAATGAAGAACTTAATCTCCCCTATGAGTGACATCTCAAACTCTTTCTTCATCTCATCAACAAACTCATGACTTATCTTGTCATCTCCTCCAAAGATGATGTCATCAACAAAAACTTCATAGATCAGGATCTGATCTCCTTTAGGCTTCAAGTAGATATTTCTATCTTCACTTGTTCTCTCAAATCCAATCTTCACAAGATGGAAATGTAGGCACTCATACCATGCCCTAGGTGCTTGCTTTAGACCATATAATGCTTTCTGTAGCCTACATACCATGTCATTGTCTTCAGATAGGGAAAACCCATCTAGTTGCTCAATATACAACTCCTCTTCAAGTACACCATTTAGGAATGTAGATTTTACATCCATTTAATATACCTTGAACCTCTTAAAAGCTGCATATGCAAGAAGCATACGAACTCCTTCCAATCTGGCTATAGGAGCAAAGGTTTCTCCATAGTCTTCTCCTTCTTCTTGAGCATATCCTTTGCATACCAGTCTAGCTTTATTCCTAATCACTGTGCCATCCTCATTCAGCTTGTTTCTGAACACCCATTTGGCCAATGACATTTTTATGCTCTAGTCTGGGTACCAAGGACCATGCACCATTTTTCTCTATCTGGTCAAGTTCTTCTTCCATTGCCTTGATCCTATCTTCATCTTTATGAGCCTCTTTGAATGATTTAGGCTCAAATTCAGAGATCATACATGAGTTTTCTCTGATCTTTCTTCTTGTAAGGATTCTTGCATCCTTATCTCCTATGATCTGTTTAGGATCATGATTCAGCTTGACATACTGAGGAATGGTCTTAACCAATTCTTCTTGTTTTTCCTCTTCATCCTCATCTTCATCAGTATCAGTATTCACCGGTTCAAGAACATTGTTATTGGTACTCGGTTGACTGACAACCGATTCCCATAAGGTTGCAACCGGGTCATTTACAACTTGCTTACTGCCAGTTTCCTCAGTCTTCTCAGAGGATTCATCAACTCTTACATTGATGCTTTCCATAATTCTTTGAGTCCTATTGTTGTAGCACTTGAAAGCTTTACTCTTGGTGGAATATCCTAGAAATATTCCCTCATCACATTTAGCTTCAAATTTTCCCTGATGTTCACTCCTCTTGATGTAACATTTGCTACCAAATACCTTAAAGTAGCTAACCACAGGTGTCTTACCGGTCCAATACTCATAAGGAGTTTTGTCCTTACCTTTTTGATGAGTACCCAATTCATAGTGTAGATTGCAGTGCTCACCGCTTCTCTCCAAAAGGTGTGAGCTACTTTTCCTTAAATCAACATGGTTCTAGCTGATTCAACCACCATCCAGTTATTCCTCTCAGCTAGGCCATTCTGCTGTGGAGTCCGAGGGGCAGATAGCTATCTCTTGATGCCAAATTCTTCACAATACTTGTTGAATTCATCGGAAGTGAATTCCCTTCCTTGATCAGTTCTGAGACACTTGATCCTTTTGCTACTTTCCTTCTCCACTAATGCTCTGAAAGCTTTGAATCTCACAAAGGCTTCAGACTTGTCTTTCAAGAATGTGACCCACATCATTCTTGAGCAGTCATCAGTGAGAATCATGAAGTACCTATCACCCTGCACACTTCTAGTTTTCATAGGACCACATAAGTCAGTATGCACAAGATCAAGCAAGTTGTTAGTAGTGAAAGATTTACCTTTAAAGGTTGAGGAAGACATTTTCCCCAATTGACACTCTCTGCATAAGGTATTATCTGGTTTGCTCAGCACCGACAACCCTCTAACTACCTTGATCTTACTAGCCTTCACAATGTTATCAAAGTTCACATGGCAGAGTCTCCTATGCCATATCCAGCTATCATCAAGCTTAGCCATAAGACATGTACTTATATTTGCATTCAGATGAAATAGGTTACCTTTAGTTTGCATGCCGGTGGCCACCAATTTACCATCTTTTCTTTTGATTTTGCAAGCTCCATTCTTGAATTTTAGAGTAAGGCCACTGTCATTTAGCTGGGCAACACTTAGAAGGTTGTGTCTGAGACCATCAACCCAGTACACATTGTCAGCACTACTCTATCCATTCAAAGAGATGGACCCTTTGCCTTTGACCATGCATGGTGCATCATTGCCAAAGTGAACCACACCACCATCATACTCCTCTAAGGATAGAAACTTGCTCCGGTCACCAGTCATATGGTGAGAATAGCCACTGTCAATGATCCACTCATTGGAATTATCAAACCGGGAGACAAGAGCCTTCTTGTCTGCCACATCTTCCTTTACAACAACAAACACAATGTCTTCATTCTCTTCATCTTCTGATTCTTCATCTGTGACACCTTCATCAACTGCCATAAAATAGTTTCTCCGGTTTCCTCCTTTGAATTTATTGAACCTTTCCAGGTTATCCTTGTTGTCACTATTAGGACAGTTCATAGCAATATGTCCTATCCGGTTACAGGAGAAACATTTCAAAGGGAGCTTACCTTTGTATTTACCAGTTCCTTTTGAAAATTTCCTGGCAAGAAGAGCTTCAAATTCCATCAGAAACTCTTCATCATTCATTTCTCTGTTTTGATTAGGTTCCCCACTAGTGCTAGCCTCTTTTCCTTTTCTGGATGGTACAATAGAGGCTCTAAATGCTGATTCTATCTTTTGAACATTGCCATCAAAACTATTCAGCTCATAGGATATCAACTTGGCTATGATGGAGTCCAAGGACACCTTAGACTTGTCTATTGATCTCAACTCCTGAATAGCAGTGACCCTTATTGCATAGACTGGCAACAGGGATCTCAGGACTTTACTAACCATAGTGCAATCTTCTATTTTGCCACCTGCACTCTTGATTTCTCCAACAACCATTTTGATTCTTATTCCATACTGCTATATGGTATCTCCTTCAACCATCCGCATGTCTTCAAACTTCCCTCTCAAGCTTTCTTCCTTAGCCTGTTTTACATGCTCATCACCACCATAGATATTTTCAAGAGAATCCCATACCTCTTTGGGATTTGCCTTGTCCTGAACATCAATAAATTCAATGTCAGATAAACTACTAATGAGGGCTTCCATGATTTGCCCATTTTCTTGTATCTCTCTCTTTTGGTCATCGGTGAGAGTACCAGTAGGAACAACATATACATTTTTAACATAACTCCAGTGTTGAACACCCATGCTTTTGATGAATATCTTCATCCTATCTTTCCATATACCAAAGTTTTCCTTGTTAAACTTTGGACTTTCCCTCTTCATCATTTGACTAGGATCTTTTCCTCAAGCGGTTAAGCTTACAACATAGAGGACCTGGAGGTGCTCTGATACCAATTGATAACTCAATGATGAACCACTAGTACCAAACCGGTACTGAGAGGGGGGGGGGGGGTGAATTAGTACAAACACAAATGTAGTCCAAAACCAGTTTGACATTAAATATTCTTAATGACTGACAAACAGGGATACTGGTAAAACAGAGTGCAACCGGTACATCCAGTACAACCCAATCAATCATGGACTGGTCACTCAATAAGCTTCCCTCTTAGCTCAATACTACAGTATCATTATATTCTCATGCATAAACAGGTAAACTTAATCATCCGATCTTCACAACAGTGAGTTCAATATGTTTAATAGACAAGCATAAAACATAGAACCTTCATATGCTTAACAGACAAAATAAAGCATCACAAGACAAAAGCATTTCACATGACACACATATTTTTCATGTGGAAACCCAACTGGGAAAAACCACGGTGGGGATGAATACGCACAGGTTGCTTTTTGAACTCTTTAGAAATCTGCTCTGTTAGGAGCCTTGTCCGGTTAAAGACATTACAATAGGTTCTATTAGGAACTGATCCTGTTAGTGATCACCCGGTTAAGGGATACCCGGTTAAGGGTTAAACCCGATAGGGTCACCTTGTTAGAGGATTTTAAGAACTCAATAGCTGAAAGGATCTCCTAAGCTCTATAGCTTCTCAGAACTCATTAACTTCGAGTTACCCGATTAAGGGATTTTAATCAAGCCTGTTAAGACCACCTTGTTAAGGGATTTTGAATCAAGGTAGTTAAGGCTACCCTGTTAGGGGATTTTACAACTGTTGAAGTGGTTAGAGATCAATAGGAATAACAATGATCTATTTATAGCACTCAATGCTAATGAAGATCCGGTTAGGCTCCTCTTTACCTTCTGCACATTCACTTTGCAGGTATCTCTTCTCTCCTTTGGTCTGGCAAGAATCGTATATCACTTCCCTTGGATACACACTCACAACTTTTGCCAACAACTTTAGAAAGAAAGACAACATCGACCTTATAGGAAACATACAAGTTGGTAGCAAAAACCCTAAACCCTAAACCTATTAGGTTAAGCGATTCAAGCGGTTCAATCCTGACCATTGAATCATATTGCATTAAATGCAATAATCTTGAATCGATCTCAAGACATTCTCCATCATCCATAATCCACCGATTTCTTGGCAGCTGATAACCCATCACGCGTTATCACCATTTGACAGACTTCACTCATTCCCGAGGCAGATAGGAATAGTGTTCTTCATGCAAGATCCTTCACGCACATAGAGCTTACATGGCAACACGATCTGTCCTCCATTATACTTGTTAACTCATCACACAAAGATCACCGATTGAGTCACATAGACCTAAGATACTCCAACTGGAAATCTTAAAGTGGAAGCTACTTACCAACCAGTAGTCATACAATGCTTCCATGTGCTAGTTCCCATAACTACATGTTGGTTCATCTTGAACAAATATGCCGCTTCACTTTGGCATATAAACCGGTTCATACATATGCTGGTTCCTTTCTCTTTTCACCTATCACATATGCCAGTTCTCTTCATAACACATATTGACATCAATGACAACATACAATGTCATTATATCTTCATGCCGGTTCACATAATGCCAACAGAACCAACAGACAATGGATGGATTTTTGTTGCTATAACAGAAGATCAACTGACACCTACTGCTCAGCCAGTAGAACAAGCCCTAGCAGCTAAAGTTGAAACAAAGGATGAATGGATCATTGATTTAGGATGCTCACATCATATGACTGGAGACAAAGGTAAATTCTTAAACTTTCAAGAATACAATGGAGGTTTAGTAAGATTTGGAGATGACAAAGCCTGTTCAATCAAAGGTAAGGGTTCAATATCTCTTGATGGTAAGCATAACACTGACAATGTCTACTATATTGAAGGATTAAAGCATAATCTTTTAAGTGTTGGTCAATTAGTTTTGAAGGGATTTCAGTTACAATTTAAAAATGGAAAATGCAAAATCATGAATAGAACTGGTTTGGAAATTGCAACCGGTAATCAAACTAGAGGCAATATCTTTCATTTGAATAACAGTGAAAAGGCATGCTTGATTGCACATATAGATGAAAGTTGGTTATGGTATAAGAGACTATGTCATGTAAACTTTGATTGCATGGTAAAAATCAGTACTTCTAAGGCAGTTAGAGATCTACCTAAAATTGTGAAACCTCAGAATACAATTTGTAAGGAATGTCAATTTGGAAAACAAGTTAGAGCTAGTTTCAAAAGTATTCCAGAAAAATCCAATAATGCTCTTGATTTAATTCACACTAATTTATGTGGTCCAACTAGAACTAAAAGCTTACAAGGTGATAGATATTTCATGCTAATTATTGATGATTATTCTAGAATGTGTTGGGTTACTTTTCTCAGAGAAAAATCAGAAGCACTTGGGAAGTTCAAACTGTTCAAAGCAATGGTTGAAAATGAAACCGGTAAGAAAATCAAATGTTTAAGATCAGATCAAGAAGAAAAATTCACATCTAAGGACTTTAATACATTCTATGAAGTGAATGGAATCAGAAGACAATTATGAGCACCTCGGACACCACAACAAAATGAAGTTGTTGAAAGGAAAAACATAACTATCTTGGATGTAGCAAGAAGTATGTTATCAGAAGCAAATCTACCACATGTGTATTGGAGAGAGGCAGTTAGCACTGCTGTCTATACATTCAACAAAGTTCACATCAAAGGTGAAACCAGTAAGACCCCTCATGAACTATGGTTTGGTAATACTCCTACTCTTAAGTATTTCAGAATTTTTGGAAGTAAATGTTATATTAGAAGAGATGAATATATTGGCAAATTTGATCCTAGAAGTGATGAAGGAATATTTCTTGGTTATTCATCTAAGAGAAAGGCATATAGATGTTTTAATAAGAGATTGCAGAAAATTGTTGAGAGTACAAATGTAAAGATTGATGAACAATTCAGAGGAACTTCAAGGTATATAGATTCTGAACCGGCAACAAAAATTGTGACAAATGAACCTATACTGAATCCACCGGTATAGAATGAAGATCTAGTTACTCTGGTATCATTAGAGGATTCCACAACAATTGAAGAACAACAACAAACTAAGACACCCCGGTATGTAAGATTGAATCATTCTGAAGATTAGATAATTGGAAACAAATTTAAAGGAGTTATGACAAGAGGAAGATTGGCAAATGAAGAGGTATGTCTTATTTCTCAAATTGAACCATTATCTATCAATGAGGCATGTGAAGATAAATTTTGGATTAAAGCTATGGAAGAAGAACTAGGACAAATTGAGAAAAATAATACTTGGACATTAGTTCCCCGGCCTAAAGATAAAAATGTAATTGAAACCAAATGGGTATTTAGAAACAAACTTAATGAAGATGGTAAGGTTGTCAGAAATAAAGCAAGACTAGTGTGTAAGGGATATTCTTAGAAAGAAGGAGTTGATTACAATGAAACCTTTGCACCGGTAGCCAGAATTGAGGTAGTTAGATTATTCTTGGCTTTTGTAGCTCACAAGGACTACAAAGTTTATCAAATGGATATTAAATGTGCATTTTTTAATGGAGATCTTGAAGAAGAAGTATATATTGAACAACTTGATGGATTTTCTTTGATAGATGACAACAATATGGTTTGCAGGTTAAGAAAAGCTCTGTATGCATTGAAACAAGCCCCAGGAGCTTGGTATGCAAGGTTGGATAAGTATCTTTTAAAGATTGGTTTTACTAAAGGAAATGCAGATAGAAATTTATATTACAAAATAACTAATGATGACATCTTGATTATTGAAGTATTTTTTGGTGATATAATCTTTGGAGGAGAAGATGGATTATGTAAGGAATTTTCTATTAAAATGCAACAAGAATTTGAAATGTCTATGATTGGAGAAATAAAATTCTTTTTAGGTTTGCAGATTTTACAGACTGATAAAGGTATATTTTTGAGTCAATCCAAGTACTTGAGAGAATTTCTAAAGAAATTTGGGATGCAGAACTCTAAACGGGTAAGCACACCTATGACTACAAATGACAAATTATCTCAAAGGGATGAATCTACACCTGTTAATCCAACTAGATACAAATCTATGATAGGAGGTTTACTGTATTTGACACAAACGAGGCCTGATATTATGAATGCAGTATGTATTGTTTCTAGATTTTAGAGTAATCCTAGGGAAAATCATGAATCAGCAGTGAAAAGGATTTTCTGGTACTTACAAGGCATAGCAAATCTTGGATTATGGTATCCTAAAGATGAAAATTTTGACCTATGTGCATACACAGATGCAAATTGGGCAGGAGATGTGGATGATAGAAAAAGCACCACTGGAGGAGCATTCTTTCTTGGAAAGAGATTAGTTTCTTGGTTGAGTAAGAAATAGAGTTGTACATCTTTATGAACAGCAGAATCAGAATATGTTGCAGCAGCAACTAACTGTACACAAGTATTATGGCTTAAGCAAATGTTGAAAGACATAAAGGTAAAATGCAAGGAACCCATTACTATATATTGTGATAACACTGAAGCAATTGATATATCTAAGAATCTGGTATTACATTCTAAAACTAAACATGTTTCTATCAAACTAAATTTTCTAAAGGAAAAAGTTGAAGAAAAGGAGATAAAACTGGTTTATGTGAATACTAAAGAACAACTTGCAGATATTTTCACAAAACCTTTTCCTAAGGAGACTTTTGAATATCTTAGAGATCAGCTTGGAGTCATACCACCACCGGTAGAGACTTAGACAGTTGATGATTGTCATCAACTAATAGAATTAAAAAAAAGACAAATCTTTATTCTAGTATTTGATGAGGAAGCTACTTCTTAGGGGGAGTAGTTGGTATTTTTGTATGGACTTGCATTTTGTAGCTTTGGCATTTGATGTCAAAGGGGGAGAGATATCTATGGAAAAACACATTATCTTTTAAGGAGATTTGGTATTGAAAATAAATCTTTGGATAAACACATGTTGCTCCCAGGGGGAGAAATGGAGATTGTTGGTTTTTGGTATTTGACATTTCTGTTTTGGCACTTTGATGGTTTTTCCATCTTGTGTGGCCATCAATGTCAAAGGGGGAGATTGTTGGTGTTTTGGTATGGTTTTGTCATTGATGTCAACACCTACTGAAAACAAGCACTTTGGAGATCCAGCAACATTCATCGGCAAGCAAGTAACTATTGCACAGTTACTAGTATATGGTTCACCGGTAGGATATAATGTTCACCGATATTTGGAATGATATGGAAGAAACTTGGTAATGTTGAAAACATCATGTGGACACTTTGTTTTGAAGAATTAATTATTGGTATATTCATATTTGCATATTTGCTTTTACCGGCAAATAGGTCCAGGTTATCTAGGGTTACACTGGCAAGTTTATCTTTTCCAGATCAATATGGCATGCTATGGAGATGATTTATTATTAATGTAAATGCATTAAGCCGACATGTTTAATTGGTAATTGCATTGGATATTATATTGTTTATAAAATGATTTTATTGTAATATCTTGTAGAGCCGACCTACTAAAATTGGTCTTAGGGTATGGTATAAATGTAAGATCTTATTTGTAAGATCAAGTGTGGAATGTGAAAAAGAATTGAGTGAAGGAATATGCGAGATTAAGTAGAGGTATACACGAAGACATCATTTGAAGGTGAAGCTAGGTTTTTGTATAAGCATATCAGCATTACATCGGTACTGAATCCAGCATATGAAGATGCTATTTTGTGCAGTACAATCTTATTGGATTTAACCATCCAACTGTAGTCAGTGTGACTCCCATTTTGTGATTGAGCAGTGAGCTCTAGGTTGTTGGCCTTTCTGCATGTGCAGACCCCATTTATGTACACTTACTATCTGCAATAGTATCATTTGATTGTGGGTAAGGTTTCCCACCATGGTTTATCCCCTTAAAGGGTTTCCATGTACAAATATTGGTGTTATGTGTTATGGATGACTTTATGTTTGTGTTTCATGCATTAATCTTTATCGGTATAACAATTTACTGTTAACACTGTCTACCGGCATACTTAACTGGTTTACTGGTATTAAGCATTAAGTTGGTTAATTGGTTTTTGGTTTGAATTTATTAGACAACTAATTCACCTCCCCTCTCAGTTGTCTCCGAGACCTAACACATTCTTCTTAGCAGTATGGGAAGAAAGTGTGTTGGGTTACTGATTTCTATATGCAGTGAAGAATGGATGATGCAGAATGACTAGTGATCTGTTTGAGATTGTTTCATTATATGAAAAGTGTTTGGACGATCAGGATTGGACTGCCTGTAATTATAAACCTAAATGCTTAGGGTTTAGGGTTTATGCGACCGACCTAATTGTTTTCTATAATGTCTATGATGTTTGTTATTGTAATTTGTTGGCAAAAGTTGTGTATGTATCCGAGTGATGAGATACTTGCTAGACCAGTGAGAGAAAACTACAGAGTGTGATTACAGAGTAGAGGAACTAAAAAGGATCTGCCTTAGCATATAGTGTTATTATCAGATAAGAGTTTTACCTATTGTCTTCTAACCATTTCACCAGAAGGAAAATCCCTTTGCTGGGTAGCTTTAATAGGCTTACTGTAAATCCTCTAACCAGGTGACTCAAGTTCATTGAGTTATTTAAATCCTCTAGCAAGGTAACCTTTAACAAGGTTTCAACCTTTAATAGGGTATATAGCCATCCCTTAACTTGGTGATCTTTAACAAGATTGGTTCCTAGTAGAACCTTATTGTAAATTCTTTAACCAGACTAGGCTCGTAATAGAGCGAGCTTCAAAAGAGTTCAAAAAAAGCTTGTGGGTATTCATCCCCACCGTGGTTTTTCCCATTTGGGTTTCCACATGAAAAATTTGTGTGTCATGACATGTGCATTTTCATGTGATGATTAAGTATTGTTTGTTTGAGTGATTATGCATGCAGAGCTAATGGTTATGGTATTGCTGATATATCACATGCATATGTTTATAGGTGAAGTAGTTATCAAGTATTGAATGTATTTGAAGTGTTCAATTTTACCTGTTTATGTTGTCTAAAGTCTTACTGTGTTTAACCAATATTGCCATGGTTAAGTTCAGTAATGAAGACAACCGGTTAGCATTGTTTTAACTTGATAAGTTGCTGAGAAGTTTTTGTATGTAATGATTCACCCCCCCCTCTCAGTACCATTTAGAGTATTCGTTGTTCATCATTATTCATCATTTACAATGCAACCTAATATTTTCCTTAGAGAAACAATTAGGGCATAAAAACTTTTGATCTTCTCTGTCCACCCTCTGCATCCAAACTTTCCCATCTCTGTGAATTTAAATGTTGTTTGGCAAGGCTGAGGTAGAGTTGACACTAGTACATATTCTTGCAAAGATTCCCCATACTCTATCTTCAATAATGTCATCTGTTGAGATGAAGGTTCCCAATCGTTTACTTATTTCTTTTAGCATATCAATCCCCCCAGTATTTTGTTGGAATGTTGTATAGGCTTATCAAGGTCTGATTGCCACTTAATGTATGAATTTTGGGATTCAAGTTAGGGCACTACTCAATCAGATGTACACCCATCCCATCCAACATATAAGGGCCATTGTTTAAAGCCTTCCATTGCTCCGGTTCATGGGAAAATTCTACTAGGAAGTAGTCGTTTGGAAGGGTTTTGACATGTATCCCTGAGCCCCACTATTCCCTACACCAATTAGCAAAATGTCCCCTATTATAGGCTCCCCCACCCCACTTAACAAAGATTCCTTTTTCTTTGAGATTTTTCCTAATTTCCTTCATCTTATTTTCTTCCAAACAGATCATATTGAGGGGTTTTTTGTAAGACTTACCTTTAGATTCATCAATTTTATTCGAAGGGCCACCAACTTCTATTTTGTTATTTTTATTATCCATTGTCTGTTGGTGTGAAGTGGTTAAAAATGCCCTTTAGCTACCCAATTGTTCAATATGTTTGCTACGGGGATTACCGTTTGCTTGAACTTCTTCCTTTCTTGAATCCTTGGTTTTGTAAAAATTTCGTGGTGCCCTCCGTGGTGTTGCTATCTTCCTGTTTGGTCCTGTAGTATATTAGTCCCCACATTTGCAACCATGGAGGTCCATATCTCCTTTTTCTTCCTTGCATTATTCCATAGTTCTGTCCTTCGCCTTGCATTTGAGAGATTTTGTTGTTGAAGCCGTTGTTGCCTACTAATTGTTAATCCGAACTCTACCAATTATGCTTAGGGAGGGCACATTTGTCTACCCATCTTCCATCCTCAAAAACCCATTGGGGAATATGTGTCATTTGGATATTTCAGTTTGAGTTTTGCTGCATCCATCTGCTCAAACTTCCTCCTTTGCTAGCATCAAAACCGTGTTGAATTCCCATGGCCATTTAACAATTTGGTGACCTCCATTTTTCCTTTGATTCTTGTTGTCAGATGATCTCCATAGGGTAGGTGTCTTCTGCATCCCTATCCCATTCTCCCACCTTCTTGAAAGCACCTTCATGCTCACTCGCTCGCTCTACTTCGCTCCCGCCAATCTATGCCATTTTTTAACATCCCAAATCTGAATAGCATTAATAATTTTTGTTACCATGAATATGTTTAAGGAAATACCAATTGGTGGCATTAAGAATTGTTAGGGAGTGATTGTTCTATTGGTAGGAGACACTATTTCGGTGAAGATTGATGCATGCAAAATGCTTAGGAGTTTTCATTGATGGCAAATTAGTTCAGAAATCATATCCGGTGCATGAAGATTTGATTTATTGGAAGTTGCATTGTTCGTGAGGCATAAGTCTAGAAGGTGGAATGCAGTAACCGGTAGAATGAGTTTAGTGTGCATATCTTGATTTTGGTTGTGTAATTTTGGTTGTGGTGATAGACGTAGATGATTTGAGGTTCAAAGAAGCTTATTTTGTGATCTCGATATCCAGTGTTGATTCCTGAGCGAGATTGAAGGTCCGATATTTGGTAATTCAGTTTAAACAGAGTTATTTTGGTGTAACGTGTGATGCAAAATATTTGGGTTGATTTCGGTGATTGGTTTCATGTTTGAGGAGATTGGGCCAATATGTATGAAGATTTTTATCATCTTGTTTAGGTTCGCATATGGATTTGTGGATGGATTGAGCTTACTTGGTGATACACATTTCATGTTGCGTGTTATGCGGTTTTTGGAAGTTGACATGGGAATTGATTTGTTTTGTTGATGCAGATATATAAGATCGATTTGGTTGAGCATTTTGTTAGGGTAGATGAGTGTGAGAATTTTGTATGAGCGAATGTGTGAAGTTTGGTACATGTGATTGAAGATTTTGGTGTTCAGTATATCATGACATAGTAGGAAAATAGAGTAGAGAGACAAAACAATTGGAGAAGTCAATCTGAGCCTAATCAAAACTACTATTTGGCATTAGTAGATGTTATTCTTTAGTTCATTCCTTATTGTAAACAATTGTAACCATTTGTAAGATAGTAAGCCTTCCTCCTAGTTGTAGCCCTCTTTTATATTTGAGCAGTGAGCTCTAGGCAGTGTGCCTGAATGCAAGTGCATTCCCCTTATGTAATATTGTCATACTCTTGGCCATAGTATAATAATATTGTGGGTTCAAATTCCACCGTGGTTTTTCCCTTTCCAGGTTTCCACGTAAATTTTTTGATGTTATGGTGTTTGATTAGTTTTTGTTTTTTCACTTTACTTTCATTCTTATGCATCTGGTGGTTTAAGAATAAATTTAATAAGTTTGTAAATTGTGGAACATTGATCCCCCCCTTCTTAGCGTTCATTGATTCTAACAATTGGTATCAAATCTTAGTTCCTTGGAAGAAGCCTAACAACTTATAGAAGATCTAGAATATTGAATCAATGGACTCTGGTTTGTAGAAGCAACTCACTGTGGCACTTGAACATCTTAATGTAGCTATGAAAGAGAAGTGTAGCCCGAGGAGAAGTCTGGAAGCAGCTAAAAATTTCATTAAATCCCTGAAAGAATAAGTGAACACATCAAGAGAGAAGAGAAAGGAACTAATGGATAAACTCAAGGATAAATAAGAACAAAGCATTGACAATCAAGCCCTACAATACAAGACAAATGAATGTGAGAAGCTTGCTAGAGAGAATTTAGTCCAAAAGAATGAGATGCAATCCATTGTGATGAAGCTGACAAAGAAGATTGAAGACAAGAAGAAGAATGAGGAAAAACTGACTCAGTCATTGAAGGATAGATCTGATGAATGTTGCAGGTTGAACTTGTTAGACACAATTCACCACTAAGAAGGGGGGTGAATCAATGGTTCTCAATCTTTTCCCTTTAACTATCCTATGTGTGTATGCTGGTTATCAGATCTAACTTAATCCAAACTTACTAGTTAGTGGGGAGACTAATCACAAATGCATTCACACATAAAGGGACATCACATAACACTCACATATATGAGGAAAACCCAAGATGGGAAAAACCTTGGTGAGAAATGCTGCTGGAGACTACTGCTCCAATCCAGCCTCACAATGAAACTCTGATTACAATGTTTAGGGCACTAACCCAAGGAGCACCAATCCCTGATTTTATGGCAACAACCCAAGGAGCACCAACCCTTGATTTTAGGGCACCAACCCAAGGAGCTCCAACTTAGTGAATACAAAACATAATCTTTTACATTTTAATATCCTTGTTACAAATGGATTTTGTAACACTTCTGCAAATCTCACTACTGGATCTCTTGTCCGGTTCACTGTCAATTCTCTTCCACACCCTCTCACTACTGCAACCTTATCTCTTGTTGCAACCAAATCAGTTCAACCTCTTCTTCTTCTCTGCCAATTCTCTTTGCTAGTTGCCTCTTCTCTCAACTGCTCTACTACTCTCCACTGGTACTATCTTCTGTCGATTCTTTGCTTGCCTACTCTGCACTCTTCTGCAACTCTTCACTGTCGGTATTGTCACCATTGGTTACCTCACTATTGCCGGTTGGAGTCTTCAAACCTAGACTCTTCTCACACTTAGTCTCTCTTCTGGTACTCATTGAGTACTTGATTGATCTTATCTTAAATGCAACAACCCTCTCTCATTCAGTAGCCAGCCGGTTGCTTTAACCTCATCGGTTAAGCCTTTGCCAAAACCTATTACCGATTGTCTCCCTGTTGCTTGATCTCTATGATCCTCTATAGATATCACACTTCATTTACTTATCTATTTGGCCTTGTGCATCAGTTGGCAGCATCTCTCTCCGAGGCATCATCAAGTCTATCTTTGGCCCGCATATTTGTATTCAGACATTCCCACCAAAAACAACATTCAAACTTGGCACCTTAGGGTTTCTTCCATTGATCACGAGGCACATCAAATACAATCAGATCTCATTCAATCTGAGCTCCAAGACAACTATCTGCACATCACCGCCATTAACGTGCCTTCTAATACACGTTTGCTAAACTTAGCAAACATGGATAGTCAATCGGCGAGACACAAGATCAATCACCATAAATGGTTTTGTAGATAGCATTACCAACCCCATTCTGCACCTGGACACTCTGCATTGATTGATGCATCCCATTGATCACCTCTGTTTGACCTTCCTCGATCCACACACCTCTACAACTCCCCTACAACACATCCCATGATTTATAAGGTCTACAATTAATATTGACCTACTCTGCAACAACCTCATCGGTGCACACTCCATCTACCGCTGCATGCATGTCTGCCACCTTGACTCCATGTGGCACCTTTGTTGACATCCACCTTAGCTTGGACCTTTGTGTCAGTTCAAACAGGACCACTAACCAAACACTCAACCAATCCTTCTTTTCTGTCGGTTTACTAACCTTGCCGATATCTCACACTTTACCAGTTACCCTTCATATCTACAATTTTCTGATCGATGGAAAACCTTAACCGGTTGCCAAACATGTCTATCCATAGCATGCTCATTCTCATCATGTAGGAGCACATCACTTAGACTCTTTGTTTTTTGTCCCGATGGCACAATATGCCAACCCTTTCTAATCTGGTGCACATCTCTGATTGCATGCACCAGAGGCATCCTTTTGTTTCACCGGTTAGATCTGGTGTGAGCCTTCAAAATCCACCTTTACCTCTTCTTCCTTATCTCACATAACTAAGATGCATACTTTGAATAATAAGAGATAAGCTCCACTTACTGGTGGGAGTGAGTCCTTGTCATTTGCATCTTGCAATGCACTCATGATATGGTGTGGGTACATTCACTATCAATCATCTCTTCACATGGTGATTGCATCTCTATTCAGTGGGAGTCCTACTGTTCAACATCCACACAACATACCGATGACCTGTACATCCTTCTTCACCATCATTGATGTGATTTAGGTAACATTCTACCTCTTCATCACAAACAATAGCTCAAGCACCTCGCTCATCCTATTTGTACATTGGTCATAAGTTTGCCGGTTGTCAACCACTCACTTGGTTAGTTTATCTTCTCCATGTCAACACATCACTTACCAGTTGACATCTTCTCCTTATTGGTGATAGAATATATTGGTAACCTATCCATATCATCCACACAAGTCAAACAATAACTTGTGTACCAGTGACTCCAGTGGTCATTCCTCTGAATGACATTGTTCTTCTTTACCGGTGAACTACAACACTAGTTGACATCAATAACTTCATGTCAACAAGACTCCCATACTAGTTGTCCTTCTATACCAGTTGACATAAATGGCAACACAATGTCAACAATCTCCCTCTTTAGCATTGATGTCAACTCATGTAGTATCTGGCATACTACATAATCCTTCTCCCCCTTTGACAACAATGACAAAGGGTACTGTCAGGGTCTCTCACTTCCTTGTATTTACTGGTCACTGTCAGATATTTTTCTCCCCTTTTTCTTTTTACCGGATGCATCTCCTCTTTTGATACCAATTGGTACAATTTCTCAAGTTACAACTCGTGAGATGGAGGACTCAACCATTAGCTAACACCAATTGCTTAGAACCAGGTGTTTATACAAACCGGAAACACATGCATATACAAGTCTGAAACCAATTAAAGACCCATGTGTTAGTGAACAAAAAATTACTTATCGGTTATACTACATCATCTCTCCTTTGATATGTAGAAGTTATTCTGACCCCAAGATGTTAATACCAAGTGTTGAAGCTAACATTGATACCAATTGTATCTCCTCCGATACCAAAGGCAAGTTTTCTTGTGCAGGTAACATTTCTTCTTTGTAGACAACACTCTCGGTGGTCCAGTTGTGATTTCAATTAAATAGGCATTGAAACATCTCTCAAACCAGGATACCCCCAAAACACAAACATATTGGTACAACCATAGACACTTGTACACCCTTTGTGTCCAGCAAGTCTGATACACATCAGAAAACATGGCTGTCAACTCCCCCCGAGTCATGCATCTCAGGTCCACATTGCCGGTTAGGTCCAAAATTTGGGGCTCTAATCAACTCAATATACCGGTTGAGTTGTGCATATGTGATCATCTAGTGATCTTTTAGCTCCATCATATCCACTACAACCTATGACATGATCCTGGATCTTGACAATGCCATACAATGTCATCATCATGCCATGAATCAAACTGGTTATCCCAAAAATATGTATGCCTTCATGATCAACAACCGGGCCAACATATGTCATTTAGGTCTTCAACAACACCACCTAAGACATAACTTCTCATTCCATGTTAATGAGGCTAATGCAATGATCTCTAACTTTATTTTCTTACATAGCCTACAAGTACCTATTAGCATTAATGTCGATAACATCCCGCACATACCGGTTTCCTGTACCGGTCCATCATCACTATCAAAGCACCTTCCTATGACTCTTGACATTTTGTGTCACATTGTATCTGATTTCAATTGTTAATCTCCATCCATTGGCACATGCAGTAGTGATCCATCTTTGATCTGTAGGTGTGTAGCCAAGGCAATCACTACATGTACACACTTATCTTCTCATTTCCGTCCTTCACACTGACAACATCTTGTTCTTCCAAGTGTCCTTCTTCACTGTGATGATGAATTATCTAGTCAATATGTTACTCCCCTTGAGGTCATGCATCTCCTTTAGGCCTTAGGAGATATCACCTATGCATTGAATGCATAGTGTCGGTCCATGGTTGCATCCTCTTGCCTCTTCCTCCATACCTACTTGGTCTCATTCTTCTTCCCATTTTCAGTCATGGGAGCAGGTCTTACTTTCTTCTGCAGATGGGTCCTTTCATTTCTAGACTCTGCTACACAACCGGAAGTAGTGCTATAGTAGCACACAACATCCATCCCTACTTCATGATAGTGGAATCTCTTAACATACTGGTTTGACCATCTTCTTCTCGTCATGTTGCTGTGACTAGAAACCGAAATTGGTGGACCTCTTGATCCTGTAGGGACATTTCTCCTTTGGTTCCATGCAGGTCTCTGACTTCCATATGCTCTATATCCATTTCTAAGTTGAGCATAGTCGCTATACCAACTTCCATGTGATTGCAGGTCCTTCTTCCTACATTCATAACTTCTATGGCCAATTCCATTGCAGTTTTAACAAACAATATTTGCATAACTGAGAGAGGGGATATGCATGTATCTACTCCTTGATACATTTTTCTTATTTGCATGATATTTGTGAGATCCTAGATTATTCCTTATAGTTCCCTTTCTACATTCTTCTACCCTATGGTCATGACCATTACATGCAAATCAATAACCGGAGAAGGATGGCATATGAATTACAAAATTATTCTGCCATGCATGATGAGATCTTACCGGTCTGGCATCTCCATTTATCCTTCTTTGAGGATGGATCCTAGATTGTCCATTCTTTACATTTCTTACATCTGATCTCTTCTTCTCCCACACTTGTTTTGTTGTGTGGGCGGTAGCACTTTCTTGTCTTCTACCGGTAGGATGTCTTCTTTGTTGTCTTCTCATGTTCTTGCTTCTGATGAAGCTGTATTGTCCCATTTTCCCTTTTCCTTGGGATCTGCATTGTTCCTCCTTCTTGCAGCACCAGTCTTCATTCTTGTCTGCAAGTTTTCACTAATTGTAGTTAGATCAACCTTCTTCCGAGGATCTTTTCTAACTATGAAGGTTTGTCCCTTATTTTCTCCATTTGAGGAGACAGACATAATGTCATTGTGGGGGACATTCTTGCTAGTGGAGCATTCACTGACACCACTTCCTAATCCCCTGCTATCCTTGGAATGCTTTTGTTTCTTCAACATCTTGTCCAAGGCATCATTGCTGCCATCAAACCGTAATCTTACCTTGAGCTCATCCCGACATTTCTCAAGGTCCTTTCGAAGAACCTCCATTTCTCTAAGCAGCTGCTGACATTCTTTATCTTTTACTTCTAGCTCAAATGCTAGGTCTTTACACCGACACTCCTTGTTGTCTTCTTCTTGAGACTTCAACTTTGAGATTCATTTCTCAGATGTTTCAAATAATTTTATCAACCAATTCTACTTCGTAATAGAAACAATCTTGAATAGCTTGTATTAATTTCTTACTCTTTTGAGTTCTTCAATTGCATTTACAAGCTCTCCTTCAAGATCAACTTATGCTTCCTCTTCTTCTTCACCTTCACTATCACTGCGAAACACATATTGCCAGTAGGATCTGTCTGCCTTGTCACATTTTGATGTGTGCACTTCACTTTCTGTCTCTTGTGCCATGAAGAGACGAGTTTCCTCTTCAGCAAAACTGCAGCAGCTGATCGATATGCTATCAACACCTCCACATGTGTCTGCTTTGTTGTTCTTCATGATTCCACAATATGATTCAGTAGTGCATGACTCATTTCCATAAAGTTTCTTTAGTCTATCCCATAGACTTTTTGCAGATATGCACTTATCCATCAGTGAGGAAACATCACCGGTAAGTCCACTGAATATAGCCTTCATGGCTTCAACATTGCACTTAGATCTTTTTTCTACTTCAGGACCGGTGGGAGGACCAACTTTACTAGGGTAGCCATTTACAAAAGACATCCACACATCAAACCCTAGGGAGGACAGGTAGACTTCCATTCTACAACTCCAAATGGAATAATTTGAACCATCAAAAACTAGAGCAGAGATTGACACTAGAGAAATCATTGTGTCCTTAAGAAAAAATCTAACCAAGCTAGAGAAATCTTGTCTGACTGGGAACCTATGTTTTGATACCAATTGTTAGACACAATGCACCACTAAGAGGGGGGTGAATCAATGGTTCTCAATATTTTCCCTTTAACTATCCTATGTGTGTATATCGATTATCTTATCTAACTCAATGCAGACTTACTAGTTAGTGGGGATACTAATTACAAATGCATTCACACATAAAGGGACATCACATAACACTCACATATACGAGGAAAACCCAAGATGGGAAAAAACTTGGTGAGAAATGCTACTATAGACTACTGCTCCAATCCAGCCTCGCAATGAAACTTTGATTACAATGTTTAGGGCACCAACCCCTAAAATTTTTCTTAGGTTTGCAGATTACTCAGACTGACAAAGGTATTTTCATCTGTCAAACTAAATATTCTAAGGAATTGTTGAATAAATTTGTTATGGGAGATTCTAAACTGGTAAGTACTCCTATGGTTACAAGTGAGAAATTGACAAGAAAAGATGTTTCTGCGTCGGTAAATCCTACAAGATACAAATCTATGATTGGAGGTCTATTTTATTTGACTCAGATCAGGCCTGACATTATGAATGTTGTTTGTATTGTTTCAAGATTTCAGAGTAATCCTAGAGAAAACCATGAGATGGTGGTGAACAAGATTTTTTAGATACTTGCAAGGTACATCAGAATATGGCTTGTGGTGCCCTAAGGATGATAACTTTACTTTATGTGCATAGACAGATGCTGATTGGACTAGAGATGTCGATGAATGAAAAAGCCCTTCTAGTGGAGATTTCTTTCTTGGAAAGAAGTTGGTTTCATGGATCAACAAGAAGTAGTCAAGTACTTATTTATCTACTGCTGAAGCTGAGTATGTTGCTACTGCTACTAACTATACACAAGTTTTATGGATGAAGAAAATATTGAAGGATGTAAAGGTGGATTGTGATGCACCGGTAGTTAGTCATTGTGATAACTCTTCTGCTATTGATATATCAAAGAATCTGGTATTTCAGTCTAAAAAAAAGGACATATCTATTAAGTATAACTTTTTGAAGGAGAAGGTGGAAGCAAATGAAGTTAGACTGGTTTATGTGAAGACTAAAGAGTAGATTGTAGATATTTTCACTAACCTTTGCCCAAGGAATCATTTGAGTACCTGAGAGACAGATTGGGAGTTTCTTCCCCTTTGGTAGAGACTTGATTGATGCGGTTTGGCATCAGTCTGACATGTATTATCATAGATACTATTCATTTCGGCATTGATGTGGGATGCTACTACTCAGGGGGAGTAGTTAGCTTTGTGATTCAGTGGTTTATGTTTTTGCTTTGATATTTTTGTCAGATTTCTGGCATTGATGTCAAAGGGGGAGCGATATTGAAGTGAAAAAGAAAGGGAAGTGATATTGTTGTGAAAAAAAAGGAAAAGATATTCAGAGCTTTACAGAGATACTATTCACAGGGGGAGATATTGATGAGGGAGTTTGTTGGTTGTCTTCCATTGGGGGAGACTTGTTTGGCATTTCTTGGTACTTGTATTTTTTCACGTCTAGTGTTGCCATCAATGCCAAAGGGGGAGATTGTTGGCCATTTGGTGGAATTAATTATGTGTTGCATTGATCTTTTGTCATTGATGCCAATACTAGCTGTTTGGATGCTTTATTGACACCCTTTTGGTCCCGGTAGGATGAGTGGTTTCTAGTTAACTTGGATCCGGTAGGCTTCGGTATAGTTTGGTGATGGAATTAGCTTGTTCATGATACTTATACTCATATTTGGTTAGCTAGTTTTGGTCTGATGCTATCCTGTTTGCTTTGAAGATTGGTTTCTGGTTCCGATGAGGGTTTCACTGGCAGAGCTTTTGGTGGAGATCTTTGATGAATTGCATAAGTGGTGTTGGTGCAGATTCTGATGGAGTGTCAGGATGTTGCTGGTGATCATGTTCGAAACTTGGCGGATGGAGATCATTGGTGTGGCGTATGAACCTATACTTGGTCTTGATTGATCTAGGTTATGGATCGTCTTTAATGTAATGTGTAGATATTACCTATTGATGTATTTCCAGGATGTCTTATGTGTTGATATTATTTGTTTGGTCTTAGGTCAACATGGTTTGTAATTATGTAATTGGTTTATTATCTGGTGGCCGACTTGATTGTTTATGGTCGAGGGCTTTGTATAAATAGATGTAAGATCTCATTGTAGATCATCATGGTTATTGTTAGAGATCATGGTCAAGGAATTTAATGTGCAAATATTGTAATATCATTCAGGCAGAGGAATTGGTCGATCATTGGAGATCGAATTGGGTTTATGTAAGAGGAATTAGTCCTTTGGTATTGAGCTTAATCGGAATTGTACTCAGGCATAGGAGATGATATCTTTTGCAGTTCAACACTTCTCTGGATTGTAGTCTAGATTTCTATGTAGTCAGTGAGGCTCCTTTTGTGATGAGCAATGCACTCTAGGGTGTTGGACTTCCTGCAACTATAGGCCCCTCAATTGTAATTCACATACTTACTGCAGAAGTATTATCTAACTATCGGTAGGCTTCCCACCGTGGTTTTTCCCTGTACAAATCTTGGTGTTATATGGATAGTATTTATTTTGTGATTATTGTTTATGCTTGACAACTGATTCACCCCTACCCTCTTAGTTGTCTTCCGATTATTTGAGCTCTCTAACAAATTTTAGGGCACCAAACCTTGATTTTAGGGAACCAACCCAAGGAGATACAACCCTTGCACCGAGCTCCAACTTAGTGAATACAAAACATAATCATTTACAAGTTAATAGCCTTGTTATAAATGGATTTTGTAACACTTCTGCAAATCTCACTACTGGATCTCTTGTCTGCTTCACTACTGGTTCTCTTCCTCACCCTCTCACTACTGCAACCTTATTGGTTCAACCTCTTCTCCTTCTCTACTGGTTCTCTCTGCTAGTTGCCTCTTCTCTCAACTACTCTGTTGCTCTCCACCGATACTGTCTTCTGCCAGTTCTTTGCTTGCCTACTCTGCACTCTCTACAACTCTTCACTGCTGGTATTGTAACCACCGGTTACCTCACTGTTGTTGGTTGAAATCTTCAACCCTAGACTCTTCTCACACTCAGTCTCTCTTCTGGTACTCATTGAGTACTTGACCGATCTTTTCTCAAATGCAGCAACCCTCTCTCATCCAGCAGCCAGGCATTTGTTTTAACCTCACTGGTTAAGCCTTTGCCAAAATCACATATTAGTATCAAACTAAATATGTTATTCGAAAAAAGAGGTAGACAAACCAAAACACATGGAAAGATAGAGAACTTGGATGATATAAATGTGGAAATTCAAAACCATAAGAAATAGAATGCAAGTTAATGATTATGCTATTTAAATGTTATGATAAATGAATAAAAGAATGTGTACTCATTTTTTTATTCAATATTTATGTAAAGATACATACATGTGTTACACCTTCGTATTTTTAATTTTTGATTTACTTGAAAAGATAGAAGTGAAAGATTGTTCTCTTTTTAGATATATATTTGTTTGTCCATGAAAGATTGTTTTCTTGCCAGATAAAATTGGTTGTAAATGAAAGATCATTTATTATATATCTAATTAACGAAAGATTGTCTTCTTTAAATATTATAATTTTATCATGTGAGGAATAGGAAGCTAGAATTGAGAAAAGAAAATATTGTCTTCCATGTACTTAGTTCTAATGTCATATGAATATTAGAAAAGCTAGATATGCTTGTGTGTTTGGAAATATTACCTTCCAGGATGGGTGTCGAATGTGGGTTATAGAGAGAGAGTTTTCTTTTCCAAACTATATTTTATTGCTATGCATGGTATTAAACTCAGTCGAGTAACCAATTGACCATTGAAATAGATGGATTTATTTATTTATCCACTCTAACATATCCTTGATTGGACTTGCTTGTTTCTTTATTGAATTAGAAAATTGAAAATGCATGTATCATTCTAGGCACGCACCAGATTCCATCGTGTCTATCAAATATTTTTTGCTAAGCAATTCATGCAAGGTCGGGTATTCTTGATTGATCAAGAATTTCGGGGAAGTGTAAACTTCAAGGTTGGGTGGAAAAAACACCCAAATCTTGTTCACATCTTCATTATATAGCTTGGATTGTAGATCAAAGGATGCTTCTATTCCTTTTCTTTATGTTATGTTATTTAAACTTAAGGCATTAGAAAAGCCTAAGTATTGTATGAAGATAAGATTAAGATACTTCTACAATTTTCCTATTTTATGAAAATTCTTTATATATTTATAGAAATTTTGTGTTTATTATGATATAAATAGAATGATCAAATGAAGCTATGGAAGGAAAAGTGGAATGAAATAGAATTTTTAAAGAAATTATAAGTTTATTTAAGAATAAAGAGTTTTTCATTTTATTATTGAAGTTAGAATTATTTACGTCTTTACATTTTGGTATCAGAGCACTGTTTATAACTCTAGGGCCTATAAGTTCACTTCACGAATGAAACCATGTTGCTATCTAACACATATTACAAGGTGAATTAATGACAACAACCTAGAAGAAGGAGGGTGGTTGACTAAGGAAGAAATATTTCCCTCCTACTATGGAATGAATTCATGATATTCAAGATGAGAATGATAAGGTCGAGGAAGGCGGTTGTCTATTTTTAGGATGAAAGAAGAAAGGAATCAACTCCTAAACCAAGAAAGAAGAGATAGCTAATCAATCTGAGTAGGGTAATGGAAATATCACCTACCCCATTCCCCTGGGAGACAAGAATAGTTGGACTACTCTATTCAGAAGATAGAAGAAGACAAAGGATATCTATATGAGCATCTCCCTATTAAGTCAACTGTATTTAGGTTAGATGAGTCATACCCCATTGACTCCATGAGAAGAGATATAAATTTGGGTGATATCATTTATGAACAATCAATAAATAAAGTCCCTTTTTGCGAAATCAACATGGTGTCATGATAGGTGGAGAAAGAGTATCTCCTAGAATTAGCATACTTAATAGACACATTTGCTAGATGATAGTTTATTGAGTATGAGTTGAGCACTTATATAGTAAAGTTGTAGTTGAGACTTAATTGATATAAAAATGATGGTTGTCATTCTAACCTAGACACTTGGGATAATTGATTTATTAGATTGGTAATTATTCTAACTTGTCTCTTGTGAAAGATATTATTCTATGTCTATAGTGTACGCGATAGGTACTATATGGATAGGAATTATGGATGATATGATGAAATCTTCATAGAAATTTTGTATTCTAGTTTTGTGTCGTCATCTTCAAACATGAAATTGTTGGTACTATGTTTGATACTCTCTCTAGCACATTTTGGAAAAGATACCCCAAGGTGTTGTAACACCCCCTCATATGTGACTACTCCTAGTCACTCAGTACATTGATATATATTCAGTTTGATGCTTTATTTGGTTCATTGATGAATTATTTGATCATTGATTTTTGGATTAGCTTTGAATTCTTAACTTGATTATATTTTTTCTCTTTTTATAAGTGGACGAGTCACCAATTTTCTATTTTGTGGCCCTTGGTCACACTTCATTTAATGTTTCATTATGCGCATTTTATAATTTATTGTTGAAATTGATCACTTTTTCTCTTAACCTTTATGGTGGCTGATCTAATGTTTAATTTTTTTTTTATTGTCTTATTGCACTCCTTCCTTATCATGTTCATAGCAAACCCTTGATAGTATGTCCAAGAGAGTAAAAAGCAGAGAGTGTACCAAACATAGGTGTTGTGTCAGTTAGGGCAATAGTACTATGTATATGTGTAATTTTTAGTTTGAGTAGATTCAATATGTGGAATAAGAGAATAGGCCTTGCAAAGGTATATATATACACACACACACACACACAAATATTTAGTAGATAGACAAATTTGAATTAGTTCATCAATTTTATGTGATCTTACTTCATTGGGTTTACCTTCGAGATCATGTGACCATGTAAGATGTCTTTTGTTAAAAGTTGGTTTTGGAGTCTTGAACATCCAAGAATATATGGTATTTGGCTTAAAGACACATTTGAGATAAATAAGGTTGTGCTAGTAGTTGTATAACATATGTTATGACATTAAGAATTTTTTTTTATCATGGCTGCCTTGTTATTTATCAATTAAAAGTATACCTAGTCGTTTGGAAATCTTAATGGATTGATAGAAGTCAAAGGTATGAAGCAGTTTTTGTTGGTTGGAATATTTGGAAATAAAAAGGAAGTCAAATGATGGGTTCTCATAGATCAAGGAAATTTTTATCTACCATGGTTACTATAAGGTCAAACTTGAGATAGCAATAGTTGTAAAATCACTCGAATGCAAAACGTTATCTAAGGGTTAAGCAAGATTTGGAAGTAGATATTATGGATCATAGATTTGATAAATTTGAGATAAGGGCTTGAGGGTAATTAAGAATGTCAATGAAGGATGTACTAACTTAAAGGCGGAAACTTGAGGAAGTTAATATTGCACCTTATTTAGAATATTTGGAAATATCTAGTTAATATAGAGATTGTTGATAAAGATGTGATGAAACTAAGAACTTTGGAAAAAGTAATTGAGTATGTGGCACAATGTTTAGCGAGTGAAAGTTGATAATGATCGTATAATAGGAATTTTGTATCAAACCTAAGTATAGGTGGCAGGAAATCAATATAAAATTTATTCAAGATTGCTTTTGAGTAAGAACAAGCAGGATATCATAGTTAGTTATTGTCAACAGATTGACAAAGATTTCACATTTCATACTTGGACATATTTAAAGATGAATCATTGAATCTTGTGAAGAAATTTATTCATTCAACTTATCGATTGCATGGAGTTCCAAAAAAAATAAATATCAAATAGGTATGTCTGGATGACATTTTGGTTTTGGACAATATTGAATACATCTGCGGGAACTAGATTGAATTTTAGTTGGCATGATATCTTCAGATAGGTGACCGAACATAAAGGAGTCAATCAGGTAGTGGAGAAATTTTTTTGATGTATTGCATGGATTATAAATATGAGTGGGAGAAGTATTTGCCTTTGGATTGAGTTGGCATACAAAAAAATCTTTTCATGCATTTTTAAGGAATGATACCCATTAAGGTGCTCTATGACAAAAATGACAAACATTTGTCAGTTTGGATAGAATAAAGATAGGATTATCATTGGTTCAAATATGCTTAAGGAAATGGATGAGCATATGAAATTGATCAAGAATATATTGAAATGAGACAGTCGATAGAAAAGAAAAGCTATGATAATAGAAACGAGACTTTCAAATATTTGTTATTGAAGATGAAACTCTTTTAAGGGAGAAGCCTCATAAGAGCTCCACTTTATCAAGGAAATCATGAAAGTTGGTACCAAGATATTTGGGACCCTTCGATGTGCTGAAAGTTATGAATACAGTTGCTTATGGGTACAGGATCCAGGAATGGTGCTAGTGGAGCACATCCAAATTCTTGATTAGTGTAGCGTTAAGCTACATAGTAGAGATTTCACTCAGTATTGGGTCCAGTGGGACCGATATTTCGATGATAGTGCTACTTGGGAAGATGATGCGACGATTGACTATAATATTCCTCTTTTGATTTCTTAGAGTAGTATTTGCTTGATGCATGAGATACTTTGATACTCTGATTTTTGATTTACATGTTGTAAATTTGGATAGTATGGGTTATACTATTTCTATTATATTTGATTTGAGACCACAGTGTATGGTTAATGTTTATGATATTGAGAAAGTATGTGCTTATTGATAGAATAATAAGACATTGGGACAATGTCTCTTTTAAGAGGGGAAGGATGTCACGAACATTATTTATCCATAATTATTTAATTAGGAAAATAATGTTTACTTTTTGCAAATGAAATGAAATTGAAATGGAAATGGAAAATTTTAGAGGAATTAGATGATAATGTGAAAGAAATTCAAATGCAAAGAAATGATTTATATTATTTTCTGCAAGTGCAATTAAATGATCGGTAATATTTTTATTATTGGGGATTGTCATTGCTAATGAGAAATTGAGCGCAAGTTAATGCAGGAACATATGAACGCAAATGAAAGTGAGAACATGGTTCAGGTAGAGTTGTTTTAGCTCTTAGATTTCGCTAGAATAGATGGAGTATCTCACACACCACATTAGAATTTATAATTTGTATCTTGTAAAGATGGATGATTTAAATGACCTTATTTGAGTGTTTGTTTAAATTGGGATAATGTATTTGGAATGAGTAGTTTTAATTGATAGATTGTTTTAAATGTTTATACATGTATTTTGATGTTTGTATGTGCATCTTGTGAAATGGATTAAATATCGTGTTTATGTTTCCACTTCTTGATTTATGATATATATATATCTGTGTGTGTGTGTAAGGATATACATATACAAGTATATACACATATATATTCGTATATAAATTATATTATGTCTTGAAAAAGAAAAGATAATTAAAATTTGAATTTATTTATTACTATAGTTATATTTAAATATATATAATTATACGTATTATATATATGAGTTTGAATAAAAATTTGAACATATACATATATATACGTATGGAATTACTATATATGTAAATAGATTGTTGAAATTAAATTATTTTGTTTTATGAAAAGTCATTATTTACATTTATATATATATTTATAAATATAAATATAAATATAAATATATGTATAAATATAAACATGAAAAGCGACTTAATTGAAAACATAATAACCGAAAGGGTTGGCAATTTATTTAATGCAAAGTAAATGTTAAATGAGGGAGGTCGATTGTAATATTACAACTCCCCATATTTATAGGGAGGGGTCGGTATTACCACTGACCACTCCTCCTCCCCTTTAATAGTTTCCATATCAACCATGTTGCAGATTTGTTTTCCTTTGACCACGTCAACCAAGCCATGGACAATGTAGTACGTAGTAGGTATAACAAATTCTTGGTCTTCAAAAAACAATACGTGCAGTTTAGGAATTAATTTAATAAACTTTGCATGTTATAAGGAAGTCCTTACTAGTAAAATTGACTTGGCATAAGACTTAAATGCCACTATAACTTGGTACCGATTTGCAAGGAGTTGATAATAGATCTACCATGCATCAAACAAACTTGTAGTGTTTGAAATGAACACGAATTCTGCAAGAAATATTAACCACAATGAAGTGTTTGAGATGAGCATGGATTTTGCAAAGAACACCATGATGTGTTTGAAGAATTACGTGGTAATTAGTCTACATAATAACACCAGTAATAAAGAACTTAAATGACTTGAGCAATTTGGTGTCAACAACAGGGATAATGAATATCATTGCATGGAGAACACACAAGTGTTCGAAACCATTTAGGATTGTGATATTGCAGCTAAACAATGTGTGGTGTCACTTAGAATCAGTCCACCACTAAGAGAGATGGGCCCAAAAATAGGAAAGAAGGTAGATGAAAACACTATATATAGACCATCTAATTGGAAGAGAAGGACACACATACAACAAAGGATTAGAGAATGGAATGTAGAAGAGAAATGTATTGGAGGTTTAGGAGTATTATGACCAGTCATAAAAGATTGGTGATGATCATCTCAGATTTAGCATCGAATTTTAGAGAATATAGAAAAGATAAGAACTATAGAATAGAGAATGGAAATATAGAGTAGTAAGTAGAGAAGAGAGAGCTCATGAGATAGAATAGCGTAGAGGAGAAAAGCATTGGAATCTGGACGTATTGCAGATAGTTTTTGGAGAAGTTATCAGTGGTCATAATAGACTTGGATCGTATTCTAGAGGTAGGCTCTATTCTAGCATGTTTTGTCATAGAGATCTAAAAGATAAAAGAATGTTCTATTTTGTTCATATTTATACAATAATCAAATGAAGGAATTGGAATCATGATATTCAATTTCCTGATATGAAACCATTTAAAATTGCTTTAAAATATGTTCATGTAAATAAAGATGAAATAATGAAATATTTTCTTAAGGTTTGTTGATAAACATAGTGTAACTCATAGAAATTAGATCAAAAAATCCTCTAGAAACAAAGCAAGGGGATAGAGAGAGTTTGGGCATTATAAACTTTGAATTTGAACCACAAAGAAGATGAAATATTAGGATAATGAATTATTAAATATTGAAGCTTATTCTGATTTCGTGAGGAAAAGAGTTACACTCCCGAATTTGATCCTTGCATTAAGATGATTATTGGGTATCTCATTTGAAAATCCATATATGTATGCACATTATGAATTTTCATCATGTTAAATGTTGTTATGGAAAATTAGTAAAATCAGTTAGTTGAATTCATAAATCATGAAAAACCACATATTAGTATCAAACTAAATATGCTATTCGAGAAAAGAGGTAGACAAACCAAAACACATGGAAAGATAGAGAACTTAGATGATATAAATGTGGAAATTCAAAACCATAAGAAATAGAATGCAAGTTAATGATTACACTATTTAAATGTTATGATAAATTAATAAAGAATGTGTAATTATTTTTTTATTCAATATTTATGTAAACATACATACATGTGTTACACCTTCGTATTTTTAGTTTTTGATTTACTTGAAAAGATAGAAGTGAAAGATTGTTCTCTTTTCAGATATATATTTGTTTGTCCATGAAAGATTGTTTTCTTGCCAAATAAAATTGGTTGTAAACGCAAGATTGTTTCTTATATATCTAATTAATGAAAGATTGTTTTCTTTAAATATTATAATTTTATCATGTGAGGAATAGGAAGATAGAATTGAGAAAAGAAAAGATTGTCTTCCATGTACTTAGTTCTAATGTCATATGAATATTAGAAAAGCTAGACATGTTTGTGTGTTTGGAAAGATTACCTTCCAGGTGTAAGGAAACTCAGGTATATGGCTGCAATATCTTTGTTAAAGTAGTTAATGAATCTGAAATTGTAAGGATTTAAAAGAATTTGCACAATACTTTCCTCTAGAGATTAGTGTAGGAAGTTGTTTCCGCACCTGAGTTTCCTTACAAGTGGTATCAGTGCTTGATCAACTTTTGATCCTAGTTGTTGGGTAGGGTTTTTTGAGCTAATCTCAAGTTGAGTGGGAGTTTTTTGTGTAGAGCATTCTGAATCTTATTTGCAGATTGAGATGGCAAGTTCCTCATACAGTAGAATGGAGGTGGAGAAATTTAATGCCACTAATTTTGAGTTGTGGAAACTGAAGATGGAAGACATGCTTGAAGACCGCGATCTATGGGAGGCTACTACACTTGATGTGAGACCTGCAGCGATATCTCTAGCGGATTGGGAGATCAAGGATCAGAAGGCTAGGGGTCTCATCAGACTCTATCTAGCAGATGTCGTTCTTCTGAATGTTCTTGATGAGACTACTGAAAATTCTTTGTGGACACGGCTTGGGTCTGTGTATCAGGCCAAATCTCTGGTGAATAAGTTGTTCCTGAGAAAGAAGTTGTATTCTTTAAGGATGGAGGAAGGTGGATCTGTAACTGATCATCTCAACACATTCAATTTATTGATTGCATAGTTGGCATCATCCGGTGCCAAGATCAAGGAGGAGGATCGATGTATGACCCTACTTTGTTCCTTGCCGGATTCATGGGACCATCTTGTGATGGCTCTCAGAAGTACTATAGTCACATTCCGTATGGATAATGTGGTGTCTTCGCTGCTATCTGAGGAGATGCAAAGAAAGACTTCAGATTCGTCTAAGGAAGCACTTGCTGTTCACGGGAGATCCAACGACAAAGGAAAGCAGAATGACAATAAGTCAAAGAAGGGCAGATCCAAATCCTGTGGGAGTTCTAAGACTCCTGGAAAGTCCAAGGTGAAATGTTGGAACTGTGATAAATTTGGGCACTTCCGGAGGGACTGCAAAGAACCGAAGAAGAAGAAGAAAGGCTTAGATTCAGCTTCCGAAAAATCTCAAGAAGATGGAGATGCTTTTATTGTAGCTTTGGTAGCCCATGCATCTGATGATGTGTGGTTGGTAGACTCGGGTGCTTCTTTTCACATGACCTCTCATCGAAACTGGTTCTCAAAATATGAAGAGTTTGATGGTGGAAAGGTGTACTTGGGTGATGATTCTCACCTAAAGATAGTTGGACGCGGAAGGGTCACTATCAGATTTCCTGATGGACGAGTAAAGGGAATCAACGGAGTTATGCACATTACTGGTTTGGCATGAAACCTTTTATCTGTAAGTATGCTAAATGATGTAGGTGTGCAAGTTGTCTTTTCTAAAGATGGATGCAAGATGATGAGAGGTTCTATGGTGCTCGCTAAAGGTACTAGGAGAGGTACTTTGTTTCAGCTTGATGCATGCATTGCTCAGTGCAATATTTCTTCTATTTCAAAGAAGAGAGTGACTATCACTTCATCCCCACCATCTAAATGAGCAGTAAAGAAGACTGTGGCAATGGGTTTTGATGGCAGTGCAGTAAGTGTACCTAAGGGTGCAAACACTTTGGAAGGCAAGCTTCCTGCAGAAAAGACAATGTTGTGGCATATGAGATTTGGCCACATTGGTGAGAAGGGTCTTAGGACCTTGAAAACTAAAAATCTCATCGAGGGGCTAAATGATTGTAATCTCAAATTCGATTTCTGTGAACACTGTGTTTATGGTAAGCAAAATCGTGTTCAGTTCTACTCCAGTTCTCACAAGTCTTCTAGACTTTTGGATCTTATTCATTCTGATGTATTTGGTCCTATAAAAGTTCCTTCTATCTCTAGTTCTGTATATTTTGTATCTTTTATAGATGATTACAGTAGAAGGACTTGGATATATTTCCTGAAAAGTAAGACACAGGTTTTCAGTTAGTTCAAGGAATTTAAGGCTCTCGTGGAGAATCAGACTAGTAAAAGAATCAGGTGTGTGAGAACTGATAATGGTGGTGAGTTTTGTTCCATAGAGTCTAAACAGTTCTGTAAAGAACAAGGAATCGAGAGACATAAGACAACTCCTTACACCCCGCAACAAAATGGAGTTGCAGAGAGAATGAATAGGACACTGATGGAGAAGGCTAGGAGTATGCTTAGTGGAGCTAGTTTAGAACAAAGGTTTTGGGCTGAAGTTGTGGCCACTGCCTGCTATCTAGTTAACAGATCTCCTACATCAGCTCTTGTTGGTAAGACACCCATGGAGGTGTGGTCTGGTAAGAAGCCTTCAATAAGACATCTTCGTGTTTTTGGTTGTGAAGCTTATGCACATATTCCAAAGGAGAAAAGATCTAAGTTGGAAAACAAAGCTATCAAATGTATTTTTATCGGATACAGTGTTGGTGTGAAAGGATACAAGCTTTGGGATCCTATGACTAGTAAGGTGTTGCATAGTAGAAATGCTATTTTCAAAGAGCTAACATCCTCTCCCGTTGTGCTACAACCATATGAAAAAGAAAAGGAAAAAGATGTTGTTCAGTTTCCTCCTACCCCTGAGAAGACTGAATAGAGAGACCATGTTGGGTCTAATGATGAGGAGAGCTCTAGTAGCTCTGATAGTTCGGAAGAAGAGGAAGAACAACCTCAACCTCAGCCCTTGAGGAGATCCACAAGAGAAATAAAGCAACCATAAAGGTTTGGTTATTCTATGTTAGATTCCAGTTGTGCTTTTGCTTTGATTACTAACACTGATGAGCCTAGATCTGTGAAAGAGGCTTTGGGCATGGAAGATGCAGGTTCCTGGATTGAGGCTATAGATGATGAGATGGCTTCATTAGAGAAAAACAAAACTTGGGACCTTGTACCTTTTCCTAAAGGGAGAAAATCTGTTGGCTGTAAATGGGTGTTCAAGAAGAAATTCTATGCAGATGGCAGTGTTGAAAGGTACAAAGCTAGATTGGTTGCAAAGGGGTATTCATAGGTAGAGGGAATAGATTATGGTGAAATATTCTCTCCTGTTGCAAAGTTGACATCCATTATATTTTTGTTATCTCTTCCTGCATCATATGATTTAGAGATAGAACAGATGGATGTGAAGATAGCTTTCCTTCATGGTGATTTGGAGGAAGAGATTTATATGTCACGGCCTGAGCACTACATTGTTAAAGGTAAAGAATCCTTAGTTTGCAGATTAAGGAAAACTCTATATGGTTTGAAGCAATCTCCTAGGATGTGGTACCTTAATTTTGATGCCTTTGTGTTGTCATTTGGATTTGTAAGATCGAAATCAGATCATTGTGTTTATTTTAGAGTTGAAAATGATAGCCTTCTTATTGTTGCATTATATGTTGATGATATGTTGCTGTTTGGGAAGGGTAAGGGTATGATTTATGATTTTAAATCTCAGTTGTCAACACGGTTTGAGATGAAAGATCTTGGGGCAGCAAGGTACATCTTGGGTATGGAAATCAATAGAGACAAGTCTAACAGAAAACTTTGGTTGAGTCAGAGTAAGTATGTGAAGTCTATGTTGGATAGGTTCAGCATGGCAGATTGTAGACCACTATGTGTTCCTGTTTCAGTGGGAACAAAGTTATCTGTAGATGATTGTCCAAAATCTCCTAGTGAGGTGGAGGACATGAGTAGAGTACCTTATGCTAGTGCAGTTGGCAGTCTTATGTATGCTATGGTCTGTACTAGACCAAACATTGCCCAAGCAGTGGGAGTCCTGAGTTGGTCTATGGCTAACCCTGGACGGGTACATTGGGATGCAGTTAAGAAAGTATTCAGATATTTGAGGGGTACATCAGATTACTCCATATGTTACCATGGAAACTCTTCTGGATCTCCACATTCAGTTTGTATTCATGGGTTTGTGGATTCAGATTGGGCAGGTGATATTAACAGAAGGAGATCCACCAGTGCTTATGTGTTCACTATGTTTGGTGGTGCCATCAGTTGGATGAGTAAGTGACAACCTGTGGTTGCTTTGTCCACTACAGAAGCTGAGTACATGGCTACTACTCATGCTTGTAAGGAAGCCACTTGGCTTAGGAGATTGTGTTCTGATGTTGGTGTTGATGCATAACAGATTACTATTTGGTTTGATAGTCAGAGCGCTATTTGCCTTACAAAGAATCCAACTTTCCATGCCAGAACGAAGCACATTGATGTACAGTTTCACTTTGTGAGAGATATGGTGGAAGATGGAAAGGTAAATTTGGAGAAGGTAGATACTGTGAGGAATGTTGCAGATGCATTAACAAAACCAGTGGGCATTGCAAAGTTCAGATGGTGTTCGGAGTCTATGGGCCTTTTGGCCTATAGTGGTTAGTTCCTATTATGTTCCTATTGCTCTTACAAGGTGTTCGACAAGTGGGAGAATGTTAGGAATAAGGTGTCTCAACCTTGGATAATTCCTATTCTTATTATTTGTTTTGTAAAATGTATTTCTTGCAAATAATGTAATTAAGTGTGACTGTACATATCTAGTTGGCATGTTGATGTGTCACTCCACTTGATGTGTCGGCATCTTGAATTGTGTGTAAGGAGATCATGGCTGAAACAGTTATGACAGATTCCTATGACACGTAAGAGCTATTTCTAGGAGATTTCAATGACGGGTGAAGACATGCAAGACATGTGGCAACTGATAAAGTTGAGTACTCTTCCTCAATCGTATGGCTATCTTTGGAAGTTGCCCTAAAAAGGAAAGCGCATAAGCATTTTTTAGGGTTACAGACTATGATACGAAAAGAGTGTATTGTTGGTATGATATCATGCTACTGGATTTGTCTTTAAGTGTCGATTGTCTCCGGAAAGAACTTGCATTGCAAGTGTGTTGTAACCGTTGTGTTGAAGATAATACTTTGTGTAGGTTTTGGAGTGCTGGGGTTTTTTACCGAAAGGTTTTCCCCAGGGTAAATCATTGTGTCATTCTCTATTTTTTGTATGCATGGTATATGGCTGCAATATCTTTGTTAAAGTAGTTAACGAATCTGAAATTGTAAGGATTTAAAAGAATTTGCACAATACTTTCCTCTAGAGATTAGTGTAGGAAGTTGTTTCCGCACCTGAGTTTCCTTACACCAGGATGCATGTCGAATGTGGGTTATAGAGAGAGAGTTTTCTTTTTCCAAACTATATTTTATTGCTATGC
The DNA here is from genome assembly GCF_030272615.1 of Cryptomeria japonica. Taxonomy (NCBI): domain Eukaryota; kingdom Viridiplantae; phylum Streptophyta; class Pinopsida; order Cupressales; family Cupressaceae; genus Cryptomeria; species Cryptomeria japonica. The sequence continues at coordinate 480,884,180 of NC_081406.1, read as the reverse complement.
ATGGCATTAAACTCGGCCGAGTAACCAATTGACCATTGAAATAGAAGGATTTATTTATTTATCCACTCTAACATATCCTTGATTGAACTTGCTTGTTTCTTTATTGAATTAGAAAATTGAAAATGCATGTATCCTTCTAGGCATGCACCAAATTACATCTTGTCTATCGAATTATTTTTGCTAAGAAATTCATGTAGGGTCGGGTATTCTTGATTGACCGAGAATTCTGGGGAAGTGTAAACTTCAAGGTTGGGCAGAAAAACCACCTGAATCTTGTTCTCATCTTCATTGTATAGCTTGGATTGCGGAAGCAGCTTGGATTGCATATCAAAGGACGCATCTATTCCTTTTCTTTATGTTTTGTTATTTAAACTTAAGGCATTAGAAAAGCCTAAGTATTGTATGAAGATAAGATTAAGATACTTCTACAATTTTCCTATTTTATGAAAATTCTTTATATATTTATAGAAATTTTGTGTTTATTATGATATAAATAGAATGATCAAATGAAGCTATGGAAGGAAAAGTGGAATGAAATAGAATTTTTAAAGGAATTATAAGTTTATTTAAGAATAAATATTTTTTCATTTTATTATTGAAAGAATAATTTACGTCTTTACATGGTATGGGGAATTTGAAGCCTAAATTCAAATCATTGCAAGACAAGTGTTTTATCCAATTTGTTCACTTTTCGATGTTTGATGAACCCGAATGGGTCAGGTATGTCTTGAGCTAAATTCATGATGAGTTTATATGGCTGGATAGACCTCATAAGATCACAAAGAAAACCATTCAAGTGGTAACCTGTTTGAGTGCAATCGGTGAGATCCCCAGTCCGAGACATGTAAAGAACACAACAATGACAACCATTACCAGATCCTAGTATGATAAATGGTCAATGAAAATTAGTGATATCATTGAACATGATGTAAGATTTGCCTCAATGGTAACAGGATATAAGGTTTACTAGTCCAATAGACAGAATTCAGTATCTAGTACTACAATATTTGTAGCTTATCAAATGCTTAAGGAGGACAAAAGATATGATATGTGTGGAGTACTTCTCAGTGAGCTAGTGAGCAACTTGAAGAAGATCAAGCAAGATAAGAAACATGTTTTCAAGTTCGGTTCTTTGATTGTTTGTTTGGCACTTTACTTCTTGAATGAAATCCCCGGTATAGGAAAAGTATAATGGACTTATGATAAACTGGTCATAGTCCAAATAAAAGAAGGTTTGCAGGGATTGGGTGATGTGGTGACTTAGAATTCTGCTTTATGGGGTTATTTCAAATCATTTCATACAATGATGCAAAGTAGAGAAAGGATCCCCAAAGATATTGTTGAAAAATATGAGAATACCATCTGCTTTATGGTAGACAAAGATCAATTTCACATGGAGGTAGTTGAACCTAAAACCGTTTGGATCATGCCCATGGGGTATGAGGTGGATGGAAATACACTTGATGCATATGCTCAACATCTGTTGAGTAAACTGGTAGATGAGAAGGAGGAGAGGTTCGGTACTTACAAGGAAGAGGATCTTGACTTGCATAAGAAATTCACCAAGCCTGCAAGGAAGATGAAAGTTAGAAAAGAGGTTGAGGAGCTTGCAGAAAAAATGGGAATTACAAAGGAAGTTGTTCAAAGGGCTAGGGAGAAGAATAAATTGAAGGAGGAGGACATTGTAAAACATAAGAAATAAAAAATGGTCTCCACTCCTTCCAATCAATCCAAGCCAAGGCAAGACCAACTTGCACCTACCTCTGGTGCTCAAAAGCCTATCCCTCCATCCAAGCCACAAGACAAGTCAAATGATGGAGTAGAGAAGAGGAAGAAGGAGAAGTCACAAAGAGAATATGTTGTAGCCACTGCTAAGGATATAGAAACATAATCTAATAAAGAAATGAAAGAGGTGAAGAAGACAACTACCTATGCCAGGGTAGTGAAGAAGCCTCAATCCGATGGAGCCCAACCGTCCAAGAAGCCAAGAACAAAAGCTGAACCATATGATAGAGCCAGAGCGAGCAAGAAGCAATAGTTTTTATTGGATGAAGCTCTGAAGTCCGACAAGGTAGCAGGTAATTATGATGTTGTGCCCCCAATGACTTTGAATGAAATAATTTATGAAGTTCTTAAGGAAGGAAATTTGAAGAATGTGCCTATATATTATGAGAATTTTGATGTTAAAGATCAAAGAGCTATAGAGGAAGCAATTGTACAATATATGGATGTTTATAGTAACACATGAAAAAAAATATCATCCATGATACCCAAGATCCTATATGACATTTTGGATGCAAGGAGGCATACAACCAACTTAGAGGATGAAAGAATAAAAGAGTATGTATTAGTGAATTTATCCTCTATCATTTCTAAAGATGACATTGTTAGATTGTTAAAGCTTACTAAGGAAAGATTAAAAAGCAAGAAGAGAGTCAATAAGATCATGCTTGAGAAAATAGATGAAGTGACAAAAGAGATCAAAACAATTTTGAGACAATTTTTAATAGAGCATAGATATGATGTTAATCTGGCACATGATGTCAGTCAACCGAGAGATCAGTCATAGGATACATCTATTTCGGAAGTGCATGTAGCCGTTCCTTATATGTAGAAAGATAAAACAAATGAGAAGGCCATTCTAGAAGAGTAGACTAATGTACATGCAACAATTGATGTTGATCAAAGGGTTGATAACTTCGGTGAAGCTGAACAAGATCCTTTGGTTATAGATGTTGATTCAATGAAGGCAATTGAGGAGATTGGAAAAGTTGATGTGGAGAAGGGTGTAGATGAAAGTGTAGAGGCAAAAAAGAAGGAGAAAGGAGAAGAGAAGGATGATTAGGTTTCTATGATAGTGGCAAGAGACACTATAGCTGACAAAGGTAAATAGGTTGTCACTGATTCAGATGGTTTCACTCAAGGGCGTATTGATCTTATTTCACTCTCCCCGATTCAAGCATTGAAGCTAGAAACTCTTGCACAAGCAAAAGTCAATGAGGACTTACTCAAGTCCCACATTGCAAAAAAAGAGTTAATAACATTGGTGGCAGAGGTATTTGAGAAATTTTTTCCATCCTTTAAACCACACAACTGATACTACTTCGGTAAGCTTAGAAGTATGTTGAATGTTGTAGAATCTCATTTTATATCTCTGGAGAAGGAAAGAGATGCTAGAATTTTGAATCAGTTTAATGCTATGAGACTGAAAACATTTTTGAAGATGATTGAGGATGATAGGAAGCTTAATAACTACTATGAACAATATACAAGATGCATTAGATGAAGGCAGCCAAAGTTACAAGACATGTTTAATTTTGCCTAAGTTTACCATGGACATTGCTAGTAAAATAAGAGAATGAGAAGGCTAGTTGGCTAGCATATCTCAGTCATATGCAACTCAATAAGTCTTGGCTAGCAATTTTGAAGGTCATGTTATGAGCATATTGGATAAGATTAAGCATTTAAATCAGGAAAATGACAAAATTATGGGTAGAGTGGGAGAAGTAAGAACTCTTATCACTCTCCAGTTAGACTCATTGATGAGTAGTATGCAAGATGCAAAAGATGCTCTAAACAAGAGTGTTCTGGTAGATAGAAGAGGAGTTGAGATGCATGCCTATCTTTTCAGTGGGATGATCAGTATTTTGGATAATCTGAAGAAGGCTTGGGATAATCACTTTCTATCCCTAAGGACATTTTTTGCATATATTTTCAAGTTTTTGTAAGTAGGTGCATATATTTCTATATATGGATTTTGGTGGATTCTTGGTGCAGGGGCACCTAGGGAATGTGTCTACTTAATTTTGACACATGTCTACATCATTTTGATTCATGGTTATTCTAGGAATAGAATGTGCAATGTGTGTGTTTGAAGGCATATTGCTTAGGTCTAGGTAGTGTAATAAGTCTTAAGGCCCCAAGGCGTGTCAACTTGGTCAAAGGCCTTGTATGGGAATTTTATATGTATTTTTTGTTTTTAAGGGGTCTAAAATGTGTGGTATGTTCATTCTTGACCTATGGTGTGAAGGCAAGACTGAATTGTAGAAAGTTGTCAAAAGTTGCAAAGTTGCATTATTGTCTTAAGCAACTTTTCTTGCAAGATTTTGGAATGTGGTTATCCAATGATTAGTTGGTTGATTGTATGAGTTGGAGGTAGTTGGAGGAGTTCCTTGGCATGATATAAGCCTATAGGAATGATTCCTACTAGTTAGAGATGATATTGAATGAATTTCTTATCTTCAAAGCAAACGGTTATTGTGATTTCCTGCATTTTTCTTGAGTTTTATGTTCTTGCATATTTACCTATGAATAGTGGGCATGAATTAAAATTTTGGAAAGTTTTAGAAGAGGTTCACCATATATTTGGAGTTGACCCGAGGTCTTTAAACCTTTGGGTTTGGAAGAAAGTGAATTTTCTATCCCATTGGCCTGACAAAACCCTCAAAACCAGGGTTTGGATGCAAACAGTGACACAAATCAATATCTCTCTATGGGTTCAACTTGAAACCTAGGAGGATGTTGATTTGACATGTATAATAGATATCCTAGTGGTTTTGGAGATATGAAGTGCCATTTTTCTTTCCTAAGATGAGGCCCTAGGCTTGACATCGCTCATATGGCAAGCCTATGTAGTAGGAAAAGAGGGTGGAAACCTTGAACAAAAGATTGAAGGATGGTAAAACTTGGCATGAGAAGGACCCTTGGACAAGTAAAAACCCTTGTCAAGTGCTATCCTTTCATTCCTTTGTGACCAGTGAAGCTTTTGAGAGCTTAAACCTCAATACCGGCTAAAAGAGACTAAATAGGGTCATTAGGGTTTGACCATCTGTATTCAAAACCTAGATGTCAAAGTTTGGAATATTGTAGAATGTCCAAAAAGGTATTAAAATATCAAAAAAATTTCAAGGGGTTGTTCAGGTAGGTTGTGATACAAATCAAGAAAAGTCCAAATGGAGGGCTAATTGCTTGTAGCCCTATTTCCTAGGTCCAAAAGAGGAAAAGATACAAAGGGCTAGTAAACACTCATCTAAGGGGCCAAGATCAATGAAAATTCCCTATAAAACATGTGTAAACACTCACATAGGTTAGATTCCACCTTTTGAGTAAAGATCCTATTGCTTGGGGTTTGGGGTTGTTAGGTGTCCTTGGTTGAAGGGTTGGAACCTTAGGGGTAGGAGAATCCTTGTCAGATATGAGATGTCCTGACTGAAGAGATCCTTGGGAAGGATCTAGGGAAATCTCTAGAAACCTCAAGAAGGTTAAAGACATTGGTCCATTGGATGGTACCAACTAGAGACCCTTTTTGAGTAAAAACCAAAGAAAGTGATATAACATCCCAAACCCTCTACATCATATTGGTATTAGAGCTATACCAAGCGTGGAATAGTGTATATTAGACTCAAAATTTGGAGAAGAGGCTACTACAATGCCTCCTAAGGAAATGCACCCAAAGGCCATCAAGAAGATGGTAGAGGAATTACTTGAAGAGAAACTCAAAGAGACCAAACAATCCAAGGGAAAGGAAAAAACTTGTGATGATGAATCAGAAGAGGAGAATGAGGAGTAGGAGGCAATCCCTCAGAATATGGAACCTAATTGAAAGATGTTCTTGGATGCCCTGAAATCAGTAAACAAGGATAATATGGAAAGTCTACCTATCTATAATGGTATCCTGAATGGAGAAGAGGTGCTTGAATGGACAAAAGCACTCAATAACCACTTCGAATAGAAAGAGGTCCCAGAGGAGAAAAAAGTGAGTTTGGAAAAGTCTAGACTCAAGGGGTATGCCTTGTTGTGGTGGACAGTGTTGCAGGAAGAAAGGGTGAACATGGGGAAGAAGAAGATATCCTCTTGGGAGAGGATGAAGAACAAAACCAAAGACCAATTCCTACCAATAGACTATGAGATTTAGATGTATAAGAAATTGCAAAATATTAGACAGAGGAAGTTGGATGTGAATGCATATACCGAAGAATTTCACAAGCTAAGTCTTAGGTCCACGAAGCATGAAGAAGAGCTAAAGAAGATGGCTAGATACCTAAATGGGTTAAGGAAAAAACATCCAAGATGAGATCAGCATCATGGCTCCAGACACTATGCACAAATGCTTCCAATTGGTATTGAGGGTGGAAGATAAGATAAAGAGGAGAGGAGAACAAAAAAATAGAGGAAGAGGTGGCATAAATTTCAGAGGTAGAGGTGGCTATGGAGGAAGGAATACTCCTTTTAAAAATGGCGATTCTAACTAGCAAGATTCCAATGGAGAGTTTAATAACAAGAATGGAGGCTTGAGAGAAGGAAGAAGACCATTTGGAAGGGGTAAGAAAGGAAACCAAGGAAAAGGACCTGGTGTTTTCACTGGTAAATGTTACAATTGCAACCAAGTGGGTCACACTATGAGTAGATGCCCAGAGAAAGCTTCTAGCTCACATGGACCAAAAAGAAGGATTGAGCTTGTGCAAGAAGATGATGGACAAAGTGTCAATTCACACATGGGAAATGTAGGTCCTACCTTGGATGGAGAAAGCCTTATTCTAAGGAGGACGTTGTTGAAGGTACCCCAATGCAAAGAGCCCCCACAAAGAAATTCACTCTTCAAAACTACTTGTAAGTCTCATGGTAAGGTCTGCAATGTGATTGTTGATTCTAGATCCACATAGAATATTGTTTCTTTAGAAATGGTAGAGAAGTTAAAATTGAAAATGTTACCACATGTGAGTCCTTATAGAGTATCCTGGCTTAACAAGGGGCAACATTTATTAGTAGATGAACAAACTTGGGTAGATTTTGAAATGGGGGACTATAAGGAGAGGATCTTATGTGATATCCTTCCTATGGATTCTTGTCACCTATTGTTAGGTCGCCCTTGGTAGTATGATGTCAAAGCACAACATGATGGTGAGAAAAATCTGTATGTCATTACCAAGAATGGTAGATAGTTTAGGATGGATCCTTTACCTGATCAAGGGAAAGAGAAGATTGTTAGTCCACATGTCATGTTGCTTAGTGGAAAGGAGTTTTTGGAAGTCCTCAAACAAGAAGAGACCCAAGGCTATGCTTTAGTTTTACACCCAAAAGATGAGTCCAAGCAAGGGAATGGTGAGAAAGGAGAGATTCCTAGGGAAGTGAAAACAATGTTGGATAGATATAAGGGAGTTGTGGCCAAAGACATTCCTGGTAACTTGCCTTCCATCAGAGAAATTAGTCATCAAATTGATCTAATCCTTGGAGTGACCTTTCCTAATAAAGCTGCCTACAAGATGACTCCTAGTCAGAATGAAGAGATAGCAAGACAAGTGCAAGACCTTTTGGATAAGGGGTTGATTAGGAAGAGTTTGAGCCCATGTGTTGTACCCACTATGCTGGCACCAAAAAAAGATGGAACATGGAGGATGTGCACTGATTCTAGAGCCATCAACAAGATCACAATTAAATACCGGTTTCCTATGCCTAGGATTGAGGACCTAATGGACTATCTTGGAGGGTCATGCTACTTTTCAAAGATTGATTTGAAGTTAGGTTACCATTAGAACAAAATAAGACTTGGTGATGAGTGGAAGACAACCTTTAAAACCAATGAGGGTTTATATGAGTTGATGGTGATGCCATTTGGCCTCACAAATGCACCTAGTACCTTTATGCGCCTCATGAATGAGGTTTTGGAATAATTTATTGGAAAATTTGTTATTGTTTATCTTGATGACATTTTGGTGTTTAGCAGGTCTAAGGAAGAGCATTTTAAGCATTTGGAATAGGTTTTGAGGAAGTTTCATGAGGAGAAATTGGTAATCAATCTAGAGAAGTGTGAGTTCATGAAAACTGAGTTGGTGTATCTAGGATTTGTAGTTTCAAATGGATCTTTCTAAGGTTGATTCTATTGTAAATTGGCCTACACCTAGGACAATAGGTGATGTTAGGAGCTTTCATGGATTGGATACTTTTTATAGAAAGTTCATCCAGGGCTTTAGTCATATTTGTGCTCCCATCCTTAACACTATAAAAGGAGGAATTAAATGCAGGTTTGAATGGACAGAGCAAGTAGCCCAAAGCTTTGATATTTTGAAGAGGAAGGTTGCAAAACTTCCCACCTTGAGGCTCCCTAGTTTTGATCAAATTTTTATAGTTGAATGTGATACAAGCAAGTAGGCAATAGGTGTAGTCCTTAGTCAAGAAGGACATCCGGTGGTATTATTTTTTTAGAGAAGTTGAATCAGGCTAAACAAAGGTATTCAACCTATGATTTGGAGCTTTATGCCATGGTGCAAGCACTCAAAAAGTGGTTCCATTACCTTCATCCAAAAGAGTTTATTGTTTATACTGCTAACCATGCATTGATTTTTCTTAGTGGGCAAGAGAAGTTGAACCAAAGGCACATCAAGTGGGTTGAACAACTCCAACCTTACACCTTTACCATCAAGCACAAGAAGGGTGTGAGTAATAAGGTTGTAGATGCTTTTAGCAGGAGAACCCTAATTTTCCAAGAAATTTAGTTGCAAAGTGTTGGTGTTGATTTTCTTAAGGCCATGTATAAGGAGGATCATGATTTCAAGGATGCATATGATGTATGTACTAAGTTTGCTGACTCTTTTCATGTTGAGTTTTCTAATTTTATGTTGTAGGATGGGTTTCTCTTCAAGGGGCATCAATTATGCATTCCTCAATGTTCTATGCAGGAGAATATCATTAGAGAGAAACACAATGATAGTCTTGGAGGTCATTTGGTTTGGAAAAAACCTTAGAGAAGGTATCAAGGTTTTATTTTTGGCCCAAGATGCAGGTAGAGGTAAGAATATTTGTGGAGCATTTTCTTATTTGTCAAAGGGAAAAGGTGTTTCAACCAATGCTGGTTTGTATCAGCCTTTACCGATTCCTACTAGGCCTTGGGAAAGCCTTAGTATGGATTTTGTACTTGGATTGCCCAAAACTCCTAGGGGGTTTGATAGTGTCCTTGTAATTGTTGATAGGTTCAGCAAGATGGCTCATTTTGTGCCATGTAAAAGCACAAATGATGCATCTAATATTGTAGGTATGTATTTCAAAGAAGTTGTAAGGATACATGGATTACCTCTCAATATTGTCACTCACAGAGACTCCAAGTTTATGGGTCATTTTTGGAGGACTCTCTAGAAGAAATTAGGTACCAATTTATTAGAACATACCACCCTCAGACTGATGGACAAACTGAGGTGGTTAATAGATCCCTTGGAAATCTCCTTAGATGCCTTACCAAGCAACATGGACAAAGTTGGGATTTAGTGATTGGACAAGCCGAATATGCATACAATGATTCAGTTAATATGAGTACAGGGATAAGTCCATTTGAGATTGTGTATGGCCTACATCCTAGGGGGATACTTGAACTTAGAGATCTTGGAGGCATGGACAAAAGGAGTGACCAAGGAGAATATTTCGTTGTCACCATGAAGGAGATTCATGAACACGTTAAGGCTTCACTTCAACAAAGTGCTAATAAATATAAACTCAGAGCATTTTTTAAGAGGAGACATGTTTAGTTCAAAGTAGGGGATTTGGTGATGGCTTACCTAAGGAAAGAAAGGTTACCTAAAGGCTAACCTTCTAAATTGCTCATGAAGAAGATAGGTCCCCTCCGAGTGGTTCATAAATTTGGCAACAATGCATATGAAGTTGAACTTCCAGCTGACTTGGGAATATCTCCCATCTTCAATGGATGTGATTTGACAACCTTCAAAGGATCCTTGCAAGATGCAGCACCTGATTCATCTCTTGAGGAAGAGGATGTAGAATGGATGAAGGATCTACTGCCTAGCAAGCCATTGGAATTGGAGTGCATTCTTGACTCCAAGGTGATAAAAAAAACAAGTAAAGGTGTGTACAAAGACTATCTAGTCAAATGGGGGCTTTTTGAGTTTGCAGCTACTTGGATGAGTGAAAGTGATATCCTCAGTCATGGAACCAGAATCAACCGGTTGGCAACTCAAGGGAATTGTTTTCTTGTCTAGGGGAGTATGGTGCAGGGGCACCTAGGGCATGTGTATACTTCATTTTGACATGTTTCTACATCATTTTGATTCATGGTTATGTTAGGAATAAAATGTGCATTGTGTGTGTTTGAAGGCCTATTGCTTAGGTCTAGGCAGTGTAATAAGCCTTAAGGCCCCAAGGTGTGTCAACTTGTCAAAGGCCTTGTATGAGAATTTTATATTTATTTTTGATGTTTAGGGGGTCTAGAATGTGTGGTATGTTCATTCTTTACCTTTGGTGTGAAGGAAAGACCGAATTGTAGAAAGTTGTCAAAAGTTGCAAAGTTCCATTATTGTCTTAAGCAACTTTTCTTGCAAGATTTTGAAATGTGGTTATCCCAATGGTTAGCTGGTTGATTGTATGCATTGGAGGTAGTTGGAGGAGTTCCTTGGAATGATATAATCCTAGAGGAATTATTCCTACTGGTTAGAGATGATATTGAATGAATTTCTTGTCTTCAAAGCAAACGGTTATTGTGATTTCCTGCATTTTTCTTAAGTTTTATTTTCTTGCATATTTCCCTGTGAATGGTGGGCATGAATTAAAAAATTTGGAAAGTTGTAGCAGAGGTTCACCATACATTTGGAGTTGATCAGAGGTCTTGAAGCCTTCGGGTTTGGAAGAAAATGAAATTTATATCCCACTAGCCTGACAAAACCCTCAAAACCAGGGTTTGGATGCAAACATTGACACAAATCAACATATCTCTATGGGATCAACCTGAAACCTGGGAGGATGTTGATTTGACATGTTTACTAGATGTTCCTAGTGGTTTTGGAGATAGGAAGTGCCATTTGTCTTTCCTAAGATGAGGCCCTAGGCTTGACATCACTCATTTGGCATGCCTGTGCAGTAGGAAAAGAGGGTGGAAATCTTGAACAATAGATTGAAGGATTACCAAAATTGGCATTAGAAGGATGCTTGGATAATTGTAGACCATTGCAAAGTGTTATCCTTTCATTCCTTTGTGACTGGTGAAGCTTTTGAGAGCTTAAACCCCAATATCGGCTAGAAGAGGCTAAATAGAGTTTGACCATCCATTCTCAAAACTTAGATGCAAAATTTTGGAATCTTGTATAATGCCCAAAAAGGTATTCGAATATCAAATTTATTGAAGGGGTTGTTCAGGCAGTTTGTGAGAAAAATCAAGAAAAGTCCAAATGGAGGGCTAATTGCTTGTAGCCCTATTTCCTAGGTCCAAAAGAGGAAAAGATAGAAAGGGATAGTAAACACCCATATAAGGGGCCAAGATAAGTGAAAATTCCATATAACACATGTGTAAACACTCACATAGGTTAGATTCCACCTTTTGAGTAAAGATCCCATTGCTTGGGGTTTGGGGTTGTTAGGTGTCCTTTGTTGAAGGGTTTGAACCTTAGGGGTAGGAGACTCCTTGTTAGTTGTGAGTTGTCCTAATGGAAGAGATCCTTGGGAAGGATCTAGGGAAATCTCTAGAAACCCTGAGAAGGTTAAAGACATTGGTCCATTGGATGGTACAAATTGGAGATGGTTTTTCAATAAAAACTAGAGAAAGTGATATAACATCCCAAACCCTCTGCATCAATTCCTATCTTTAGCATTTTTGTCAAAGGGGGAGAGAGCAAAGTGAAAAATGGTGCAAATCCTCAGGGAGAGCTTATTGAGTCTTGTAGAGTTTTGGAGATTCTTAAAATTTTTGATGGTTTTGTAGTCTTGAGTGTATAGTTCATTTTTCACAGTGTTGCCATCAATGCCAAAGGGGGAGATTGTTGGCAAGAGACATCTTTTTAGTAAAGATTGATGCATGAGGAAATATTAGAAGTTGTCATTCATGGTAACTCAGTTCAAAAATCATATCCAGTGCATGAAGATTTGATTTACTAGAAGTTGCATTATTCATGAGGTATAAGTTTGGAAGGTGGAATACGGTAACTGATAGAATATGAGTTCAGTGTGCATATATTGATTTTGGTTGTGTAATTTTAGTTGCAATGATAGAGGGAGATGATTCAAGGTTCGAGGTAGCTTATTTTGTGATCCTGGTATCCGGTGTTGATTCGTGAGCAAGATTGAAGGTCCGGTATATGGTAATTCAATTAGAATAGAGCTATTTTGGTGTAATGTGTGATGCATAATCTTTGGTTTGATTTTGGTGATTGATTTCGTGTTTGAGGAGATTGGTCTGACATGTATGAATCTTTTTATCATCTTGTTTAGGTTTGCATATGGATTTGTGGACGGATTGAGCTGACTTGGTGATACACATTTTATGTTGCGTGTTATGTGGTTTTTGGAAGCCGACATGTGAATTGATTTGTTTTGTTGATGCAGATATATAAGATGGATTTGGTTGAGCATTTTGTTAAGGCAGATCAGTGTGAGAAGTCTGTATGAGCGAATGTGCAAAGTTTGGTAAATGTGATTGAAGATTTTGGTGCTCCGATATATGATAGAGTAGGAAAATAGAGCAAAGAGACAGAACAATTGTAGAAGTCAATCTGAGCCTAACCAGAACTGCTATTTGGTATTAGTATATGCTATTGTTCAATTCATTCATTATTGTAAACAATTGTAATCATATGTAAGACAATGAGCCTTCCTCCGAGTTGTAGCCCTCTTTTATATTTGAGTAGTGAGCTCTAGGCAATGTGCCTGAATGCAAGAGTGTTCCCCTTATGTAATATTATCATACTCCTAGTCGTAGTATAATAATATTGTGGGTTCAAATCCCACCATGGTTTTTCCCTTTTCAAGTTTCCACGTAAAAATTATGGTGTTGTGGTTGATTAATTTTTGTTTTTGCACTTTACTTTCATTCTTATGCATCTAGTGGTTTAAGAATCAATTTAATAAGTTTGTAAATTGTGGAACACTGATCCCCCCCTCCCCTCCCCGCGCCCCCTCTTAGTGTTCATTTATTCCAACATGTTCTAGGTCATGGTTGTTCTACTCTTTTTCATTTGCATATGTAGAGATATTTATTCAAGCTTGGTAGATTTGTTGGTATTCACACAATTACTAAATTTTGATAATAGAAAATAAAGAAAAGAATTAAATACCAAGATAATTAATTAGTGTTTATTTGATTTATTGAGACAAGGGACAACAAAAATTTTGAAATTTTTATATGATTTTGGGTTCTAGTGGGGTTTGAAGCATTAAAGGTAAATTTAAAAGAACACTAAAGGTTTCTAAATACCATAGCGTCGTAGATTGTACACCTTTAACTAGGGTCGTACAATTCCACGCTTAAGTTAGCACCCGCCTAAGTGTGTTGCATAAATTGCATTTTCAAGATTCCTTTAGGCATTTAATTATTAATTTAATTAGACCTAAAGTCCTCTCTCATCATTGTACACATCATAAAATCTGGCCCTTAACCCCTTTTTATTTTATCTTCTTTAATCATTAAGTCCTAATAGGGTCCTCTTTCAACCTTCAAGGGCCAATTTTGCATATCTAAACACCCTGAACTATCACATTAAGCTAGGATTGATTTTGTAATCATGATACCTTGCATCTCAAAAAATTCAAAAAAAGTTGGTCGGATCATGATGATTCGCCCTGGTCCCAATACTTTCTCCCCAAATTTTGGGATCATGTTTTGGTAGTATTATAATGTTTAATTCTTTCTTCGTGTGAAATTATATCAATTCTAGAGTTCGCCTATCATAAAAAATGAAATTAGGTTTCATATATATATATAGCCTTTCCTTTCCTCATTTGAAGGATCCAACAACTAGATAGTAATTGAAGGAGCCTCTTGTGAAATGAAAGTGCAGGTTTATGTGAAGTCAACAATCAACAAATTAAGCATTCATCAAGTCTTCATTATCCATTTTCATCATCAATTGAAGCTTTGGTGATATTGAAGAATAATAAGGAGATCATTGATTCTTGATTGGCTTGTACCTCTCTTTAGGGTTTGGTATGGTTTCATGCTATTTTTATACCTCTATGTGAGTTTCACATCAATTGTTTTCAAAATTACATTATTTCCTTAGATCCATATTGCATTTGTGATTTAAAGCATCTACATTTATATTATGTTCATTTAGGGTTTTACTCCAAGAATAGGGTAGGACTCTAGTTTTGTATTCTAGCTCATTAAGATTTTACATGAACACATGAGATTCTAGGGCATGCAGACATTCCAATATTATATCATCTATTTGTGGAGGTGGAAATCACCAAAACAAGGGGTTTGATTGAGACAAAACCCTATATAGCCACCCAAACACCAATTTTCAAGTTGCAGGTACATAAATTTGATGGAGCTACGATCTTCTGGAATTAATTTCATCAAAGGTACGATGAAAGTTTGTCAAAATTTTGACAAAAAATAGAAAAGTTAAAAAAGTAAAAAAAAAAAACCCTTAGGGTTAGTCAAGTAAAAAATATAAAAAATCGCACAGACAGTGTTTTCCGTACTTGCGATAACATTTTTCTAGGTTTGTGAAGGTTATAGACCAAATTTTTTATAGTCCGATTTTGTTTCTTGTGAAGAAAAATCATGTCAGATAATATTAGTTAAGAACAAAATAAGGAGACTATTGCTAGATTGTGGTCTAGATTGAAAAGAAAAGGTGATGGGAAATGTTATTGTCCCTTCGAAAATTGCAAGGGCTTAAAGATAAGAATAATTTTAATCACAACAACTGAGAAACATTGTAGGCAACATGGTCACATTGAAGGGGGGCATTATTATCTTCCATTGGTAAGTTGTTCATTATATGTGTTTATATTGATTGTATTTGTAAATGTTTATATCGTTTTAAAAATTTATATACATTAAAAATCACTTGATAATGAGATCATGATCATGGTTTATTTATGTTGATTATTATCATATAGGTGGAGTGCCCTAGGGAACATGATATGGATTACCACGACCTGAAGAATGTGGTTTTCCAAGTGGAGGAACATGCAAGTGTGAATATCAAAGATGAATATAATGATCCTATGGAAGAAGATGATCATGTGCCAGAAAACACAATTGAAGATGATGGTACAAATACATTGATCCATGGTGCATTTAGTACTGGCACTGCTGATCATGATGATCAAGATGACTTTGATGTTGTTCATGATTTACCTGTACCTGAGAAGGCATACAGGCCCCTTTATGAAGGCTCCCAAACAACTCTTCTCTCTACTATATTGTTGTTGGTGAAATTGAAGGTTATGAATGGTTTATCCAACATAACAATATCACGTATGTTAAGGTATGTCATATATGTCATCTTTTTTCGTCTATTTTTGTTGCTATTTCATCACTAGTATATAAAGGGTGAAATATGTACCATTAATATTCTTTATATTAAAAAAAATATTTTTTTCGTTGTAGATTGATAGGTGAATTTTTGTTACCACCATCAAATATTCTACCTCGCTTATACCGAGAATTATCTGCCATTATGAAAGATATTGGAATGGAGTATCAAGAAATAGATGCATGTCCCAATTATCAAATATTCCACTTACCCAAGTCACTGGCAAGCAGATCGCCTCATTCATCCTCAATTACATCATCTGCCGGTATGGTGTACCCATGTCCATCATCACAGATAACGGTCTTCCTTTCAAAAATTAGGATGTCCGCAAACTTTGTGAGAAATTTCATATCCAACACCGCTTTTCCACTCCCTATTACCCACAAGGCAATGGTCAGGCTGAAGCATCCAATAAAAACATATTGAGGATCCTAAAGAAGACAGTCAATGATGCCGATCGTGATTGGCATGTTCAACTAAATCCAGCACTATGGGCATATCGAACTAGCATTCGAACCCCTACAGGTGCAACTCCTTATTCATTGGTCTATGGTGCAGAAGCTATCTTGCCTATTGAGGTCGAGATACCATCATTACGAGTTTCCTTGCACAATCTCATTGATGACGAATCCTACAGAGTATCCCATCTTCAAGACTTAGAGTTACTTGATGAGAAACGACAAGCTACATACAATCACCTCAAAGCCTATCAGCAGCGCATGAGCAGAAGCTACAATCACCGAGTTAGACCTCGTACATTTGAGGTAGGTGATCTTGTTCTCTGAGAGAATCCTCGCAACCAACCAAACAGAGAACATCAGGGCAAGTTTGAATCAAACTGGCTGGGCCCATATGTTGTCACTGCTGTATTCAGATCCGGGGCATATCAGTTGGCTACTTCAGAAGGAGAACCGCTCGCAGATCCAATTAACATCATGCACCTCAAACGGTTTTATACCTAAGCTGTACAGAGCATCAGGCTCCCCTACATACCAGAAAATACCAAAAACATTCAGAAAAATGTCCTGAAGAAAATACAAAAACATTCAAAAATATCTCGCAAAAATACCAAAAACATTCATAAATGTCTCAACACAAAATCCAAAAAAACATTCAAAATAATTCAAAATCCAAAAACATCGACAAAACCATTGAAAAATCACACAAAAACATGGCAACACCTTGTACATACTCATCCATGCAGATACCAAAACAAACATTGACAAAATACTCACACGAATGACCACTTATCAATCGACCACACAATCAACATCAACACTCAAAACTGTCTTCAACAAGGATGCATTCTTCCTTACCAAAACAAAGACAAGATGACATTTTCTTTGACAAGAAAATTCTGTTTACGCTATCAAATACTTGGTTGATTTATGGTCTAGTAATTTATATCAGGTTCCTACGACATTGTTTGTGTATCTTCGACGCATTATTCCGATGAAGTTCTGGGGCATGTACTAATGGTGTCTACGTGGGAAGTTCACCAAGCTACGTGATCTTATGCCAAATGCAGTCATAGATCATTATGGCTTGCTGACTACAGCGTATACCTCGACCATATGAGCATGAACTATTGCCAAGGATCCATATTCTTTATTCTTTATGTATATACTATTTGTTTGCAGGTACAATGCTTTTTTTTTGGTTCCTCCTACCTCATCCAAACTGGATAAAGGTTTTATCTCTTATTATGGTATGCACTTGTCTCAGGATATGATCAGCCTAAGATCAAGGAGGACGATCCAAGTCATGCATGAAAGGAGATAATCCTTGTCTGTTCCGCAAGCAATACTCAGGTCAACTTGATCCATTATATCAAGTTGCTTGTATTAACTTGCTATATCAAAATCCATGTAAGAAATACTCTGGTCATCTTGAATCTTTATGTCAAGTTGCTTGTATTTTCTTACAACATTTTAAAGCTCAATGATGAAAAATAAAGCACTATGGATCGTCATCTCATCTCATCTGTATATATTGCATTTCGTTGCATTCCATCCATCCATACATTCATAAATAGCTGCATATCATTCATACATAGTCATAATAATGCATACTCTATTTTCCTCTTCTTCCATAGGAATGTAATAGGTCCTCCATTTCTTCTATTTAACATTGAACCCCCCCACCCTCCCCATCTCGATAATCACCATCACATACCCTACATCGTGTCCCAATCAACCTAATCAAGCCACGTTCATCACCATCCATCTCTAAATAGGAGGGATTGTGTTTCCTATCCTAAGTCATCCAATAAGTCAAGAAAGTTACTCTATCTGCACAGATACATCGACTCACACACACCTAGACTATCAACAGATACTCTGATCAAGTATCTTCGGGTCTCAACAGGTAATCGATTATGGTAATCCTAGACTACATCAGGCATTTATCACAATGACCTAGTCTCAATGGGGCTGCCATGATTCCCCACAACCATCCATCACACGCACACACTATCAATTGATTGACCAATCAAACACAATCCAACGGACAATTACCTCAATTGTCTACATCTCAACGAGTATTTTGCTTCATATACCTTGACTTCATCGGGCAATTACATCAATTGTCTAAGTCACATCAGGTCACTTTGATTCACTTACTCAGACTTTATCATGTCCAAGCGACCAACTGACATCAACTGTCACGCTTTGACTTGACCGGGGCAATTAAACCGATTGCACCAGATTGTCCAACCAATTTTGATCAATTGTATCACATCAATCCAAACCCCACACTACATCTGCTATGTATCTCTTGCATGACCTCAGGGTACTTGCTGACTTGTTGTTTCTTCATATTCACTCCATTTTCTCCCATTCTTTCATCATTAGTTCTAATTTCTTCTATTCTACCTCAACTCCACTTTTCATTCTTTTTCGAGAGATCGCCCGATTTTTCAAAAAAAATCGGCCCATCTCTCGAGGGGGCATACCACCCATTAAATTTATATTTTATGGGGCATTTCTTCACACCTATTTTTCTTTCTTTGAAACGATGCGATAAACTGCACCGTCTCAAAAAGGGGCAAATGTAGACACATAAATTTGTCCACTTAATTAAATGAATACTTAGTATTTATTTGATTATTTAACCATCAATTAATAATTAATTAAATTAATATTTAATTAATTCATCTTAACCCTCTTCTCCTATTAATTAAATAAATTATTCAATTTATTTGATTTAATTCACTTAACCAAATTCAGATCATTAATTAAATAAATAAATCATATTTATTTAATTAAATATTCTCTCACATTTAAATAAATTAATATTTATTTAAATCCCCCAAAATCCCACCTCTCACATTTAAATAAATTAACATTTATTTAAATCACCTTTATCCTCCACCCACTTGTATTTTCCTACAAAAGCAAGTTGCACAACTATTTTAAATAAATTATTTATTTAAAATCTTATTTATCCTCACCCACTTGAAACCTTTAATGGTTTCCCTTAAAGTCTTCAAACTTAATGGCTTCCTTCTAGAGTCTTCTCAAACCTTTAATGGTTTCCCCTAAAGTCTTCAAACTTGATGGCTTTAAAGTCTTCAAACTTAATGGCTTCCCTTAAAGTCTTCTTAAGACTTTAATGGTTTTCCTTAAAGTCTTCAAGCCTTTAATGGTTTCCCTCAAAGTCTTCAAGCATTTTAATGCTTTATCTTCATTTTTCTCATTTAAATAAATTAATATTTATTTGAATATTTATCCAAATGCAAATTACACCATTTAATTGAAATAAATGATTTTATTTTAATTGAAAATACCAAAATTTCTCCCACTTGCATTTTCCTACAAAATCCACTTGCATGCCTAAACCCCTTCTAGAATTTTCTAATCACTTCTAAATAACCTAACCCCTTCTCTAAACTTTGTCACATTCCTAAGCAAAAGGGAAGTCACTTCTCAAACCCTCAAAGTCTTTGATAACCATTAAAGGCTTTCAACCTTCAACCTTCAACCACTAAATGACTCAAAGTCTTTGATAACCATTGAAGGCTTTCAACCTTCAACCACTTAATCCCCAAAGTCTCCAATAACCATTAATGGTTACCTCAAACCCTCCCACATGGTTAAAACATTTGTTTTGACTCAACCTCTACCCAACCCAAAGGTCTCATCAGGCCATTAATGCTTTGACCATGATTATCTCTTAAACATTTGCACAAAGGTTTATCCTTGGATTAACTCTTAAATCCAGTGGGTAATCTTAATTTGGACTTGACCCTTAGCCTCTAGATAACCATGAGGTCTTCTCAGGCCTTTAATGCCTCCAACCTCTTCTCTCAACCCAATCCTATGTTGACACTTGTCACCATTTTATTGGTGCCAATTGTGCACATGGATCCCCAACTTTCAAACTTGGCCCTTGATTAAACCATTCAATCTTAACCCTTCATTTCCCCATTTCTTCTATAAATAGAACCCTTCTCCTCAAGCAAAAAGAGAAGCATTAGAGTATTGTTGTTATACTGGCATTAGCATAGAGCTTTCTCATAGCATCACTATCTACACTTGCATAGGATTTGCTTATCATATTCAACCATCTTGAATCTCCATATGGCATCCATGGCTAGTGCTAAAAGCTGAGAGCTACACTCATTTGGGACTTGGAGAGGAGAGGAACAAGGGAGGAGCAACTATGAGCATCTTGATTAGCATTTGGAGGAGTATAGTTTATCTATTCTATGTTTGTATGCTTTCTATTTCATGCTTAATATCTCTCTTGATATGCCTGTTTAGGATAATCTTTTGTTGCTAATACTAACGTTTGTTTCTTATGCTCTTGTGTGTGTTGCCATCAAACAGATTTTCTAATCCTTTTTGCAGAGCATCACCAATTATACATGATCTTGCAGGTCTTCAAACAAAGGGAAAATTTGCATGTCCAGTTTGTGGTCCAAAGATGAAATCTCGTCATTAAACAAGTTTAGGAAAGCAGGTGTTTGATGAGTATAGGCACTTCCTCCACAAAAATCATAAGTATCAAACTACTAAAAAACATATTTTCAATGAGAAAAAAGAGAGTACATCAAAACTACGAAGAATAACACCTCGCCTATGGAAGTTGGAATATAATATAATTAATTGTCAAGGTAATGTCATTCAATCAAATTGTTTATCTATCATATTTGATATGTTTGGAATTTATATTTTTATATTGTGTTTTGTTTACTCTTGATGTAATTGACGATGATTGTCATTGTTAACTTTTTACATTTATATGCTTCATGAAGGTCATCAAGGCATTAATGACCAGCTTCCAAAGGGACTAAAAAAGTCATCCCAAACAATTTAGTAGGTTGCCCTACTATGAGCAGCTACAAATTGTGCATTTGTTTGATGCTGGAAAGAATATAACAGACATTATAGAAAATATTGGATGGAAGGCGTGACAAAGAAAAAATTATCAAAATTTGTAGTGACATTCAAGAATCCAATCATGGAATGAAAAATGCCATTAAATTAAATAGCGATGGAGACCAAATTAATATAAGTGCCCTTCCTTGGTTATTAATAGAGCAGCAAAGCAATGCTATAAAATAAGTAATACAAAAAATTCAATTTCCCACAGGATTTGTTGCGAACATAAATAATATCATAACAAAGAAAGGTGAATTTGGGCCAGGGATGAAAACGTATGATTGACATACCTTCATTAAGGTAATTCATGTTCTTGTATTTTTACTATATATTTGTATACTGCATGTACTGTTCATTGTATTATGTTTAATAGTTTTTGAAAAACAATGAAAAGATCATTTTATAATTGTTGCAGTACGTTCTACCTCTATCTCTCCCAGACCACTTCGACAACAATGTCAATCAAGTTATATACAGATCTTGAAAAATACATGAGGTAAGTAGTGATATTTGTTCAATTTGTTGTATACATATTATATTTGCCATTTGTTTTACTTGTTATGTAATATATTGTATATTATTTTGTTAAGTCTCATTAATATATTTTTGTCTTGAATCACTTGTAGATGGTTGTCATCTAAAAAAATCCATAAATAAGATATAAATTATTGGAAGAGAAAAATTCCTCGTCTAATGTGTGAAATGCAAAAGTGTCTACCTTCGACATTTTTCAATGCACAAGAAAACTACTTCACACACCAAGTTGAGGAGATTGAATTGTGTGGACCTGTACACACAAGGTCAATGTGGATGGTTGAGAGGCACTTGAAATTTTTGAAGGCTTTGGTTCAACAAAGAAAACATCCTGAGGGTTATATGGTGGAGGGATATATGGTATACCATATTATGGTGTACATTACTTAATATCTTCCTAAGTTCACGACAAAGATCCATGTAGATCGCATTTGGGATCCCAACTCCATTAACAAATTCAAAGGGGAGTACCTAAAGGGGAAAGGTAGATTGAGGAAAGTGAGAGGTAATTATTGTTGGCAAATGCACACTCCAATAGGACATTGTAGGTGAATGAAGGTTTTGTCGTTGATGGCAACTTTACAATCCTATGACACCGGCAAGGCAATCCACCGGCACCAACAAAGTTAGATTCTACACCGGTACATAGATCACCGGCACCGGCAGTAAAAGGAACCATACCGACATAGAGGCCGACAAGAATTTTGTTGTTAATATATTTTGTTTATTATTGTAAAATCATTGTAAGCCGACTTGGCAAGTTGTAAATCGAGTCTTATATAAGAGAGATCATTGTAGAACATTTTGTAATAGATAGAGGAATGTAATTAGGTGAAATAAGGTAGAGCTATTATTCAAATTATTGGTTAAGGGTTTATGTAAGAAGCAGAGCAGAAACCAGTACTGGATCTGGCATAGTAGATGCTATTTTGAAGCAGTACAAGACATTCGATTTGTATAATCCATTTTGTAAGTCAATGAGACTTCCCAATTTGTAATTGAGTAGTGAGCTCTAGGTACTTGGCCTTCCTGCATGTGTAGGCCCCTCTTGTAGCAGTAATATTCTCTTATTGGCCAGTAAGTGAATATTGTGGGTTACAAATCCCACCAAGGTTTTTCCCACATCGGGATTCCCCATTAAAATATTGTGTTATGTTGTGTTTTTCATGCGGTTGCTTTTGTCTCTGTTTATTGCATTAATTTATGTTTATCAATACACAATATTAATATGCTCTACATGTTTTAAGTTAAGAAAATCTTACAACCGATTAGATATCGATTCACTCCCTCCTCTTAGTATCTGTGGGAATCCTAACAATTGGTATTAGAGCTTGGTCCTCTATTTTTAGAAGCCTAACAACTTGAGGAAGATCTTGACACTGGTAGAGATGGAAAACTTGATGAAGCAACTTGAAGGAGCTCTCTCAGACTATGATGCAGAAAAATTGAAAAATATCAAACTTGAAGATGATCTAAAGGCTGCTTGGGATATCATTCAAGCACTTCAAGAAAATCTTACTATTTCAAGAAACAAGAGAAGAGAACTTTGTGAAAATATGCAAAATGAGAATGATGAAAAGGAAACTCTTAGTGATCTGATGAATAAACTGAAACAAGAAAACATGACAACAAAGAATGAGATGCAAGATATGACTATGAGATTTTGTAAAGAAATTGAAGATAGAAAGAAGAATGAAGAAGACTTGACTAGAAGACTGAATGATGTTGCAAATGAAAACACAAGACTTAGTTATGAAAATGATATGTTGAAGACAGATCTGATGCATGCACAAAATGACTCAAATGAACTCATGAGATAAAAAGGTATCTTGGAAGGAGAACTGGCTACTGCAAATCAACATAAAGAGAAATTCAAGAAAAGCTCAGAAGAACTTGGCGGCTTGTTGAAGAATCAGAAACCTAATGGTGACACTAATGGTCTTGGCTTTGAAACTGGTGAAAGCTCTGGTACTACAAACACACAGGATCATAGCAAATTGGTAAGACAACCTACTGCTTATAAATTCAATGGCAAATGCTTTAACTGTAACAAGTATGGTCATAGAGCAAATCAATGTAGATCTAGAAATTATCAGAATACCAGTACACCCACCAGTCAATGTTCTAAATGTAACAAAGTTAGTCATAACTCTGAGAATTGCTAAATGAATGTGAGATGTTATGTTTGTGGAAGATTTGGACATTTATCTAATCAATGCAGAACACAAACCGGCATAGGTTATGGAAAGGCTATTTAGAGAAATAATGTGACTTGTTATGCATGTAACAAAATTGGACATATTGCAAAATTCTGTAGAAGTAAGGCACCATCGGTAGACAACAAAGGTCCTGGTTTGAAAGGTAAAGAAAAAGTTGAAGAAGTAAAGTAGGAATTCTCAAAACAATGGATTAGAAAATCAGAATTAAATGGTGTTAGGAATACTCCTCCACCGATAGAACCAAGCAACACTCCACTGGCAGAACAAAGTAGCACTCCATCGAAAGGAGTCTCTTCATCTAATTGAAGAAAATTCTTTTGAGGGTTTGACAATCAATGTGAAATATGCTATTATTCCCTCGATTGATGGTAAGAAGTTGAAATTACTTCTATACCGGTGAATATGTTAAGTAAGTACTTAACCGGCAAGCATTAAATGTGGTAGTTGGAAAAATTGACATTATAAATTAATTTTTTTGGCTCCATTTTACTTCACTAAGCATTCAAACATTCAAAGAGCATGAAATTTCTAGAGCTAAGGCATCTCGAGCAAAGAGGCAAAGCATTTCAGCAATCAATCTTTCCAAAGGAAGAAAAAGGTATTTATCATGGCATCCTCTTTTGTACCTGAATTCATAGAAAACCCTACTGTAGTGGAAGTAATCAAGCACCCTAGGCTTGTTTTTCAATTAGTTCCTGAGATAGCTAAAAAGGATGATAATATTGGCGCATTTTCCTAAATCCCCAAAGGAGTTGTTTTTGTAGAAGACCCTAGAATGTACATCCATTGCCATATAGAAGAATTAGGTGATGAGGAAATCAAGAACATGTACAAGACTGTTATATGTGATGATTCCGGTAATGTGAAACCTGAACACAAAATTATTGAAACCCTAGGATTCACTGAAATTCTTTGCATTCCGACATTCCCCAAGGAAGTGATAAGGATAGTGTTGAGCAGGGTACATGGTGAATTTTTCTGTCTAGATTCAATTCATAAAATTACCAAGGAAGTTGTGAAAGCTGTAACAGGGTTACCTTCCACCGGTAACAGACCTGACAAAACAAAGGTCTCAAATGACCTGGTACTGAACCTAATAGGTGCAACATCTGACAAAAGGTCTTTAAGGGTGAATGATGTAACTGACATAAATGTGAGATTCATTAGCATGATTTTAGGTTATAAAACAACACATGCAATAGACTTAACTCAGTTTCTAGATTATGCATAAAAAGTGCTCATGATATGGTTAAAGATAATGTGAAAATTGATATATGTGAATGGTTAAAGGATGAACTTATTGACAATATGGGAAAGATCAAGAAGGATAAGAAAGGGACATTTAGATTTGGTAACTTACTTGTATGCTTAATGCTACATATAACCAAACAGGTGCCCAGTATAGGTAATAAGAACCTTGGATTTAACATACCGGTAGGGAAATAGTTATTTGACTTATTGAACAACATGGGTGAAAACAGAGAAAAGAATATTAATGAATACTTTCAAGCATTAAAGGCCAGAATGAACACTAGAGTAAGATTATCACAAACAATTGTAGATAAATATAAGGATGACATATGCTTTGTGATTAAGAAGGATGAGATCTGGATGGAAGCAGTTATCCCAAGAACAATTTGGGTTACTGAAATGGGTTATGAGATAGATGATCACATCATTGAAACATATGCTAAAGCCCTTCTGGAAGCACCCAATGAACCTAAGGAAGAAGTATTTGGCAGTGCTAAAACCATTGAGAATCAAATTCAATCCAAGAAGAGAGTGAAGAAAGTAGAAGTAAAAGTGAGGAGAGGTTCAAGGCAGACTAAGTTTATCAAAGAAGATGTACTGAAACAAACCGGTATCACTGAAGATGAGTTACAGGCACAACAACCAGAAACTCACCTTTCACCAGTAGCAACTTCTTTAGAGAGTGACATGTCGGTTGCATTTAAAAGAGTTGTAAGGAAAAGACAACCTTCACCAGTATCCACACCTTCACCTAGAAGAACTAGACAAAAATAACAAGCAGTGAGGCCCCTAGTCAAGAAGTCTACTCCTAAGAAGAAAAAGTTGACACCAAAGAAAAGGACTCAACAAAATATTGCTCTGATTGACAAACTGCTAGATGAAATAACAGAGGAAGGACAATTGAAAAACATCAACAAACTATATGACTCACTATCAATTGATGATAAAGAAAAGGTTGAAAATAGTGTTATCTTACGCTTGGATATCTACAAGAAATTTTTGATGCAAGTTGTAGATGAACTACTAGATGAACTATTCAAGAGACTAGAAGCAAGAAGACAACCTGTTGTAGATCTTGACAAGAAAATAAAAGTTGAAAAATTACTTGTTGTCTACCCAGATAACTCTCTGAAAGAAATAGATGATCTAATTGCAGAGGCTAACCGGTCAGTATTCTCTACTGCACACTAGCATATTGCACTAATGGCTGGAAGAATAAATGAGGTTACAGAAGAAACTAAAAATGCATGGGATATACTCCTTGTTGAGAAGGAAAAACAGGAAGAGTATAGAAACCCTAAACCAATCAAGGTATATCAAGAAGACAAGGATAAGGGAAAAGGAAAGGTTGGTGGACCTCCAAGCATCAAAATAAGTGACAATTTATCCCCACCACCTCTGGTTACTCCACCGGTAACAACAACTGAAGATCAATCGACTGATGAGAGTATGGATATATCACAGGAGGATACAAATCCTAATTCGAAGGTACTATACATAGTTGATGTTGATACTTAGAAGGTCAACATTGTGGTAGATAAGGACACAACCGGCAAGATAGATAAGGCTAGTGAGCTACCGGTAATTGATAACACAGATAACATAGAAAGTAAACCGATAGATGGGAAAGCAGAACAACAAACAGAGCAACAAGCAGAGCATCAAGCTCCAGAATAGGAATAGGTTAATATAGAATCAGTGCCACTGGAAACTACTGAGCAAGACAAACCCTTGTTTAAAGAAATGGAAACACAGACTGACCTACCAAAGGTCACTACAAGCAAGGATATTGCTCCCACCGGCGGAATTCAGAGTGTTGACTCTTCAACTGCAGGATTTAAATCAACAAATGTAACTAAAGTTCTTTTAGATTCTTTAAAGAAAATAACAGATTGTAGTTCACAGGCATATAAAGCTATAGATGACACAATTCCAATTTTGAAGATGATAGCTCCAAAATGCAATGTAGATAATAAGGATTCTTTGAGTCAACTTGACACTTTGTCTAGGTATATTACTGACAACATAATGACAGTTGAACAAATAAAGGAGGAAGCATTCAAAGAGATGTTAGAAAAACAAAAATAGAAATTCTTTGAGGAACAAATAAAGAAGTGTACAAGGTAGTTTGACACACTTCTACCAGAACTGTGCAGCACACTTAAGGAGTTCAAAACTTTGTACAGAGACACTTGTAAGACAAACTTTTTGATAGTTGACATAGACAAGAAAATGAGAAAGATACAGTAGGAAATTAATAAGCTAGCTGACAATTTAATTAATTCATCTGATTCATTATCAATTATTGAGCAAAAGATAACAGGTCTTGAGGAAGAGTTACTAAATCTAGAAAGAGAAAAAGAGAAAATAAAAAGTAAGGCTAAGGATCTGAAATGGAGATTAAGTCCAAAGTTGGACTACCTCGCATGTTTAAGGAAAGAAATATTTGATGCATTAGTACAAGGACAGAAAACACCAGTAGAGCAAATGCAACACCTCACCGGTACAGTTCAGAGGACAGAGGCTGCAATAAAAGACAATAAAAAGTTCATTGAGAACTTGAATTTGGTTCTGGCAAAACTTTTTCAAATTGTAACCAACCGATTACAAGGTTGAGACAAGAAACTACACTCTATTGACACTTTGACAACCTTTGTCATTGATGCCAAAGGGGGAGTAGTGGTATGAGAAAAATCCAATAACTTAGGGATCATCTGCTCAGAGGGAGCACACATTTTTGGTAACAATTTTATGACTTCAATTCTTGGATACACTTCTAAATTTTTCTCATGAGTGTTGCCATCAATGTCAAAGGGGGAGATTATTCGCAAATGCACACTCCAATGAGACATTGTAGGTGATTGAAGGTTTTGTCATTGATGGCAACCTTACAATCCTATGACATCGGCAAGGCAATCCACCAGCACCAACAAAGTTAGATTCTACACCGGCACACAGATCACCGACACCGGCAGTAAAAGGAAGCATACTGGCATAGAAGCCGACAAGAATTTTGTTGTTAATATATTTTGTTTATTATTGTAAAATCATTGTAAGCTAACTTGGCAATTTGTAAAATGACTCTTATATAAGAGAGATCATTGTAAAACATTTTGTAATAGATAGAGGAATGTAATTAGGTGAAATAAGGCAGACCTATTATGCAAATTATAGGTAAAGTGTTTATGTAAGAAGCAGAGCAGAAATCGGTACTGGATCTAGCATAGTAGATGCTATTTTGAAGCAGTACAAGACATTGGATTTGTATAATCCATTTTGTAATTGAGCAATGAGCTCTAGGCACTTGGCCTTCCTGCATGTGCAGGCCCCTCTTGTAGCAGTAATATTCTCTTATTGGCCAGTAAGTGAATATTGTGGGTCACAAATCCCACTGAGGTTTTTCCCATAGTGGGTTTCCTCGTTAAAATATTGTGTTATGGTGTGTTTTTCATGTGGTTGCTTTTGTCTTTGTTTATTGCATTACTTTCTGTTTACCGATACACAATATTAATATGCTCTACATGTTTTAAGTTAAGAAAATCTTACAACCGGTTAGATACTGATTCACCCCCCCCTCTCAGTATCTGTGGGAATCCTAACAGTTAATTATAAGATGTTCATGGACATTAATATGAATACATTTTACATTTGGTTTTTATATATATTTTAGTTAACTAATTATTAATCTTCAATATACATCAATTGTAAATTTCTATTTATTTTTTATATAGATGGTCAAGAGTGAGATGCACTACATTTGTATGTCTCAAACAATCTTGATTGGATGACGATATGGATTGAATGATGTCAACAATCTGGTCGCGCATTAACATGGGAAGGTGTAGCTTAATTGGTTAAAGAAGCTCATTGTAAAGGAGATTCCAATGTTACACAAAGGGAAATTGATTTAGCATATGGTTTAAGAGATAAATAGGTATGTATAAATATATTAATCACCCATATTATTTTATTTTTTTTCAATTGTATTGATGTATATATATATACGTGTGTGTTGTTTTTTGCATACATTCGACCACGAATAAATATGTTTATCAACTGGTGATGCAATAATTTTTACATGTTTGACATATTGTAGGTGAAACACCACAAGGCTATATGGTGCAATGGTCATAAATTTCGCATCAAAAAGTTGGATGACACGAATAAAACTTGTGATTCTGGGATAACTGCAGTCTTTCAGGTGACTAATGTTTCATCTAGAAGCAACATATATCCTCAAGTCTTAGAAAATCAATACTATGAGATTTTAGATATATACTTGAGTGTGATTTTAGGTCCTTCAAATTAGTTTTGTTTGTCATCCAATGGTATAGGGTACAATTGAATGAAAATGATCCTGACAGAACTGTTATTGAGCATGATAATGGATTTACAATGGTTAATACAAGGTTGTGTGAGGGAGCTGGAAACGAGTCTTATGCTCTTCCAAGCCAATGTGAGTAGGTATTTTACTCATAGGTTCCACATAAATTGGGTTGGTCATTTGTTGTTAGACATGATCCTAGAAGAAGGCCAGTAAAGTATAATGTGATGGAAGAAGAAGATACCAAAGAAATAGAAGATGATGTAGATGATGATCCAAGTAAACAGTTTGTTGTTGATGTGCTTGACGAAGATGTCAAAGAAGAGGAAAAATATCATGATGATGTAGGAGTTAATGTTCATGAAGAAGATGATGATGATGATGATGATGATGATGATGATGATGATGATGATGATGATGATGATGATGATGATGATAATGATGATATGACCAAACCTTACAATGTCGATTCTGGATCAGATGATATAGACAAAGAGTTGGTTGAAGAAGAAGATCAATGACATGATTGAAATGTATGAGGTATGCGATTAGTATATATATTATATATTTGATATTTATTTCTTGATAGAATTTTATTTGACTTATATAGTTACATAATTTATTCATTATGTTTTTAATTTTAATGCCATTATATAATTAATTTATAGTAATTACTCTCCTTTAATGAATAATATTAATGTGTCTAAAAATGATAATACTTCCTTTTGTGATTATTCAAGGTGATGTTATACCTAATAATGATATGACCTAATGCTTCATGTCATTTATACATTTACATTACAAATATTTGCATCATGTTGTGTTCCCTACTGAGAAATTTATGGAAAATTTAATGGATGAATCATTTTAATGGTTGTTATGCAATAACACAATGATTCATTACCACAACCTTCTATAACCCTTAACCAAATTAGATTAATTTAACCATCTATTAGCCAAGTAAAATTTTGCAAAGTTAATTTTAAGTTTGTACTGATATTTAATGAAAATAATATGGATATAGAGAGTTTGTACTAATATGTAATGTAAAAAGAGGGAGACATAGGGAGAGACTTGAGATGGAAAGAGAGTTATAGGAAAGGAGAGAGAGACTTTAGAGAGAAAGAGAGTTATAGGAAAATAGAGAGAGATGTGAGAGAGAAAGAGAAAGCAAGGAGAGGGAGAGAATGGACAATATGGGATGGAGACACCTGAGAGAGAGAGAGAGAGAGAGAGGGGAAGGGGAGGAAGAGAAGGAAAGAGAGAAAGAAGGAAAGAGAGGGAGAGATGGATATAGAGGGTGATAGGGAGAAGGGGACTAAGAGAGAGGAAAAGGGAGGGGAAGGGGACAAAGAGAGTGAAAGAGAGAAAGACAGAGATGGAGAGAGAGAGAGAGAGAGATAGAAAAAGGGAGTGGGAGGGAGAGAATGAATAGAATGGGATAGAGAAACCTAAGAGAAAGAAAGAGAGGGAGAGAGAGAGAGAGAGAGAGAGAGAGAGAGAGAGAGAGAAAAGGGAGGGGAAGGGGAGGGAGAGATGCAAAGATAGGGATACATAGGGAGAGACTTAAGAGGGAAAGAGGGAAATAGAAAGGGAGAGAGGGAGAGAGGGGGAGAGGGGCAAAGGGAAGGGGAAGGGGACGAAGAGAGTGAAAGAGAGAGATAGAGATTTTGTACTTAACCATCAATTCCCAAACCTAATTATAAACCTTACTCCAACTCTCACCTCAAGCTTAACTAATAACTCCTAACTCTAATGTTAATATAACTATAACCCTAACTCCAACCTTGATTGAATGTAAACTCTAAACCTAACCCTATTAAAATTCATTAATCCTAATTGAAGTAGATCCCTAATGCATATAATTAACAAAATATATCCAAAATGAACTCATCTAAGATGAATGGACCAATGCATATGAACTTAACTACTGTGAACCTAAGTGCACCTAACAAAATTTGAATGTATCTAAAATAAATGAATTAATGATTGATGTGAAATGAGCCAATACACCCTATATTTACCCTAAATAAATAAAGACCCTAATCAAAACCTTAATAGAATTATAATTATCTTAACCCTTATTATAATTGTAACACTAACCCTAATCATATTTGAATAATTGCAACCCCAACCCTAACACCAAAATTTATCCTAGACCCGAACCCTAATTGAAAATCAATCGGACCTAACCCTAATTGAATATTTACCCTTATTAATAACCTCTAACCCTAATAGTAATAAATTCCCAAAACCTAACTCTAAACCTTACTCCAACTTTGACCTCAATCTTATATAATAGTAATCAATCCTGAAATCTAACTCTTAAATGTATATAAACATTTGGTATTTCTATTAAAAGATATATATATATATATATATATATATATAGAAGCATATATATAAATATTATATTTATAAATAAATATATATAAAAATGTATATATATACTTGGTGTTAAAATAAAAAATTATATAATCATTATAAGGAGAGCGTTGGAGAAGGGTTGTTCCTGGATAACCTTAAAAAAATCACTGAGGCTAGATTGGGTTATGACAGATGGACATATGAACTATTGAAGAACCTAGGAAAAAATGGGAAATAGATGGATGAGAAAAGGAAGGAAGATGATAGGAATAAGAAGCAATGGAAGCAGGACATGGAGGAAAAAGTTAAAAAAATGGCAGCTCAGATTGGCTATCTGGAAGAAGGGAAAGTGGCAATGAAAAACCTGTTGGGTTTGATCCCGAATATCTTGTCTGCTATTACAAAGAACCTAGAGGATATCTCGAAGGTCCTCGATAACTCCACCTCTCCCAAACCGGTGGTGGACCTCAACATGGATGAAGATGCAATCGAGATTGGAAGTGGGGAAGCTACACCTGGTGGAGCTGCAAAGAGAACTAAAGCGAGTGTTAAGAAAGCTATTGCTGCATCTGCTAAGGAAATCCCTAATCTTAGGGATAATATCAAAGACCTATATGGGATTAGAAGTAACTTACCTAATACCCTAAAAAACATAAATTAGTTCCTTTTGTCTAGTCTGGCTGGTTTATGCTGGTTTTTTGGGGCTTTTGCTGGTTTTTACTAGTAATTTTGTTGATTTTCCTATTTTTCCTCCTGGTTTCTTAATGCTTTTATCTTGTAAGGTCATTTTTTTAAGGGTTTTGGGGCCCCTTCAAAAACTTCTTTTACTTTAATCAAAAACATTATAACATTATATATGAATAGCACAAACTAATATAATCATAATTGATGATAAAGAAAATAAAATTGTATGCACAACAAAACACTTCATTGTTGCGCGTAGGAGCTCGATCATAGGAAGAGGAGATTGGAGTTTCCTCTAGAGAAAAGGATTTTGGGAAGAGGATTATTCAAATGGGTTCTAGCGATGAAAATCTCCTTGCCTGGGATTCGTCATCCAGGTTGGGTTGTTTTTTTTTCCTCTGTAGATCGATTTATTTCCTGGAGAATGATTGTGTATGTTGATTTTTTTGGTTTTGTTCTCTCCTCTTGTGTTTGTATTTGACCCTTTGATGTAGTCTAGTTGCTTTAATTTTGGGTTCAATATTATCTGTCTAGTATTCATATTCTTGTTATTGATTTGCAAAACCCTACACAAGGAATATGGAATATTAATTTGATAAAACATATTCAAATGTAATATGGATTAATGTGACATTTATTTCTACTTATTGCTGCACCCTACACAAGGAATATGGATTAATTTGTTCAAACATATTTAAACGTAAGTGAAGAAAGAGAGCCTAGACCTCAAACATAACACCAAAATCTAAATACGAAGAGTGAAGCATTGGTACCTCAAACCTATTTTAATTATTTAAGTTTATGCCAATATGCCGTATGTACTATTTGATGTGTGTGATATCATTTTGGGATCAAAATGCATATGGATATGTCAGGTGTCTAAGAAATTATTGCATCTCATCATACAAATTCCATTCAAAATATTACGGGGAAATCAATCTAGCTTCTACATGTGCGAAATATATAACATGTACTTCCATCTTGGGTACGACCATCTACATCATGCCTTACTAATAATTACTTTAGTATTAATCTGCATTAAAATGATCGTAATCTTCCAGTAGTTTCGAATGTTGTGAATGTGGTGAAAACAAAATGCAAAGCCAATCTTCCTCAAATTTGGCAGAATTACAGAGTTTGATAATGTTGCCAACAAGAGAATATTGGCCTGAAAACTATAGGGTTTCTTTGAGAGTGGAAGAATGGGAGGAGCCTTTTAAGGAACATGTTGTGGATGAACAACTTGGTCAAGTTTTTAACTTTCAGTGTTAGCATTGTAGGAGAAGTGTGAAGAAATTTTTTGGCAAGGAGATCCTTTACCCTCATACAAAAAGAGTAATATGTCCCTCACAACTTATCTCCATTTTCCTTTCGAATGCTCTGGATTTAATGCAATCTTGGAAGGATTTGGAACAAATTGCAGAGGAAACTATTAAGCAGGAACTTAGGATGAATAATAAATTATTATTAGCAGTCCAAAAAATGACCTTTGGCGGGGGTAGACTCATGTTGGAAATGTGTTTTCTATACATTTCTTGTTGAACAAAGAGTCTTTTGTAGCCTTGTACGACAATATGAAGCATTCATTGGAACTTTGTAATGTTCAACCTCTGCAACAATTGGTAAGGAATTTAGGTTGTGCCCTTGATTCAAAGCTAAGGAGTAAGGCTTTCTCGAATGTGCATGCATTGTTATCTATAATGGGTCATGAGCATGTAATTACCTCTCCATTGTTGGTTACGGGCTCACTAGTTGATAGGGCTTGGCTTTCGTTGTTTGCAGATTCCCCAAATGACAGTCACTAGCCTTGTGGAAATCCTTCCCCTGTTGCTTCTTTCGCATCAAACACACTACTGGCAGCCATTCCATCCACTTCATAGGGTATTGTGGAAGATGTTTTTGATTATCCATTGGGTCAAACCCACAATGATAATCATGTACTCATTGATGAAGATGCTGACGAATTCCAACCAATGGGGGAATGATTTATTTATTTTGGAAGTTGATACCACTTTTTGGAAGTATTACTACATTTTTTCATGGGTAATTCAAGTATCATGCTATCATGTTTTGGTAAACAATAACATAATTTGCTTCTCATCTCTCTGATATATTGGCTTTTAATCATGGATATAAGTAAAAAGTTATTAAATGATTATTCTTGCTTAGTATTTTGATAGCTAGGGCTATTAATTTTGACAAGGGACTATTACCTTAAGAATCGAGGGTGAATATGGTAGTTGGGATGGATGCTGCTCATCACCTCATTTTTGCAGATTTTGAGCATTGGCTCTCTTTTTTGTTTCATAAACTCCTCCTATGTAAGAAATTTAAGGGTCAAAATATTGTTGTAAATGGGTTGTAATTTTTTTTTGGGGCCAATTTTGGCTGCATATGACAAATTTGATGTAAATGTAGTCTAGGGTTATGTTTTTGGGGGCCCAATTTTGGCTACCTTTTTTATGTAACAGGGACAGATGGTATTTAGGCATATGGGGTTTTTTATATTTTAGGTTGGATTGGAATCACTTACAATGTGTATTTTTTGGGCAAGAAATGGAGGTTTTCTTGTTGGTTCTTTCCTTCAGGAGCCCTTGAACCAGTTTTATTATTAATATATTATATTAGTGGCTTGCCACTTTTGCCTAAAAAAAAAAGCTAACAAGGAATAGTTTAATGAAGTAGGGAGACTTACAAATTGATATCTACCCTTACATAGTACATGCAACCATCTTGTTAGTAAGGAACTGACATTGAATGCCAAATTGGTGACAAGCCTGTCCCACAAGTAACAAACTCAAACATTCCTAAAAAAAACATGTGGAGCATGATGCACACATGAGTATTTATATGAATGTGGTAGACAAAATGGACATATTTGAAGCAAATGATGGAATATCATAATGTGGGTAATATGGGATCATTTCCATTGTGGATGACAAGATGGTGACAATATAGGACCTTCAAGGTGATGTGAGTGAGCAAAGAGTGATGCATTTTTGGCTAACAAAAATAGCTTTGAAATATAATCATGATCATTGTTGCTCAAAAAACTATGAAATTTACTGAGATTTTTGGGAAATGGCCTACTTTGACTGCTTGTATCTTTTCAAGATCAACATGAACACCATTACTATACATAATGTATCCCAAGTAGATATTATTCATACCTTATTTGGTCCAATAGATCATAAATGGGAGGAATTGGATACATGCTCTTTATAATAACTATGTTAAAAGCTTGACAATCAATGTACACTCACTGTATTCCATCTTTCTTATCAAGAATAATTGAGCTTTCACATGGTAAGGAACTGATGTAGAGCATCCACCAATCTCAACCAATTACAGAGATTTATTTCTCCCAACTTACCTAATCTATAGGTAACAAACTCTCAAACTCTCACAAGGTTATTAACCCCTCTCAAGTTACTCAGCATACCAAAAGACTCACTCCTACTCCACAAACCCACTCAATCACTGTCAAACATTCCCCTTGGGCATACTCATATTTCACAAACCCATCTTGAGGACTTCCACTCCTTGAATCACTTTAACTCTCACAATTTGACTTCCACAAAGTAATTCCAACTAGGACCACCAATGGTTTAAAGACACATCTCCAAATGCTTATTTTTTAGAGGACTCATCCAAGAATCACCATGAACCAGTTTACAAAAAAAATGAATAATAAAACTTAAATAATGTAGCCTTGGCTCAGATTGTCACATGGAATTCTCAGGAAAAGTGTAGAAAATGTCTAAGTTTCAATTGATTTCTCTCCAATACATCCAACAACAACCTTGGACCGACCTTCCAAGGTCTATTTATTCCTTAAAATAGTAGTTACAACTACTTCCAACCGTATTTACAACCATATGTACATTGAACACAAATATGCAACTTTATGACATGACAACTTTGATAGTTTTGATGACAACATTGTCCAACATTGATAATTTTTTATCCTAGACTCTCCTATGATCCCCAAAACATAAAATGAGGTAAAAATAGGTATAAAACAATATTACATCATATTAGACATCAAATTGGATCCATTAGACACTTTTCCCACTCAATGACAACTTTAATAATTTTTGACAATTTATGAGTAATCTTGTCAATATGAGCAAATTGAGACTTGACATGACACATAATGGTAATAATGACCTAATTACACCAAAAATGATCATAAAAGACCTTATTTACATATTGAATGCTTAAAAACACAAAACTTCAATAGCTGGTCTCAGGGAGGTTTGATGGACAATGAGGTGCTCCTGCACTAGGAACTCAACCTAATGTGTCCCATTTGAATTAATTTTTGGATTTGTAACTTGATTTAATCATTCTCCAAAATTGATTCCATACTCAACAACCTTTAAACATACCCACTCAACCCAGCCAAACGAAATGGATTTCTAACACTGTCTAATTAGGATAGCCAAGCATAAGTTCTGAGATAGTCAGAAGTATTTGGCTTTGGTATTGTTTCTTGACTCGCTAACCCTTTTTCATACTCCAATAAATTTTCTCCACACTATTTCCTTCTCCTTATTCATTCACCCAGTAATTCCTTTGCATGTGATTCAACATTCACTCACTCCTTTGCTACTATATCATGACTGAGACACAATTTCAGTCATGCTCCATTATATTTGCACGTGCCAACCTCCTCATGAAGACCTGCACTTATTACACAATGAAAGAGAAGCATAGTATACATCTTTCTACCCTTTTGTG
The DNA here is from genome assembly GCF_030272615.1 of Cryptomeria japonica. NCBI lineage: Eukaryota > Viridiplantae > Streptophyta > Pinopsida > Cupressales > Cupressaceae > Cryptomeria > Cryptomeria japonica. The sequence goes on along the minus strand of NC_081406.1, from coordinate 480,847,417 downwards.
AGGCTTCACAAGGGTGGAAAGATAGGGTTTACATTTTTCCTTGGTCTTTGCAAACCATAGGGTAGGGTTTAACTGTTCTTACAAAACATGAAATATCTTCTTCAAAACTCAACAAAAATGTATGCATTTTGTTTTCCTATTTGTCCCTTAAATTTTCTTTATCTTTGTCTACTGATGTTATATTTTTGCATTTATCATATTAACATTAAATTTTCTAATACTATAAGATGTATGCATATTCAATTTAATAGTATTTGATTTTGAACTCTGTTAACATGCAGAGATATATCGAGTAATACGCTTCATGGTCCAATTCCTGCCTTGCTTGCAAAACTCACAAAACTTTCAACATTGTGATTTTATTCATATTATAATTATTTATGGTTGTTCTACTTAATTGTTTTATGCTCACATTATATACATGCACATTTAGATTACTATCTGAACCCTAGCCTTCATATAAGATGTAAGCTAACATATGATAAATGAATTACGTATGTAGGACCCTGGACCACTTTAGCAAGGATCCTGCACAGTCTACATAAAGGTAAGGCGAGGATTATTCTCATGGATCAGTAGGTATAAGTCAATACACCCTATATAAACCCTTCATTATTTGGTTGCTTTCTCTTTACACCCATCTTGGAGTGGGTTAATAATAAGCCAGGTTTTAGCAACTATATTTTGTCAAACCTTTGTTTTTTTCTCACCTAAATCACCTTGACACATATATGGTATAGATCATTCCAATTTCTCAACTCTCCGATATGCTTTAAGTGACCAGGAAGACTATTTTTCTGAGTTTTTGAAACTCCAAAATTACCAGGAAAACAAATTTGCTCCAAAATTTCAATCTCAACCTCAACTTTAGGGGTGACTTCTTCATCAACATTACCCTCAATGATGAATTTGAGGAAAAAGAATGAGACATTCTTATCAATCCATGTAATGGACCTTTGAAAATCCACCCTCAAATCTATTTGCAACATTTGCAAAAAATCAATAAGATATGGTGAACAATCCATTACAAATTCTTGTAGTCTCTCTCCATGGAATCCTAAAATTTAATTCCTCTCATAATAACAATTGACCCTCTACCAACTATCTATCTCATTTGATGGAGTGTAGGTACCACCAAATAAGTATTTTTCAGATGTGTCTTCTTCGAGTGAGGGAAATTCAGGAAGAGAAGAGGAAAGTGAGACATGTAGTAGGTCTAAAAGAGGGAAATCAACTAGAGGTCAAAAGTTAAGAAGAAAATTCCATAAAAGCATTGAATTTTTTCTTGTTGAAGGGGGGTCATGTTCTTATGATGATGAGAGAATAGGCAATATTGAGGTTCCCTTGAGGTACAAACATCTATAGAAACAATGGGTACCCAAGGAACTTCCTCCAATAAACACTGATTTTTGTGTTAATGAGAGGATATATCGCATAGCACCATCATCATTACATGGTTTGGGCCTATTTTACATGGATGACATAAAGGTATGTTACAAAAAAGCTGCTAAATTGATGGAGTATGTCAGACCCTGTTACATTTACAAAGATTAGATGCAGCTGGTTCGATATACACGAAGTATGCGTAGGTATGCACTGTCAGAAAATTATATATAGCTAAAAGATAATGATCAAAGTAAAAGAGTGGCTATGTAAATTGATGGAAGACCAAAAGCAATAGGGAATATTGCAGGGTTTATAAATAGTACACGACCTGGGTCAACTAATAGGCAACCTAATGGCATATTCGAGGCATGTGAGGCAAACCGTGTATTCGCATGTGCGATAAAATCAATAAGTGAAGGGGAAGAGTTGCTAATCGATTATAATTTGAATCGCATAGGTATAAACAAAGTTACTATCATGGGGGTGGTATGTACTATATACCATTAAACCAACCTCCAATTAATGACTCCAATATACCATTTTATTATTAGTTTTTTCCCTAAGTCTATTGGTTTCATTTCACTGATTTTTTTTTTATATTTAATTTTTGTCACAGCGCGACATTGATCATAGGGGGGAGGCTCCGACCCATAGCACAAATTGGGATGCATCTCTGGGCACTTCTACCCAGTAGGTAAACCTGATTTTAATTGTACAAATTAGATACGAGAAAAATATTATATTATTATGTTCTTTTCTTTAGGGTTTTAGATTAATTTTGATAATGTTAATAATATTCTTGTCATAGTTGGATGTTCGGGGAAAGACACTTATAGTAGCTGACATCATCGATACATAGGTAGACTCACTATTATGTGATGATGACATCACATATTCCACAAACCCTGCTGAAATGATAAGAAAGACACAAAAAATAAATTAATAAATAAATCCTTAAATTGTTATTCATAGTCCCTCAAACTGATGAGATAAAAGAGAGGGTGAAAAAAATGACTGAGAGATTACAAAACTTGCAAGGAAGCTGTCAAGAAATCTTTAATTATAACATAAGCTCATTCATGGTCATAAGTTCATTCATGGTTTATATTTTATACTCTTTTATGTCATGAACTAAAATATGTACGTGTTGTTTTTACAGTATTTTTAGCATCTTCATGATGTTGCTGGTCATGACCAGGGTACTTTAGGTAGTTCAGGTGCTGGCCATGTTCCTATGCATACACCACCTCATATTTTTACATGTTCTTGTCCTTTCGTTAATGTGTTATTTCTCATATATTTAATGTATTATTTAAGGTACTTCAGGTGTTGTCCATGTTCCTGTGCATACACCACCTCATCCGACCCCATCATCCGCGCCTATATTACCAAGTGCAATGTTAGCAACACACAACATGCAGGCATCAAGTAGTGCACTGACCTCTAGCTGCACCAAGCACAGGGTAGAGGGTGCAATAGGACATGTACTTGGGGATGCAAAGGCCACTAGTGGTGATATTTTATGTAGTACCCCTTCTTGATCGAACTTATTAGACTTATATTTTGCTGAAGTTGACTTTTCAGTTGTTACAGTACTGCTAAACATTATTCAGACTTATTTGATATTATTTCATGCTTTAACTGGATATGTGATGTATGCTTTATTATAGTATTTCAGTACTTATGATTAGTGCTATTTTTACGGATTATTGTCATGGACTGCCACTTTTACCTTACATATGCGATGTGTATTTATATGTTGCGTGTTTGCAAGTGTATTGGATGCAAGGGGATGATTTTCCTTCACTCGGTCTAGTGAGACAGGGAACGTCATGATTCTCCTCCATCGGTGTGCATGTCATATATTCTATATTTGTATGTATGCATGTGTGGTTCGATGATGCAGGATATTGCAGGTACAAGTATCGGGTAGGTACGGGGTATCGTCTCCACCTGGCTTCACAGGTCTGAGTGTGCCTTATATGTCCGATGGGAGTGGAGGAGATAGTTGTTGACCCTAATTCTTACCCTTAGTCTACTCATGTGAGTGTTATTAGTTGGTTGTCCTTTCTTTTTGTTCGGTCTTCGAGTCTTGTTCGTTTGACTTTTTCAGAGTCTTCATGTGGTTTTCTTGGTTTGTGTGCCCTAGTGGGTTCGATTATTTATTTGAGTTTATGACGTCATTTCATTGTTGGTATAAGTAATTTATGTATTATTATGCCTTTGTGTTATGGACTTAGTTAATTGAGTGAAGTTATTAGATTTAAATTAGTAATTGCTTTTATTGGAAAAGTGACTATATTTAAATCAAGTAGAAAAATAAAATAATAAAGTTAATTACTATTGCTTTTAAATTTAAAGAAAAATAAACATAGAGTTAAATTATTGTTTTTTCACTTTTTTTGATAAGTTAATTAAATTCCATGGAGAAATAAATGAATTTTTCAAAGAATGATAAAATTCCCATTTACCTTTTTAAAGGAAAATAGAAAAGTAAATGTTATTATTTAAATTATTCTGGATGAGAAAACATTTCAACCTAAAAGTTTAGGTTAAAATATTTTCCTATTTATTCCTGTGAGTGCTTTGGAAGAGGGATGCATATTTTTGTAGAAGGCAAATTCTGGAGATTGTTTGAGAAGAAGGTTTTGGTTTTGGTTTGGAAATCTATTGCAGGATTGAAGCTCTCCAACAAATTTCTTCCTGGAAAGCTCCACAGGTTGGATAGCCTCTACCTTGTTTGTTTTCTAAAAAAAAATCTATATTTCTTCCCCTTCTTTTGGATGTTGTGAAAAAAATGGATTAAATGATTGCAGTGGTTTGGAATTAGTTGTTATGAGATTTATTGAGAATTTCAGTCCACTTTTGATTAAAAATGCAACTCCAATCTCTTTCTGATTTATTTCATGTTAAGTTTTTGGTTTAAAATCAATGCTTCCATTTTTGTTTATGAATGAAATTTGATTTCCTGTTTATTGTAGTTTTTAAATTTCTGAAATCGGGGGAGTTATACTGGCAAAATTTTGCCAAAATTTCCTCCTTGTGCCTCCAATTGATTAAATTTCTTTCTGGTAGTTTCAAATTTGTAGGAAATTCAAAGTTTAAATTCCTCTTCTTCCATTCCTGTTTTGGCCCAAAAATTCAATTGGGGATTGCCAATCTATTTAGTTTCCAGCCAATTTGGCTTTGTGAAAGAAATTGTCTGGTTTTTGGTGCTTTTCACAATCTCTGTTTTGTCTCAGAGATTGAGTTTTCTGGTATATTTATTTATCAGTAATTATTTTTGTGTGCTATAGTTTTACTCATTTAAAAAAAAATTATATTGTTGTGATTTTTTTTACTTTGTTGTCTTAGAGTGGAGAAATGGAGATTTTAATATCTCTGTTAAATTTTTGTTAAAAAAAACTCTTTGAAATTTTAAAAATTTAATTTAAATTTTTTTAAAAAATTGGATTTATGGGGTTGAGTGGCAGGGACCTGGGCTCAACCCAGCCACACACCCCCGAGCAGCTTGTTGCTCTCCCCATATGTGGGGATAGCAACAGCGCTGCTACCTCATATATGGGGTAGCAGGCTTGCTGCTACCACGTATATGGGGTAGCAACAAATTTGCTACCACATATACGTGGTAGCACGCTGCTGCTGCAACTTGTTTTTTTTTATTATTAAATAATTTAATTAATATTTGTTTTTAAAAAGTTTTTTTTAATTATTATTTTTTTTATATAAAAAAATAATAATAATAAGATTATTAAGTATTTAGTTATTTCAGATTAATTGGGTATTAAATTTTATTTTTGTTGGGAAATTAATTTTTCATTTTATTATATATATTTTAAATGTGATATATTCATATGGTTTATATTCGAAGAATATATACTTATGTACTTATATTATATTACTATATATATATTTAATTTGGAATTTAATTTATTTTATTGAAATCATTTAATTGGGTTTATTTGTAAATTAATCATGAATATATGTTAGGAGGTTAATTTTGATGTGGTTAAATTTAGCCTTATTGGACAAATGACAACATTGAATTTCTTTTATTAATATAGTTGCATTTTCTAATTCTCTGGAATATCTTTAATTGCAAGTATTTTATGCTTTTGGCTGTTTAAAGAAAAGATTGCCTGTATTAGGATCTTAGTGTAAATGGTATTTGTAGTCAAAACTAATTTTCGTTGCAATTTTCGTTGAGTTGTCATTATGTTGTATAGTTGTTATACCCCTTGGTCAGGTGTTGTTGTGTAATCCTGTTGATGTGAATTGTTGTGTGTTATGTTCCAATGGTCAATCCTAGGTTATTGATTTGTGCATCCTTCACTTGTATTTTGTCAGGTTTAATTATGGCTATCAGTTTTGCCATAGGGTTCTCGTAGACAGGCCGTACTTGATAGTGTCCTATGAGAGTGGCTTTCGAGTGGGCACTGCACCCAAAGTGGTTGGTAGGATAACCCCTCGAAAGTCAGTTAATAAGTGATAATCTAAAAATTGATTAGGGGTGGGTAGTTATAAATTCTAATTAAGATATTGCACCCCGCTCATGGTTGAGTGCTCGCATAGGCTCAAGGTGTTGTGGGAAGGCCTGGAATGGCAAACCTACCACCTTGTCTTCATGAAAGGTTGGTAGGGTTTGCATGATGCTTAAATGGAGCCGGGGGTTCAGGAAAGGTTACCAGGATAACCCAGGATGGGGGTCGGGACCTACGGAGGCCTACCTAGGGTAACCATCTTAAGCCATGTGATGACACTCTCTCTTTAGGGTCACTAGTATTTTGTGAGTCGAGCCACATGAGTATAGTGGAGTCTTGATGTACTGTGTACTTGTCTTGTTTTCTTGCTTGAGGGTCTTCTACTATCTCCTAGCACGGTGGGGTGGTTCCATTTTGGGATCACATGGTCAGGTGGTAGTGCCACTTCCCATCGGATATTTTGGTTTGTACCTTCATGCAAGGATTGGCTTCGCTGGTGTACCTTTGGTTCATGATTCATGTATCAACTCATGTTCATGGTTATTGTGCCTTTGAAACCATGTGGTCATTGTATCAGTAAACTATGTAACCTTGGCATTGTAATTATGTATTTCATTTGTGCTATTGGAAGCCATGCAATTATTGAGTATTATAATCTTAATTTAGTGGAATGTATGTTATTTCAGTTATCTTTATGCCTATGTGTAAATGCTTCATTGAAAATCAATATATTGTATCACTTTAAATCTTTCTATGTGAAATTCAGTTTATGAATATGATGTAATTTTATTGCAATTGAGTTATCTAATTAGATGGATAATTGGATTAACATTATGGTGTTGTTTTTAGTTACAAAGTAATCTTCATTGGTAACCCTTTAGGATGTCATTGTTAGACTTCCACTTGTGTTATTATACGTGCAATAAATGAAACATCACATCGAAATAATAAATTGCAAACAATTTTTTTTTAATCACACAATAGAAGCAAAATTCATGATATTATGCAAAAATGTAGGGCTCTGAATTCAATAGAGCGCCCACAGAAGATGACATGAAGATTGCCTTCTAGCAAGGCTATGGAGCCGTGGATGAATGCCTAAGAGTCTTGAGTGGGTAAACACAAGCTTCTAGTGCATCCATCATGTAGGTAAATAACCTAAATGAATATTATTTAAAATTGAATACTTGAGCAATAATCTATTCGATATTAATTTCCACCATAAAATGAATAGATTTGTTTTAAATAAGCAAACAATGATAACAATGAACATGACATTGGAATGCAACCTACTGAGGGTGGAGCACAACCTACACATGATGAAGGTCGTGGTGTGCATCCCAATTCTGGAGGTATTCATGTGCTATACATTTTTTTTTATATAATTATTAATACAATTAAATATCTTTAATTGCAATTGGTGTAGTAATTAATGTAACCTTTTCTAATTTTACTTTAGAGCATGTAGAGCATGATGAACAATTTGAGCATGATCAAGATAGACAACATAAGGAATGTGATGTGCCCCCATCAGGTAAACAGGACCACTGTTATTCTTTTAAACAAATTTAATTGCAATTGGTGTATTGATTAATGTAACCTTTTGCGTTTCAACTCCAGAGGATTTAGAGGGTGTTCAACATATTGAGGATGAGGCTAGATGACATGATCAAGAAGATGATGTGGCCCCATCAGGTAAAGAGCATCCCTATAATGTTCTTTTAATTAATAAAATACTTGTAACACAAAAAAAACTTATCAATTTAACCCATTTCTATGTTATTGCAATAGACCCCCCTTTGCATAGGCATCCACGTCGTGATTTCAACACTAGGCATACATTAAGATCATGCACAGAGGGCACAACAACTAAAGAGGGGGAAAATGATGAAGAAAATGTTGCTCCACTTAGTATTTACTTAGCTTAAAAAAAAAGAAAAAAAAAAGAAATTATTGTAATCATATTATGTGTTAATGAATGTTACGTGTTAATGAATGTTAGACGATAATGAATGAATGTTATATTTTATTAATGGATGAAATAATGAATGAATTCTATATGTTAATGGGGAATTTAGAGTGATGTTGGGTGGGGGGGGCAAATGAGCTTATACATTCATGTGGTTGGTCATGTTAAGTAGAGTATATTAAACTATTCTTGAAACAAACAGAAGCTCGATAAGGTAACACACTTTCCAATATTTCATTATACTCCATTGTTAATCTTATTGAATAATTTATATTTAATCTTAATTGTAGGGTCCAACAGAGCCAACACAACAAGTTACTTAGTGGAGACCATCATAGGTAAGGTCCCTGATTAAGATTTCTGATTTTTGTTTTAGTTTTTTGTTTATGTATTAGCTTGTTGTTTATCAAGCTTAATTCAACATTGAATCAGTTTGAAACTTTGATAAAAATTGCATCAAATAGAATCAAATAACATCAAATAGCAAATGTATTGGCTAAAATTCACCAATTATGTATCCTTCATCCTAATGTTGAGTATAATCTTCATATACCATTCATCCTTCCATCAAGTATCGACACCCTTATCTCTTCTTATTTTACATCATCTTGTATGAGATCTTCTTCTACCCTAGGTTCCCTTTCTTTAGTTATCTCTTCCTTAACATTGACTTTTGAAACATTAGTCTTTTCAAGAACTCATTCCTCATTATTTGTTATATCAATGGTCTAGGATTTTTTGCTTAGTGGTATCCTTTTCTAGTATGTTATTTGGAAATGTTGAGATTGTAATGCCTCCTACTGTTGATGATGGTTTAGGAGGAGAGGCCTATTTTTTAGAGTGGAGGAAGAAATAATATCTTTCTCTTGTGAACAAGTGGACTCTAATCTTATTATTTTCTTCCTTTGGAGTGGTTGGTCTTCTTGTCTTCTTTAGAAGATTCAATAATCATTTGTTTGGAACCTTTTCTTAATCTCTTATGGGCCATTGGAATGTGTGGTATGCAAAGGAAGAAATAATTCGGTATATGCAAGAATAAGCAGAGCTTTACACACAGACATCATTTGAAGGTGAAGCAAGGTTTTTGTGAAGACAATCAGAACTACACCAGTACTGAATCCAACATAGTAAGATGCTATTTTGAGCAGTACATCCTTATTGGATTTAACCATCCAATTGTAGTCAGTGTGACTCCTATTTGTGTTTGAGTAGTGAGCTCTAGGCGCTTGGCCTTTCTGCATGTGCAAACCCCATTTGTATACACATACTATCTATAGTAGTATCATCTGATTATGGGTAAGGTTTCCCACCATGGTTTTTCCCCTTACAGGGTTTCCACATACAAATATTGGTGTTGTGTTGTGGATGTTATCATCTTTCTATTTCATGCATTAATCTTTATCGGTATTGTAATTAACTGATAAAACTGTCTGTCGGCATAAAAATTTGGTTTATCGGTATTGAGCATTAAAGTTGGTTAAGTTGTTTTGGTTTGAATTTATTTGACAACTGATTCACCCCCGCCCCTCTCAGTTGTCCTTGGGACCTAACAATTGGTATTAGAGCATAGTCCTCTTTTTGTAGAAGTTTAACAGCTTGAGGAGATCCAACGTCTACTAACTATTTATGGAAGGACAGTCCTAAACTTGATGGAACCAACTATGGCATATGGAAGATCAGGATGGAGACACATTTGAATTGCATTGGAAAGGACATCTAGGAAGTTACAAAGAATGGCTATACTACTCCTACTCCCGGTCAGCCTAATCCACCTACCTTAGGAAAAAATGAGGAAAATGATTGCAAAGCTAGAGAAGCACTTTTGAGCGCATTATCAGATCAGCAAATCATGAGATTGTCAGATAGATCAACTATCAAAGCTATTTGGGATTACTTGGAAACATTGAATGAAGGAGATTCCATAGTCAAAATTGCAAAACTTGAAAGCTTCCGAGTCAGTTATGAAAATCTGAAAATGGAAGAAGATGAAAGGATTTTTGCTTTTATGGAAAGAGTAAATGAAATTGTTTTGGGTATTGAATGTTGTGGAGGAACCTTAAGTGAAGATGAAATTATTTCAAAAGTTTTAAGAGGATTTCCACCGGCATATAAATTAAGGTTACTGCTATAAATGAGTTAAGAACAATGCCTAATACATTAGTAACTAGGGATACATTGATTGGAAAACTTTCAGCTTTTGAAATTGAGGAATTTGGTCTTGTTGCTACTATAAAGATAGATTTATCTTTTAAGGCATCAACATCATCTGCACCATCATTTGACAAGTCTGATTGGAAAGCCTTTTATGCAAGAGAACTTGAGGAAAGCAGGAGAGAAAATGAAGAACTTGAAGCACTATTTGCAAGGAAAATGCCTAAAGGTCTAGTTGGAAGTAAGTATGAAGGTAAAGCACCCTTTAAATGCTTTAACTGTAATAAGATTGGTCATATGGATTCTAGATGCCCTGATAGACATGCTAGACTAAAAGAAGAATCTAGGAGAACATACAAGCCTAACCCTGAATATCAAAGATACATATTTAAGAAGAATAAAGATAAATCTTGTTATTTTGTTGATGAAGGAGTCACTGATGATTCTGATGAAGATCTGACAGACAATGGATGGGTTTTTGTTGCTATAATAGAAGATCAACTGGCACCTACTATTCAACCGATAGAGCAGGCCCTGGTAGCTAAAGTTGAAGTTAAGGATGAATGGATCATTGATTCAGGATGCTCACATCATATGACTGGTGATAAAGGTAAATTCTTGAACTTTCAAGAATATAATGGAGGTCTAGTAAGATTTGGAGATGATAAAGCTTGCTTGATCAAAGGTAAATGTACAATATCTCTTGATGGTAAGCATAATACAGACAATGTTTACTATGTAAAAGGTTTAAAGCATAATCTTTTGAGTGTTGGTCAACTAGTTGGGAAAGGATTTCAGTTACAATTCAAGAATGGAAAATGCAAAATTATGAATAGAACTGGTTTGGAAATTGCAACCGGTAATCAAACTAGAGGTAATATCTTTCATTTGAATAAGAGTGAAAAGACATGCTTGATTGTGCATATTGATGAAAGTTGGCTATGGCATAAGAGACCCTGTCATGTAAATTTTGATTGCATGGTAAAAATCAGTACTACTAAGGCAGTTAGAGATTTACCTAAGACTGTTAAACCTCGCAATCCGGTATGTAAGGAATGTCAATTTGGAAAACAAGTTAGAGCAACTTTTAAAAGTATTCCAGAAAAATCCAATAATTCTCTTGACTTAATTCATACTGATTTGTGTGGTCCAGCTAGAACTAAAAGTTTACAAGGTGATAGATATTTCATGCTAATCATTGATGGCTATTATAGAATGTGTTGGGTTACTTTTCTCAGAGAAAAATTGGAAGCACTTGGGAAGTTCAAACTATTCAAAGCAATGGTAGAGAATGAAACCGGTAAGAAAATCAAATGTCTGAGATCAGATCAAGGAGGAGAATTTACATCTAAAGAATTTAATGCATTTTGTGAAGTGAATGGAATCAGAAGACAGTTATTAGCACCCTGAACACCACAACAGAATGGAGTTGTTGAAAGGAAAAATAGAACTATCTTGGATGTAGCTAGAAGTATGTCATCGGAAGAAAATCTACCACATGTATATTGGAGAGAGGCAGTAAGCACAACGGTCTATACATTCAACAAAGTTCACATCAAAGGAGAAACTGGTAAGACCCCTCATGAACTATGGTTTGGTATTACTTCTACTCTTAAATATTTTAGAATATTTAGAAGTAAATGCTATATTAGAAGAGATGAGTATATTGGCAAATTTGATCCTAGAAGTGATGAAGGAATATTTATTGGTTATTCATCTAAGAGCAAGATATATAGATAATTTAACAAAAGATTGCAAAAAATTGTTGAGAGTACAAATGTTAAAATTGATGAAGAATTCAGAGGAACTTCAAGATATATAGACTCTAAACCAACAACAGAGATTCTGACAAATGAATCTACATTGAACCCACTGGTACAAAATGAAGATCCAGTTACACCGGTATCATCTGAAAATTCCACTGTAACTGAGGAACAATAGCAAACAAAGACACCTCGATATGTAAGACTGAATCACTCTCAAGATCAGATAATTGGAAACAAGTATAAAGGAGTAATGATAAGAGGAAGACTGGCAAATGAAGAGGTATGTCTTATTTTTCAAATTGAACCATCATCAATTAATGAGGCATGTGAAGACAAACACTAGATTAAAGCTATTGAAGAGGAACTAGAACAAATTGAGAAGAATAACACATGGACATTAGTTCCCCGACCTAAAGACAAAAATGTGATTGGAACAAAATGGGTATTTAGAAACAAACTTAATGAAGATGGTAAGGTAATCAGGAATAAAGCAAGACTAGTGTGTAAGGGATATTCTCAGAAAGAAGGAATTGATTATAATGAAACCTTTGCACCGGTAGCTAGAATTGAGGTAGTCAGATTATTCTTGGCTTTTGCAGCACACGAGAACTACAAAGTATATCAAATGGATATTAAATGTGCATTTCTGAATGGAGATCTTGAAGAAGAAGTTTACATTGAACAACTTGATGGATTTTCTTTGACAGATAACAAAGATATGGTTTGTAGGTTAAGAAAAGCTTTGTATGGGTTAAAACAAGCTCCAAGAGCTTGGTATGCAAGATTGAATACATATCTTTTGAAGATTGGTTTTTCTAAAGGTAATACTGACAACAACTTATACTACAAAGTGACTAATGATGACATCTTGGTTATAGAAGTTTTTGTTGATGATATAATCTTTGGAGGATAAGATGGATTATGTAAAGACTTTTCAATTGAAATGCAACAAGAATTTGAAATGTCTATGATTGGCGAGATAAAATTCTTTTTAGGATTGTAGATTTCATAGGTTGATGAAGGTATATTCTTGAGTCAATCCAAGTACCTGAAGGAGTTACTAAAGAAATTTGGGATGGAAAACTCTAAACCAGTAAGCACACCTATGACTACAAATGACAAATTATCACTAAGGGATGAATCTACACCTGTTAATCTGACTAGGTACAAATCTATGATAGGAGGCCTACTGTATTTAACACAAACAAGACCTGATATTATGAATGCAGTATGTATTGTTTCAAGATTTCAGAGTAATCCTAGAGAAAATCATGAATCAGCAGTAAAAAGGATTTTCCAGTACTTACAAGGCACTATAAATCTTGGCTTATGGTATCCTAGAGATGAAAACTTTGAATTATGTACATACATAGATGCAAATTGGGCAGGAGATGTGGATGATAGAAAAAGAACCACTGGCGGAGCATTTTTTCTTGGCAGTAGATTAATTTCTTGGTTGAGTAAGAAACAAAGTTGTACATCTTTATCAACAGATGAATCAGAATATGTTGCAGCAGCAACTAACTGTACACATGTATTATGGCTTAAGAAAATGTTGAAGGACATAAAGGTAAAATGAAAGGAACCCATAACTATCTATTGTGATAACACTGCAGCAATTGATATATCCAATAATCCGGTATTACATTCTAAAACCAAACATGTTTCTATCAAACTGAATTTTTTTGAAAGAGAATGTTGAAGCAAAAGAAGTAAAACTGGTCTATGTGAATACTAAAGAGCAGATTGCAGATATTTTCACTAAACCTCTACCTAAGGAGACCTTTGAATATCTTAGAGATCAGCTTGGGGTCATACCCCCACCGGTAGAGACTTAGACATTTGATGTTTGTCATGAATCGATAGAATTAACAAAGAAATTGTTTTTACTTTGGCTTTGATGAGGAAGCTACTTCACATGGGGAGTAGTTGGTATACTGAATTGGTTGGTATTTTGTATTTACATCTGGTTTTGTATTGGCTTTGGCATTTGATGTCTAAGGGGGAGAGATATTTATGGAAAAACACTTTATCTTTTGGGGAGAGATTATTCATTTGGGAGAGATTGTTATTTTGAGAGAAACTGATTACTCTTTGTATCTGTATTTTGAATTCTGGTTATGATCTTCTTTTGGGAGATTGTTGGTTTTTGGTACTTGGTATTTCTATTTTGGCACTTTGATGGTTTTTCCATCTTGTGTTGCCATCAATGCCAAAGGGGGAGATTATTGGTATTTTGGTATGGTTTTGTCATTGATGTCAACACCTACTATCACTTATCAACTCTGGCACTTCGAAGAATCAGAAATGTTCACCGACAAGTAAGTGACTTATGCACAATCATCAGTATCTGGTACACCGGCAGGATATAATGTTCACCAGCACATGGAATGACATGAAAAACACCTAGTTATGTCGAAGACATCGTTTGGACACTTTGTCTTGGAGATTTGTTCATTGGCATATTCATATTTTCATATTTGTTGTTACCGACAAATAGGTCCAAGTCATACACCGACAAGCTTATGTATTCCAGATTAGCACGACACACTATGGAGATGTTTTATTATTGTTGTAAATGCATCAAGCCAACATGTTGAATCAGTTATTGCATCGGATATTGTTTTATTTGTAAATTGATTTTATTGTAATATCCTTTAGAGCCGACCTACAAAAATTGGTCTTAGGTTATGATATAAATGTAAGATCTTATTTGTAAGATCAAGTGTGGTATGTGAAGGAAGAAATAATTCGGTATATGCAAGAATAAGCAGAGCTTTACATGCAGACATCATTTGAAGGTGAAGCAAGGTTTTTGTGAAGACAATCAGAACTACACCGGTACTGAATCCAACATAGTAAGATGCTATTTTGAGTAGTACATCTTTATTGGATTTAACCATCCAATTGTAGTCAGTGTGACTCCTATTTGTGTTTGAGCAGTGAGCTCTAGGCACTTGGCCTTTCTGCATGTGCAGACCCCATTTGTATACACATGCTATCTGCAGTAGTATCATCTGATTGTGGGTAAGGTTTCCCACTGTGGTTTTTCCCCTTACAATGTTTCCAAGTACAAATATTGGTGTTATGTGTTGTGGATGTTATTGTCTTTCTGTTTCATGCATTAATCTTTACCGGTACTATAATTAACTGATAAAACTGTCTACCGACATAAAAGTTTGGTTTACCGGTATTAAGCATTAAAGTTGGTTAAGTTATTTTGGTTTGAATTTATTTGACAACTGATTCACCCCCCCTCTCAGTTGTCCCCGAGACCTAACATTCTACCTTTTCAATTTCTTTCCTATTGCCACAATGGTTACCATTCTACTTGGGGAATGGGGTGCATTCGGCAAGGTTTGTTGACCCACTCCTATGTCCATTGAACAACATATTTGGCTATGTGCTTCATATCTTCCCTTTCTTCGAGAGTTACATCAATATTATGGATAGGGACATCAAAGATCCTCTTTGAATCATACAAAGGATGTTAGGATATATGGTTGCATAATTGGGCTGGGGAATGCAGTACATACTTTGGAAATGGAGTTGGAGAATAAATTTTACGAATTTTCATAGGAACAAAGCTAGATAATTTTGTTGGTGAGTGTAATTTTAGGATGAAAATCACCACATAATTTAGGGAAGTAATTAAGAAGAACTATTTTTAAAAATTCACTTAAAAAATATGGATTCTTTTCAAGGTGTGTCTCTAATGAACTACTACTAGATACTCTTGGCTTCAAATATGATCTAAGGTTAGATAATGCCCTCAATCATTGAAAATGTGATGCACTATTCAAGACTGTTTCTCTATTGTGGATGGGACTCTTATGACTACCATACATCTTGAAATTATCTATGCTCTCTATTCACTGTCTATATGCCTTTTATGGTTGTAGCTCTCACATGATATATAGGATTCATGCTCTCATCATTTTCTCTCTATTAATGCATCAACTCTTGGACTGATCCTTTTGGGTTTGACTGAGACCATGGAGGCTTTGAGGCCTTTTATTACTATCCTATATTTAAGCTAATGCATCTTGGATTGTGCATTTATTGTTTCATACTGATATGATCTCCTTGTTCACTATCTTTGAACTTGATCCATAGAAGTTTAGAGATTATTTGTGACCTTTGTATTGGTTGAATTCCTTTTGATATTTGTTGCTATTCTGAGCTAGTTTCTTTTCTCACCAACTCAATAGGTGAAACTTCTTCTTTGACTCCTCAACCTACTCACTAGGCTTGAATAGCCCAAACTCACTCAATCCTTTTCAAGACCTTGTACAACCACTCACATAAATTATTCCACTCATAACCAACCTTCTTTAACTCTTAACCATGCTTCTTAACTCCAAGATAATCATCAACACCATCTTGGCTACTTAACTAGGACTGTCCAACTAGGATCTCATTCCTTCTCTTGTAGTAACTCATAACATGTAACAACTCTTCCTCAAATAGACACCTAACCATTTGTATAATCTTCTTCTCTATCCAAACACCTTTCTACACTCACCCATCCACCCTAAGGAACTCAAAAACAATTATTATAAATGACTGATTTTAGGACAGTCAAAAACAAGGTTGAGGACAACCATGGAACAAATTAGGACAGTCAAACAATTTGACATTCTTCCCACTCTCTAGTGCTTCCAAATAGAATTATTTAGAATCTCAAGGGTCTTACCTAATCTATCTCCACTCTCCAACCATCTCAATCACACTTCCTAACAATATAGAAGTGGCTAACTCATTGTTTTGTTATGACTGTCACAATCATAGTCTTTAGGATAGTCAAAGGAATTTAATTGGCAAATGTTGTTTCCCAACATTTTGTGACCTTACAACACAACCAAGGAACCCACTTACACTCTTATAAGCCTAAAATTTATCCCACATACCCACTCTTAATTGTACTCACCCAATCCAATCAAACAAAGAGAGATTCTTGACAATATCAAAATTAGGATAGTCATTTATATGTTCTGGGACAGTCATGTATTTGACTCTTGGGATTGTTTTTCTTGACTCCTAACCTTGTCAACCTACACTCACATTCACCATACACCCTCATACCCATTCATCACCATTCAATCTCTCCTTACACACTTCAAAACATCCAAAACTTCAACCCAATCTGTTGTTCATAGTCAGAAACAATATGGCAGCCACTTTGCATTTTGTTTACACATGCAAAGACCTTCTTGTAACCTTGCAACCATGTTTATAAGAGAGAATAGTATATAATACAAAGTTACTATCATTGGTACAAGTTCATAAATATTTTATTTTAATCATTGTTTACCCTCATGAGGGTTTTGACTGTGATTCACTAAAATGGATGGTTCTGCTATAAAACTCAATGAAAATAAATGAAAAAAAGCCAAATTAGACTATATTCATTCCTCTATCATTGCCAAATGATCTAAGATTCAATACAATGAATTTTCAATACAAAATCAATAGAGTTTCAGATTGCAACGTGGAAAATAACATAGAAAGTGCAGGTAAATATTAGTTTTTTGTTGGTTTTTGGGAACTATATCCAACAACAACCCATTCTCATGTGGTAAAGGCATTTTATAATGCCTCTCAGGACTCCCATCAACCTTAACTCAATTTTATACATACTTGAACTATTAGAAACATCATTCTCATCCTGAATTCACATAAATTCATGTGAAAAAAAAGACAATGATGTTCAACACCTTCCACATATACCACAAGCAATCTCAACTTTGTATCCTATGAGCCCTCATTATGAATACATGAACAACCAATTCAATCGAAACATGAGTATGAAGATCAAACTTTGCACACAATACCTACAACTTACCTTTTGCCTTTCCTTAGGAGACTAAGAGATGTTATCTTGATTTTCCCCCTGAACCCATTGGATTATATTTATGTATTAAGAGATGTCACCTGAGTAAGAAGCACAAGCTTAGAATCTTCTTTCTCTTCTTGCCCTTGTTTACTTCTCAAAAAATTCCTAGGTTCTTTCTTTTGCTTGTCCAATCTTCCTACTATTATATTATACCTGAATGATCTCATAGGATTACTCTTGCAATACTATAATTTATGTCCAACATTGTTGCATCTATAACATATGATCTATTGCTAGAAGAATAATGATGCCTATTTCTTGAATTTCAATAATCTTATATTCCTTGCATCCACTAGGTTCTTAATAGATGGCATCATTTAAGAGTAATTATTGTCCCTTCATTTAAGAGTAACTGTCATCCCTTCATTAAACTATTGTTGTTCCATCTTTCAGCCACTATTACCATCCAAAATTTGTTGTTAGGATTGAAATTCCTCAGCTTTGGTAGCCATGATTAAATTGAAAGAAAACAAGGGCTTCTTTGGAGAGAACTACAATCTATTCTCTATAACTGAAGTTAACTATGGGTCCAAACTTTCATTCTTTTGTATTTAGGTCAAATGTAGGGTTGGAGAAGCCTTCAAAAGTTCCCTCCAAACCTAGGGATTGATTTCAAACTTAAACATCATAGATCCACGTGAACCCATTTTCAAATGGCCTTTTCAATCTTTTACAATAATTAAAATGGGAAGATAAACCCATTTTTGATACTTCATAGATAAGTCAAGCTAAGGACTTAAATAAGACAAAAACATATCCCCTCATATCTAAGGCTTCCCATAAAACAATAAAAAATTTTACATTTCAAGATTTTGGAGCATCTTCTACACAAAACTTGCAATCATTGAACTAAATTTTTTTCAATTAAAACATTATGTGGTTGGCCCTATTAAGTAGAGAATATTAAACTATTCTTGAAACAAAGGGAAGCTTAATAAGCTAACGCACTTTTCAATATTTCATTATGTTGCACTATTAATCTTATTGAATAATGTGTATTGAATCTTAATTGTAGGGTCCAACAGAGCCAACACGAACAACAACACCAAAAGTTTCTTGGATCGACTTCTTACACGCAGAGTTACAAATTCTCATGAACATCAAACCTTAAAGGAAAAGATGAGTACACTAACGAGTCTATACCATGAAGCATTGGATGTGATCATGTATTTGGGGCATCCAATGCTTCATAATATAGACTTGTTAGTCTATTCATATTTTCCTTCTTCCTATCTTTGGTGCATCTGATGCTTCAAGTCCCGATCTTTTAGACTAAGACCAATACTTGACATCATCAAATCGGTTGAGAACTTCAGTATTTTGTCTTCAACATAATTGCGAGAACAAGGTATCTATGACTAGTGTGGCTATATTTCAAGCCAGGTAATTTGACTAAATTACCTAAATTATTGACTAAATTAAGTTTATATTCTTGTAATTTGTTTGGTTAAATTTTTCAATTTCTACCACATAAGCTAACACGTACATAATTGTTGATAAACGTTGGTTATAGATTAGGTGAGGATCAGTTCAGGTATGCTTACCCTTCAAAGACTCATTTATGACTGACTTTGACTATGGTTTACATGGAAATAACTCACCATTGCTATTTCATTTTGTTACCAGGGGCTGAATCCATTGATGTTCATATTTTCTTTAAGATAGATAAATACAACCTATGTGGGAAGGTATAAATCTATATATTTTTCAATTTTTCTTTCCTCTCTTTAATTTTCTTGAAGCTTTGCAGATGGATTGGTTTTTTCTTTAGAATAGTAGCATCTTGTCAATGCAATCATTAGCATTTGTCACTATCAAATACATATAGATATTTTGAGCTCAGTCAATCTAATGACTTAAATAAGACAAAAACATACCTCCTCATATCTAAGGCTTCCCATAAACAGTCAACAATTTTACATTTCAAGATTTTAGAGCATCGTCTACACAAAACTTGCAATCATTGAACTAATAATTTTGTAATTAAAACATTACCCAAAATTACATAACAATAACTCAGTTGCTCTGAGTCTTCCTTTGACAGTCTCTCTAATCTAAAACCTCTCATTACTATCACTTCTTGGTGAGTGATTGAACTCAAGTGTTTTTTGTCTGTATTCTTGGAATTTCTTTCATCCTATCTTCTATCACCTCTTGATACTCAAAAACCCTTATCTCTATTTGATAATAGAAACCTCATAGCAAGAGCACCTTCTAATACAAAAATCTGACTAACAACTATCAATGATTTGCAATTCTAATCTTCATTTATCATTTTACATCTACTATTGAATCATGTAACGCTATCTATTTAGAGTGTTAGTAATTATGGTCACTTTAAGCCAATGGTAATTTTTGCTATACAAAATGGAAATATGAGACAAGGTAAGATCTAGATGCTTGAGAACCCATATGACAACATATGATTGTCTCACAATTAATTTGTTTATCCATAACCTCTTAGAAAGAACACCTTCTAATACTAAGATCTGACTAACAACTATCAACAATTGCCAATTGTAATCTTCATTTAGCATTTTACATCTACTATTGAACAATGCAATGCATTTCTTACACATCATCACCATTGAACCAAGACACCATGTTGTGCCAATGCCAATCATTTTGACAACATTGATGTTTTTTTTTTAAATATTAACTATTCGTCAAAATTCCAACAAAAGTCCCTAAAAGGCTCCGATGAGAATGTTGAACTTGCGACAAAAATTTTCGTCGCAAGTACAACATTCTTGTCGAAGCATAGTGGCAGTCGAAACACTTCTGTCAGAATTTTGATGATTGTTGTTGTCAAAATTTGTTGCACGTACAACATGGTTTCGACAAGAATGTTGAACTTGCGATGAATTTTTTTGTCATAGGTACATCTTTCTCATCGGAGCATAGTGGCAGCCGAAACACTTTCATCAAAATTCTGACGATTGCTATCATTGAAATTCATCTCATGTACAACATAGTTTCGATGAGAATGCTGAACTTGCAACAAAATTTTTTGTCGCAAGTACAACATTCTCGTCAGAGCATAGTGGCAGTCGAAACACTTTCATCAGAATACCAATGATTTCTATCATCAAAATTTGTCATACGTACAACATGGTTTCGACAGGAATGTTGTACATGTGACAGAAAATTCCATCACATCCAGCATGGTTTCTGTTAGAGTTCCGACGACAATTGTTGCATGGTTATGTCTGAGGTAAAACAGGTTTTTGATGAAATGTTCGTTGGGTTTTTGATGAAATTCCAGTGACGAAAAGATCACCACTATTTCGTCGAACCATTGACACAATACCGTCGAAAATTCAATGATTGTTCATCAGAAAATGTGTCCAAATGTGTTAGTGTCAACGTCCTGGTCCTTTGCATTTTTCTACAAGATTTTGGTAGTTTGGCTTCTCAGGTCTTCACTTTACAGTTTCCAAACTTACAACTCAGTGCAGTAACAGGGACTAGAGTACCCAACGCCCTGGTTCAACTCAGTCAAGCTCAGTTTTTGGTGAGAGGTGCGCATCTGAGTTTCATTACTTGTCCTATAATCTATATCTTAGTTTTAGTTCTTTATCTTTTTGTTATTCCAGTTTATATAGTCATTTCCATTCATCCCTCAAGCCTAGTTAATTGTTTGCCTACATTTCACTCATTTCCCCTCATAGTAGCAAAGGAATAGAAACCCTAAAGATATTCCTTGATTGTCTTTTATAAGAGTAAGTCAGAGTGAATAATCTCCTTAGTCTCTTTTGTATTCCAATGTGTGAATGAGAGCGGGATTATGATACAGGAGCACCAGAATAGTTCAAACTGGCACCTTGGATTTGATCTCAGTGAGACATCAATCCTGGTATTGGCCCAGTATTGGTGTGGTCTTTGTTGACGACTATTTTGACACACCCGCCAACAATTAGGTAGCCAATGTGAACACTCACCACCTCTCCTGAAAAGCAATAAGTTTAGAAAAACTCACTACTCCAAGGTCTCTATAGTCGGGTCATGACAGTGATGGGCAGCCCAATGGTTGATGTGGTTGTACCTATTTAGGGGCCTATAGGTTGAAACTAAACCTCGTTGATCATTAATGGCTTAACTTCCTCCTTTTTTTTGTATTTTATGATTTAAGATTCTCTGGAAAATAAACTGCGAAGAGTAAAGGAAACAAGAAAACAACAATGAAACGAATTCAATAACAACTTAACAAGCTACTCAATTAATTCCTTGCAATCCAAAAATTATCAGATATTATCTAGATTAGCATTCAACAACGGACCTCCAGTAAACCTGCAAAATCATCAACTTCACAAACTTATGGAAATAAAATCACCAATAATATCATCTACCACAATAATTCTCATACACCAATTACGTGTGCAATATGATTCATAAAGCAATAAATAGAAGATCAAACCACATTGCTAATTCAAAATAATAGATGTTACTAAATCACAAAGAATAACTTCATAAAATATACGCGTAGATCAAGCAATCTACAAGGTTCTTCTTGTATTAATCTCAAAGAATGTGTAACAAAAATAACTCAAGTTCATAACAATCTGCAAAATAATCTAAAATTTCTAAGTGGGCCACAAATCATCAATTTGGGGACCCTTACAAATGAATCCAAATTCTCAATTTATAGAGTTTTTTGCCCTACTATCTAGGAACTAAATATAACCTAAATTAAGAACTCAAACCTAGGAGTCACAGTAAACTTGCAAGGTTATGCCGTTATAGTCCAGTTAACTACTATGAAATGGAGGTTGCATGAGCACTACGAAGACCATGTTGTGTGAGCCAAGCTTTTGTATTCATGCAAAATTTTGCTCAAAACTAGAACGTGAGTTGGAGTTGCAGCTGAAATACAAAATTGGGAGTCATGCAAGAAGTCCTACTATCTTTTGTAGCTATGTGTTTATCTTTCACTTCTTAATATAAGATTTATAATTATTAATAATGCATGCAATTTATTGAATAGGAGGGTCAACTACATGCTTCATTGTAAATTTATACTTCTTCAAAACTTCCTCCTCATGCTTCTTTCCCTTCTCTAACAACCCTATTGTTCATGCCACTTCTTGAAATTGGGTAATTAGGTATGTATTTCTATCCATCAGTGTGACATCGAATTGAGCTGGAGGTCCTAAATGCTGGGCCCCATATGTGTCCCATTGATTCAATACTTTCTCTTCCTCCATGACCGTTGTACTGGTTAACCCCAACCCAAAAGATCTGAGCAAATGCTTTACAAAATTATCATATTTCAAAATTTCCTAAGGAGAGGGACTCAGATCTCTACCACATCCTTCACATACTGCTAAAGCATTTCAATCTTTAGTTCCAAAATGTATGCATAAGATTGCAATTTCTTATAGTTATCTCCTCCTAAGAGGTCCTCCTCCATTATTACCTCTTCTCCTAAATGCAAAACTTTATTCAAAATTTGGAACTGTTCATTAAAAATGTTTAGTTTCCATTCCCATTGCATAGAACAAGAAGCTAATGTTTTGCCTGCCTATACTGCCTCTAGGTATACTCTCATGGTATCCTGCAAAAATAACCTGATCTTGGCAGCATTTATCTGATCCCATGATTTAGCTGCAACAACCACCTATCTGACCTCCATTAATGCTT
This sequence comes from Cryptomeria japonica, assembly GCF_030272615.1. Classification (NCBI taxonomy): domain Eukaryota; kingdom Viridiplantae; phylum Streptophyta; class Pinopsida; order Cupressales; family Cupressaceae; genus Cryptomeria; species Cryptomeria japonica. Next base: position 480,824,128 of record NC_081406.1, on the reverse strand, counting down.
TTAATTCTCCCTCTAGTAGTGATGAGGTTGAAGGTAGGTTGTCAGTCCTACAAGATTCTAGAGGTTTACTCATCTCTACTAGAAACTACTTATATTGCCCCAACTATGCTTTAAGCTCTATGTTGGAGGTATGCTCCTTCTCCACGTGTCCCCTGACAACACTGGTGGCTAGTTCTAAAGTGTCTAACTCTCCCCACTTTGTTTGCTTACCCAAGTTTACTTGGGATACTTGGTATTTGGGAGAGGCTTGACCTTCAATATGGAGTGGAATTGCCACATTTGCAACCACTTCATCGGAACCTATTCTTGACAAATGATGTACAATCTTTGGTTTCTTGACCTTTTGGGGCTCCTCCGTGATTACCTGCTGCAATGTCACCTTAGGAAACTCTACCTTTGTCTTCTTCTTCTCAAAAGTAAACTCAAGCCACTATGGTATATCTTTATATTTGTTACCTTGATGTGACACTATGTCAGCAGTTACAATATGAACGCCCGCCTGTTCCTCTGCTTCATCCATCTCTTCAACATCTATCTATTTAAGATTTTGGGGTGAAGCAACCTGGCAGGCTAGATTATTCTGGAGAGAAATTTTGACATTCAGCTGTTGTTGCTTCTGCAACTCTCCCAACTTATCACTAACCTCTTCGTTGAACATCCTCTCTTCCTCATCTTCTTATGTCCCATCTTGCCCAACAGCTATGTCCTTAAGGAGGTCTTCTTGATCGTGAGGGGTTGAGACTAATCTTTCATTTATCAAATCTTCTGCCTCATCTCGTTCTTTTTCCCCTCCAAGTGACTATTGTTCCTTGGGCTATTCCTCTTCCTGGCCTGAGTTTGATTCAACAATCCTGATGATTACCTCATCAATGGCAGAACTAAATTTGTGTATCCTAGGCTACCCTATGGTTGTATCAACTAATGGTGGTATGGGGGCGTTGGTAAATAAAACTTGTGCAATAGCTATTGGAGGAGGTTGAGTGGGCATATCTTCATCAGTTTCTATTCCTTCTTCTTTCTCTTGAGCACCTTATTTTGCAGCCTACCCTATAGCTATCCTTGGTGAAAGGAATTTAGCAAGTGACACTGCTCCTAATCCATGTGTTACCCCCAAGTATGCAGCCTTCTTCAAAAACTCAAACGTCCTCATCTTTTCCTTAAGTTTTCTCATTAGATCTTCAGTGCTATCTTAGGGCCCCATTTCTTCATCGGGGTCAGTAGATGTATTCTTTTTTGAGCTTGACCTTATTTTCCAAGCATACTCTTTATAACCCCTTGACTGGGGTACCCCTGAGGTAGACTCTTTTTGCTTCCCTTTTGAGGCACTCGGCCTAACCCTTTAACTTAGCCACTATTTGGTCCTATGGATAACTGCTTGGGGGACTTTTTCTGTATTTACATCCTCATTTGTGGACCACCTTATTGGGGAGAGGGCCCTTTTATCAATTTCTTACTCCTTGTATGTTGCATCAAGCAAGTCTCCATCATCCCTTTGGTCTTTGGGGAGATTGGTTTCAATTTTAAAATCCCTTATTTGGGGTACTGATAACCTATTTTAGTTTTTCTCTCTCACTCCAAAGCTATCTTGGAGGTTTTTCCAAAAATCCTCCAGTCTAGGCTTATGCCCCTCATATGCCTTAGGCATAGTTTTCTTGAGTTTCCCATAGGGATCATAGAATTCCCTAGCATAATTAAATTCTTTAAGATTAAAATCTTGGAGCTCTGGCTCCGCCAACTTTTCCACATGTATCTTTGAGAAAGAGAAATACCCAATAGATACTGAAAAGTCAATCCTTGTTTTGTGGTTAGATGACAAGAGGGATTCGAGGCCTAGCAGCTACCTCACATATTCTAGTAAGATGATCCAATCATTATAGTACCTTGGCAGCAGCATTGGGTTTCCTATAAACCTATTGAACCTTATGTAGGTGGAGTGTGGGTTTTGGATAAACCAACACGCCCACTCTTGAATGAAAGGCATAGCCTCCGGGATAATCATGTATCTTGTATCTCCTGTCAGTTTAATAGTTATAGGAAAAAGGAAGGCATAACTGATCCTTTTAAAATGTTCCTTTGCATTGATGAGGGGGAGTTGGGAATAATATTCCCATACCTTATTCGGCATTCTTCATCCCTTAGTTGACCTTCAGCCTGTAGGCCTGGAAATTTGCCAGCTCCTATGCCCACCCAGATGACATAAGAGGTAAAGAAGAATTTCTTGGTCTAGTGGACTTTTTTCATCTGTTTTCATATGTTATCTGAAAGGATCTGAGGCCAGTCAAAATACTGCGTCCCTACTAGGATTTTTGTCATGAATTGGAACATCCATGGGTGAAAGTGTTTGTAGTCGTGCTTGCCAAAGACCTTGCTTAACATGATAATCAGGTCTCTCTAAGGCTCTTTAAAGTCTACCCTCAGTATCTCTATGGCATTTAGACTTGTTTTCCTCTCTTCCTCCAACCAATTTTCATTCATGTGCCTCTTGTTTGAGGTCACATTGTCATTCCATACCTTCAAGGCTTCCTCTTTAGTTGAGAGGAATATCTCATCTCTTTTTGGGATGCCAAACACAAATCCCAGCATATGAGGGGACAAATCTATCACTATTTTACCCTGTGCGTCATTGCATTTCCTAGTGTCAAGGTCATAGAATTGGGCAATTGTCATTATAAAATCTGGAGCTTGCACTAACTATGGGAAGATGGTAGCCTATACTAGGCCCGATCTCTTTATCCTCCTTTGTGGGGTTTCCAACCTTGGTTTTTCCAACTGGGTTTTAATGTCTTTAATTTTGATGTGCCCGACCTCAGTATTAGTAACCCATTTAAGTTGATCATCCAACTTTGAAGCATAAACCTGCCCTTGGTAATGGTACTTCATTGTTGCCAAAAGTCGATCAATGTCCTTGCCTCTCTTGCTGGAATTTGGGTCCATCTAATTTCTTGAATCTACAAGAAGGAAACAACTGTTAATACTTGATAGAAAACATAAAAAAATTCATTTACCTCAGGACTCTGGGGTTCCAAGATGGGTATTTCTCTTTTAAAAAAAACATGGACCTTGGAACTCTGGGGTTGTTAGGCATGAACAAAGTCTAGAACTCCGAGGTTCCACGCTTGATGGGTTGCAAATGGGTCCAAAAATCTGGGGTTCTGAGTTTGAAAGTTGAGGCTCAACCCGGGACTCTGGGGTTCCGGGATAGACACAAAAGACACCCAAAAGATTTTAAAGATGGACTCAAAAGAATAGACCTCATAACTGTGGGGTTGTGAGGTGAGTAGTATTACTTCTTTAAATGGGTAATCCAGAAATCTGGGATTCCGGGGTTCTGGATTCATCGAGTGTTAGGCACAAAAATAACCTTGAAACTCTGAGGTTCCAGGTTTGGGAAAAGAAACTAACCCAGAACTCCAGGGGTTTGGGGTAGAACCAGGGCACGTGGGAAGGAAAAAAAGAAAAACTTGGAAAACAAAAACAAGAAAAGAAAACAACAAAAACTCGCATAAGAAGAAGACCTAAACTACAAATGACAAGGAGGGAAAGAAAAATCACCCAAGAATGCAAAAGGAGATGGCATGAAGTCAGGAGACAAGAAAGCAAGAGCTCTGGAAGGTTGAATGCACAAATGAGCTTTTAAAAGTTCACTATTTATATTTATCACCCTCCCCCCCCCCCCCCCCCCCGAACCTCTTCCGTACGAAGGCCTTAAACAAGACCTCGAGACTCCTGGGTTTTGGGGTTGACAACAAAAACCAAAGAACAAACACCTCAACTCGGGACTTCGGGGTGAGGGAGAAAAAAAATCAAACAAGGATCAACCTTAGGAGTCTGGGGTTGACAAACACAACAAGCAAACAAACAATCAACCTTGGGACTCCGGGGTTCCTGGGTTGACAAACATAACACAACATACCTCGGGACTCCGGAGTTCTTAGGTAGACGAAAAAAAATTAGACAAGACAAGGCAGCACCTTGGGATTCCGGGGTTTTAGAGTAGATGCACTAACAAGCAAAAAGGGCCAACTTCGGGACTCCGGGGTTCCCGGGTTCCGAGGTGGACAAAGAGAAAGCAAAAAGGAAAGAGACCTTGGGACTCCGGGGTTTCGAGGTAAAAGAAGAAAAACAAAAAGAAATAAAACAACATAAAGCAAAAAAAAAAGGGGACCCATATTTTCAACACAAGGAAACTAATGGGGTTAGGTATGCAGGGCATAACAAATGGCGACTATATGGGAAAAATGACTCTAAGCAATTTAGGACTTTAGAATCTCTAATTAACCCGACACCCAAGGCTACTATCATTCAAAAGGATGTATAAGAGCAAAAGATGAGTTAACCAATGAACAAACAACCAAGTCCAGAACTGAATATGATTAACTCATAAGTGTGTGCATATGATTTATTACTCCATCATTTTCAATAATGCAAATAAACAGAGGAAACTAGGCCCAAGCTACGTAGGTGAAGTCAACCAATATGTTTCGTGCAAGGTCATCCTGGGCATAACTTTGTTGCCAGTTAGGCATCTATAACCCCAACAGAGATACCTCTAGTTCCTGTCAAGCAGTGCTCCACTGCCAGCCAGGCGTCCATAGCCCCAGTGGAGGTTACTTGAAACACCCATTTTAGTTTCTTTAAGAAGATCATTTCTTTTCTTTCTTTTTTATTTTGAAAACATCATAGAATATATAGAAGGACTCATTTCATTAATAACCTTTTAAGAAACTTTTCAAACATTGAAGTTTGATTACTGGGTTGGGAACCACGATGGATAACATGAAACATCCTGACTTCAGATTTTTTACTTGGACACAAGTTCATCTGACATCTTACAAAATTTTTTGATGTATCTTAATGTGATGGTAGTGCTGAGTTATCAAGATAGCCTTTTCCAATTGAAGGTCAAAAAATCAAATCATATTTAAACCATTATATACCACCTTGAATGAGTGTAGACAAAAGTTTCAAAATTAACCAAATGACAATGAAGTTGTAAATAGAAAAGAGTCGAAGTCTCTCAAAATTTGGCAACTTGTTATGCAAATGACACCTTCCTTTTAGAATCTTTGAGAATAAATATGTAAATCTTGACACAACGAAACATAAACGAATGAAATGAAACAAACAAACAAAACAAAAAGGGAACTAGGCATGCAACAAAGCGAGAACACAACAAACCTGCAAAAAAACAAACAAGCAACAAAGAAAAAGACACAAAAATAACTAATCTACTATATACAATAGGTCAAGCTTCACTGGGGATTAATCAAAGTAGTGTTTGAGGAACTGACCATTGATGGGCAATGGCACAAGTTCTCTAATCAAAGAGCTTAACCTGAAGGTGTTCTCCCCTAATATCTTGGCTATTTGGTAAGGACCTAACCACAACCTTTCAAACTTGTGGTGATCACCTTTCTTCTCTTTAGCCTTGTCCCATAACAGGACTAGGTCAAAGATCCGAAAAGCTTTCACCTTAGCCCTTTTGTCGAACCATCACTTAACAATGACTTGGTGTTTGGCAAAGTGTTGTAGAGTATTAATCCTTTTTTTGTCAATTTTTAATAGATTTAGGAGGCGAACCTTTGCCTGATCCTCAATTTCAAGTTCTTTCATTAACTGGAGGACTGATATTTGTAAGTTGATTGGGAAGATAGGGGTTTGGCCATAAACAAGGTAATACAGAGAAGTTCCCAGGGTGGCTTTTACTCTAGTTTGATCAACCCATAAAGCATATCTTAACTGATTATGCCAACCCCTGGGATTTTTCTCAAGTAGCTTTTTAATGACATCTAAGATGTTCTTGTTTGTAGATTTGGCTACTCTGTTACCTTGCAGATAGTAGTTGGACAAAAATTTCAATATCACCTTATATTCGTATGACCATTGCATCAACTGCGTAGAAGTAAAAGTAAGGCCTTTGTCACATACCAGAGCGAATGACATACCAAACCTGGTGACGATGTGTTCTTCAATGAATTTCAAGACTACCTCCGCAGTAGCATTTTGACAGGCAATGGCTTCCATCCACCGGGTGCAGTAATCCATTCTAGTAAGGATGAACTTATGTCCTACAAACGAATTAGGATTAATGACACCTACGAAATCTAGTGCCTATTGGGCGAAAGGTCTTACCTCAAACACTGGTTGGAGAGGCATGGCGAGATTCCTCTCTCTGGAAGCTACAGTTTGGCATGTATGAAAGTGACGAACATGCTCATGAGTATCCTTAAAAATACTAGGCCAGTAATATCCAACCTTCAAAATTTGATGTGCAATGGCATCCATCGACCCATGACTTGTACCATACTTCCCGTGGAATTCCTCAATCATGTTACGGGCTTCTTGATGATCAAGACATCGAAGGTAAATACCTTCGTAATTCTTTCTATAAAGTATTGAATCCTTGATCATGTAATTGGAACTTTGAGCCTTAATGCTTGTCTTTGCATGGTTGTCAATACCTTAGGACACTTATTATTCAGCAATATAAAAACCAAATCTGTGTACCATGGGTCCTGAGAGAATGAATCCAATGTATATTGTTGGCACTAGATTTGAGGGATGTCAGTTGCCATAGCTTGAGACAATCCTTGCCCTTGGAATAACTTCATTAGATGCATCTCTAGATCAAATTCTTGTAATATTGTCATCCATTTCCCTCAGCGTTCTCCCCGCTCAAACTGCATAAGTAGTAACTTCACCACTTGATCAGGGACAATCACGTAGATTTTACTCCTCGGGATATAATGCTTGAATTTCTTGACTGCTCTTACTAACATGAAAGCTTGTTTTTCAAGAGCAGAATATCTAACCTCAACATTCTTGAAAGGAGAGCTCATAAATGCAATGGGTTTCTCGTCCTTGGCTTGCCTCTGCGTCAAAATAGCTGCTCCTGAGTGTAATGAAGAAAAAGAATATATGTAAAATGACAAAGTGTAGTCAGTGCTAGTTAACACGGGAGCTTCAACGATGTATTTATTGATCTAGGTGAAAGCCTCTTTTTCTTCAGTTGTCCATTCGATCTTAGGGTCCTTCTTCATCATTTCATTTAATGGCTTGACTATCTCTACAAACCTAGTGATAAAATTTATGACAAAGTTGATCTTCTCAAAGAAAGATCTCATCTCCTGTTTACTGCTAGGCATTGGTAACTCCAACAAGGCTTCTACTCGGTCTAGGTCTATAGATATCCCCCTTTCAAAAATTACATGGCCAAGGAGCTTTCCTTCAGCCACTCCAGATACACACTTCTTGGGGTTAAGAAAAATCCCATATCTTCAACACCTTTCTAGTACTTTTTCGGAGGTGGTCTGGGTGATCTTCTCTGACCTTGGAAAATATAGTCAAGTCGTCCATATATATAATAATACATTTGTCAATCAGATCTTTGAAGGCCGTATCCATTGCTCTTTGGAAGGTCACCCCAATGTTAATTAACCCAAATGGCCTCCTTCGGTATGCATATGTTTCCCACTTCATCCTAAATGTTGTTTTCATACGATCTTCATAGTTCACCAAAACCTGGTTATATCCAGAATAACCATCTAAAAATGACATCATTTGTGAACCATTGACTATTTGTAGTACCTCATCCAAGGAAGGGAGCAGATAGTTATCTTTTTTAGACACTTTGTTGAGGTTGCAAAAATCCATACAAAGCTGAATTTCCCCATTCTTTTTCCTTACTGGTACCAAATTGGCGACCCAAATAGAATGACGTACAGGGAAAATAATCTTAGCAGAGAGCAACTTTTGTACCTCCTTGAAAATCAAGGGTTCTATCAGCGAAATAACCGGTCATTGCTTCTGCCTGAATGGATTTATGTTAGGTTTTAGGGGAATAACATGGGTGATGATCAATGTATCAAAAAATTTTAAATCTTCGTGCCCCCATGCTATTAAATCAATGAACTATTTCAAGATTTATAAAAAAATTATTTCATTTTGAGTGCAAATCTTCCCAATATAGACAATATTCTCTTGGCCTCCTGGACCAATATTATGTGGTTCGTATTTCCCGGCATCTAAATCAGTTAATCTCTCTTTTACTTTGGGAACAGAGTCAAAAGGCCTCTCTAAGGTGACCATACCTTTAGGAATAACATTTGTAGGTAAATCCATAATATCAACATCATTCCAAAGATCAAGATCATCCGATCTATCTTTCTCATAAATGATTTGTTCTTCAAAAGCCCCTGAATTGGCAAGAAAGGATAGAATATGGGTATCATCCTTGAAAACTTGAAAGTGTTTGATGTTATCTGGGACAAAATGTTTGGGGACCAACTCTACAGAAAAATTATTCAAAGGAGATTGGCTCACTGGTTCTAATGTACTGGTTGCTACGACATATGCATCTAGTTTTTCATTTACTTTCTTGGGTACCAGCTGAACATCAAAACCATCAAAATCCTCAATCAAACCCCATACTCTATTCCTATATGCTGCTAACCTTTTAACATGACATGCATATTGGTTTCACACTTGTTTGACCACCAGCTCAGAATCTCCCTACACTTTCAAGCATTTAGCTCCCTTCTTATGAGCGAAGAGTAATCCTCTAACCAAGGCCTCATACTCCATCATATTATTAGTACAAGGGAATTGGAGTTGGCATGAGGCTAGAAAGGTTTTCCCTTTTGGGTTTGTTAACTCTACGCCTGCTCCACTGCCTTGCTTGGATCTTGACCCATCAAACTTTAAAAACCATATTTCATCTTTCGGCTTCTTTACATTCTTTGCCTTAGGGTCAATGATCAGATTATCTTCCAGAGGTGATTGTTGTCTCTCGGGTTCAAGGTCTTGCAACACTTGAGGTTGTTCAATTACTAGTTGCAAGAACACTTCAAGGGTGTTAAGAGTAGTTTGTTCCACTTGAGGTTGCACTTGAGATTTTGTTTCGTTATTCTTATGCTTAGATGGGATGTCCTCCTTCTCTTGTTTGACAATCTCAACCGCGAAGATCTCCTTGTTGCATTCTCTCAGTTGGGATGTTTTACTCATAAGATACATTATTTGGGGCACTACTCCCTCACCACCTGGAATTTGAATTTCTTCCATGTTGATGGTATGATCAACATCTTCGTATGGGACCAAGCTCATCAAATTTATAATCTCATTCTGACATGGGATACATGACATCTCTGAGTTCTCCTCATGATGTATCTGACACCATTTTGGAAGCAACAAATCTTATATTTTCATAGTATCTCCCAACAAACACATCCCTTATTTTACTGTTGTAGTGAAGCCTTTGACCCGTCCTCTATATGCAGTCATGTCCACTTGACGTAACTGGAGAAGAGCCAATGCGGAGAAAGTGAGGATTTCATTGACTCTATAGACTCCTGGACTCACTTCAACATATGCCACCTTATTACGAGCACCAGAATCTGTGACTAACTTCTTCAACTTAGGTTCACTACTGATTTGGATCTGGTTGCTCACCCCTTCCACGGAAGCCATAAGTATGTAAAACAAGTTGAGAAATATCCTCCCAATTTTTTTGACCAATCCCTACTAAGGATCATCCCATATACCTCTGGAATATCCACCACTTGAATGTCGATGTAACGGGATATGCGGGGGTCAGCACCCAATTGGATGTATGCATCTTTTAATTCTCCAATTACATTAACCTCAGTCTTGTCTAGTTGTACCACCTTACTGTTTGCACATACTGGGTTGAGCTCGAGCTTCTAGCATATAGAGTAGGGCATTGCGTTTCCTGAAGCACCTGAATCTACCAAACATTTGTGTAGATTCTTTCCACATATCCTCAAACTAAGTAAAAATGGTGGGTTTTCAATTGCATCACTATTGACATTGGTGTTGACTTCATTTAGGTTAGCCATCTTAACCTCATTGCTCTGTGACTCTAACAGTTCCAACTTCCTAAGGAGAACCTTCTTTTGTTCAAGGCAATATATTAGTACTTCCATTAGGGACATAGTGGTGGTATTTCTCTCCATCTGCTTGGTAACATCAAATTATCCTTTCAGAACACATTCTTGCCCTTGAGCTTGTCTAGGGTGTGCTCCTTGAAAATCCTAAGGAGGGTGATGATTGTTGCTTGCATTCACATTGAGAGGTACAAATCCACCCTTCAGGGGAGGTGGCTCTATTAATTGAGCCTTGACTTGAATCCTAAGATTGTAGTTGTTTCTGGTCTAAAAGGCTTGAGCATCATAGACACATGGCTCACCTTCAACTTCAGCTTGAAATTCTTTGCACAGGAACGTGTCAACCAACATTACAGTATTAACTTTATCAGGTTCGTCATTAGAGAAATCTTTTGGTTGAGAATCAGCTCAAGCTATCCTTATAATATTTTCAAACTGGGCAAAATTAACCTCAAAATGTGCAGCTGTATCATTCAACCTACACCAATTAGTTAGTAAATTCATATCAACAAGGTTAACACTTTTTGTGTTATTTAGGTTAGCTCATGTGTTAGGATGATCATGGTTTACCCCACTGTTGTTTGGACCCGTGTTTCGTTGCCTATTGTAAGTTTTGTTGTTATACCTTTGGTTTTGGTTCTAGTTGTTGTAGTTTCTCTGATTATTATATGGTTGGGAGTGGTTATACCCTCCCAGAGGATTCATCTTCAGCCGGCTCAAGTCTAAAGTAACTTGTGAGATCATTTTCTTTAATGCCTCTACTTCAGTAGATATATGAGATCCTTGACTCTCAGGCGTCGTAGTTGGAGGTTGGATTGTTGTGTGAGTATTACCAAACTATTGATTTCCCCCTTGTACTTGACCAACATATTGCATTTGAGTGGGGGCAGTATTGGTATTATTCTTCCAAGTCAAATCTTGGGCCACAAACTATTGATTATCCTAGGGTTGGGATGCATAGATTGGCACTGAGTTCATTGTTGGGGCTCCCAAAGGTAGAGGCGAGGGTATGCCAAGGAGTTGGTTGTAGTTCCCTTGATTCACCCCTATGGGTAAATTGTATTTGATCCCTCCTGGTGTTTGGTTCAACTCATGGTTCATGTTGATTGGCAATGCAAAGACTTTCACCAAAGTCTTCCTTTGATCTTGGGGAACACTCTTCTTGATAAACATAGCCATCCAAGGGTCAATACCTCATAGATACAAGTCAATTGCTATGTTGGGTGCTACCTGGTAAGGAGCTTGTAACCTCTTGAATGCCCTTTGAAATATAGTATTAAAATTTATTAAAGGCTCATTCAGTGACTTCTTAAGAGAGGCAAACTGATGGTATAGTGTTCTGGGGTCTACATACACTCAAAATTGTTCAATGAAGGCTTTCTCCAAGACATCCCAACCAGTGATGGAATTTGCCGGTAGGGTTAAATACCAATTATATTCATTCTCCCAAAGTGAATATGGGAAGAGTCTACATACTACATCTTGGTGTTCATTGTTGTTATGGACGACTGCATCTTTGAATGCTTCAATATGCTCATCAACTGTCCGTCCCCCCAAATAATAGAATTTGCTGCAAAATTTATCTGGGTTTCTGGGTAGGTCATGTATACCCCCTGGTATAGTTCCTAGTGGTGTGTGGTCTTGGTGAAAGTAGGCCATTGAAGGTGGTGATGGTGGACATTGAGTCACAAAAGGTGCAGCGATAGGATGAGGACTAGGGATCAATTGATCTTCTACGTTGAGTATGGATGACTGCACTGGTGAGGCTGTTGAGGATTGTCTCTCATCTTTATTCCTCTTTCTCCTAGTGGTAGGTCCTAACTCTACTAAATTGAATGGTGAAGAAATACTCCTAAGGACTCTATGGAATCTCGAGAGAGAGAAAGAGGATATACGATCCAACTTAGTACCTCAATTTTTTGGTTGTGGATTTTCTTGCAGATTAAGTTGTCTTTGTGCCTCTGCTTCTATATGCATAGCCTTTTGTATTTCGTTGTCCAAGACTTGTCATGCTCGTAACCATTGATTATAATCTCTTGTACTATTCCAAGAAAGATTGTATAGTTGGGTAAGAATGTCATCTTGCTCGTAGTTGAGGTTAGGTTGGGTAAAGGGCAGAAATTCATCTCCTAGAAGTACCATATGTGATTAACCAATGAGGGGACTAGTAGCAAGCCCTCCTTCTAGTGCCAGTTTCTGTTACCAACTATTTTGATACACCTACCAACAGTCAAGTAGCCAATGTGAACACTCACCACCTCTCCTGAAAAGCAATAAGTTTAGAAAAACTCACTACTCCAAGGTCTCTATAGTCATGTCACAATGGTGATGGGCAGCCCAATGGTTGATAAGGTTGTACCTATTAAGGGGTCTGCTAGTTGAAACTAAACCTCGTTGATCATTAATGGCTTAACTTCCTCCTTTTTTTGTATTTTATGATTTAAGATTCTTTGGAAAATAAGTTGCGAAGGGCAATGGAAACAAGAAAACAACAATGAAACCAATTCAATAACAACTTAACAAGCTACTCAATTAATTCCCTACAATCCAAAAATTATTAGATATTATCCAGATTAGCATTCAACAACGGACCTCCAGTAAACTTGCAAAATCATCAACTTCACAGAATTATGGAAATAAAATCACCAATAATATCATCTACCACAATAATTCTCATACACCACTTATGTGCACAATATGATTCATAAAGAAATAAACAAAAGATCAAACCAAGTTGCTAATTTTGAATAATAGATGTTACTAGATCACAAAGAATAACTTCATAAAATATATGCATAGATCAGGCGATCTACAAGATGCTTCTTGTATTAATCTCAAATAATGTGTAACAAAAATAACTCAAGTTCATAACAATCTGCAAAATAATCTAAAATTTCTAAGTGGGCCACAAATCATCAATATTGGGACCCTTACAAATGACTCCAAATTCTCAATTTGTAGAGTTTTCTGCCCTACTATCTAGGAAATAAATCTAACCTAAATTAAGAACTCAAACCTAGGAGTCGCAGTTAACTTGCAGGTTTCTGCCTTTATACTCCAATTAACTACTATGAAATGGAGGTTGCATGAGCACTACGAAGACCATGTTGTGTGAGCCAATCTTTCATAGTCATGCAAAATTTTGCTCAAAACTAGAATGTGAGTTGGAGTTGCAACTCAAATACAAAATTGGGAGTCATGCAAGAAGTCGTGCTATCTTTAGCAACTATGTGTTTATCTTTCACTTCTTAATATAAGATTTATAATTATTAATAATGCATGCAACTGCTTGAACAGGAGGATCAACTACATGCTTAATTCTAATTGTATACTTCTTCAAAACTTCCTCTGCATGCTTCTTTCCCTTCTCTAACTCCCCTATTGTTTCTGCAACTTCTTGACATTGGATAATCAGGTATGTGTATCTATCCATCAGTGTGACATCGAACTAAGCTGGAGGTCCTAAATGTTGGGCCTCATATGTGTCCCACTGATTCAATACTTTCTCTTCCTCCATGACCATTGTATTGGTTAACCCCAACCCAAAAGCCCTGAGTAAATGCTTTACAAAATTCTCATATTTCAAAATTTCCCTAAGGAGAGGGGCTCGGATCTCTGCCACATCCTTCACATACTGCTAAAGCATTTCAATCTTCAGTTCCAAAATGTATGCGTAAGATTGCAAGTTCTTATAGATATCTCCTCCTGAGAGGCCCTCCTCCATTATTAACTCTTCTCCTAAATGCAAAACTTTATTCAAAATTCAGAACTGTTTATTAAAAATGTTTAGTTTTCATTCCCATTGCGTAGAACAAGAAGCTAATGTTCCGCTTGCATGTACTGCCTCTAGGTATACTCTCATAGTATCCTACAAAAATAACCTAATCTTGGTAGCATTTATCTAAGCCCATGATTTAGCTGCAGCAGCCACCTGTCTCACCTCCATTAATGCTTTTACTTCTCCCTCTTGCAGTGATGAGGTTGAAGGTAGGTTGTCAGTCCTACAAGAGTCTAGAGGTTTACTCATCTCTACTAGCAACTTCTTATATTGCCCCAGCTGTGCTTTAAGCTCTATGTTGGTGGTATTCTCCTTCTCCACGCATCCCCTGACAACACTGTTGGCTAGTTCTAAAGTGTCTAACTCTCCCTACTTTGTTTTCTTACCCAAGTTTACTTGGGATACTTGGTATTTGGGAGAGGCTTGACCTTCAATCTAAAGTGGAACTACAACATCTGCAACCACTTCACCATGTTGGAACTCATAAAATTTTGATGAATTTGGGAGGCCCATTTCTAATTTTTGCATCTTCTATCAAAGGACCACCTAATGGGTCAGCTCGATAAGCATTCATTTCAAAGAAGAAAAAAATAAAACCCAGTTTTCATCCTCCCCTCGTGCGAAAATTCCAAGTAAATGCAATTGGTTGGTATATTGCCAGTGCCCCTTCGTGGTTCTTGAAGAGGCTCAGAAACCTTCAGGCAAACGAAAATGGTAGGAGTCGCGTGACAGAAGAAAGGACTCAGAGGGTTTTCAAGAAAAGGCCCAAGTGTAGACCATTTATCTCACATTGGCCGCGCGGAGGACATTTATCCCATTTGAAAGCAAGGTTGCATATATCCTTAGTGTCAAAGATTATGGGTTTTTGGCAAGTGGCTGATTAAGGAAGTGGTGGGCCCCCCATGTGCACGCATCTCAAAGTGGCCAAATTTTGCAGTAAAAGGGCAAATTAATAGGCGAGCAGGTTGTAGATGATCGAACGACCGTTGCTATACCGCTATGTGAAAGTGCTCGATTGTTAATCACTGCGGGTTCGATGAGACATGTGAATGACTTGCCGAAGGGGAAGTTTCACCGAAAGACTGATGTTGAACAAACCAAAATGTGAACGGTGAGTCCGGTGGCACTGAGGTGGCAAGACAGGTGGTGCCCAGGTGGATCAGGTGGTGGGCCGTAAGCTGACACGTGGCATGGATGGACGAAGAGGTAAAGGTTGAGCAAGTTGAGCAGATCTGACGGCTAGGTGAAGAGATCTAACAGTGGTCGCTATACCGCGATAGAAAGATGCTCACCGAATACTCACTGTGACTTGGCGACAAAGCACGTGCGGAAATGGTGAGCGGCTCTGGTATTAAGGATCGAGCAGGTTGAAGGCAGATCAACGGCCGTCACTATACTATGAGATGAAGATGCTCGATGGTTATCCCCTACGACATAGCGACTAGCAAGGTGGCAGTTGAGGTGGTTGTCTAGGTGGGCTCGGAACGAATTAGGATGTGTCACGTGGAATAGAGTAGAAGAAGAACCGTGGCGGGCCCGCTAGAAGAGAGAGTAGCCCAGGTGAATTAATGGGTGGACATGTCAAGCCAGATCAACGGTGATCTGAGGAAGATCAACAGTTGTCGCCAAGTCGCAACAAAAAGTAGCTCAATGGCTATTCGGTACGACTTTGCGACCAAGTAGTGGGACCCAAAAGGAGAGCAATTCAAGAAGAGACAAGGAAGGGTAGGTCTGGCCATGCTCAGGTTGCAAGACAGGTGGAGTCAAGAGGGACTCATGAGCCAATCCTGAGGTGACATGTGGCAGAGATCTGGGTAGGAAGTTCAAAGTTTAAAATATAGTTTCAAACTATAGTGAAAAAAGAGAAATTATTGACTGGTTGGTTGGAAGGGCCTGAGAGGTTAATTTGCCCAAGGGTAAATTTTTGTCCAAATATAGACATATTATATATCGTTGGAAAGCTATCGATCCAAGGAATCCATTTATACAGTCAAGTGTAACCCACAAAAAGTATTTTTGGGGCAGTAACCTCGGGAACTCAGAATTTATTTTTCAGTCAGAAAGATATGATTTTCTGCAGGCCAAATGTGTGGGCAGTTAATGCAGAAGATTTGGTAGTTTCCTTTGTCAGAGATGAAATCCAATTTTATTCTCTTCCTATTTATTCTAATTTTCTTCTCATTGAAAGGGTTCCTGATTTTGGTGAGCAAGGCTCCTTAATCTTGGTTTCCAATTCTGAGTTTTCTTCCAGAGTTTGTATAGTAATGTCTTTTTTTCAAGTAATGGAATATATTTTCTTGCTGTAAGTGTTTCTTGTTGCAAATTTATATGTATGTAAGGCATGCATAAATTCACACAAAGTTGTCTCTGAATGTATATTTCTTTGTTACAAATTAAATCCTCAAGGAGGCTGGAGTTTGTCAATCTCAAGGAGATTGTTGTGATTGTTTGCAGGCATTCTTCAAGGAAGAATCTAAACTTTTTAATCAATCATAGATAATGGGATATATTTTCATGATTTGATGATTTTGTGAGTGAGCTGAGTAATGCGTATTTATAAGGCATTAATGTAGGGACATTTAATAATGAAGCTGGATTTACAATGGAGGTTTTCATTTACAGTTTGATGTATGAGTCCATGCCCTTGGATAAGGCATTGGTCTTGTAGATTCTGGGGGTTCTCAAAGACTTTTTAAAATCAAATATTCATTTACTTTTATGTTTGTAGGTTTAGTTTGTTCCATCTATTTCATGCTCCAATATAGTTGAGATGTCAATGTAGATCTAGCCCATTTGCAGTAACCTCCTTGTTGTTGATCCTTTTGAGATTCATCTTCTTTTGTTGATGCCATATGTCTGTAACTGGTTGTATTTTATGCATCAAAAGGGTGTCCCCCCTAGGTCTAGTAGAACCTGAAGTGTAGGAGGATTATTAGGATCCTATGTTATGTTGTCCAAGCCCTGAATCTTTTTATTGATTGAGATTGGCTAATTCATAGATATATTGCAGGTGAACTTGGGTTTCTCATTTTTGAGAACAACACACCGGAACCTGTTCTTGACAAATGATGTACAATCTTTGGTTTCTTGACCTTTTGGGGCTCCTCTGTGATTACTTGCTGCAATGTCACCTTAAGCAGCTCTACCTTTCTCTTCTTCTTCTCAAAAGTAAATTCAAGCCATTGTGGTATATCTTTATCTTTTTCACCTTGATGTGACACTATTTTGGCAGTTAAAATATGAATGTCTGCCTGTTCCTTTGCTTCATCCCTCTCTTATGCACCTGTTTGTTTAGGATTTTGGTGTGAAGCAACTTGGAGGGCCAGATTAGTTTGGAGAGCAATATTGACATTCAACTATTGTGATTGTGCAACTCTCCCAACTTATCACTAACCTCTTCATTGAATGTCCTCTCTTCCTCATCTTCTTCTATCACACCTTGCTTGACAGCTATATCCTTAAGGAGATCTTCTTGATCCTGAGGGGTTAAGACTAATCTTTCATTTAGCAAATCTTCTGCCTCATCTCATTCTTTCTCCCCTCCAAGTGACTATTGTTCCTTGGGTTGTTCCTCTTCATGTTCTAAGTCTGATTCAACATTCCTAATGATTACCTCCTCAATGGTAGACCTAAATCTCTATATCCCAGGCTGCCCTATGGTTGTATCAACTGATGGTGGTATGGGGGCGTTGGTAAATGGAACTTGTACAATAGCTGTTGGAGGAGGTTGAGTGGGCACATCTTCATCTGTTTCTATTCCTTCTTCTTTCTCTTGAGCGCCTTCTCCTGTAGCCTTCCCTAGAGCTGTCCTTGGCAGAAGGACTTTAGCAAGTTGCACCACTCCTAATCCATCTATTACCCCTAGGTCTGCAACCTTCTTCAACAACTCAGACGTCCTCGTCTTTTCCTTAAGCTTTCTCATTAGATCTTCGGTGCTATCTTGGGGCCCCACTTCTTCATCGGGGTCAATAGATGTATTCTTTCTTGATCTCGACCTTGTTTTCCAAGCATACTCCTTATAACCCCTTGACTAGGGTACCCTTGAGGTAGACTCTTTTTGCTTCCCTTTTGAGGCACTCGGCCTAACCCTTTGACTTAGTCATTGTTTGGTCTTGTGGATAATTGCTTGGGAGACTTTCTACATTTACATCCTCATTTGCAAACCACCTTATTGGGGAGAGGGCCCTTTTTATCAATTTCTTTCTCCTTGTACATTGCATCATGCAAGTCTCCATCATCCCTTGGGTCTTTGGGGAGATTGGTTTCAATTTTAAAATCCTTTATTTGGGGTACTGATAACTTGTTGTAGTTTTCATCTCTCACTTCAAAGTTGTCTTGGAGGTTTGCCCAAAAAGCCTCTAGTCTAGGATTATGCCCCTCGTAAGCCTTAGGCATAATTTTCTTGAGTTTCCCATAGGGATCATAGAATTCCCTAGCATAATCAAATTCTTTAAGATCCAAATCTTGGAGCTCTGTCTCCGCCAACTTTGCCACCTGTTTCTTTGAGGAAGACAAATACCCAATAGATACTGAAAAGTCAATCCGTGTTTTGTGGTTAGATGATAGGAAGGATTGGAGGCCTAGCAGCTGCCTGACATATTCAAGTAAGATGATCTGATCATTATGATACCTTGGCAGCAGCATTGGGTTTCATGTAAACCCACTGACCCTTATGTAGGTGGAGCGTGGGTTTTGGATAAACCAACTCACCCACTCTCAAATGAAAGCCATGGCCTCTGGGCTAATCTTTTATCTTGTATCTCCTGTTAGTTTAACAGTTACAGGAAAAAGGAGGGCATCATTGATCCTTTTAAAATGTGCCTTTGCATTGATGAGGGGGAGTTGGTAATAATACTCGCATACCTTCTTACGACCTTCTTCATCCCCCAGTTGACCTTCAACCAGTATGCTTGGAAATTTGCCAACTCGTGCGGCCACCCAGATGACATAAGAGGTAAAGAAGAATTTCTTGGTCTGGTGGACATCTTTCATCTATTTGCAGATGTTCTCCAAAAGGATCTGAGGCCAGTCAAAATACTGCTTTCCTACTAGGATGGTTGTCATGAATTGGAACATCCATGGGTGAAAGTGTTTGCAGTTGAGCTCGCCAAAGACCTTTCTTAACATGATAATCAGATCTCTCTGAGGCTCTTTAAAGTCTACCCTTAGTATCTCTATGGCCTTTAGACCTATTTTCCTCTCTTCCTCCAACCAATTTTCATTCATGTGCCTCTTGTTTGAGGTCACATTGTCGTTCCATACCTTCAAGGCTTCCACTTCAGTTGAGAGGAATATCTCATCTCTGGTTGGGTTGCCAAACACAAATCCTAGCATATCAGGGGACAAATCTATCACTATTTTACCCTTGTGTTTGTGCATTTTCTAGTGTTAGGGTCATAAAATTGGGCAATTGTCATTATAAACTCCGGAGCCTACACTGACTGTGGAACGATGGTAGCCTCTACTAGGCCTGATTTCTTTATCCTCCTCTATGGGGCTTCCAACCTTGGTTTGTCCTACTGTGTTTTAATATCTTCAATTTCGATGTGCCTGATCTTAGCATCAGTAACCCATTTAATTTGATCATCCAACTTTGAAGCATAAAGCTACCCTTGGTAATGGTTCTTCATGGTTGCCGAAAGTCGATCAATGTCCTTGCCTCTCTTACTAGAAGTTGGGTCCATCTAATTTCTTGAATTTGCAAGAAGGAAACAAGTGTCAATACCTGATAGAAAACATAAAAAACTTCATTTACCTCGGGACTCTGGGGTTCCAGGATGGGTAGTTCTCTTTTAAAAAAAAATTACCTTGAAACTTTGGGGTTAGTACGCATGAACGAAGTTCAGAATTCTAGGGTTTCGGGCTTGATGGGTTGCGAATGGGTCTGGGACTCCGGGGTTCCGGGTTTGAAAGTTGAGGCTCAGCCCAGGACTCTGGGGTTCTAGGATAGACACAAAAGACACCCAAAAGATTTTAAAGACGGGCTCAGAAGAACAGACCTCAGAACTCTGGTGTTCCGGGGTGAGTAGTATTACTTCTTTAAATGGGTAATCCAGAACTCAGGGATTCTGGGGTTCCAGATTCATCGAGTGTTAGGCACAAAAGTAACCTTAGAACTTTGAGTTTCCGAGTTTGGGAAAAGCAACTAACCAAGAACTCTGGGGGTCTGGGGTAGAACTAGGGCACGCGGGAAGGAAAAAAAGAAAAACAAAGAAAACAAAAACAAGAAAAGAAAACAAGAAAAACTCGCGATAAGAAGAAGATCTAAACTACAAACGACAAGGAGGGCACAAAAAATCACCAACCTAGTGAGAAAAATTGCCCAAGAACGTGAAAGGAGCTCAGAAGGATGGAGGCAATAAAGTAAGAGCTTTGGAAGGTTCACTATTCATATTTATACCCCCCCCGTTGAACCTCGTCTATACGAACGCCTTAAACGGGACCTCGGGACTCCAGGGTGCTAGGGTGAGGGAGAGAAAACAAGCAAACAAGGATCAACCTCAGGAATCTAGGATTGACAAACAAAACAAGCAAACAAACAATTAACCTCAGGATTCCAGGGGTCTGAGCTTCCGGGGTTGACAAACAAAACACAACATACCTCAGGACTCCGGAACTCCGGAGTTCCGAGGTAGACAACACCAAACACACCTCAGGACTCCAGGACTCCAGAATTTTGAGGTAGACGAAAGAAAATTAGACAAGACAAGGCACCACCTTGGGATTCTGTGGTTCCGGGGTAGATGCACTAACAAGCAAAAAGGGCCAACTTTGGGACTCTGGAGTTCCCGGGGTCCAAGGTGGACAAAGAGAAAACAAAAAGGAAAGAGACCTCGAGACTCTAGGACTCTAGGGTTCTGAGGTAAAAAGAGAAAAAGAAAAAGAAAAAAAACAACATAAAGAAAAAAAAAAGGGGACCCATATTTTCAACACAAGGAAACTAATGGGGTTAGGTATGTCGGGCATAACACTCTTATCGGTTGGTTTTGCAGTGTATAGAATGAATAAGAATCATGTTGCGAGTGGTTTTCATAACTTGTGGATCATTGAGAGATGTTTACTTGGGTCTTGTCCGATGTTCCCGGAGGACCGTGTGAAGTTTTATGCATTTGAAGATGTTCTTGGTGATTTGGGCCGACATGTTATTGTTTGCACGTTTCATAATGAACCGGTTGGTCTTTAACCGACTTGATCGAGTTATTATTGCTTGTGGATGGTATAAAGGGAAAGTTTAGAGATTCATTTTGAAAGGAAAGAGGTTAGAGAAAGTAGAGACCGAGTGAAGATGTAGTTTCTGGAGAGATTCTGGTTCGGGGGGGACTGAAGTCTGGATCAGTGCAGAACAGTACAGACTATTACCAGAGGCCTATTTGTCAAGCAGAAGAACTGTGGATCTTAGATTTGTGTTGCATATATTGTTTTGTAATCCTAGGTTGCAGTCTAGCATGTGTAGTTGTTGAAGGCTTATGTAATTCTTTAAATGATTGTAATGATGGATTTATTTGTTACCGGTTATATCGTGTCTTGCATCTACCAGTTAGGGTTGCTTACTAGTTATATCTTCTAATCTGTTATTGGTTGCCAGTATCTTGCATAGTGTTTTGTGTTATGCCAATATATTGCATGGTGTTTTATGTTATGAGTTGCAAGGTGGGGATGTCCTTCATTGGATCTCTCTACCTTGACTGCGTGAAGTGGCATCAGAGCTGGTTTGTGAACCCATTGATCGAGGAAGACCCGATTATGTACTGGTTGGTTGGAAAGGAAGTTGAGGCATCTTGTAGACTTGTTCAGATTGCCAAGCGTGAGGTAGTGCAAGGCTTGCAAGCAGACCGCCGAATCTAGAGCTTGATTTTGAGGCAGTTAGTGGGTGGAGACTTGAACAAATCGTCGAACCAGATCAAGTGATGGGACTCACTTTTTAATTAACCCCAAGAGTCTGATGCAGGAGCACTAGAGTAGTTCAAACCGACACCTTGGATTTGATCCTAGTTGAGACATCGATCCCAGTATTGGTGTGCCCTTACTGGTTGGATTTGATCCTGGTGAGACATTGATCCCGGTATTGTCCTGGTATTCGTGTGCTCTTATCAGTTGGTTTTGTAGTGTATGGAACAAAGAGGAATCGGGTTGCGGGTGGTTTCCGTAGCTTGCAGGTCATTGAGCGATGTTGTTTTGGGCCTTGTCTGATGTTCCCAAAGGACCCTGTGAAGTTTTATGCATTGAAGATGTTCTTGGTGATTTGGGCCGACATGTTATCGTTTGAACATTTCATCATGAACTTGTTGGTCTTTGGCCGACTTGATCGAGTTGTTATTGCTTTTGGAAGGTATAAAGGGAAAGTTTAGAGATTCATTTTGAAAGGACAGAGGTCGGAGAAAGTAGAGACTGAGTGAAGATGTAGTTTCTAGAGATATTCCGGTTCCGGGGGGACTGAAGTCCGGATCAGTGCAAACTGTTATCGGAGGCCTATTTGTCGAGCAGAAGATCTGAAAATCTTATATTTGTGTTGCATGGATTTTTTTGTAATCCTGGGCTGCAATCCAGCATGTGTAGCCACTGAAGGCTTATGTAATTCTTTAAATGATTGTAATGATGGATTTATTTGTTACTGGTAATATTGTGTGTTGCTTCTACTGGTTAGGGTTTCTTACCGGTTGATGGTATCTTGCATAGTGTTTTGTGTTATGTCGGTATATTGCATTGTGTTTTATGTTATGAGCTACAAGGCGGGGATGTCCTTCATTGGATCTCCCTACCTTGATTGCATGATATTAGGTCTTAGTTTACCCAATTCCATTTTTACCCTACACAAATACATACATAAAAACATTGCTTGAACTTCAACATTGACATCCTTAAATATCATTCTATTCTAAATATTAAAAATAGGGGCACATCAAACTTGGCTCCATAGTGTTACTCAAATGAGCTTGAACCATCTCATGTATAGTATTGCCTATCATAGTGAAAATCCCTTTTCACTTCAAGGTGGAACTATATCTTAAGATGGCCTTTACATTTAAAATACAAAAGCCAATATGTTTCCAAGCACTTACACACTTCCAACTGCCTTCTCTACTTATTTAGGTAAGAGTTATTTTAAATTACCAATCATGATCCTTCGAATAAGTATACTTCTAGAGATTTCCATTGGAGAGTATTGCACATGCATATGCAAAACTTGAGCTACAATTTCATCATCCCGAACCCTCACTCATAAATTGGCTTCACTAAAGCTAAATGCATGCCATTTTATCTTCACCTATTAAAAAATGTACATCCCTACCAAGTATTGATATAAAAAAATTCAAAGCAATCATATCTTCTATATTAAATATTATCAAATCCTCATCTAAGATTAGCCTAATATTTTCTTAAAAGGCATTAATACTGCAATTTGCTACATTCTCCATGCTTTCTCTAACACATTCTTGTTAGGGAAGGAAATGGGTTCTAAATGAATTCAAAAATCAAAGAATAAAACTCAATTATATTCAACATTTAAAAATATTGATCAATGAACTCTACAAAGTACATATTTATCAGCATAAATTGACCATTTAGTTTATCTTCAAGATGATTGTTCAAATTTGATTGTATTGAAGAAATAATAATACTATAAAACATTACTAGTACATTTAGGCTATGTACAATAGTTTCACATCCCCCTTAATTTGTTAGGGTTATTATGAGACCATGCAAGGCTTTAAATTTTTTTTAAAAATTCTCCCAAGCACTTTCATTAGGATTTCAACTAGTTGTTTTGTAGTTGGGTAGTATTTTATTTGCATGTTGTGTTATTTCACATGATGTCGAATCAAATAGAATTTTGTGTTGATGTGCTTCCTTTGATTGTAAAACACTAGATTTTTTTAACCATGAGAGGTGTTGAAGAAATTTGTTTCTCTTACAAATATTTAAGAATTCTTTTGAGCCCTAAAATTTTTCTTCTTGTCTCTCAAGCTACTACATATTCTACATCAATTCATGAGAGAGATAACATTTATTGCTTCTTTGATTTTCAATAGATTACTGCCAATTCCAAATGCATTAGGAAACTTGAAGTAGATTTCCCTTCTTCAAAGTCACCTACATAGTCTAAATTTGACTAGACTAATCAAAGTTTTTATGCATTGAAGTATTTTAATCCATTGTTTTGAGTTGCCTCGAGGTATCAAAGAAATCACTTTGTTGCTACCTAGCATTTTTCTCTAGGTTGTTGTACAAATATAGAGAGGACTCCAACAATAACAAAAAATGAATGATCTTTTTGTTATTGCATTTGAACTCATTTTCAATCTTTTCTCCATAAGATTATTCAGAGGTTTATGTTTTTCATTTAAATGTGCTTGGAATTTCCTTTATATATATATATATATATATATATATATATATATATATATATATATATATATTACTTCAACGCCAAAATAGTAATGAAGCTATCACAATTCAATCATTTCAAACCCTTTCTTCAAATTTATTTTTATTGTTGTCATTTACTTTTCATTAATACTTATTATGAATAGGTCATCTCCACTTTCAAGAGTATAACTGTCTTCTCCACTTTCTTGGAAAAAATAAAATAGACCACGAGAAGTTTGTCGTACTTTGGATTTCCCCTTTCCCAATACTTGATATATTAAGAGAAAACACTTTTAGGTTGTTATCAATAGCTAAAATTACATGGGTTGACATGTTAGTCTATTATTTGTGATACCCTCAAATATGTTAATATTGAAAAACACAATAGGGATCATTTTATACTTCATATACTATAGGATTAAAAAAATTGAATTTCATAAAGTTTTGACTAAGTTATGGTGGTCAGACATATGAGTTTTTATACTTTTAAAAAGTTGTAGTAAAGAAAAATAATTAATTATTTATTTTAAAAAATACAAAAAAATATGTTTCACATCCGGACATGAATGTTCTACTTATATCTCAAATCTTATAAAAAAATATTATGATTTGATTGTGGTTAGGGTGGTCAGATAGACACCTACTTCTTATCTTTTTCCTAAAATTTTAGAACTACTGCATTGAAATTTTAAGTTTTTGTCAAATAGATTTTTTTTTTTAGAAAACAACTAGTAGCTAAGAAACTACATTTAATTTTCTACAAATTCTTTTGTTATATATTTTTAAAATAATGTTGGTAACTTATTCAATTTTTACGTCAAGTTGCCTAACTTTGTTTTTCTGATTTTCATTGCCACTTAAGGGATTATTTGGCCCACCATGATCCTGCACATACCTATCCCTTACATGAAACTAGCCTCTCGTCATTCAATCAATATATTTCCATCAATCCCTTGATGCCTTGTAATATCCCCTTTTTGGGACATTAGGAAAAATCCATTAAATAATTAAGTTTAAGTTGTCTAAACATAATAACTTTAAAGACGACTTAATTTAATTTTTCATCTAAGTTGGTTAAAGTGACTTTTTATAGTCAACATCAAATTATAAAGTAAATTCACTTAATTATTCGAAGGGAATTCCAAGAGTCAAGCAGTGGGTAAACGAAAAGTCACAGGGTTGAGCTATTTAATAACTTGGAGAGGCTCATTTTCTTATGCTTGATTTTTGTGTTGGAAATTGTTACTCTTGGATAGTTTCTTGGAAGCTCTAGTTTTCAGCAAGTTTGATTGTCAGTTGGAGTTATTATTCAGGTGGCTCACTTTGTGCTTTAGGTTTTATTTACCGGTTATCCAATCAGGTTGTAAGTTCTGTGACTATGATTGGTTTTTTTCTGTTGTTACTTTAGGCTATATTTATATCTAAATTTCAGAAATTCTGCTTAAATCTGAAATTTAATGATTTTCAGTGTAATTTGGTGAATAAATTGAATCCAATTATATGCAAATTGTATGTTGAATTTATGTGGATTGTCTATTCAAAATTTTGAAATAAATATCCCTAGGGGATATTTCAGCGGTATCAGAGTGGTGCATTCTGCCAGCCTGTTGGGTAATGGTGTTTCTCTGAAGGTATTCATGATTGATTTTATCTGACTATGTGAAGTATTTGATCACCGTATGTTTTATGGAAAAAATGTTAATGCCGACATAATATTATCCAAGCAAAGTAAAGTTTGTTCACGTCATTCTTTCCTCTTGGGCATGGTTTTAATTACCTGTGTGGATTCATTGAAGGTAATATTTTAATTTTTAGCACCGTGGGAAAGTAAAATCGATAAAATTGTGAAATAATATTTTGAAAGCAAAGATTATAATTGAGTTTCTGATCCCAACTGTATTAGAGGTTGATATTCTAAATTACGAAGCCATTTTATTGGGTAACTCTATTGAAGTAATATTTATTTTGAGATCTGATTCTGGTGTATTCTATTTGTCGTGACTATTGAAGGGAAATCAATTTAAATTAAGGCCAAGAGAAATAAGGTTCATGACCTTGGTAAAACAGATGCTCCTCCCAGTTAAATCATCGAAGGCTTCATATTCCTAATGTATGACGGATGAAAGGGAATTATTTCTAAGTCAGAATGTTGAAGAAGTCTATCGTTCAAAGTGACTATTATCTTTGGGCCATTGTTCTGGGAGAAAATAATATTGAAAGTAGTTGGGTTTAATTTACCACATTTGAGCTGAGCGGTTTTTTCATTTCAAGTGCGGGAAGAACACTGACGTGATTTTCATTTACTGGAAGATAACATCAAATTGTAGTAGCGTGGTTTCACAGTTTCTTTTGTTCGTGGGTTGCTTCGTGGTTGGTGGTGTGTGCGTTTGGAGAAGGGATAAAGGCAACGCCAACATGAGTTTGGGTCTACTGCATCATTACCAAGAGGCATGTGGTGTATGTAAGGAATTTGCAGTGCTGAAAGTAATAGGCAGTGGATTAAATCGCATACACCTGAGCCTTAAACCAACCACACATAGTGTATCAGTAACATATAGCACCTCCAAATTAGTGAGTTGGGAGATAGATATAGGCTGGACGTATAGTAGAAGGGGTAGACTTCATTCACCTTGCACTTAATTCATCAAACACAATAAGTTCATAGGGTTTGGAGTTTAGAAGTAATTGCAGATTATTGTATTCCTAGGCACAACGTTAAGCTTTATTGTTGGTCGTGTTCGTTCCATTGGTTGGGCATATAGACATAACATTGGCTGGGCGTTAGATGCCTTTCTAACTAGCCATGAACATTATTTTGGCTGGACGCCAAGCTAGTCTTTCAACACAATCCTTGTCTAGGTATTGAACTATATTCTGGGCGTTTAATATTTTTGCTATCATCCCTGCAAGTGGAGACTCCTGGGCTGTCAGAGGCATGAGTTGTACTTATTACTGAACTGTAATGTGTTGGAGACAAGGAATTAAGCTGGCTGTGGAAGGTTTGGTTGAAGATAGATAACCTGGGCACACATGTATATTGGCAGCGTGGAGACTTATAGTGCAGTAGGCTGAGCAAGTTAGAGTTGGGCATTTTAGCATGAAGACTTGCATTATTCCACCTAAGCAGTAGCCAGGTTCCTTATCAGTTCATTCTGAAAGTTGAAATTGTATGATGTATTCTTGAAATTAGTCGTGGTGTTAATGCTCGAAGGAGGTGATTTGTTTTAGTGAAAGTGGAATCACTTTGGACACTGTTTTTTGTTATTTCTTGGTTACGTGTTTAAATTTTCCAGTTTTACTGCAACAGTGTTATGGTTGAAACAATTAATGTCGTTTCATTTTAAAGTGTTAGCTGTTAATTCATATTGTTCATGAGTTTGTAAAGTGAATGCATGGAAACAGAAATGCACCAGGTAGCAACAAAACATTAGAGTACTTCTACATTTTAGTTCATTGGTTGACAATTGTTTGTTAAAAATTCCTCATAGACTATTGATGAAATCATAGCACACAGGGCAGTCTATTACAAAAATCTACAAAAAAGGGAAAAAAATCAGTCCTTCAATGATAAGATGCCAACTGTTTGATGAAATGCTAAACCAAGTAAACTGAGTTAATGAGTGCAGAAGGATAGGGGCCTTTACAGTGGTACCTAATCGAAGTTCTTTCAATTGAACCATGGCAATAGAGGACATTAAACAATTGGCCTAAAACTTCATATAGCAGGCTGCAAGCTCAGTGAACATTCTCAATCAAGGAATGATGTTTTGAACACTTTGAATAAGGTAGAGGAATGTTTGACTTATGTGGACCAGTCATCCCATGATTTGTTATAGTTGGCTATGTCTCCCGTAGTGGATGCCTTGAAGCAACACAAGTGGCTTAGACATTCAGATGAAGAAATCAAGTTGTTGGCGACTTCCTACTTATCTGAGATTATGAGGATTACAACACCCATAGTTCTGTATAAGGATGAAACTATGAGAGAGGTTTTACAGCTGATTGTGGATAGTTTTCATGGGTTACGTGATGTCAAAGCTCTCACTTTTGGTAAGAGGGATAAAATATTAGATATTATGGCATGGATGGGATCATTTTTCCTTATGTTGGATCTCAAATGTCATGAGTTGATTCTTCAAATGTTCAATTGTTTTATTGTTGAAATCAGGAAACATCATTCAGATAAGGATAAGATAAATATGTTTGACATATTGTCCATGATCCTAGATGAGGATAATGATATCTGCAGGCAGTTACAATTAGATGTGTTAGCAATTTGGAGAGAGGAACTGGTAGTCTCACCTTGTGCTTATAAGTTAGCCAAAGGATTGATTGAGCAGAAAATTGAAAGGTTCAGGGGACAGATTACAGATGATTGAAAAGGAACAAACTCCTTGGGTTTATAGGTAAATCATGATCTCCAAAAAAGAGTAAGAATCAAATGAGAAGAGAGAATATTTGTTTCACATGCCAGGAGGCTTGGACACTAGATCATATTTGTGGAGTTAATAAGGAGACAAAACTATCACAGCCAAGTAGAGATGAGGACCAAGTGATAGATGTTAATGGTGCCTTGATTCATGAAGAACAAGATGAAACAAATACGCCTGATAGTACCCAAGAAGCTAAAGATAATATTATGGAGGAAGAATCAATTGCTAGTGTTATACAAAACTCCTAAATGGTGATTTGTAGATTACTATTGATAAAAACAGTGAAGATAAGAACTCCTTTGGTGAATATATATAATCACAATGTTGTTCCATTACTACATTATGAAGAGAGCATGCATCATCTAGAGAATCCATCAAGTGTGATAGTGATAATGCTTCCACAATTGAAAACAAATTAGAAAATTTACTGTGTGACAACCCATGTTCCTTAGATAAATTTGGAATTAAGCCTTTATCATTGCAAGATTTGAAGGACCAATTTTTAGCCACAAATTGAGAGAGTTATGCAAGTATTAACAAGGGTAGATGAATCTCACAAATACATTGAGGATCTTACTTGGAAAAATCAAATTGAGGAGAGACACAAGAAAGTTACAAGTGGAGTCACTAGTACTTAGTTGGGCACAATTAAAGAAGCTTTTGAAAGGATGAAATCAGATTACTTGCAACTTCTAATTGACAAGGATCTTGCTATTAAGTTTATAGAAGATAAGGAGGAGTTGGATGAGGTTTGTTTACAACTAAGAATGATGCATTATAAAATATCCAAATCATCAAATTAGACTACTACTACAACGACTTCCGAGGAAGAAGAATCTAACTCTAAGAGCATGGAGATGATGCAAATCATTGAAGGGATCAATATTATCAGTAGGGGAGAAACATTGTACAATGTTCCTACCCTTTGTCATTCAAAAGATAACAATAGAGAGAAGAAAGACTAGCAGGGGAACAAACTCATTAATTTTGATGATGCAAAAACAATTTGCAGCAGTGAAAAGGTTGTGGCAACAAGGTGTATAAGCAGATTTCATAATGGTTTTAGTCATGGGACAACGGTTACTCATGAGATTTAAAATTTGGAAGAAGTCATGCTTCAGGATGATGTTAAGAAGGACTTTACCAACTCTGATATTTCACTTAATGATGATCAATCCATGGGTGAAGAAGTTGATTCTATTGATGACACTTGTAGTGAATCAAACTTTCAAGAGTTATCATTGTTGGGAAATGAAGACATACACTCTTCATTCTTGAGATTGTCATCTATTTCTCTTGATAAGGCATCAATATATTTGTTTCTTGGCAGCTTCATACTCTTTGATTTCTTAGGGACTCGTGGTTGTTCTAGTTGGGATCATGTAGCATTTCCTGATTTTCCATTAAGCACATCAATGATTCTGTGGTCCGGGAGTGTTGAGGGGTGCTTCTTTTGGATAGAGATGGAGTGTGGGTTGTTTTTCTTTGATTGACATTGGTTCGGGAACATGTTTGAAATCATTTATGTTGTTGACCGCAGTTATGGCAGTGAGATTTGGTATGCTTTCATGTTGGTTTATAGGCATGAGGGGGTACATCTTCATTTTGTCTGGTTGTCCTGCATGCATGGATGGTTACCTCGGAGTGATTGGTTGAAAATATCTTCCATTGCTTATAGAAGGTTCTATAGATTGATATGGGATCCAGGCAGTGACATATTTGGTGCATTGACTCTTGTGGACCAAGATATACTGCTTCACCATGGGTATGTAGATGTTGTAATCAGTATGGCACAATGGATTAGTAGAACAGTGTTCTTGAAGATGGTTTGGGATCCTAGCATTAGTATGCAGATTCATGATTTCTTGAGGACAAGCAATCTTTAAGGAGGGAGGACTATAATGTCCCCTTTTTGGGACATTAGGAAAATCCATTAAATAATTAAGTTTAAGTTGTCTAAACATAATAACTTTAAGATGACTTAATTTAATTATTTATCTAAGCTGGTTAAAGTGACTTTTTATAGTCGGCATCAAATTATAAAGTAAAGTCACTTAATTAATAGAAGGGAATTCCAAGAGTCAAGCAGTGGGTGAATGAAGAGTCATAGGGTTGAGCTATTTAATAACTTGGAGAGGCTCATTTTCTTATGCTTTGTTTTTGTGTTGGAAATTATTACTCTTGGGGAGTTTCTTGGAAGCTCTAGTTTTCAGCAGGTTTGAGGATGCAAACCCTTGAGCTTGGAGGCTGTGGATGGAAACCCATTGTTAGTTAGTGTTATCATTCAGGTGGCTCACTTTGTGCTTCAAGTTTTATTTATTGGTTATCCAATCAAACTGTAAGTTCTATGGCTAGGATTGGATTTTTTTCTAGTTGTTGCTTGAGGTTATATTTATATCTAAATTTCAGAAATTCTGTTTAAATCTAAAATTTAAAGGTTTTCAGTGTAATTAGATGAATAAATTAACATCAATTACATGCAAATTGTATGTTTAATTTATGTGGATTATCTGTTCAAAATTATGAAATAAATATCCCTAGGGGGATATTTCATGCCTATTCAAACTAGGCTTGATTATGAGGATATTGAGGCAAATTGTGGTTGACATGAACCATACACCTTTCTTTCTTCCAAAAAATTGGACTAGAGCTAAGATATTGTGCTCCAGCCAAAACTACATCAAGGCAAAGCAAGTCACTTGAGCTCATTTGTTAAAAATTACATGGACAAAGCCACCCCATCACAAACTAAAGAGGTGTGGCCAATTAACAAACAACAAAGTGATCAATTTAGAAAAAAAATGGGAAGAGATCAAAGGGGGTCAAGAGGACCTTTATATAGATTTTCCAAATGAATATAGTGGAGCACATTAAGGGGTGCTAGAAAATTTTCTCAAGGAAAGAACTAGTAGAGCTACTTAACCCTTATATATTGAACAAAACCCAGATGCTATTGGGGATATAGAAAACATTGGAGAAACCACCCCTATAGCACTTTTTCTCCCCTAGCCTAATAGATCAAGATTCTTTAAGCTAGGGGTAGTGAGTAGCTAACACATAACTCCACTCAAGAAACTTAAAGGCCAAGATCTCCAAAGTGACAACCTTGTACCAACCCCTAGGGTAGGAGACAATTGAATAAAATTAGGAGTATCCCAACTACTTCCCTCTATAATTTTATGCTAATATAATATGAGTAATAATTGTTTCATGCCTCCCTTTCCATCATCATTTGATGTGGTGAGTTTAAAACAACCAAGTTAGATATTTGTCATATAAAACCAAAATTGAGAAACCATACCTAATTTTCAAAACACAAACATAGTTTTTCCTTTCTCTATAATACCCTTCCAAATGTAAAATATATAATATGCTCCACCTGCTGATGTGAATGTGGTGTTTTACGTAGCTAGTTCATAAGCTAGGTCTTATTCACACTAGTTACTTAAGTTTACTTAGGGTGCACATAGGATATTTGTCACTTAATATTTAAAGTCATAAGTGTCACATGTATAAATTCATCAAATGTAAAGTAAACTAGGAATGAAAGGGAAATCTCAAATCCCTATCCTAATTATAATTCAAACAAACAGACAACGAAATAACACAGAAGCAAGAAACAATAATATAATTAAAATCAATCAATCCCCCATATTCCAAGACTGTGTATAGCTTCCATTGCTCTTCTCCTCTTTGTGGTATGGTGGCTCTCAGATATTGCGTTGGCAACCTGCAAATGACACAAAGATTCGAAGTTTATGATTTATTGTGATTGTTGAGAATGGAGATTGAATGCTCAATTTATAGATAATTGGAGAGGATTGAATGAAAGATAGAACAGATTGATCAAGAGGTGGAACTTAGGTGAGCTCACATGTTGATTGATAGTTGAATTGCTGAATTGGAGGTGAAACAAAATAGATTGAATAGATTAAATGAGTCAACTGATTGAGAAAAAGCTGACTGAAGGATGGAAAACAATGATTGGAGGAAATAAAGAGGAGAAAATAGTTCATTGATTGAAAGCTGATTGAGAGCTTTATTTAGAAAAAGCTAACTAAAAGATGGAAATAGGAATTGGAGAGATAATAGATTTAATTAATTAATTTAGCATGTGCTTGAACTTTGACTTGGATTTTCAATTTAATATTTGCATGAGATTTTAATTCAAATATTGAATTTATTTTAAATTCAATTTGTTATTTGAATATATTTAGAACTTGACTTTGGAATTCAATTTGATTTTTGAAATCATGCACATGTATTTGGAATTAGAAGAAATTAAATGAAATTAGATGAATTATTAGTTAATTAAATAATTTAAGGAAACTATTTAATTTTGTAGAAATGAAATTTAATTAAACAATAAAGATTATTTAAATTAAAGGAATTAAATCAAAATTAATTAAATAATAAATATTTAATTAATATTTAGATAGGCTTAATGATTAGATGAAGCGAGATAGAAATTGAAAATTAATTTATTTAAATAATGAAGATTATTTAAATTGGGGAATTAATCAGAATTCATTAAATAATAAATATTTAATTAATATTAGAAAAATGGCTAAAATGATTAAATGATGACAGAATTGGAAATGAATTAATTAGTAAGATGATGAGGAAATATCAAATTAGAAGAATAAGATTAATTAACTTAATTAAATAATTATTTAATCAATTAGAGGAATAATTAGTAATTAATATTAGAAAAATGGCTAAAATGATTAAACGATTACAGAATTGGAAATGAATTAATTAGTAAGATGATGAGGAAATATCAAATTAGAAGAATAAGATTAATTAACTTAATTAAATAATTATTTAATTAATTAGAGGAATAATTAATACATGATCAATGAGAAATTTTTTGGTGTCTACATTTGCCCCTCTTTGAGACAAAGTCGGAACGACGTTGTTTCAGAGAAAATGAAAAAAAATTTGCCCCAGTATGCCTTGGTACCACGGTATAGTGTAAATATGCCCCCTCGGAAAAGGTGGTGGAAAAATTCAGAAATTGAGACCATATTTTTTATATCAGTATAATGAGCAATCGTGTGAAGTTTCATGCAATTTCGAGATCGTTCGAGTAGCCTATAAGTTGTTTGAAGTTGACGGGGACCATGGGCGTCGGAGTGGGAAAAAACCCTAATTTTGAGCTATAAATAGAGATTTGAGCTTTTCATTTGCTCATTTGCATTGTGGTGAGTTCTTAGAAATCCTTGCGAGTTTTTTGCTTTCCTGCGAGTATCTGATCATCATGGCTGGCTATAGGGCACGAGTGCACTTGTTTGACTGAGTATGTTCTTATCAGAGACCTCCAGGGACTAGCGGCATGGTATTTTTCTAAATTTTTGCCTGATTTTTTGCTTGTTTTGTGCAATTTTTCAAAAAAATTCCAAAGACCTAATTTTTAATCTTCACGCATACGCCTATCGGTTTTAACGCATTAGTGTTAAATGTTATGCAAACACTATAAATGTATTGCAAAATCTTAAGTGTCACACATTGGTGCTTAGTGTTACACATTCATTTATCTGTTCACACATTTGTTTCGATTGTCACACATACGCATTAATTGTATCACAATGGTGTTAAATGTCACACATAAGTGTAAAACTTCACACATTCGTTCACACATTCGTTGTTAATTGAAGTTTTTTTCATGCATTTGATATTTTTTTTTTTGTAATCTCGTTATCTGATATCTAACAATTTCAATATTTTCTCT
This sequence comes from Cryptomeria japonica, assembly GCF_030272615.1. Taxonomy (NCBI): domain Eukaryota; kingdom Viridiplantae; phylum Streptophyta; class Pinopsida; order Cupressales; family Cupressaceae; genus Cryptomeria; species Cryptomeria japonica. The sequence continues at coordinate 480,789,916 of NC_081406.1, read as the reverse complement.
ATGCAGGAGAATATTGGAGTGTTATACTGCTGACAGAGCAGACCTAGTCGACTTGATCTTCGAGCTGATTTACTTGATGAGGAGATTGCACATATCCGATATCTAGTACTGTATCATGTTTTACATTTGCCAGAGGTTACATTCAACATGGCCTTGATTACAACGTTAGTAGAGCGGTGGCATTCTGAGACATGTTCCTTCCATCTTCCTATTGGTGAGGCATCCATTACCTTAGAGGATGTTTGGCTTATACTGCATATTCCCATTCATGGTGCAAGAGTTATATATGATCACGATGATGGAGTTGTTGGATTGTGTGCCCTTTTTGAGTGTGAGGAGCAAGATTTATAGATCAGTGATCATTATTGATAGACTTATAAAGAACTGAGAGGGGGGTTGAATCGGTGACACCAAAAACAATACTACTTTAAACATTAACTGGTAGATATACTTAACAAGTTTGTTAAACACTATGCATGTAATCCAAAATGATATTAGTTCATCGACAATAAGTAAAACATCCACCATAACACAAGTGTTTATACATGGAAAACCCAAATGGGAAAACCATGATGAGATGGGACTCACAAGTTAACTATCTGCAGTAATAGGTAACTGACTGGTTAAGGTCTACAAACATGCTCTACTAGGAGCGAATCCTGTTAAAGATCCCAAAGCTCTGTTAGGAGCTATACCCTATTAAAGGTAGTACCCTGTTAGGAGTAACCTGGGTAGAGGATTTCTGAATCCAAACTAATGGATCACCTTGTTAAAATATTTGTATAATGAAGCTTATTTTTTATTAAGGTAAAAGCAGGTTTTGAAGGGGCCCTGAAACCCTTTACAAGCAGAAATTAAATAGCAAAAGCAAAGAGATACAAAAAGGAACAGACCATCGAAAAGCTAGTAGAAAACCAAAGGAAACCAGAAAAAGCCCCAAAAAGCCAGCAAGCCAGCCGGACTCCAAGAGAGAAACTAGTTGATTTTTTCTAGGGCATTCGCCAGGGTGTTGCTAATTTCATGCAACTCTTTGATGTTATCCCTGAGATTAGGGAGATCCTTTGCAGAAGCAGCCACAACTTTCTTGACACTAGCCCTGGTCCTCTTCGTAGTGCCACCAATCGGAGTAACTTCACCGCTACTAGTCTGGATAGTCTCTTTGTCCAAGTTAAGTTCCACTACCGATTTTGGAGAGCTGGTATGATCAACGACCTTAGCAATATCCTCCAGGTTTTTAGTGATAGCAGATAGGATACTCGGGATAACGCCCATCAGATTTTTCATCGCCTCTCTCCCTTCTTCCAGTGATTTAACCTTATCCTCCATATTCTGCTTCCAATTTATCTGGTCTCTGTTGTCATCCTCCCTCTTCTCATCTGTGTTTTTCCCCTTTTTTTCTAGGTTCTTCAGGAGCTCGTAAGTCCATCTGTCATAATCCATTCTTGCTTCAGTGAGTTTCTTGAGGTTATCCAAGAGAAGCCCTTTATCTACACTTTCCTTATCCTCACTAGCTCTGTCCTTAGTCATGTCCTTCTCAGAATCTTTGTTTGTTTCCTTCTCGGAATTCACATCAATTTCCTCATTATCCTTGAAATCCACATCCTCCATAGGATGGTTGTTGTCCTTACCAGGGCGATCACTGAGGGCAGGGCTTTCATTTCCAGGCTCATTATCACCACTTTCTTCCTCATTGCCTAGCTCCTCATCGTTCCAGTTGTCTTCGCCATTGGAGTCATCAGTCTCCATTTCGCTGCATTCCTTATCAATTTCCTTTGTTTCCATCCCAGGGGCACTTTTTCTTTTTTTGCTAGAGGATGCCTTCTCCTTGCTGGAGTTTCCTCCCTCCATCTTTCTCTTACCCGGGGAGGCGGAAATCCTCTTATTTTCCAGCAGGGCAAGGGTTTTACAATGTTCATAGATGAGAAGAAAAATCCCACAGTGGAGAATTGGGCTAGAGGGATTTTTACTATGTTTGTTGAGGGACCTGGAAAGGGACCTAAAAAGGTAGTAGGGCAGGGATACCTTTTTTGTGTGTCTAAAATGGTTTAAGAGAACAAAGTGGTAGGTGTGGGCCCTGGAGAATCGGCCCTCAACTGTGATGTATTCCATAATTTCATTCAGAACCCATCCCCATATTTTCTTAATATTGGCTTCTTCGTAGTAGCCCCCAGTGGCTTTGCCGATTCTAACCCTCTCCTTCTCTTTCCTCGGGAATAGATTGACCGTATTGTTGGAGACTTTAAGGTCTCGAAAGAAATTAAGCCCAGTGTGGGCCATTCCAGTCACTGTAGCTATAAGCCCAATGTCCATCTTAAACTTAACTCCATAGATTTTAAATGAGCCATTAGACCAATTTTTGGAAATCTTGGAAACGGCAAGGTTTACCCTACCTTTATCATAGTCCATGAGCTTCTCCATGAAGCTTGTGAGAGAACCCTTTTCCAGTTTTGTCCATACTTTCGGCTTCTCTTTCCAAGTCGACTTATTGTCTAGTTCCTCCCTTCTTAGGTCTCCTCCCATCTTTGGATTCAGACTATCTACTCTATTTCTCTGCAAACTAAGCCCTTCTTTCCCGAAGTTGCTCAAGATTTTGAACCGGGAAACCCACAAAGCGTGTGGAAAAATATTATAGATTGTTGGGGATCTGTCGCTTTGCCAAGTAATGATGACCTTTCCATCAAGGCATAAATTATTCATAATCCCTGTCATGATTATACTATCCTTCTCTCCCCATATGACGGTCCTTTCTAAGGAGTTCTTTAATGTTTAAATTGAGATCTTCCCCGTGCCAAATCGATTGGGAGCTAGAGTAAACTCCTATATTCGCTAAGTAGTCCACCACACTATTTTGCTCTCTGAAGGCATGTTGAATAATAATTTCTTTAAAACTTGCAATGATCTCCCTAACTTTCATGATAATATTTTCAATTGACCAAGATGGCCCCAACTCCCCCTTGAGACACTTAATAATATTAAGTGAATCTCTCTCAAGCCATACTTTTTCATAATTAAGACTTTTGGCTAAAACTAAGGTGTTCAGGGCAGCTGAGGGTTCGGAAAAATGACTAGTTTGATTCCTCAAAGGGCCAACCACCGCTTTTAAACAACTTCCAACAAAATTCCTGACAATGCCCCTATATTTGACTTTACCCGGATTCCCCTTTGAGGCCCCATCAAAGTTAGCCTTAATCCACCCCTGAGGAGGAAAACACCAAACGAGACCATCTCTTCCTTCCTCCTTGCTAGTGGTAGTGGTGGAGAGCTTCCACCTGTCTTTGAAGTCATCTTTAGCAATTGGTCCATGATAAGTGCCATAGAGACATTCAAAAATACTCCTATAAATTTTATCTGCCACCACTTCAGGAATAGCCCTTTTATCCCTAAAAATCCTATTGTTACGCTCTTTCCAGATATTCCAAATAACAATTGGCAGAGTGAGTCTCTAGGTCTCCACAATTTTAGGATTAGAATTAGGGCAGTACCATTACTGCCAAGAATCCCCAAGGGAGTTTGAGAAAACCCAACTCAGGTTCCACCTGCTTAAGATGATTTTCCAGATATCTTGACTAAAAGTGCACTGATTGAGAATATGGCAAGCCATCTCTTCATCCCTGCAACAAAGAGAACACCTATTAGGAAAAACAAAACCTCTCTTTTGAAGGTTATCCAGGGTTAAAACCTTGTTTTGGATGAAAATCCAAAAGAAGATGTTAACCTTAGGAACTAACTTCTTGTTCCAAACATTAGCCTAGATAGGAATTTCTTCCATAGGATCATTATGAATAGCCACAGCTGAGGAAACAGAATAATTCCCATCTGGGGTTTCCCTCCATATCAATCTATCATCTTTGTTGTCTATAGGGATTTTAGTAGAAAGAGAAATCTGAAGGAACTTTAGCCCCGAACGTTGCTGGCTAAAATCAATCCAGTTCCCATTTCTCCAGTAATCTCTGACTAGCTCACCAAACCTTCTTCTGAACTAGTCTTTCCAATCTTTGAGGATTGGGACTTCCTCTAGGGGTTTGTCCAAAATCCATATATCTTCCCAAAATCTTATTCTCCTCCCATCCCCAAGGTTCCAAGTTCGACCAGGAACAACCCAACTTTTAGCAGATTGAACAACATTCCATATAGCCGACCCTTCAACAATGAAAGAATTATCAAGGAATTTTTCCTCAGAAGGTTGCATATAAAGATATATGTTTTTCCAAATTGAATTCCATTCTCTTTCCTCTCCTTTTAATCTCCAAATTTGTTTGGCTAATAAAGCTTTATTCATAGTACCGATATTCCTTAAGCCCAACCCACCAAAGGCCTTAGGGGAACAAATTTTATTCCAGGCAATAAGGGGAATTCTATTTTTGACTTCCACTCCTGACCAAAGAAACTTTTTTTGGATTCTTTCAATAGCTTCCACAAACTTTGTAGGGATTTTGAACAAGCTGAGAGCATAAACAGGAAGATTTTGGAGAGTGGCTTTAAGCAGAGTAATTTTGCCCGCTTGAGTAAGGACAACCCCTTTCCAACCAGAAAGTTTAGAGTTAAGTTTGTCTATCAACTTATTCCAGAAGGAATCCTCAACCTTGAGGCACAGAGGGAGCCCCAGATAAGTGGAGGGAAGCTCAGAAATAGTGCAGCCAAGAATTCTACCAATCCTTAGTTGCCTTTGGACTGGGGTATTGATGAAGAACAGAGAACTTTTATCCCAGTTGATTTTTTGACCAGAGGAAGATTCATAAGTATTCAGGATATTCTTCATATTTTTAGCTTCCAAGATGGTTGCTTCCCCCGTGGTAATAGAATCATCAACAAATTGTTCATGAGAACAAACAACATTGGAAGAAGAAGGTTTCAGACCCCTAAGATTGCCATCTTCCACGTTTTTAAGAATAAATCTTCCTAGACATTCTGCAAGAATAGTAAATAGGATAGGGGATATGGGGTCCCCCTGTCTAAGACCTCTAGAGCTTTTGAAGAAGCTAGATGAGGAACCATTGACTATAACAATAGAAGAGGAAGTTTCCATAAGTTGAGAACAAAGCTGAATAACTTTGCCATCAAAACTGAAAGCTTTCATAATTCTAAGGAGAAACTGCCAGTTCACTCTATCAAAAGCTTTAGCCATGTCTAACTTTAGGAAGAAGCCCTAGTTATTCGCCACTTTTAGGGAGTGGATATTTTCATGAATGAAAATAATGGAATTCAGAATTTGTCTACCAAGAACAAAGCCATTCTGATGGACAAAGATAATTCTTAGAAGAATATCCAGCAACCTGGAAGTCATAACCTTGGATAAAATATTATACACAGAGTTACATAGGCTAAGGGTCTAAACTTGTTGAGAGAATCAACACCTAGAATTTTTGGGATAAGGACAATGAAGGTAGCATTCAGTTCCTTAAGGAGCCCTCTAGAGCCAAAGAATTGTTTAACACCATTGCAGATGTCAACCTCTACGATGTGCCAAAAGTTTTGGAAAAAAAAGCATTGGAAAACCGTCCGGCCCAGGGGACTTATCACCCTAAAAAGAGAACACCGCCTTTTTGATTTCCTGATTAGAGGGGATTTTGGATAAAAGGTTATTATTAGCTTCAGTCAGGATAGAAGGAATAGCTTGTAAAAGGGTATTTTGATTGCTGATATCCAAGTTATCCACTTCTCCCAACAAGGAGCTAAAATGCTCAAGAGCTTCCTCCCTAATATCATTATCCTTTGTTAAGATGCCTTTACTGTAGGATAGTCTGGATATTCTATTAGCCGCCCTATGCTTAAGAGCAGTTAAGTGAAAAAATTGGGTATTTTATCGCCTTCCTTCAAGAACAAGGCTCTAGATCTTTGTCTCCAGAATGTCTCTGCATTGGAGATAATGGTGTGGTATTTAGAAAAGAGGACATTTTCGACCATCCTAAGATCTTCAGACAACCCAGCCACTTGGATTCTATCCTGAACATCCTTTATTTCAATTTTGACTTGATTTTTGCTCTTGAAAATATCCCAAAAAATCTCTTTGTTCTAGATTTTAATTTTAGCCTTAAGGATATTGATTTTTTTGGCTATTCTAAAATGAGCCTTACCCTCCACTTCAGAATTCCACCATTCTGCAATACGTGCTTCCAAGGAAGGATGGGAAAGCCACGCTTTTTCAAATCTGAAAGGGAAGTTTCTCTTGGCCGAAAGAGAGTTGGCAGAAAAGGAGATGGGGTAATGGTTTGACCCAATTTTGATAATAGAAGCAAGGGAGCAGCTAAACTTGGTTAACCAATTAGGAGAAATTAAAGTTCTAACTAACTTTACTTGAATCGGGTCAGCTCTAGTTCTTCTATTTGTCCAGGTGTAATTGATGCCCTGGAGATCCACGTCAATGAGAGCTTGATCATTTATGAAATCCAGAAGGTCTTGTTTCCCATCAAGTTGTAAAGGGAGACCTCCCATTTTCTCTTCCTCTTTGAGTGGAGTATTGAAATCTCCCATAATAATCTAGCTTTGGTTAGCAAACTTGAGTATGTCGTCTGCAAGGCTTCTCCAATATTTAACTCTCCTGGTTTTAGTATTAGGCACGTAGACATTAGATAAGACCTAGAGAAAGTTGTCCTTAATATGCTCAAGCTGAATTGAGTTCGTGTTAAAAGCAGAGATGATTTCCCTACCTTTAATGGTTTTTTGGTTCCAAAAAATCACAGTTCCTCCTAAAGCTCCCTCCAAGTTAGAACCTATGACACCATTTTCCTTGAAAATTCTTATCTTTTCAACTTTTTCTTTAGACATCTTGGTTTCCTAAATGAGGACCACATCCGGTTTATGATCTCTAATGATGTTTTGTAACACATCCTACTTATGAGGGGCATTCAACCCTCTGATATTCCAGGATATTATCTTCATACTTTAACCGGGGATAGGGCTGACTCAATGGAACACTATGTTCCATCAGCACAGTTCTTCTAGCTTTCCTGTTCCTTTTGATGTTTTAGGGATGGCCTTCCCTGCTTTTTGTTCTGACTTCCTACATCTGCCTTTTTTTTATTCCTGCTTCTAGTTGAAATCCCTCCATTGAGTTCCTCCTTGTTCATTTTTCCTTCTCTCAGACCAAGAATCTGGAGATTCCCTTCCAGAATATCCATTACCACACTTTGAAAAGGGGTTTTACAAAGATGAGGCTTTGGGCTTCCATTGGTTAAAAGCAATAAGGGCTCGATGTCAGAAGGGTCTTGAGCTTCATTGAATTTTTCCTCAGCCAATTTTGAGAATGAAGAGGCTGGACCAGATTCTTCCTTCTCCTGACTGACAAATCCAATCTCCTGGTCCTTTGGCCTATTTTTATTTTTCAACTCAGTTCCTTGCTCTACTTCTATAGAATTCTCTGGTTGGTTATTAGAGTAGACACAATCTTGTTTTTCATTATTGTTATTCCTAGGCTTCTTGACTTCATTAACTAATTCTGTAACATCCTTATTTTGGTCACTCTCAGCTGATGGGTCTCCTTGTTTATCAATCGCTTGCCAAATCTTTTTGTTCTTAATATTGCTATCAGTCTTGCTTTCCTTTCTCTTCTTGAGCGGGCATGATTTTGCCCAATGCCCCAATTTTTTGCAATGGAAACAGGCAAATGGAAGTGATTCATATTCAATAGCTTGGGACCATTTTCCAAGTTTAGATATGATTTCTATGGATTGAGGCATATTTGTCATTTGATTAACATTAATATAGATGTGAGCAAAGACTAACCTTGATTTAGCTGCCATCATCAGATCAATTGACAAAAGTTCTCCAAATGATTTCACAATACCCTTGAATACTTCCTCGTTCCAGTATTCCAGCAGGAGACCCGGGAGGCGTGTCCAAACTAGCGCAAAAATAAAGAAGGACTCATCAAGGGTGAGGTTCGGGGACCATTTCTAAAGAGCCAAGGATGACTTGCCAAGCATCCATGGGCATTCACATAGAGCCTTATTCATGTCTTCTTCAGAGCTAAAAGCGAAGGAGAAAAACCCCCTGGGCAGCGCTGCCACATCCACTTGACCTTTAACAAGCCATTTTCTCCTTATGAAATTTCTAACATCATCGATGTTAGGCCTAAAGCCAGAAAATCATCCCACTAATGTCATGGATAGACCTGCTACAGTCATATCTACCACTTTATCTAGAACGGAGATAGCAACCAGTCCCGAAACTAGATCTGAGATATTTTTGACTTCCAGGAGCCCAGATTTAACCAGCGGTTTCACTCCAAAGAGCGAAGAGCATTTTTTACCTTTTCCTCTATCCTGTGGGTCCCCAGATTTTGAATCTTTGTCCTCCCCTGGTTTGACTATTTCCTTGTCCTCTTCTGACCCTTGAGATACCTGTCCTCCTACCTATTTGCCAGTTCCAATCCCAGAGAAACTGCCTTCCCCAGGAAATCCGCCTTCCCCAATTTGAAATTTGGGGTTCCTGCTCCTTTTCGCTCCACCATATTGTTGCGTGGCTCTGCATCAGCTTGTTAGAGCTTACCCAGTTAGGGGATTTGACTATTGTAGTGATAAGAAAACAATAGTTGGTGTGATTTAGAAGTAGCACAACTTGTTTGAATAGATCCTATTCTATGCACTCAGAACTGCATTGCTAATATACTCTGCAACTTAACTTTTCTATGTTTGCATCAAGTCATCTCATATCATATCTCATCATACATTCAAAATAGTTCATCATAATGTCATTATATAGACATTTAGATTTCATGTCGGCCTTAGGAACTATATCACAATTTCCTAGGTGTAGTGTATCTAGACAATCAAACATAACTCATCACAAAATACTGTCAAAATTTGTTGGTTAGGATAACTCATCATGACCGGTGATAACTCATCACACAATCAACGAATATTGGTTGGAACACCAATACCAGTTAGATTTAATCTATGTCAACATATAAATTGGTTGTCCTCCATTTGTTCTTTGATAATCTTTGTTGTATCTCCATGTTGGTGTCGAGACATTCTTGTATATACCGGTTGACGACATGTACCGGTTTGACACCATCATAAGAAAAACTTCTAATACTGGTAGTAATATAATATAAATTACTTTGAAGTAACATCAGTAGACAAACATATGTGTCTGTGTACATGCTCCTTCAATGACAACATATGAAGTCATTCATTACAATCATCATCAAGCCAACAATCTCCCCCTTTGGCATTGATGGCAACACTTAGAAAATTTTCAAACTATACAGCTAAGTGTGCTTACAAAAATTGTACACATGTATTTTCCTACTCCCCCTTAATAATACATAAAATTTTCACAACACATACATATTTCTACTCCCCCTTTGACAACAATGCCAAATTGAAAAAGTAAAATATATACATATAGCAAAATTGTGCAACAAAAGTTTACATATACAAAACTTGAAAATCTGAATCAAGGATTGTTCATTGCAATTCTCAGAAAAATGTCACTAAAAGTACTCTTCAATTGAGAAAAATAATTTTCTCATGTCTCCAGCAAGGTTTTAGTGAGCTCGATTGTAGTCATGACATGTGTACAAAATTCTTGCATTGAATCAAGTGTACACACCTCTGGAGTATTCAAAATTGCTTCTACATTCTTGTATGCTCTTTGTAACATGTCCACTTTTGGTTTGAGTAAATTATTCAACTCCTTCAGAGATTAGAGTCTTTTTGCCTATTCACAATCATAGACATCTAACTTGTTTTGCAAACCATCCACAAATTTTCCAAATGCTGAAATTGAATCCTATAAAGGTATGTAAGAATGACATATCCTTTCCAATTCTTTCTTGCTTTCTGTTTTCCTTTGATTGATATTAGTAAAAAAGAATGAAACATTAGATGTAAATGCAAGAATTTTCCCTCCCGTTTCAATAGCTTTTCTTAATAGATCTTTATTTAGTGATAGGGCAATTCTCCCTATATTAATCTCCTTTATGATCTGTTTTCCTCGCTTCTTCCTATAGCTCTTCTTTGCATAGTTCTGTGCTACTTCCTCAAGGGACTTAAGTTGGTCAAAGGCATCAACAACCAACTGGCCAAGCTTGCCAAGAATCAGAAATATCTTTCTCAAGATCATGAGGTAATCAATTGTAATGACACAAATAAATGATTACTTGTTGAATAATTTTTTCCTTTTGATCTTCATCAAATGAATCAAAATTTTCTTTGGCATTATCAAATTTGTTCCTTCCCAATGACTTTACCGTTCTCTCAAAATTAGACATAGGCTTGTAAAACAAAGCATTAATGGGAATAGTTTCAACTGGTTTGGACTTCTTGCCAGTTGCCTTTACCTTCTTTGGTTCTTCCTCAGTATCAGTTTCATCTGATTCTGCTGAAAGAATCAGTTGTCGACCTCTTTTCTTTGTTGTAGTTTTCTTCTTTATGTATACCTTAGGTGTCAGTTCCTTTTTAGTTTGGACACTTTGTGTCACTTTAGTACCTTTTGTCATCGGGGGGGCTTTCTCAGTCTTCTTCTTCTTTCCTTTACCACTACTCATTAGAGCACTACTGGTTTCATCTTTTACAATTTGCTCCTCAGCAGTAAACAATCTTTTCTTTTTTTTGTCCACTGGAGATGCCAATAGGTTATTGGCATAACCAATCAATAATTCATTATTGACTTCATAGCTCATGTCTTCCATTTCATCTTCTCTTAGTTCAATAGCTTCCATTAGACAGAAATCAGTGGTGACTGTGAAAATGATGTCCTTAGCAATTTTTTTCACCACATCCTCAGGTAGCCTTACCCTCATACTCATTTTATTCTAAAATTCATTAAAATATTTGTTCATTGCAGCCGAGAAGGTGTTCTCAACCACCTTGATTTTGTTCTTGATTTGAGCAGTTACCAGTAGGTCTTTAGACCATTCTAAATCACCAATTCCTGGTAGGAAATTATGAAAGTAAAAGAATAGACCAATCAGTAACTGACCAAACTTGAACTTCTAACTGTTGCCCTTCTTGATTAACTGTATATCCAACATCAATTGACTTCTTATGGCCTCACAAAGGTCATAATTTGCATTCTCAACAATCATTTTATAGACAGTATGCACTGTTGCAGATGATACACTATTCATTCTACTAGAATAGAATATCCGGTAGCCTATAACCATAGTAGCCAGTTTAACCACTAGGTCCTTAATGTTATTGATAGAAAAAGCATGCCCATCAGATGTTGACGAGGTTAAAGTGGTTACTGTCTCCTTAGAAATTCGCCTCATCTTAGGCACTTCACCAGTTGACCAAAAACTAGTCACAACTTGAATAGCCTCCTTGGTTATAGAGTGTGTTCTTTCCAAATACATATTCTCACCATGAAAATGACTCAAAATGATTCATATATGTTCCTCTTCAAAATCCTCAAGAAAATAAACTACATTATGAAAACCTTTCTCATAAACTGTAATACATTCAGTTTGAATCTTTCCGTTCTTATCGCAAATGGTTTTCAACTAAGAATAAATTGACAATGATCTAAAATCTTCAATTTTACAGTCAATGTAGATAGACAAATCTCCTTTTACAATGACTCTATCGAGAACTTGAGATAAAGATTTATAAGACACAATTCGTTCTGACTCTACAACCTCCATAGGTTCTGATGTGGTCATTAACCTCTCTACTTGCTTAGATGATGAAGCCATTTTAGATAAACTAGATTCAAAGTGAGATTCACAAATAAATACCTCAATTTACATGCGTTGCCTCAGTTACTGGTTGATTTCTCAAATGCACACCAGTTCAACCTTCACTAACCTTTGAATCAGCTTCAATCATGTAGATCACGACACGAATTCAACTAAAACCAGCTAGCAATTCTCTCTTCGCTCTGCAGGTTCTCAAGAATTCTCTCTCGAATGTATTTAGGGTAAAAATAACAAAGTAAAACTTTCTTTTATCCTTTTTACCTATTGCATTAAATTCTCGACCACTAGGGTTACAAACCCTAATACACCGCTTAACGATGCATACAAAATTAACACATGTAAAACCTGTTGATAAACTTTTGAAAAACTGATTGACAAAAGATATCAAGATTTCACACATAACAAATCAAAATTCAAACTCTCTTACCACTCTTCTTTCAAGGGGTCTGGAAGTAGATTTATCGCTATGCTCCCTTTAGTCCTACTGATAGGCTCAGTTCACCGATGTAGGATTCTCCACATTGGATGAAGTATTAGGTTCTTCTGCAGGTATATCATTGCTCTTCTTTTCTGAGATCCGGTTCATCTCTTCTCTAGTTTCCTCAATATTTACCTTTTTCTTTCCTTTCTGATCTTTAGAATTATTGGCCGGTTTTTTCTTTCTGGATCTACAAAACTTTGCCATGTGTCCCGGTTTATGAAAATGATAGTAGGCCATTCTAGATGATCTCCAAGGTCCTGGATTGCCTCTTCCAGTTCTCCTTCTGCAATTCATAACCGCATGACCATAATTATTACAAATGGTGCAAATGACATTAGTTACCTTTTCCATCTCAAATGGACTAAACCGGTTGACATAGGGTCTCTACCAATTCATGTTACCCTGGTTATCATAGGTTCTCATCTAGTTGTCATTAGGTCTTGGATTCATGTGCGGTATTGGATTATTTGCTCCATATCTACATTCAACTGATCTATGTCCATACATCTTGCATGTAAAACAATGACCTTCAAATCTCTTAGATACATACCTAGTATTTGTACTGTAACTTGTATTTCCACTAGGTTTGCTTCTGCACACATTTGCAGTATGTCTAGGTTTATGACAGACACAGCAAACAAGTTTAAAAAATTTCTTACCAGTAGGCTTGTTAGCCTTAGGAGCAATTTTGTCCTTGTGAATATTGTTCTTTGTACCAGAAGACTCTCCTTTCTCAGATGTGTTTAAACCTATTTCAGAAGTATCAGCTTTCATCCTTTGTGATTGGATCTTCTCATCCAATATGGTAGAAATTTTGTTGAACTTTCCTAGCTTTCCATTGGCTTTAGTGAGTTCTCTAGTAAGATCTTCATTGTGTTTTGAAAGAGTCTCTTTCAAAGATGATGCCATTTCAAGATCTAGTTGCAAGGCCTCTTTTTCTTCTTTCTTTGCATGCCAATGCTCATGCAAAGTAGAATTCTCTTGTTCGATCTTGGAAATCTCATGATCTCTCTCTTTGACAAGGTCTTCAATTGCCCTCCTAGCTTCTAGCTCTTGACTCATACAGATAGTTATGGCTTCTAACTCTCTTCTTAGATTTAGCTTTTCACCATTCATTTTTTCAACTTCTTCGGCTAATGCATCAATATTAGCTTTATCTAAAGAACTATTATCAAATATTTCCAATAGTTGTTTAGTAAGTTCTCTCCATTTGACTTGTGATGCTTTGAATCTGACCCTTAGGGTTTCAAGCTCATCCTTGGTAGCTTCAAGCACTCTAGCCATCTCAAAGTAGCTCATATCCCCCATGGTGGCTTTAGGGTTTCCTTCCAAGAAATTAAGCCTTAAAGAAGTTAGGCTCTGATACCAATTGATAGAATTATAAAGAACTGAGAGGGGGGGGGGGGTGAATCAGTGACACCAAAAACAATAATACTTTAAATACTGACCAGTAGATATACTTAACAAGTTTGTTAAACACTATGCATGTAATAAAAAATGATATTAGTGCATCCACAATAAGTAAAACATCCACCATAACACGTGTTTATACGTGGAAAACCCAAATGGAAAAAACCACGGTGAGATGGGACTCACAAGTTAACTATTTGCAGTAATAGGTAATTGACCGATTAAGGTCTACAAACATGCACTGCTAGGAGCAAATCCTATTAAATATCCTAAAGCTCTGTTAAGAGCTATACCCTGATAAATGTAGTACCCTATTAGGAGTAACCTTGGTAGAGGATTTTTGAATCCAAACTAATGGATCACCTTGTTAAAATATTTGTACAATGAAGCTTGTTAGAGCTTACTCGGTTAGGGAATTTGACTATTGCAGTGATAAGAAAACAATAGGTGGTGTGATCTAGAAGTAGCACAACTTGTTTGAATAGATCCTCTTCTGTGCACTCAAAACTTCATTGCCAACATACTCTACAACTTAAATTTTCTGTCTTCGCATCAAATCATCTCATATCATATCTCATCATACATTCAAAATAGTTCATCACAATGTCATTATATAGACATTTAGATTTCATGTCGGCCTTAGGAATTATGTCACAATTTCCTAGGTGCAGTGTATCTAGACAATCAAACATAACTCATCACAAAATACTACAAAAATTTATCGGTTAGGATAACGCATCACGACTGGTGATAACTCATCACATAATTGATGAATATCGGTTGGAACACCGATACCAGTTAGAGTTAATCTCTATCAACATATAACTAATTGTCCTCCATCGCTTCTTTGATAATCTTCGTTGGATCTCCAAGTTGGTGTCAGGACATCCGGTATATATGGGTTGACGACATGTACCGGTTTTACACCTTCATAAGAAAAAATTCTAATACCGGTAGCAATATAATATAAATAACTTTGAAGTAAGAACAGTAGACAAACATATGTGTGTGTGTACATGTTCCATCAATGACAACATATGAACTCATTTATTACAATCATCATCAAGCCAACAATTATGATATCCCTTGGGCTCGATTGGACTATGATGATCTTACTATAGTATTATGTAGTATCATAAGTGGTTTGTTGATTCCTAACATACGAGGTCATGGCTTTCTAGTTGGATGGGGCAAAGTGCTCCATGATATGATTGTTCATCGCCGAGTATATGCTTGGGGTCCTTATCTTTTAGCCCTGGTTTATTATCAGATGCACGACATTGTATACATTGGATATCGATCTATCAGTTGTGGTGTGACATTGCTCCAGACTTGGGCATGGGAGAACATTTCTATCTCAAGGCCAGTTATTCATGTTGACTTGCATCCCGATGAGCCTTATGTGTATAGATACACACCTGGTATTAGACATAGGGGTTTGGGTAACACCTTGTACTGGCGACATTAGATTGATATCTTGCAACATTTCATTTGGAGACCATATTTAGATTTCCCCAGTTGGGAAGATGATGCACAACACTTGCCTTTCTGCAGACAACAAAGGTATCTTATTGGGAGGAGCGTTGAGACTCAGAGGATTATTGAGATGTCTCTTCCAAGATGGGTACTCAGACAGTTTGGAGAGATACAAGTGACACCTGTTGTTACAATGTACTTTGCTTGTGTTTCACATGAGGTTTCTGATTGGGGTGTATGCATACAAACACATTTGGTGGCTTCCGAGTTTGATGCTCTTCAAGCATTATTGTGGGGCTGGAGTGCAAGTGTAGTAGATCCAGGGACTACTCTTAAGTATGATACATGGTGGACTAGACATAGGCCCATTCCTTTGACTGATCCAACTATTCCGATTATAGCTCAACAGATACAACATCCTAGACAATAAATGAGGATTGACATGGGGGAGAGGAGAGGAGATGATAGAGGAGAGGAGGGAGGAGGAGGAGAGAAGGGTGGAGGAGATGAGGGAGGAGATGAGGACGTAGACATTGGTGGAGACACTGAGTTTATGAGTAGCGAAGATGACGATGATTCTTCAAAGTCATCGAGTAGTGAGGAAAGGGATGATGATGATATGCTAGAGCTAGAGGACGTGCCTATTGCAGAGGGGGGAGGACAAGGTGGTGATGGAGATGAGGATGATCCGCAGATTCACAGAGCATGGATCCAGAGTCTAGAGGATGAGGTTGCCAGACTTAGGCAATGACAAGATACTGAGCGGGAGGCATTCTATAGAGACTATGGTGCACTAGAGACTGAGAGAGATCGTCTCCAAGGGGAGAGAGATGAGGCAGTTAGACGGTTGTAGATGATTCAAGCTACCTATGATCAGCATTTTTCTCTTGGTATTGATGCACACAGACAATCTGACAGACTCTATTACGCTGCATAAGAGGATTTTTATTATCGAAAACTTTACTATGACACTGTACCTGAGGGACAAAGAGCTCCTAGCTTTAGTGAGGTTAGAGGTCATTTTGGTTCTAGTAGGACTTCTACACAGAGGACCAGTAGTGGTGGTGTTATGGGTCCACCTCGACATCCTGGGGTAGGATATAGTGGGCAGGATCCACCTGTTGATAGAGGTAGTGTTGGTTGAGACATTTAGATCATCCTATCTGAGCCTTCAAGCTTATTTATGATTATTGTATTCAGACACATTACCATTTTTTAGTTATATATATATGATATGCATTTTTTTTGGTGGCGACCTATTATGCCTTGTTTTCTATGTATGTTGCATGATGCTATGAGTTATGCGATGCATGTCTATATGATTTATGAGTGATGTTATGAATGCAATGGTTATTAAATGTTTTCTATTTGATTTATGAATAATGCTATGAATGCAATGGTTATTAAATGCAATTTAAACTATATCAATGCAATTTAAAACTATTTGGATGCAATTTAAAATTATATGGATGCAATGTTTAACTATATGGATGCAATTTAAAACTATATGGATGCAACTCTTTTTTTGTATAATACTGCCATAATATTCTTTTAACTCTGATGTATCTTGAAGAAACATTAATAAGATGAAAGAAAGGAGAGATTGATGAAAGAATAATGTTAGAAAAGAAAATGATTTAGAAAGAATATGAGAAATCAACAAACTATCAATAAACAAATGACATGAGAATAAGAATGAATGATTCACGAACCCATGTCATTATTTATTGTGCAATATATATTCATCATTGAGCCTTATTATTGAACAATGGAGCTTAGCACATTAGGGTATAAGGAGCCAAGATGTAAAGATATCTCATTGAAGAAACAAACATGTAGCAGACAAGGAATAAACCCCTCCATTCTGGGAAATACACTAGGGGTCGAGGTATGTGTGGCATTCAATAGCTAAATGATCCTATCACAGACACCCAGTAGAGAAATTTCCTTAGAACTTCATTGGTTCACACCACAAACAACAAACAAAGAAAAAGATAATGCCCATCATGGATCCTCTAGTCCCTTGTGGACATCCTTGAGTAGCATAGGAACATAATCTATCGCCAAATGATAAAAGATAAAGACTAACCCAAACAAAATTCAGTAGCTATCCTGACCTTGTGCCTTTGTTCTCAGTTGCTTGATGTGATGGTTGATAATGTCTGATCTCAAAATATTGTGGACCTTGTTTAAGACTGACCTATCTGATTTCGAGTGTATCCTCTTCTATTTAAGACAAGATAATGATCACTTGATATGGATATGATACAATTGATAAGACAGTTTGATCAGTTGATTGTAGATGTTTGACTGGATATTCGTATCCTTTGTTAACTTCGTGCGAAGTGTTTGCTAGATATATGCTAGGGTATTTGTTTCTTGCGAGACATTTTATTGCAAGTTTTTTTATTGGCTGATTTTTATTTCTTTTTCTTTTTCAGGACTTTTTCTGAATGTTTTTGGTTTTTTGTCAGGACATTATATGCATTTTTTGATAATTTTTTCAAGACATTTTTTTAATGTTTTTGGTATTTTTTCAGGACTTTTTCTAAATGTTTTTGGATTTTATGCTTTTCACCATTTTTGGATTTTTATGTTTTCACTGTTTTTGGATTTTTATGTTTTTCATTGTTTTTGGATTTTTTCAGGACTCTATATGCTTTTTTAGGATTTTTCAGGACTTTATATGACTTTTAGGATTTTTTCAGTTATGCCCCCATTGTACAAACCTATATGACATGATGATCTGCAAAATGCATGTGTAGACAACGAATTTTTGACATGACCTATTTTAATGCAATATGGATGATGAAGATGCATTTTTTATTTGAACAAGGATGATTATGTTTGTTTAGCATTTTGTAATACACCAATTGAATTGGAGGTACAAAACATTTCATAGATAAGTGGTCAATCAATCCTTAAGGTCCCTTGGAACATCCAAATTAACACACTTAGTGACTAGGATTTACAAATGGAGATGCATAAAAATTCCCCATTGGTTCTTGAAACTTTGATCTTCTTTCACCCATGTGTGTGCAAATGAGTTAATTCCCACTCTTGTGTTCACCAAAGATCCTTAGCATCCTATATGACTAGCTCCATGGATTATCCTAACTTCAAAAGCATCTTGAATAGAGCCTCGCTGCTAGCACGATTTTAGAGTTCTGATGAGGTTATAGACTGTAATTTCTCAAATATTGCTCCATTGCTAGCAAACATTCATAGCCCTAATGGAGTTACTCGCATGTTCCCATAGTCAAGCTTTTTGTCGCACTTTGTATGTGTGATATTTCAATTATATATCGTTTATCCTTTTGCCTTGAGATGGATATTTGGCATAGGACTTTTTTTTTATTTTCTTGCCTTGACTTGTAAGTAATGAAACCTACTTGGGTATGACAATTGCAGCAGCGCTGAAGTAGACTTTTAGATTTTTCACTAGTCAAATGATCAACTAGGTGTCTCGAATGAATTAGAGATTTTGTTAATGTGTTTGAGATATAGAAATTGATAGACTTTGGGTTAACAAGTCTCATAAAGTGAAATCACTACCCAACCATAAGTAAAGTGTCATCACAGGGTAATGTAAAAAATGAATGACCTTAGGATCTCCAAGACTTCATGTCCAAATATCTAAGAAAGGAGATGACCCTTGTTTCTATTGAATGCAAAAAAATGATAAACTTAAACAATTGTCTTGTTTTATTGACGCTTCTATATGTAAATGCATAAATTTTGCAAATGCGATGCATTTGAAAAAGAAACTATATGTGATGCAGTGCTTTTGAAATAAAAATGATATGCAATGCAGAAAGTAAAACCTAAACTAACCCAACCCTTAGATATAATATCATTTAAGGTGCATGTTGTTTGTAGGGTCAAGGAATGGATCTCCCTCCATGGTAGCCAAATTGTATGCTCCATTTCCTATAACCCTTGTTATGATAAAAGGACATAGCCAGTTAGGTTCAAACTTCCCTAGCTTTTCTCGTTCCACTAGGTTCTTTTGGTTCTCCTTGAGAACTAGATCACCCACTTCAAAATTTCTTAGGCGTAATCATTTATTGTAACTCCTCAATCTTTTTTGGTAACCTTGTAAATGATTTAAAGCAGTTTGTCTCTTTTCATCAAGCGTTTCCATCTCTTGTAATCTTGCAACCCGATAGTCTTTCTCTGATATGATATTTTTTAAGGAGACTCTTAAAAATGGTAGTTCTATTTCAATAGGTAGTATCACTTTTGTACCATAGACCAAGGAATATGGTGTTTCTCTTGTAGGGGTGCATACTCATGTTTTGTAAGCCCAAAGAGTGGGATTTAACTAGAGATGCTAGTCCCGTCCTGCGTTAGTGACAACTTTCTTTAGGATCTTCAATATTGTCTTGTTTGTTACCTCTGCTTGTCCATTGCTTTGCAGATAATATGGTGTTGCATATCTCTATTGTATTTGAATTTTTTCACACAATTCTCTCATTTCTTGATTTTTGAATGGACGTCCATTATTTGTCATTATGCACATTGGAATCTCATATCGGTAGATAATGTAATTAAGCATGAATTTTGCTATTTGCTTACCAATGGTGTATGTAAGGGGAATTGCCTCAACCCATTTAGTAAAATACTCAATAGCTATTAAAATGAATTTGTGCCCATCGGAAGAAGTAGGATTGACTTTACCAACTAGGTCTAACCCCCATTGTGAAAATGGCCATGGTGATGTAATAGGTTGAAGATCTTGTGTCAGTGCATGAATGAGGTCTGCATGCATTTGACATTATTTACATTTTTGTACATATTTATTGGCATCATTTTCCATGGTTGGCCTATAGTATCCTATTCTTAACAATTTCTTTGATAGTGGCAGGCCACTTTGGTGTGCCCCACAAATTCCATTATGGGCCTCCTTTAGGACAAGTTGAGCTTCTCTTTCATCAAGAGATCAGAGAAGGATTCCATCATAGCCCTTTCTATACAATGTGTCAGCAATAATTGTAGTTCTGGATGCCTGCCAAATAAGAGTTTTCTTTTGATTTCTAGACCAATTAGGAGACATATACTGAGTATGTAAGTATGTGTATATCTCATTATATCGTGGGGATTCTAGACCCACAATTGCACATACATATTCTGATGAGGGAATCTCATATGTCGATATCATCAGTTATTCTATAATAAGCTCAAACTAAGTTTCATTATTAGGCATATTTAGTAGAGACCCTATTGTAGCCATGGTATCAGCTACCTTGTTTTGCATCCTTAGAATCTGTTCAAAAGTGATGTTATTGAAATGTTCTTTGTAATCTTGTACTATTTGTTTATAAGGCAACAATTTATCATCTTTTGTGTTGTAGTCATCATTGACTTGATTTACAATCAGTTGTGAGTTACCATAGACTTATAATTATTTTATCCTCCGCTAGACAATAGTATGAAGTCCTATAATGAGAGCTTCATATTCAGCTATATTGTTCGTACAGGGAAAATTTATTTTGAATGACTGTAATGCCCAAAAATTTATCACACCAAACACAACCATTTTTTTTTTTTTTTTTAATTTCTTAAATATATATAACAATGTATGACATGCTTAATCATGGTAACGGTATAATTTCCCTTAAACGTATGTTTCATATGAAGACCATTTTATTAGTTATATTGCTATGGAACAATCCAAGGCTTAACAAATATTTTAATTGACCATATTTCTAAAGCATCCAACTTGGTTATCTGATAGTTCCAAATTTTTACTATTATCTCTATCAATTATAAAATAACTTTACATGGTGATTTTAAACTTTTGAATTTAGACATTGAAATAATATTTGCACTTATTTTCCTAACCATGGGGCTAGCACTTGACAATTTTGGTCTCTAAATAGATTAAGTTGGTCACTTAATCTTTAAATTCTTTCAATATGTAATTAATTGGTCCCAATACTACTATTATAGAATTGGTTATTTTATATATGAATTAATATCTACTATCCCATCTTATTGGCTAGATATCTTAATGTATCTATTTAAAATCCTTACTTAGAAGTCACATTAAAATATCAACTCAATGATTTATCGTAATCTTGATAATCATGATTTTATTATTTTATTTTATAAAATACTAGGAATTGTATTATAATTTGAAAATAATTTTATTTCCATCTCATCACTATTTTATAGTTTAAAATAAAGGATCATTTGATTTTATTTTTATAATAAATAAAATTGCATTTCATTATTGAATGGGTTTTATTATCGATTTCTACTATTTTATAGAATAAAATGTGGGATGGTATTTATATTACATTCTAATATAAAATGATTTTATTATATTGCTTAATTCTTTTATAGAATTAGTTATGGAAACTTTCATTTTATATTCTATAAAGCAAGATTTCACTCAATCTTCCTTCTATTTTTATGGGACATCTATCACATTTTAATATAGAAACAATTGTATTATAATTTCCATAGAAATCTTTATTCTATTTTTATTAATGAAAAGTTGTCTTTTAGTATAGAAGTCATGTTAATTATTTTTATGGGATAATAGAGAATAAATCTCCCTTTTATTTTTGAACCAAAACAATTAAAAAAAAAATCACAATTGAATATAGAAATAATGTCATAAATAAATCTTCATCCTATCTTTATAAGATAAGAATCATATTGAATATAGAATAATTCTATTAACATTTGTTATTATTATCAATTAATTTGTAAAATAAGATAAGATAAAACTTACCTCCATTAATAACTATACTAAATAGATTTTATCCCAGAAAGTTAGTTCATATTAATGTTATAAATTTTTCCATATATGTTAAGTTGTCTTCCTTTATAATCTCCTATTTTTTGTCTATTTACTCCGGGTGAAAGAAGCGACTCTCAGGCACTATTTTCATTCAGAAAGAATAATGGCTTCTTAATCTGTTCTGATGGCTTGGGACTTGATAATCTTTTCATTGTTGTGAATCTCAATAAGAATAATTGCCTAAACAGTAATATAATATATTTATACTTTAAACACCCTTAACTCCATTATCGGCTATGCATAGGAAGTCATCTATCTCTTCAATAGATGTTAGATTTGTGTAATAGACACCTGCGCTGTGCGGTTAAATGCTTAGTTCGAATGTGTGGAGCAAGCAAAGAGTCAGACTTATGCTTTCTAACTTAAGATGGTACAAAGCCAATCTAATTATCAGATGTCTTTTATGTAATAGACTCCAGATCATTCTCAATCACTTCTATGGATTTGACAATAGTTTGATGGTTTTGTACTTACGAGAAATGAATGAATGGTTATTTCATATCAAGAAGGCACACCAATGCTGTCAAGCTGCCTTAGTAGTCAGAGAATTGAATACATCATAACTCGAGAATGCATCTTAAGTCTTGCCCAATATATTACTGGATGCTAGAATACACTGTTACTCTTGATTCAATAATATTATTATTTATTTTCCTTCACGTGACAGGCTGAGCAGTGCATTCAATTCCTCGTGCAAAGTGGTGCAGTTCCATTTGAAAATGTGAATACCTATAACAAATCAATGTACCCAGAACTCTATTGATGAGTCAGGGATCAGGCATGCTAATCTTTTCTTATTTTTGTTCATTCATTCTACCACAGACAATGTATGACCACAATGGCCAGCGAAGATCCTAATACAATAATATTTCTATATTCTATTCCTATTCCTATTCCTATAGAGACTATCTCTTGCAAATGTAAACGCAGTATATGTTGGAATGCATGTAGTTTCTCCCTACCGCAAACTTCAGTCTGCCACCGTCGGTTCTACCATACATTTGGAGGTAGTTTATTTACATGCACCGAACATGCAAAGCTAGGCAAGAAATTCATGCATAGGTTAGCAAAAGAGTTTGATACAGTCAACATTTAGATCCACCATTGTCGCTATGAGAATGTAGTCCGCCACCATTAAACTTTAATCATGCAATTTATGCATGCAAGACTATGATGGTTTCCAGAATATTCTAAACTCCCTTATAAATCAGGGAAGGTGTAAATCAATTAAATAAGCAATCAATAAAATATGGTTTGGCGTTGAACTACATAATTTGTTGTGTAAATGTTTGTGTTAATGAATAAAGAAAAAGGAATTTGTTTTCATGTTGTAGCATGTTATTAGTTTTTGTTCTGTTTTTATCTCTCTTGTAGCTGAATATTATTTTGTGTTTATTTTTAATCTATCCTTTTAGATTACACCCCAAATACTTCTAAGATAGAAGTGTGATAGTCAATCCTTTAAATGCGGGTATGTTGGCAATGTGTCTAGAATGAAGAAAATAGATGATTAAGCAGATATCCAAACAAGTACGCCTACCATACACTGTATTCTGAAATTGTATACAATAGAGACTATCAATCTAACCTTAAGATCATATTTTCTTACAACTGGTTTATTTACTCTTATATTTTCCTAGCATATTGAATGGCTCATAGAACATATATATTTCCATTATATAAGCATTGCATGATGCAAGATATCAACCAGGAATCTTATTTTTTTTAATTTCATTGCCCATTATTTTCTAGTAATTTTCACTGTTCTAAGTAATTTTCATTGTTCTAAACAACATATGTTACTCATTTTAAATATTACAGCAGAATGCAATATTAAATCTTACTTTAAACAAAATTATTCAACCTAACCAAATTACCATATGCCAACAACATGCAATCATATTTAAATGTATTTTAATGGAAAATAAATTAACAAGCCTTTCTCTTGAGTGTAGGATTTTTACATAATATTTCCATGGACTATACCTTTGAAAATAACATATATTTTTCATTGCAAAGCAACAATGGACAAACAACAAAATAAGGCTTGCTCTCCTCCCAACCATAATAGCATCATGAAGCCTCGTGGGCTCTAGCCATACCCCCGAGCAAGATAAGCATGTTATACACCATGAAAATCTATGGTGAAGGTGTCCTAGAATAGCAAAATATTTCTTTAACACTTTTTTTTTTTTTCTCCAACATTCACACAACTCAAGTCTTCCATGATCTCCAATCCTCATAGTATCATCTATACTAAATTCAATAACAATGGTGAAGAATAAACTTATCTTTCTTTCAAGCCCATAAGATGCTCTAATTTTCCATCAAGAACCTTTCCTCTTCTTCTTCTTCTTCCATCTTCTGTTTCTTCTGAATCCAAGTTCTCCAAAAGGAGAAGTGGGTAATGCCCTCTCTAGCTTCTTGCTAAGACATATATGGGTCTCAACCCTAATCCCGTCACTTACAAACAAGTGGGATTTTGAAGGGTCACATCAAGCCCAAAGGACACTATCACATGTTCTAAAGGTCCCCAACCCCAAGGTATTGACCCTAGGGGTCTATTTTTGCACCATAACCCATAAAATGGACCACACAATACCTTTTTGAAACCCACACAAAGACCCATTCGAGTTTTGGCTTTACCCAAAGGATTTCCAAACACAAATCTCCTCTCTCACCACATGACCTAAAGTTGTATGCCCTCTCAACACATTTAAAATTGACTCTAAATAAGATAAATATATTCCTTCATCCATTTCTATGCAAAATAGGTTACCCTTCTAACACCTTCACAAGATATTTGATTTGGAGTAATCCTCTTTTCTTCCTTATATTGTACACCATCTATCCTGCATTATCCAACCACAAGCACAATTAGATCATCATAATATTGCATATAAATTGTTGTCCAAATTCCCAATAATTTTTACTTGTGAATTATTTAAACATCATTTCTAAGAAAACCCATATTAAATCATCATTTCATATGCACATATGCAATTGTTAGTTATCAATAATCAAATCAATACATTGGAAACTTATATGTTAATGCTATCTAACTTTCATCATAATTAGAGGGATGCATAAAAAAAACACAACTAATAGAGTGGCATCACTTCCATTCTACCACCATTTTAGTTTAACTATGATTTTTTTTGCAACAATTAGGATTGTATTAATGGTGTGGGGTCTTACAATGACTTAGAGATAGAATCACCTTGAGGGGCGATGAAAAGAATCCTAGCTCCAGCTCCATGATTAGTATAGAACCCATCAAAGTATAATTTCCAAATGGTAGATCCTATCAATGTAAACATAGATTCATTAGAAAAGTCTATTAGTAGCGGGTGTTTGTCTTGCAAGGGAGCATCTGCTAACTGATTTACTATAATCTACCCTTTGATTTCCTTTCTGTCCACATACTCTATATCAAACTCTCTTAAAATCATGACCCACTTATCCAATCTTCCAGTTAATGTTTCTCTGCTTAACAAATATTTGAGTGGATCAAAGCATGCTATGAGTTGTACTTTATGACAACATATAATGTCTAAGTTTCTAAGATGCAAAAATCACTGCTAGACATTGTCGTTCTATAGGAGTGTAATTAAGCTCATATCCAATTAAGGTTCTATGTATATAGTAGATTTCTCTTTCTTTTCCTTGATCATCATGTTGTGCCAATGAGGCTCCTAAAGATGAGTTTGTTGCTGATATATATAGTAATAGGGGTTTTCCTGGAGTAGGTGGAACTAACACTGGAGTATTCAAAAGATAATCTTTTAAATCTTGGAAAGCTTCTTGGCACTGTTCTGTCCATTTGAAGGTAACTCCTTTACTGAGTAAATACTGGAATGGATGACATTTATCTGCCAGCTATGCTATGAATATCGTTATGGACTATAGTCTTCCTTGCAATCCTCTTAACTGCTTAAGTCTTGATGGAGGTTGCATATCCATGATTGCTTTGACCTTTGCAGGATCTACTTCAATTCCTCTGTTAGAAACAATAAACCCTAAAAGTTTGCCTGCTATTACACCAAACACACAATTTTGGGGGTTTAGCTTGACATTGTACTACTCTAATCGATCAAATATCTTTGCAAGGACTTCAAGATGATCTTCTCTTATCTATGATTTAGCCAGTAGATCCTCCACATAATCTTCCATGATATTGTGGATCATGTCATAAAATAGTGTTGTCATAGCCCTTTGATATGTTTCTCCTGCATTCTTAAGACCAAATGACATGATGTTCCAACAGTATGTCCCCCATGGACAGGTAAATGCTGCCTTGTGTTGATCTTACAGTGCAATCCTAATCTCATTGTATCCCGAGAAACCATCCATTAATAAAAACATCTCATTCCCAGTAGTTAAGTCAACTATCATATCTATGTTGGGTAATGGGAAATCATCCTTGGGACATGCTTTATTTAGATCTCGAAAGTCGGTATAGATTCTTATGCCCCCATTGGGTTTAGTCACAGGTACCAGATTGGATATCCATTCTGCATAGTCAATAGGTTGAATGAAGCTCACATCCAATAGCTTTAGGAGTTCTATTTTGACCAGTAATGCAATATGTGGATGCATCTTTCTTAGCTTTTGTTTGTACAATTTAATTCCTGGTAGAAAGGGTAAATGATGTAACACCAATTCTGGATCTAAGCCTAGCATATCCGCATAGGACCAAGTGAAATTGATAGGACGTTGTTTGAAAAACTGTATGAATTTATCCTTTTCTTCATGGTTCAATGATCTTGATAAGTGGATATTATGTACAACTTATCCTTTTGCTATATTTACTTCTTCAGTTTCTTCCATGAGTAATGTTGAATTCTCTTTTTCAATAGGGAGGTTTTCTAACTCACTCTTGCCATTATGATCACTTTGACCCATATCTTCTATTATAGAGGTGCTTGCCTCTCTAAAGTATGTTGTTCTATTCAGGTCTACAACAAATCCTACCTTGTGATCACCTTGTGGAAATCCTTCTTTGACACCAAGGAATTCTGCAATAGTTCATCATTCTCAAACCAACCTAGAGTTGGTTTTCCTTCTCATCCCCAATCAATCAAATGTGAGTGTACAAGGGGTAATAAAATTACTCCCTTCTGTTGTAATATATTCTGATAACATGCATACCTGGTTATTTGAGGGACCTGGTATATTTTCATCATCTATAGGGGATTTGTGATACCTTATCATGTTAATTGTCCGTGGGCTGGAATCATTATTAGATAAAAATTCATAGTCATGAGAATCTGTCTCACTTTCTATGTATGTTTCAGCTTCTAAGGTTGTATCACTTATCTCCTCTTGTTCTTGTATCTGATTTTGTTGTAGATTGGTGGGCCTCCCTTGTATGGCGGTCACCATTCTTAAACCTGGTATAAGTCATTATAGTCTTTCTTCATTTGATTCATTGGGTAGAGCTTGAGTTGTTTCCCTTGGTAGAAGTATTGACAACAACCAAGGATTAGGCTCATTTACTGGTGCTAAGCTTGTGTTTGTTACCATATTTGCTTGTGCAGATGTGTCAGATATTGTATTGCTAGGTAATTCCATGCTAGGTTCTTTAAGAAGTTGTTTCATATCTTTACCATCTAATTCCACACTAGGCGATGTTGGTACTTTCTTTCTTGTTTGAGATGAAGAGGGAAACACTCATGTTGATGAATGACTTTGAGATATTTATTTTGATGGTAGCCTTGGTCTATTTAGTATATCCAATGTACGTTGTCTTTCTTTTGTTATATTTGGTACATGTTTATATCCTAACCCTTGATTCTTTAGATTGTCATTTGGTACAACGGGTTCTAATCTTCCTTTCTTTTGTAACCCCAAGCATGTGGTACCATCATACCCATGTTTTTGTAGCATCTTGCATTTGTTGCCATACTGATCTAAAGGTAACCTGGGTATTGTCATGTCATCTTCTTCTCTGTATATCCAGTGATTGACATCTTCATTCAGAGATTATTCTTGTAAATCTCCCCACCTAATGAAAGAGCATGAATCTGAGTATCTGACTATTTCTTTTCCTTTGTCTTGTTTCATTACTGCATTTTGAGGTTTCCCAAAAGACCTAGGAGATAGAGATAATTGTTTTCCATTTGAGGTACTTGAAATAGAGTATTCTCCACAACCAATATCTTTTATCTGCAAAGAAGATGTTATAGGCACATTCTTCTATGTTTTTGTGATTGTTAATGACTTCATTTGTGTAGTGAGTGGTGCTGCTTGATTAATTGGTACCTAGTTATCTACACTTGCCTTTAAGTGATTACAGTGTTGGAATGGATTTGGATCACCCTTTATGGTGATTTTAGTGTCATTATATGGAAATTTGACACACTGATGAAATGTTGATGGTACAGATTGTATGGTGTGAATCCATGGGTGGCCCAATAACATGTTGTACCCTAGTTCTCTATCCAACACTTGGAAAGTAACCTCTATCATTATAGGTCCTATTTGCACCGGTAGCATAACTATACCTTTTGAGGGACACTCTTCATCATCATATGCTTTGATGTTTATTCTCTTTGAAGAATCAATATGAAGCTCAGAATATCCCAATGGCTTAACCAGCTTTAATGTATAAATGTTGAGACCATCTCCACCATCTATAAGTACTCTTCTAATTCTTCTCTTATGTATGTAAGCTTCTAGATGTAGCGGGTCATTATGGAGAAGTCTATCACTAGGAATATCCTATTTTGTGAATGCAATGCGGGTACCCTATGTCAAATTCCCCACCATGGATTGAAGGCATTTTCATCTATATATATTTTTGTCCACTACTGAATCTTTAAGTGCTTTTTCCAGTATAGCTTTATGAGTTGGGGATATACATAATAGTTCAAATAGTGATATCTGTGTCAAGGTTTTCTTGAGTTTCTCAACAATATTATAAGTCCCTACTACTGGTGGTGGTTTTAATGGTACTCCTTGTAAAGTTACTTTAGATCTGCGAGTAACTACTGCACAGTCTCTGTCTCTGGGAGTTATCGTGATTGTAGCCACTGTATCATCTCTTGTGAAGGAACTCTATGTAACATATATTGTGTTATTAAGGTTTATGTTGTATCTCTCCCTGTAGTCATCATGTGCAAGTCTGACATCCATGATATGTGCTATAAGTTCATCTTCAAACCATCCTAGATGAAATGGTTCTTCATGTCCCTAGTCCATAAGACAAAGATTCTTGTCATCATATTGTAGTGCTTCTGACACCATGTAAATTTGGTTATCATCATTGTGAGTCTATTGATATTGCTCATCATTATCAAGTGCTTCTTGTGAATCATCATTTACTACATCTCTTGAGCTAATGGCATGAATAGTATAGTCGTAGGAGAATTTTGTGTAGTTAGTTGTATTATCTTGTGTACCTGATGTAGATGCCTTCCCTTTGTCATGTTTGACAAATGGATCCTTAAATATAGTGTGATTCATATTTGCTGACATTTTGATGGTATCAATCGTGATGTCACCTTGATTGATTAAGTCTTGGACTAAGTTTTTCAATTTATAGCAACTTGTAGTTTTGTGACCGTTAGTGTGATGATAGTCACAGGAATCATTATCATTCCACCATGTAGGTTTGAAAGGACCTGGTTCGTATACTCTTACTCTTGGCAAAGTGATCATGTTTGTCTGTATCAACTTTTTTAATGCCGATTCAATAGGTTCCCCTAGAGGTGTGTAATTCCTTCTTGGAACATTTACCCTTTGAAATTTTGTGTTCATATTTTGTGTAGCGTTTACATTTGTCGAGACGGTGTTATTCTCTGTGTGTGGATTAAATGATTAACTTGGACATTGTAAAGACAAAATCGCTTGAGTTTTGTTCACTGTACGGGCATCTACAACACCATCGTTGGTCACATTTTTGTTTTTTGACCAAAATTTGGATTTATCATTGTTGTTGTTATTGCCATATTTTATGAGACCTTGTTCTACTAGTCCTTTCTCACACTTTAGGGCTTTTTCAGTAATTTTTTTAAACGTGGTCAAACATTGCATTTGTATCAAGTACTTAATTTTAGGAATTAAGTTTTCTGTGAACATGTCAACTTGCTCTATTTTTGGAATAATATTTTTACACCTCCTATAGAGAGCTCTCCATCGTTGTATGAAGTACGCGAATATTTCATTATCATATTGTTTCATGGCACATAAGTCCATCAAAGTGATTGGGGTTTCAATGTTATGCGAGATGTTAGCAATGAAGTGTTCAACTAATTCACCCCATGATGTGATAGTTGGTGGTAAATGTAAAAACCACTCCAAGGCCGAGCCTCCTAGACTTTTAGGAAACAACATCATTAGATAAGTGTCTTCATTTGCAACCTCTATACATGCCATAAAAAACTCTCTGATGTGATCTCTAGGATCACGTTTTCCTCTATATCTATCAAATTTTGGTGTTTCAAAATGTGGTGGGAAAGGCGACATGTATAATGTGTGATCAAAAGGATAAGGACGTAAGTCCTGCATTGTGTAGCTCTTTTTATTGTTACCGGTTTGCATAGTTGTCATCGGTTGTTGTAGATTCTGTACTTATTGGGACAGAATATCCATTTGAGTTAGAGGTACACTTTGCGCATGTATATTTCCCACAAAAGGATTCATGGTAGTATAACTAGGAGGTTGTTGAAAGGTACCATAATTATAATTTCGCGTGTTATGAGTTCCATTAGGTATTGTGAAATAAGTGATAGTGAACCCATGTTTGATTGAGTTGTACTCATTGTATTAGAGGAACCTAGGTTTGCATTCTGATGATTGTATGTAGATCCTATAGAATAGGAAACTGGAGGTTGAGTTGCACTTATTGTATGAGGAACTTGTGTTTGAATAGGTGTTGCGACACTTGACATCATCAGTATAGCTTGTGTTGGTGCATTGATGTTTATTGTTGATGATGATGCACTTGATTGAGAATTCACATTTGAAATGTCATTTGTTTGTATATATGATGTTGATGTATTCTAAGAAAAACTTAAGGTCATCGCTTGCGTTTGTGTCATATGTGGCATTTGACTGCTATTTTGACCTAGAGTATTTCCTAGTGGTAAGATTGTTGTGATATCAAAATCTTTAGGTAATTTGGCCCTATTTTATAATAACAATGAGATATACTTATCCCTATCATTATGTATAAGAGCATCTAAGATCATTAGGACATGTGGGTCCTGTTGAGCTGTTTCAATCTCTTCGCGTGTTAAACTTTATTGTAGTTCATGTATTGTGGGCATTGCTTGAGAATTTGACTGTTGACTAGTTGATATGTCAATGTTCCAAGTTGGATTTACTGACAAGTCGTTGTTTGGGTCCATTTTACTTTTTTCCTTTTGTGACCTTGTGATGGGCATTTAAGACTTCTATATGAGGATGGTTTAGAACCTAATTGAAGATGACACTAATGCAAGACTCTAGACCTAAATATGGAATATGCCACACTAGACCAGACTCTCTATTGAGGATTTTCACGTGAGACTTGTTGAGTATTTCAATATTTTTGCAATGTAAGTTTTTCAAGTTCTTCTCTCTGACGTTCTGCAACAATTTCTCTATCAATTCTATGGGCAATTTTATACTCTAAATTTAGCTTGTACTCAACTCCTATATAATGGGGTGTGTTTCTATTTAATTTCTAGGATAAGTTACCTAAATCGTCAAGGATTTCTCATTGATTGGTGTTTGGCACTAGATTAGGTTGCTCGAAGGGGAGAAAACCATCACCTGGGAGACCCATTAGGATGCATTCTATGGCTTTCTAGGATGATTATGCAAATGATGATGGACTAATACAGATGAATATGAGGTCTATACAAGGACTTAAATCTAAGGACCTATATGAGGATGGTAATGATGTAAATAAGGACTATGCAACTTCTAAGGACAATAATAAGGACATAAATGAAGACTATGAAAGGACTATGCAAAGGACTAAGGATGATAATAAGGACATAAATGAAGAGTATGCAATGACTTTACAAGGACAAAGGACGTAAATGAGGACTATGCAAGGACTATGTAAAGACAATGGATGATAATAAGGATGTAAATGAAGACTATGCAAGTACTATGTAAAGGACTAAGGACGATAATAAGGACATAAATGAAGACTGCAAGGACTACCTATGGTCACAAGTATATAGAATTTTTGAGTTTGGAGGACTGTCTGACATTTTAAAATGGACTTTGTTTCCAATAATTTTGTGTGTAGGACAAGTTTGTTGTTTTCCAAATCTGAGAACAGTTGTTTGAAGATAAGTATAGCTGACTGAACTGTGTTCTGACCAATTCTGAAGATTCAGAGATACGTAAGATAGGGCCTGAAATAGCCCAAAAAACTAACTCAATACTATACTAGTACAACGATACATAAAAAAACACAAAATACAATCTTAGGCTGGAAAGTAGACACCATTCAATGAGGCCCCCGCAGCCAAATACCAAAACAAGATGGACAGATATAGAGTCTGGCAACACTGGCTCCACTCCACGACACACACTTGTCGAGCATGCCAGTCTCTCTTACCCTGAAGATTCGAAGATCTTATCACCAAGGGATTTCTGTCTCATAATGTAAGGTACATGAGGGGTATCTATGGGGTACGATCCGCACTCCCAAAATCACTGAATGTAGGATTTGGGCTACTAAGTTGGTTCTTATTGTAAAATTTTGAGGGGTCCCAATCCAACAAAGGATTCTCAGAGAAAGACACTTAAGACTTTAGTTGAACTTATCAGTACAGGGAAGGCCCCACATACATCGAATTCACTCAACACTCTAGCCGCCTGACCAACATATTTATATAGCAGCTCGAAAAACCCGCTCAAGAGTACGCTGGGAGAGATGATATCCCCAATGCATCCCAATTTGAAGTACCTCTGTGGGGTGATGAAATCCCCAGTCAAAGATACCCCTCACTACTAAAATTAAAAAAATGGGGCATTGTTATCACCTTCTCCCTTTCTCCCAAGACTTCGAAGGCAAGTGGAAAGGTAGTTAATGCAATAGTAGGTCCACCCCAAACACAATAAAAGTTCTTTCCCTTAAGAAAATTAAATCTGAGTTAATCTATTGAGTAGCCTGATTCACATTCATTTTAAAACCCAAATTTAGGTGTGAGATATGCATGTGCATGTAAATTTTAAAACTCCAAACTGAAATGTGAATGCATGCATGTCAATTTTAACCATTGTTAATTTTAAGCCCAAAACTGAAGTGTTATAACATGCATGTCCATTTTAACCATTGTTAATTTTAGGCCCAAAACTGAAGTGTGAGAGCATGAGTGTTTATGATTCAGTAAAGATCTGATCCTCTCTGTAAATTCACCACATGCTGCAAACAAATAATCAGTAACCCAATAAAACCTATAGAAAACAAAGAAATAAACTATGACCAAAATAAATGCGTGATTATACCTGAGCGATTGTGTGATCCTGTAAGGTCGATTGCGTAATTTTGTCCAATCAATTGCATGATCCTGACAAGGTGATTGTGTGATTCTAATAGAGTGATTGTGTGATCCGTAGACAAACAAAACAAAAAAGAAGAAAAAAAGAAAGCTAATTCTGATCAGGAACTTGCAAAACAGATTGTGATGCCCTAGCAAGATCTCTCATCATCCACTTTATATTAAGCAAATCATGTTTCACTCTATAAGAGAGAACTAGGCTATTGTATCTATCGATGGCTGGTTGATCCTTTAGATCTTGCATCTTCTTTTCTACCTTGAGGATTTGTTGATAGCATCTGGCTTGTCTTCTTTGCTCCTTTGTCGTCCTAACACTTGAAATTCTAAATTGTACCTTACGTGCCATAAAATGTCATAATTAAGCATGCAATAAAAATAAATTGTATTCAAATTTACCTAATTTCATACAGAATTTGGTAGAACAGAGAGCAGAAAAATAAAAAAACAAATAATATACAGAACAACAATATTCCTGATGAATGCGTGATCCTACTAGAGCGATTGCGTGATCCTGTAAGGGCGTTCATGTGTTGGGTTCCGCATGAATGCATGATCCGGTCTTCTCGATTGCGTGAGCCTGTCTATGAGATTGCATGATGATGTAAAAATGATTGCGTGATTCAGAATTTGTTTTGTAAATCTGTACAAACCCGCAAAAAATTAAAAAAAAATTTGTACGATCTGCAAAATTACATAGAAGAAAAATGAGGTTAAATTGTTGTTAGCTTACGTCAGGTTCACCAAAATGTTGCATGTATAAATTCATCAAATATAAAGTAAACTAGGAATGAAAGGGAAATAACGAATCACTATCCTAATTAGAATTCAAACAAACAAACAATGAAATAACATAGAAGCAAGAAACAGGAAAATAATTAAAATCAATCAATCCCCCCTATTCCAAGACTATATATAGCTTTTATTGCTCTTCTCCTCTTTGTGGTATGGTGGCTCTCAGATATCGCACTGACAACCTGCAAATGATACAAAGATTCAAAGTTCGTGATTTATCGTGATTGTTGAGAATGGAGATTGAATGCTCAATTTATAGATAATTGGAGAGGATTGAATGAAAGATAGAACAAATTGATCAAGAGGTGGAACTCAGGTGAGCTCACATGTTGATTGATAGTTGAACTACTAAATTAGAGGTGAAACATAATAGATTAAATAGATTAAATGAGTCAACTGATTGATAAAAAGTTGACTGAAGGATGAAAAAGAATGATTGGAGGAAATAAAAAGGAGAAAATAGTTCACTGATTGAAAGTTGATTGAGAGCTTTATTTAGAAAAAGCTAACTAAAAGATGGAAATAGGAATTGGAGAGATAATTGATTTAATTAATTGATTGATTGAATTAATTAGTTTAGCATGTGCTTGAACTTTGACTTGGGTTTTCAATTTAATCTTTGCATGAGATTTTAATTCTAATATTGAATTTATTTAAAATTCAATTTGTTATTTGAATATATTTAGAACTTGACTTTGGAATTCAATTTGATTTTTGAAATCATACACATGTATTTGGAATTAGAAGAAATTAAATGAAATTAGAAGAATAAGAAATTAAATGAAAATAGATGAATTATTAGTTAATTAAATAATTTAAGGAAATTATTTAATTATGTAGAAATGGAATTTAATTAAATAATAGATTATTTAAATTAAAGGAATTAAATCACAATTAATTAAATAATAAATATTTAATTAATATTTAGAAAAGGGTTAATGATTAGATGTAGAGAGATAGAAATTGAAAATTAATTTATTTAGATAACGAAGATTATTTAAATTGGAGAATTAATTAGAATTAATTAAATAATAAATATTTAATTAATATTAGAAAAATGGCTAAAATGATTAAATGATGACAGAATTGGAAATTAATTAATTAGTAAGATGATGAGGAAATATCAAATTAGAAGAATAAGATTAATTAACTTAATTAAATAATTAAAGAATTATTTAATCAATTAGAGGAATAATTGGTACATGATCAATGAGACATTTTTAGGTGTTTACAATAAGAATAAAACATTTGTCATAATATTATGCAATCCTATGTCTCACCTTGGCCTATATAACCAATGGGTCCCTCTATAACCTTAATTGATCATTATTAAATATATGCATCCTTTGAAAGAATAGAATTATTATCTCATAGATAATCTTTCTTGTGATTTCATATAAGTTCTAAGATCTTGGGTCGCTACAATCTTCAATAAGAAGATTGTATAGTACGAAGCATTTTATACCAACTCTTTCATGGTATCAGAGCTTGTGGGATTGCTTCTTGTAAGTCTTAATTGTGAAAATATTGGTGGACCTTGAATTTAGTTGACTATGCTCTTCTCTTGCATCAAATGATGATTTGGAGAAACAAAATTAAATTGATGGAAATACCAGATTTTGGGTGCTTCCTATTTGTGGCTTTGTATTAAATGTTCATTTTGGATCTTCTTGGTGAAAATTTGAGCTCACTATTGACTTTAAGGTGTAAAAAAATAGCAGTTTTTTTCTTTCGATTTGTCTAAATTATACATGTGAGGATAGATCTATGAGGGTTTGAATTTGTGAGGTGCTTGGAAAATCCATAGTATAGCTACAATTTTAGATTATTTTGGATCAAATCTCACCCTTCCATCATGTCCAAAAGGCCCAAGAATCGTAATATTGATGGTCAAATCACATTTAATACTTTTACCAAGTCCTTGAAAATCATATTAGCCCCCTCTTTGTCATCTATACAACCATATCCTAAGATTCCATACATTGGTGTACTCACTATAGTCACTGACACAATATGGTATGATTTATGGTTTTAATAAAATATGTAATTTGAATTCATTTTTTAGATCAAAAAGAGATTATGTAGTACTTTCATGGTACCACCTACATAGTGTAAGATATCACAGGTACTCATCAGACAAGGTACCGCATAGATATCATATAGGCAATAGATCTCACAATGGTCACTACTAGAAGATTCCTCCATCAAAAATTTTCCTCAACCACCACAAAAAATTGATAATGGTTGTGAAAAACTTCATGAAATATTATGATGAGATTCAACAGTCAAAAGAATATCTCATTACTATGTGTGTTAACATCATCATTTTAGCCAATGACATCATTAATCTAATTGCTAATATCAATAATCCAACTTCAAAGGCTCATAACTCAATCATCCAACCTTCATTTTTTCAACAATTTATTTTGGTATCAGCTAAAATTTTATGCTCTTCATAGTGGTGCAATCATTTTTTTATTTTGGTGCCTATTTTTTTTCAAAAAAAGTAAATTCTCATAGGTGTTGCTGAGCAGTTTTGATTTAGAAACTTTTGAGGCTTTAATTTTACTCCTACAATAGCATTTTTGGTGCAATTTTTTTAAAGGTATTTATATTTCTTATACTTTCCAATGACATGATCAAATTGATCTTATTCTATTTTAAAATTATACATCAATTCTATGGAAAAATTTTGCATTTGCATGCAGGGTATGTGTAAAAAGATGAGGGACCAAAAAGTAGCCACCCTAATTTTTAGGTCACTAAGACCATAACATGAGCACATTATACAATGTGCTTGCACTATGTTTTGGAGTGACTAATCCTCAAGCTTGATTAATTAAAACCATAATGGGAACACATTATAACATTGCCATTTTATGATCTCTTGACCATAAAAACCAAAAATGAGTTAAAAACCTCATTTTTGTGTTTTCCCCTCAGCCAAGCCACATTGCGCAAATATTTTCAAGCATGTTCATGTTGTTTGATAGCTCATTCATCTTCATTTGTTTGCCAAACTTTTGGCACAACATTGCTGATGTAAAATAGGTAAATATTGTTTATCTTTTTAGTGTAAAATTGGATTAAAAAGTAGATTTAATTAATTTTTTGAATTAGATTTGTTTAGTTTTTAGGGGTTGAGAATGCACCACCAAATGATCAAAATATTGATTCATCTCCTCATTGAGACTTTGTTAAAGAAAAACCACAACAAACCCCTCCTAGAATGTCTCAACATCCTCGAGGAACTTAAAACATTTTTTAGACTATCAAATAAAAAGAAATAAATGAGACATTAATTGCAAGGTTGAAAGTTCCAACAATGACAAACTCCCATAGGTCCACCCTTAGTGGCTCACTATAATTGATTCTCTCACATAATATTAGTATGCGGGAAATTCAATAGTTGGCCCAACAAGAGGAAAGAACTAAGATAATTTTATGTAAACAAACTATTTTATGAGTAGGTCAAATATATATTTTTGAAATATGACTTGTGTGCATTATTTATTGGCTCACAAACCAATGAACCCATACATGATGACTGTAGAAGGTTCCCTATCCATTGGTGTCACCACCAAGTGATAAAGAATAATTTCTTGGATAGGTGGTGGATGGTTTTTAACCATCCTCCATGTAATAGCAATGAGGTCCCACAATGCTTTTTTGAGGAAATCCTATTGTGATTTTTTCTTCAATGAGATCTTTCCTTAATTTTACATGTGGAAGTTTTAAGGTACAGGTGGAGGATTTGCATATGATAAAATGGGAGGCCCAATGTGCCCAAAACCAAGCATCAAGGTCTCTAGCTAGACCAAAATTTGAGCATGTCACTATCCCTTCCATTATGAAGAAGGGTGTTGAAATGGAGACTTTATAGTCCATTAGCTCACTAACTCAGACCCTTGTACAACATTTTAGACCTCTAACATAGGGTGACGTAGGTGAGTTTTCCAACCCTCAAAACTCACCTCACTTATGTTGAAACTGTGAGCCTCTTTGTGTTTATGGGTAGTGTAGACACCTAAAAATGACCAACATATTTCCATCTAATCACTTTGGTATTCTAATCAATCCTTCTTCTAACTCAACTAAATAATAAAAATAATTTAATTAAATTAACTTCATTCTCTTCATTTCAAACATTTAAATTATTATTATCATTTTAATTAATTTGTCATTTTATTCTACATTAATTCAACAATTTTAATTATTTAATTAATTCATTAATTTTACCTTTTATCTACATTATTCAATAATTATAATTATTTAATCAATTTATCAATTATTCCTCTCATGCACATTAATTAAATATATTTTAAATATATCTAATTAATTCATTTTCATAAATTTCTTCTAGTTCATAATAACTAAATAGTTTCAATTATTAATTATTCCGTTATAATTAAATAAATGAGCTTAATTTATTTAATTTATTTTCTTCTAAAAATAAATATAACTTCTTTTTTTTTTATCAATAAATGTGGCTATAAGGGACCACACACCTATTGATAATAAAAGATTTACATTAGTTTCCCCTCTCCAGGACTGTATATTGACACACTCTTGCACCTAAAACATTCAAAATGGAGCCATCTATCAGAATTGGCTCATACCCCCTTACATTTTTATCACATTGTTAAAGTATACCAGTAAACCATGCCTCATGACCATTACTGTAGTGCATCTCCTAGACTTGTATTTTGATTTACATATTGATAGACTTATATAGACATATGGTGGCTACTTGGATGGTTATTTATGACTCTATTGCTATCTTATATGGTATCATTGATGCTATTACTATATGTGGATCTATGTTATTTGATATGACTCATCATGTTTGGAGTTTCATGTGATTGGTGATGATGCTGGACATACCATATGATATATAACATTTGATGGCTCCTATGGATGTTAGTATATAGAATCACCTTGATGGATGGATTTATATGTGATCATTGTTCATGTGGAATATATGACTTATGATGTATTATTTGTACTAACCCTATTTCATGATTATGATTCTATGTTATGTTTGATGATTAATTGTGTGATTGTCTTTGTGAGTAGAGACAATGTCATATCACTCATTGCGAGCATGATATGCCATCATGGTTCTCTTTCACTTGTCTGTTTATTATGATGTATATGTTGCATTTAATGCAGGTTTGTTGGTATTAGACATCAACTCCATCTGGCTTCACAAGTTTGAGCATGTCTTTATCCCAATGGCAAGTTGTTGGAGATGACATAGTTTCCCTCACACACTCTAGGCTTAAGTTGTCTACCTTGGTTGTTAGTTGTCTTGGCGTGATTCACCATGTTAGCTAGTGAGTTGTGGTCTTTTGATGGGTTGGGAGTATGTGGTTATTTATTTAATTAATTAATGTTTGATTAATACAATTTATTAATGTTAAATTAATTGGTGGATTATTATATAGCTTAACTTGATTAATTATTATTTGAGTGATTTATTATTTATTATTTATTGGAGCCTTGTAGATTTATATTTTATATTTATTTATTATTTTATTATTCATTTGATTTATGGTTTAATTATTTACTTATTGTTTAATTATTTATTTATTTTTGATCGGTAATTGGTCGAAGCTTGAATAGCTTTTGACTAGAGCTATGAACCAGTGGGGACACAGTATGGGGCCCCATCCCCATTACATATCTTTGAATTATTATTATTATAATGTTTGATTAGATTGATCCCAAGGCCTTCCCCATCCTATGGAAGGCCAAGAGTCACAACTCAGAACCCAGTGTTTTAACTAGTTAAGCTCAACCCCTTGGACAACTTATTTTTTAATTATTATTTTATTTGATTTAGTTGATTTATTAGATTATTGTTTATTATTTATTATTGGAGCTTTTATTTAATCACAACTTTATATTTTAATTATGGTTTCTTTATTATTTATTTAACTGTTTAGCATTCATTTATTATGTATTATTTATTGGCTTATTGTTATTATTATTTATTTATGGAGCTTTTACTTTATTGTGGTTTATATTTTTTTTATGACTTTAATATATTTAAATAACCCTTGGTTATTTTATTGGGCATGTTTTATTATTTATTCATTATTTTTATATTATTTTATATCATTATAATATATTCTCTTGTTACATGGTAAATGAGGTTTATTATTTTTCCTACCTACCATTATTTGCTATTAGCTAATATGATTTGGGGAAATAAATTAAATTATAGAGTGGGTAGGTAAGTTTTATATTATTTTGTATTATTTTGATTGGTCGACATTAAGGCTAGGTTTTTTTGGATAATTTCTATTTAAATGGCAGCCTATGCATTTTGTCGAGTTACGATCGGAAGAGTTTTCTTGACTATTTTGATTCAAAGATTGTAGCTTGGATTTGGGCTTGAATTCTTGCGCTTCCTTAGATTTCATTTTCCATCACTTCAATTTCCAAGTTGGAGGATCTTGTCTTTGAATTTTATTTTTAATTCTTGTTTGCTTCGTGTCTATAGAGAAAAGATTGTTTTCGGGTACTTTGGGGGAAAATAGTTATATTATATAGTTTTAAAGTTTATGAAATTTCATGGATTTTATATTATATAATTTTGGGCTATAGTTGGGAAAATATTATTTGCACATTTATGTGTGTAGCCATAAATGGCCAATTGAGGATTTTGTTTCTGTGATTGTTTGGCTTCTGGTGTGTGGTGCATTGTTTGTGTTGGAGATTTGGTTTTCTCAGGTTGTATTGAGATCCCTTTTTCTTTGGATTGTGGAGTCAAATTTTTCCTTGGGTTCTTTGAGACTTTCTCCAGTTGGGCCTTTCTAGGAGAGATACGTCTTAGAGGACTTGGCAGAAAGTTTGTTATGTTTATTTAATCTTGGTTCAATAGTTTTATTATCTATTTTGAGTTATGTTCCCTCTTGGAGTGTTGTCGAGCCATGTAAGGCTCTCTGAGAATCATTTTCTGTAAGTTTTGAGTCAGGAGCCATGAGGCTTGGTTTGATGATATCTTTTAATATAGTTCATGTTTTTTATATTATATTTATTTCTTTATCTTCTTTATGTTTGGGCATTCCTTTTATGTCTACTTTTGGGACATAGAATAATTTCTGTGTTTTTTAATTTGGATTCGTAATTCTGGCTTTTCTGTGTAATTTTTTGAGTCTTTTGTATGCACGATAGGAGCTTGATGAATTTCCTATAGAAAATGCACTAGAAGGTTTTATAAAGGTGCTATTTTGTGTTTTGCTCGGTTTGCCTATTTGTGATGTAATTTCTAGATCTGTTCTTGTACCAGAGGATTGTGTTGGGACCTTTTGATATTTTTGGGCACTGCTCTATGCTTTTATGGTGTGTTTGAATTCTTTTTGTGCTCCAACAAGTATTTTGCACTTGTTTGTTGAGGTTTGCAAAGTTACTCTAGCAAGAGGTATGCATTCCTTGCTATTGATGATGAGTTTATGTAGCTCCAATGAGAGGGTTTGTTGTTCCTCACTGTTAAAGACTATGTGATATCATTGGATTCATATTCTTTCCATATTTATGTGTTTATACTACTCTTGAGGCTCTCCTTATTATTTCTTTATGTGGCTTTGAGCTTAAGACACGATTTTGGTCATATGGCATTTGTTGTATATTCATTGTATCCCTTTATTATCCAGTTTGCAGTAGTGTTGAAATGATTTTTGGATGTCTTCCTTGATGAGATTCATGTTGCATTGTTATGTAATTTTTTATGTGCCACCCTATGGTTTTGGTTCATGGTAGGGAGAGTGGGCTCTTGCATATGTGTACTAGGGTCTTGAGCATTAGGCCTCTAGGAGGGGGTCTAGAATTGATGGAACCACTTGAAGTGTTTTCTTGTAATTGCAAGTGATAATGTAAATAATT
Source organism: Cryptomeria japonica (assembly GCF_030272615.1). NCBI lineage: Eukaryota > Viridiplantae > Streptophyta > Pinopsida > Cupressales > Cupressaceae > Cryptomeria > Cryptomeria japonica. The sequence continues at coordinate 480,747,905 of NC_081406.1, read as the reverse complement.
GATTAGTGGGTTGGGTATATAGGAGTTCACTAAACAAGATAATAATTGGTTTTTTGGCCCCACCTCATAGCCCTGGAGGTTTACTCTGGATGAGCTTGGGAAGACCATTGGAGTGGTAAACCGATCTCCCTTGAATGGCTCCAATATTGAGATGGTTCCACATGTCTATCAAGGTGAGGCTTGGCCCCTTCTGTTGTGAGGATAGCATGTGATGACACTCTTGCCCTACATGTGTCCATTATCCATATTCCCTTATGGTTGATTATTCCTGAAGTTTCATTTATTTTATTTAGCCTCGTGATGTGTTTTGATGTTGTATTCCTATATTGGAGTCTTGTGGTGTCATGTTGTATCCTATGGTTGTTAGGTGTCAGCTTAGGTCTTGAGTGTAAGTTGGAACCTTATGTCATCTTCTAGCATGAGGGGTGGTTCCTTATTGGTTCCACATGGCTGGGTGGTGTGATGCCTTCTTCCATTGGGATTGTCTTCATTGTGTTAGGATTCCCAAAGATATTGAGAGGGGGGGTGAATCAATATCTAACCGGTTGACAGATTTTCTGATCTTATTAAACAAATTGCATTCCAAAATAGTGTATTGGTAAACAAGAATTAATGCAGTAAATAAGAATAATAAGCACACCATAACACAATATTTTTAACAAAGAAACCCGGTGTGGGAAAAATCTCGGTAGGATTTGTGACCCACAATATTCACTCACTGACCAATGAGTGGATATTACTTACAATAGGGGCCTGCACATGTAGGAAGGCCAACTGCCTAAAGCTCATTGCTTAATTACAAAAGGAAGTCTCACTGACTTACAAAAATGGATTATGCAAATCCAATATAATGTACTACTTCAGTTCAACATCTTATATGCCACGTTCAATACCGGTTTAAGCTCATACAATAACCATAAACCTTACTCCAAAATTTGCCTTAATATTTGCATGTTCGCATCTCTCTCTTACCAAAAGGATCTACAAGATCTCATACTTATATATGAGTCTTATTACAATTCTCCTTGTCGACTTACAAAAATATATTACAATTAAATACAAAATGAAATAAACAAAATCCTGTCAGCCAAGGTGTCAGTAATCATCTTTGCCGTTGCCGGTAAACTGTCTATCGGTGCCAGTGCTATAGGATTGCAAGGTTTCCATCAATGAAAATACCTTCAATCACCTACAATTTCTCATTGGAGTATGCAATGCCAACAATCTCCCCCTTTGGTATTGATGGCAACACCCATGAGAAAAATCCAAAAATGTATCCAAAAATTTGAAGTCCAAAATTTTACCAAAACTGTGTGCTCCCCCTGAGTAGATGATCTCTTCTGACCATTATTTTTCTCATTCCTACTACTCCCCCTTTGGCATCAATGACAAAGGTTGTCAAAAATGTCAACTAAGTGTATTAATCAACTGGAGCCTTGTAACTGGTTGGTTACAATCTGAAATAGTTCTGCAAGTACAAAATTTAGACTCTGAGTGAACCTTTCACTGTCCTTTAGTGCTTCTTCTGTCCTTTGAATTGTACTGGTGAGGGTGTGTATTTTCTCTTTGGGTGTCTTCAGTCCTGGAACAAGTGTCTCTGAAATCTCTTTTCTCAAAGAGATGAGGATGTCAAGTTTCAGACCAAGTCTGCATTTCAGTTCCTTAGCCTTGAACTTTATTCTTTCCTTTTTCTTCTCCAATTTCTCAAGTTTTTCCTCAAATTCTCTTATTTCCTGCTCTATTATCGATAATAGTTCTGGTGAACCGATGAGATTATCAGTAATATTATTTATTTCTTTATGTGCTTCATTGATTTTTTTGTCTATATCCATTGTCAAAACACTAGTTTTGCATGTATCCATGTACAACTCCTTAAATTCCATTAATGTTTTGCTAAGTGTCGGTAAAAGGGTATCAATGTGTCCCATGCACTTCTTTATTGTCTCATCAAAGAATTTTTCCTTTTCCTTGTTCATTTTCTCACTGAATGTCTCCTCATTAATTTGATCAACTATCAATAAGTTGCCAGTGATATACTTAGACAATGTGTCTAATTGACTCAAAGAATTTTTATTGTCCACATTGCACTTGGGTGCAATTAATTTCAATAAAGAAATTGTGTCATCAATAGCCTTATATGCAAGTGCATTGCAATCTGTGATTTTCTTGATAGAATCCAATAATACCTTTGTTACATTTGTCAGTCTGAATTATGTTAAGGAAGAACCAGATGATTGTCAACCTACCTTAACAATCTGCATTCTGTCGATGTGAGTAACCTCTTTGCTTATGTTGACCTCTGGTAGGTCATTTTGTGTCTGCATCTCAACTAGCAAAGGTTTGGGTTTCTCAGCTATTGCAGGTGGCATTGTCTCTATCTCAACCTTTTTCTCTTCATGTTTCTCAGAATGTACCTCAGTATGTTTCTGTGTGCTTTCTTCTACCAATTTCTCTGATGAAGTCTCAGTATTTACTGCCGATTTCTTAGTATGCACCTCTGAATTGTCCATTTCTGATTTTTCTAACTGTTGGTTTTTTAGTGTGTGCATCAATTACTATTCTAGTACCAAAGGGATCATCTAATTGTTTAGTATGTGTTTCAACCCCAATCTCAATATTTCCAACTGTATGCTCAACTTGTGTTTCCATTTTAGTATTCTCAGCCGGTGGCTCAGTTGCCACATCTTTCTTCTTAGTGGTTTCCTTATCAACAACAATGTTTACCTCTTATGTATCAACGTTCATTGTATATAACACTTCAGAATTAGGATTAATGTTTTCATGTGTTGATTCCAACTCAATATTATTAGTAGCCAGTGGTGTATCAATAGTCTATGCCTGTGGAGTATCAGAAGAAGGTGGGGGCAAGTTGTCTGTCACTTTTATGCTTGGAGGTCCACCTACCTTGCCTTTACCTTTGTCCTTATCCTTTTGGCAAACTCTGAAAACTTTGGGTCATTTAAGTTATTCTTGCTTTTCTTTCTCCACAAAGAAGATATCCCATTTATCTGCTATCTCTTCAAAGATTTCATTCATTCTGCCAGCCATTAAAGCTACATGTTGGTGACCAGTGGAAAATGCAGTCCTGTTAGCCTCACTTATCAGTTCATCAATTTCTTCTGCTGATTTCATTGGATGAACTACGAGTAGTTTTCTATCTTTATCTTCTTATCTAGTTCCATAATGGCTAATCTCTTTGCATCTAGTCTTCTATATAAGTCACTTGGTAGATCATCTACAACTTCTATAAAAAAAATTCTTGTATATGTCTAAGTGTAGAATGGAACTGTTTTCTATTGTTTCCTTTTCTTCATTTGTAAAAGTATTATACAATTTGTTGACATTTGAAAAGTTACCATCATCCGTTATTTCATTCAAAAGATTGTTTAAAGGAGGAATAACTTGTTTTTCCTTCTTCTTCCTTGGTGTTATTTTCTTTGCCGGGGACCTTACTGCCTATTGTTTCCTTCTTGTTCTCTTTGGTGTAGGAGCGGGTACCGGTGAAGGTTTTCTTTTCCTTTCTACTCTCTTAAACTTAGCTGGGATTTCACTGTCAGATGAAGTTCCAACTGGTGAAAGATGAGCTTATGGTTGTATCCCTTCCAAGTCACTTTCCTTAATACCAGTGATATTCAATATGTTTTCCTTGATCTCTTTCACCTCTTTTGATGCTTTTCTGATAGTTTTCTCTCTTTTCTTCCTTTGTTTAAGGGTCTGTACATTGCTCTCAATGGTTTTAGCATTTCCAAATATTTCTTCTTCAGGTTCTCTAGGGGTTTCAAGTAGGGCTTTAGCATATGTCTCAATTATGTTTTCATCTGCCTCATAACCCATTTCTATCACCCAAACAGTTCTAGGAACCACTGCTTCCATCTAGATTTCATCTTTCTTGATAACAAAACATATCTCTTTCTGATATTTGTCAACTATGCTTTGAGATAGTCTTTCCCTAGTCTTCATTCTAGCCTTAAATGCCTGAAAGTATTCAATTATGTTCTTTTCCCTGTCATCTCCCATGTTGGTAAAAATACCCAAAAGTTGTTTTCCTATCTGTATGTCAAAACCAAATTATTTTCTACCTATACTAGGAACTTCCTTAGTGATGTATAGCAATAAACACACAAGTAGATTACCAAATCTGAAGGTACCTTTCTTGTCACCTTTAATTTTCTTTAGGTTGTAAATTAGTTCATCCTTTAGCCATTCACATATGTCAATCTTAGTGTTATTGTTCACCATGTCATAAGCACTCTTGATACATAAACTAGAAATAAAGTTTAGTCTGTTAGTATGTGTAGTCTTGTATCCTAGTATCATGCTAATGAATTTGACATTTATATCTTTGACATCATTGACTCTCAAGGATATGCGGTCATGGGTTGCACCGGTTAGGGTCATCACAGTGTTGTTTGGAACCTTTTTAGTTTTATCAGGCCTACTACCAGTAGAAGGTAAGCCAGTCACTGCCCTAACTACTTCTCTTGTAATCTTATGAATGGAGTCAAGCCAAAAGAATTCCCCATGAACTCTGCTAAGTACAATTCTTACAACTTCCTTGGGAAAATTAGGAATGCTAAGTATTTCCACAAAACCTAGGGTTTCAATTATCTTGTGTTCTAGTTTCACATTACCATTTTCATCACAAATTACAGTCCTATACATGTTCATTATCTGATCAACACCAAGTTCCTCAATATGACAATGTATGTATATCCTAGGGTCTTTAGCATGAGCAACTCCTTTGGGTACTTTAGAGAATGCTCCAGTATCATCCCACTTCGCTATTTCGGGTATGATTTTAAATACGGGCCTAGGGCATTTAATCACTTCAATTAAAGTAGGGTTTACAATGAATTCGAGTGCAGAGGAGGAAGCCATTTGATAAATACCTTAATCTACCTTTAGGTTTGAATACTTGATAGATTTTGCTTCACTTCTCGCTGTGGATGCCTTTGCTCGGGTTTTGCGCTCTTAGGAAATTTGAATGCTCAGTGAGTGAAAAAGAGTGAAAAACACTTTCTTTATAATGTCATTTCCTTAACCTACCATAATAAATGCCTACCGATTAAGTGAAAACTTAACTCATCTGCCGGTAAAGAAGCATTTCATCTTCTTACCATCAACCGAGGGTAACGTAGCAAGATTTTCAATTAGTTGCCATACCCCCAAGGAATTTCTTTTCAGTTAGATGAAGAATCTATTGTCGGTGGAGTGATACTCTATTCTACCAGAGAAGGAATAGCTTCATTAATATTCTGAGATGTCTTTCTAATCCATTATTTTGAAAATTCTTGCTTTACCTCATCAACCTTTTCTTTACCTTTCAAACTGGGTTCTTTGTTATTTGTCGGTGATGCCTTACTTCTACAAAATTTTGCAATATGTCCAATCTTGTTACAAGCATAACAAGTCACATTATTTTTCTGAATAGCTTTTCCATATCCTATGCCGGTATGTGTTCTGCATTGATTAGATAAGTGTCCAAATCTTCCACAAACATAACATCTTACATTCATTCTATAATTTTCTGAATTATGACCAATTTTGTTGCGTTTAGAACATTGACTGGTGATTGCATTAGTGTTCTGATAGTTTCTAGATCTACATTGATTTGCTCTATGACCATACTTGTTACAATTAAAGCATTTCCCATTAAATTTATAGGCATTAGGTTGTTTTACCGGTTTTCTATGATCATGATTGTTTGCAGTACCAAAGCTTTCACCAACTTTAAAGCCAAGTCCATTAGTATCTCCATTAGGTTTCTAATTTTTCAGCATGTCATCAAGTTCTTCTGAACTTTTCTTGAATTTCTCTTTATGTTGATTTGCAGTAGCCAACTCATTTTCCATGAATTTTTTTGTCTCATGAGTTTAGTTTTATCATGTTCCAAGTGACTCAGATCTGTCTTTAACATATCATTTTCATGACTAAGTCTTAGATTTTCATTTCCAGCGTCATTGATTCTCCTAGCCAAGTCATCTTCATTCTTCTTTTTGTCTTCAATGTCTTTACAAAATCTCATAGTCATATCTTGCATCTCATTCCTCAAGGTCATGTTTTCTTGCTTCATCTTGCTTATAAGATCATTAAGAGTTTCCTTTTCATCATCATCATTTTGTATCTTCTCATGAAGTTCTCTTCTTTTGCTTCTAGCAATAGTAAGATTCTCCTAAAGCCTTGAATGATTTCCTGTGTAGCCTTCAGATCATCTTCAAGTTTGATATTCTTCAACTTTTCTGCATCATAATCTACAAGAGTTGTTTCCAATTGCTTTCTCAATTTATCCATCTGTACCGGTGTCAAAATCTCCCTCAAGCTATTAGGCTTTTGAAAAAAGAGGACAGGGCTCTGATACCAATTGTTAGGATTCCAAAAGATACTGAGAGGGGGGGGTGAATTAGTATCTAACCAGTTGACAAATTTTCTGATCTTATTAAATAAATTGCATTCCAAAACAGTGTACCAGTAAACAAGAATTAATGCAGTAAATAAGAACAATAAGCACAACATAGAAAGCACACCATAACATAAGATTTTTAATGAGGAAACCCGGTGTGGGAAAAACCTTGGTGGGATTTGTGACCCACAATATTCACTCATTGGCCAATGAATGGATATTACTTACAATAGGGGCCTGCACATGAAGGAAGGCCAACTACCTAAATCTCACTGCTTAATTACAAAAGGAAGTCTCACTGACTTACAAAAATTGATTATGCAAATCCAATATAATGTACTGCTTCAGTTCAGCATTTGCTATGCCAGGTTTAGTAATGGTTTAAGCTCATACAATAACCATAAACCTTACTCCAAAATCTGCCTTAATATTCGCATGTTTGCATCTCTCTCTTACCTAAATGATCTACAAGATCTCATACTTATATATGAGTCTTATTACAATTCGCCTTGTCAGCTTACAAAAAGATATTACAATTAAATACAAAATGCAATAAATAAAATCCTGTCAGCCAGGGTGCCGATAATCATCTTTGTCACTGTTGGTAAACTGTCTACTAGTGTAGAGTTTGTCGGTGCCAGTGCCTACCGGTGCCATAGGATTGCAAGGTTGCCATCAATGATAATACCTTCAATCACCCACAATTTCTAATTGGAGTGTCCAATGCCAACACATTAGATCCTTCATGCATGGATGTGGATTTTCTATCATTGCAGCTTATGGATGAAAATTATAGCAGATGGATGTAGTTGATCTTATGGCACTTGTTACGTAAACATTATGTAAATGTTGTAAATGCATCATGTAGTAGAAGAGTTATGTTCTTGATGTACTGGATATATGTATGTAGTGGTAGATGATATCTTAGGACTTGATTATGATTTATGAAAGGAAACATTGAGATGTATTGTAATGTATCTCATAGCTTGTGGACTCGTAGTAGATTGAAGTCATTGTAATACTGTTGTTGTAAATAGATATTCAATATGTTTGTAATATTTATGACGACATTAAATGAATTTTTTCAATGGAAATTTTTTATTCTTGGTTACGAATGTGAATGGGTAATTGATAGGATCGATGATTAACCTTAAGGAAATAATCTAGATTGCATTAGTTGATGTGGGATGATTCTATGACTCTGGTAAGAGAATAATTATGGATGTATCTTATTGTATCTTGTAATTGGATTTGAAATGGAAAATATTGATTTTGGAATTATGGATGTGCATTTGGTACTATGTGTATGCTATGATGTTAAGAAGGAATTAGAAATGTGAATAGATCGTATTGCTAATAAGTAAACCATGATAGAGGAAGCATATGTTCATGTGAGAATTTGAATGTAAAAGGAATTAGGAATATTTGGTATTGGTTCTCTAAAATGAAGCTAATGGGAATGGATTAGATTTGCATTGTAATGGATTGCATATCGTGTTAGATAGATAGTAAGTGATTTGCATATGATGCATGGAAAGAATAAATGATAATGGAAATGTTATGTATTGGTTTAGTAAATGATCATACATACATCCATGAAAGGAATGTGTGAATGTGGTGCTAGGTTGCATTAGATAGTAGTAGTGATCATGATGATAATTGCTTGTGGTGATGTCATAAGTAATGATATTGAGATACCCTAGGGAGATGGTAGAGAAGATTATGTTATGTTTATATCCGCTTGTGTATTTAGTTCATGTGATTATGATATATGTTCATGTTGATATGAGCTCATTATGTTAATAAACGTTAATTTGTTGAGTAGATGGTTACAAGTGTTGCATTAGAAGATGTTTTGTAAAAATAAAATTATCTCTATTGTGTGTTAGTTAGCTTTATTTCTCTAGGGTATTTTGGTGGGCATTACAATTATCATATAGCCTAATTGTTTTCTATACCATACTAGCATTTTCTATAATGTAACATATAGCCTAACCATTTTCTATTATAATATAAGAAAAATATTTTCATCGCCAAATGGTTACTCTTATTCGTTCTCAATCTATTCCATCTCTATGGCTACGTTAACTAGAGAAAAAACTACCCTCCATGGTCTCTCCTATGAAATATTTAATGAAGTTTATAGCTATCTTAGCATGGTGTTGTTGCAGATTGATGTCCATCCCCACACCCCAAATCACAATCTATGCCACAAGTTCATTCTGTGAGATTCCATTTTGTGGCCAAACCCTTTCATCTAGTACTAATCCCTGCCCTCAAACTACATGTTGTAGGGATCCCTTCATTCTACCATGCTATTGCAGCCACACAAGATAAGATGTGATGTTATCCATCACACCAACCTCCTCCCCTACATCCAAGATTATTACCATAAATGAAGATTTAATATTCATGTTAACATAGTGACTCCACACTTCATTCTTGTACATGTCTCCCAAGACTAGACGTAGAGAATGAAGAATAACTCTAACTTTGGTTTTGAACACTTCCATTAATCATTGCTCAAATATTTCTTGCAAAAATGCAATTTGCCATTTCTTATCTCTCAAATATATTGTTGTATCTATCCCCAATGAGAAAATATTACAATGACGTGATTCCATCATATGAATTTAATTTAATGTTGTGAGATCGCCATTCAAGTATATGGTGGTTTACTTCCACACATCCACTTCTCTTCATTGTTTGACTTCATCCTTGCAACTTGTTTTGATGTCAAAATAGTCTTTTTTCATTGCAAACGATTTGCAAAATTTATGTCATACCTTTAATGAAACGACCTCAATCTCTTCACCTTTCGTTTCAACTACCATATTTTCTATATCATCCACCACATCATTCCCTTCCCTATATAAGTGTGTAATGTGTGGAATTGGGGTTCAATAGTCCAATCATACAAACTAGGAATCAAACTCATTTACATCAACAAACATTAGAGAATAACCAATTGGCACAACTATAAACCCTTGGGAGAGATGGACACAATGGTTTATTCTTCTTCTTTTAATTATTGATATTATTGGAAAAGATGGAATAAGAAAATACTAGAACTAGGTATAAAGATGTAGAACTAACAATAATCAACAAGAACAATAAGCTATATAAAAAATACACAAACTCAGATAGCATATATGGAAATAGGAGTTAGAAAGGAAACTATTTTCACAATTTGAGCTTGAAAGTATCAATAAATGCATCTAGTTGTCACTAACTTTAAGATGTATGATGCAAATATCATGAACAAATTATGAATTAGGTTCTCACACAAATTATCTCCCTAAAATTTCATTGGAAAAGTTTTGGTCACTAACAATAGTTGTTAGTGACTAGGGGTTTTTGTTGGAATAGTGCCTCAAATTCACTTGGCATGTTTGGGTTGATCAGAGTAGCCTACACCGATGGAGCAGTAGAGTGATACCTTCTTGGTTGTTGATAATTTTTTGATTGATGTGACTTAGACTGATGTCTTTCTCTCTATTGGGTATCAGAGAAGTTGTTTCCTTGTTATGCCGATGGCCGATGGTTTTGGTCTCAAGAGGATGGTTTGTCATCGGTTGTCATCGGGTATCAAAGGTGCAGCTAGATTGTTATACTGATATCCGATGGATCCACCTTTGGAGCCATCGAGGATCGAACATTTTTATCCTTATGTCAAAACCTGATGAGGTTGCCTTCGGTGATCAGGTTGACATTCTGAATGTCATGCCGATGTCTGATGAGTTTTCTCCTATCTTGGAAAGTGCTTCGCTTATCAGGATAGCAGTTTTGGGCATAAGCCAATGACCCAATGGGCTGATGAGGTCATCTACTAGTGATCGGAGATTGGGGTAACATTTCACTATTGGTTTTGATGAGCTAATGCGGTCGTATACTGGTTATCGGAGATCAGGGTAACTTATTTTGTATGTCTTCCGATGGTCAATTGGGAAGCATCCAACTGTGGATGGTCGCCCAGACCGAAGTCCAAAAGGCAAGTAGGCAAACACTAAGGATGAGACTATTGGAGTACATATATACACACCAACCCAACTTTTAGATGCATGTAGGATAAATGGTTTTCCATGAATTTAAACTGACAGGGACAATTCGACTTTCCTACCGATTCGTGCAGGTGTAACGGTCGACCTGTTTTGTATTTGAAGAAAAATGCAAACCAATGTAAGGTTGATGAACTGCAATAGCTATTGAGCATTTTGTGACTGTAATTGACCCGAGTTTTTCTTTATCTGGAATGATTGTTTTGACAGAGTGAAGGAAGTCTGCAGACTGGACTTTATTGTAGTTGACATACTATTAATAAAGTTATTTTCTGTTGGTGGTGGGTTTTTCTCTCGAAAGGGTTTTCCCACATTAACTCTATGTGTTTTGTCTCTGTGTTGTTTAATTGTTTATGCTCATGCTTGTGTCATATCCTATAAAAGTTGAAAATTTGTAAACACTATCCTGTTTTCCCCTACAAATTGATATTAGGGAAGCGTATTTCCACACTTGCTTTCCTTACATTTTTTGCTCCTCCAAAGTCTAGATATCTTTGTCTCATTTTACACTTTATGAATTTGTAATCCCTCTCTACCAGATTTGAATCCTACACACTAAAGAGAGAGAAAATAGTGTTGGGTTGTATAGGGGTTTGCCTAGGTGAAACCTTGGGTTGGAATTAACCCTACGACAATGATGATGAAAAAGAGAGCTTACCGTTATAGGGAAGAGCCTGAAAACCTCAAGGAAATACATAAGTGAAATGTTATACCTTTTCTATGAATCTCATTTCCTTAAAGTATCATGGAAGGTTGATGTTGCTAGGTGGAAGTTCATGAATGCCTTCACACAAATTTGATCATGGATGCCATCTTGAGTACTTGGCATCTCCTTCACTACCTTAAGAAAGTTTGATTGATTTCTCAACTAGCTTGATGATAATTGAATTATGATATAGGGAGATGTAATTGAGAGATGTTTCAAATTAGTGGGTAAGACTTTATTTTATACTCAACCTTATGAAACATGTTGAAAATTTTGAAGAAGGTCGACATCAAGTGGATTTTCCTACTCAATATTTTTTTATTGTTAGAGGGTTCAAATTTGGGATCCTTTTGGTGGGGCTATGGTGCTAGGTTCCCTACTCTAGTCCTCCTAGGTTGTGATCTAGGTCAAAGATCTAGAAATGGTATAGAGTCCTTAGATTTGGCATTGGTTTGAGCATAATTAGAAAATTTAATCAACTCTTGAACTACAATGTAGGATATGGTGAACTCATCATAAGATTTAATCAACTCTTGAATCTACCATAACCATTTCCCTAACTTCCAATTTGGCACATTGTTTGTTGAAATGCAATTGGTTATAATTTATTAATATCCTTCCAGGTTAAATCTACAAATATTTATTTTACATGGAGCTAGTCAATCCTAATGTAGCTTTAAATTCAACCTCATTATTTGTTGATTTCCATTTTTTTTTGTTAACCCCAATAAGATATTCCCATCTTGATCTCTAATGACATACATTTACTATCTTCTCTAGGGTTTTCAAACAATGCACCATCAAAATTAACTTTAATCCACAAGATGTTAGGATGAATCCATTTGAAATCCTTTCTTGAGTTAGAAGCCAGATAACCTTGGTTAACCCCATAAATAGGGGGGATGCTAAGACTTGACCAAATCCTCCTCAAATATCATGCCACAACACAAACCTACTCTTCTTCGAGCTTTGATTTTTGACAATATTGTTGATAGTTTCTAAGATTAAAGCCTCAATTTTTAGGAACAAATATTCCTTATTCAGCTCCTTACCTTGAAAGATAATAATATTAATGTTGGCAATTTGGCATTAAGTTTTCATTGATGTCAACCGGTTTGGCTAGGTCATGGGTAAGTAAGAAATGGTGATAGGTATAAGAAGAGAAAGATAGAAGGAAGGCTACTGGTAAATGTGACTTGTGTCATCTACAAGTAAAGAAGGCTAACTGGTAAGGAATAAACCAGGATGTAGGTTATTTGTTTGTTATAAAGGCACAACAATCGGTGAACATAACAAAGAGGATGTTTGATGGTCATACCAGTAACACAAACTAAACCGGTAATCAACCTTGGTCGATAAAGTATGTCAAACCGATATAGGAATCCAAGAAAAGGTGGATGTCGAGAAGCATGATAGCTAGTTGCTAGGTGGAGGTATTGCAAAGGTCGGTGGAGTGTGCATCAATGTAACAAATCCGCAAGCAGGTCAACTTTTATTAGGAACTTGTAAGTCACGGAGGATGCCAGAGGATTGTGGCTCAAGGAAGGCAAGATGGAAAAGAAACTACTCAAATCCTGCAAGAAGATTTGATCTTCGTACCTATTTGGAAAAGGAAACAACAAATCCATTAATGGCGAATGACAGAGACAAGCAGAAAATCATGGTGCAGACCTCCTGATTTAGAAAACGCACATTGGAATACGAAGCTTTGCTAGTGATTGATCGATGTCATGAAGATCTTATCCCTAGGAAAGCAAATCAAATCAAATCATATTCAGATCGAGTTGGAGAAGGAAAACCTAACATGACAGTGTTTGAATGTGTTCTTGGCAAGTATCCACAATTATAAATACATGATCTCGAAATAGAGAAGGTTGATGCTTCCAGAGAAGAAAAAGAGTAAAGAGAGATTGAGTGCAGAGAAGGATCATTTTTCCTTAGAATTTATTCTAAGAAAGTTGTAGAGTGAGTGAGCAAGAAAACTGGTGAGAGGGTTTAACCAACAGTGATTGAGTACCGGTATAACTGTAGCAGGTCCATCAATTGAGAAAACCGATGAAGTGTGGTAGAGAAAGGAAGGTATCCAAGTGTAGCATAGTGAGTTGTGAGACTGAGAGAGAGAAGAGAGGCCAAGAATCAAAGAGTGTTATCTCATAACTGGTAATGTGAAATCTAGTAGAGAAGAAAATATTGTCAACCGACAGTAACCTATTTGATCAAGAGTTGCAGAACTCATTTGCAACAAGAAGCTATAACTATCAAAATTTTATTTCAAATTCATCACCAAGTTGGAGCTTGGTGCAAGGGTTGGTGCCCTAAATTAGTGGAGGTTGGTGCTCCTTGGGTTGGTTCCCGAAATATTTGTAATTCAGTGTTTCACTTGTGAGGCTGGATTGGAGCAGTAGTCTCTAGTAGCATTTGTCATCAAGGTTTTTCCCATATTGGGTTTTCCTTATACATCTGGTGTTGTGGGTTGCATTTGTGTGGTTGTCCCTTTTAGTTTCCTCATTGATTTACTGATTTGATTGTTTAGTTCTTAAGATAACAACTGGTATTCTGAAGTTGCTTTAAAGGAGAAAATAGTTTAGGAACCACTGATTCACCCCCCTCTCAGTAGCACTTTGTGTTCAACAATTGGTATTAGAGCCAAGGTTCCTGGTTATTTTTAAACCTTGGGTAGATTCTGGACTTAGAACACAATGGCAAGAAATGAGTCTTCTTCCTTAAAAGCTCCCATGTTTGATGGATCCAACTATGCCTTATGGAGCAGAAGAATGGAGACCTATATTTCCTCCCTTGGTTTTGATATGTGGATGTCTATCAAGAATGGGTATGCTATCCCTAGTGTTCCTCCCACTGATCTGGATGCCAAGAAGGAGTACGAGAACAATGCAAAGGCCAAACATGCTATCTTGAGCGGGTTGTCTGATAATGAGTTTGTCAAAGTCATGCACTGTGCATCAACCAAGGAGACTTGGGATAAATTGCAGAGGTTATTTGAAGGAGATGTAAAAGTCAAAGAGGCCAAGATGCAAGAACTAAGGGGCCAACTTGAAGGCATCAAGATGAAGGATGATGAAAATATTGCAGACTACCTTCACAGATTTGATGAAACTGTGAATACCATCAAAGGGCTTGGTGAAGAAATTGTAGATGAGATCCTTGTAAAGAAGGTACTTAGGTCCCTAACATCTAAGTATGATACAAAGGTGTCTACCATAGAATAATCCAATGATCTAAAGATATTTTCAATGGATGAGCTATTTGGCTCACTAACAACCTATGAAATGAGGACAAATGTTGATGCTTTCTTAAGGAAAGAGGCAACGTTCAACACCACCCAGAAGGGAAAATAAGTAGCTACTAAAAAAGGATCCAGTGAAGACTCTAATGTAGAGGTACAAAATTCTGTCAAAAAGCTCAAAAGAGGATCCGACAAGTATAAAGGAAAGCTACCACTAGAATGTTTCAACTGTGGTAAAGTTGGGCACTTTGCTGCAAAATGTCCTTATAAGATGAGTCAAGATTTTTTAGCAGATCTATTGGTAAAGATAAAGAAAGAAATGTCTATCGGTAAGGAAGGAGAGTCTACCGAAAGAAGAACAAACTCTATACTATTGAGGATGATACCACATATGAAGAAAGTGCATCAAAAGATGACTACCATGAGAATGACAAAAAATTTAATCTCTTTATAGCACTTGATAAACCGGTTGATGAAGATGAGGAAGAAGAGGACATTGAGGCTGAAGTGGATTTAGAAGGAGAGCTTATAAGTTCTCTTGAGGAACTAAGTAAAACAAGAAGAGAACTCAAGAAGGTCAAGATTGTTGTAGTAGATGAACAAGGTCTCTTGAAGCAATCCCTAAATGAGTCCAATCAAGTTATATCTGACTTAAAACTATAGTTAGAAGAAGCCAAGAGGATATGTGAAGTTACATCCTCTGATCTAATGAAGAAGGAAAAGGAGCATCAAGATCTAAAAGCAGAAATAGTGAAGCTTGGAAAGGAGCTTGAAGAAAGTAAGGAAGAAATAAAAGTAAGAAGAAAATATGAAGGCAACATCGAAGCCTTAGACAAGATGTTGAGCAAAAAGAAGCAATCCAAAGACACCAGTGGCTTAGGCTTTGACGAAGGTCAAATTTCAAATAGAAAAGACACATCTAGTAAAGAAATAAAGTTCACCTCTTCAAATGAAGGTGAAGAAAAGAAGACATTCACTATAAGCAAGGATATCAGTAAAAAGACATATGCAGATGCTATTGGAAATCGCCACACAAACCGATATACACAAACAATGAATTGAAGGCCACACTCATTGTACCGACATGCAGATCCAAGGAGAAATACAAGAGTTGACCATGAAGGATTCACCAGAGTCAAAAACATGAAGGGAAGACCCCCGATGAGGCAATCCTTTCCAGGACCAAGACAACCTAACCAGTATGTTTCTAACTTTCATGCTTACTGTTACTGGTGTAACAAATTTGGACATAGAATAGCTGACTGTAGATTAACTAATAAGCCATCTATGAGTTATGAAAGTAGAAATCTATTTAATGTACTCTGGGATATGGATGTTGTTTGTCATTAGTGCAATGGATATGGTCATAGGAGTTTTGAATGTAGGAAGAATAAACCGGTGCCCTACAATAATTTTAAGGTTTTTTATTTAAATGAAAATGTGAAATGTTATAACTATCAAGAGTATGGATATATAGAAACATTTTGTAAAAATAGGAAGATCAAGCAGAAGACAAATCCTGATCAAGGACTGGTAGTTGAACTAGAGCACAAAATTGCAATTGACAAGAAGAAGGAAACCAAACCGGTATGGGTTGAGAAAGAAAAAGAAAAGGAAGAATCAAGTCTGATAGTGCAGACTCCCTTACATGCTGAAAGGAAGAACCTATGGGTTGTAGACAGTGAGTGTTCCAACCACATGACTGGTGATAAAAGAAATTTATCAAACTTGAAGACTTGCCCAAAATGATGAACAAGTCAATTTCTGCCTCATGACTGAAGTAGAACCTAAAATATTCAATGAGGCCAACAAAAGACAAGAATGGATGGATGCCATGGAAGAAGAATTACAACAAATTGAGAAGAACAAGGCTTGGGAATTAGTCCCTAGACCAGAAGACAAGAACATCATTGGCACTAAATGGGTCTATCGGAATAAGATGAATGAAGAAGGTAAAATTGTTAGGCATAAAGCTAAACTAGCATACAAAGGATACTCTCAGGTAGAGGGGATTGACTTTGAAGAAACATTTGCACCGGTAGCTAGATTAAAAGAAATTAGGATGGTTATATCCTTTTCTGCCTACAAGGGTTATAAAGTATATCAGATGGATGTAAAATATGCCTTCCTAAATGGAAATTTGGAAGAATAAGTGTACATGGAGCAACCAGAAGGGTTTCTATTTGTAGCGTCGTAAATTGTATGCACTTGCTAGGGTAGTACAATTTCACACCTAGTTTAGCACCCGCCTTGGCGCATTTTGTATTTTGCATTGCATTTCCCCTTTAGCACTTAATTAATTAAATTAATTAGGTCTAAGGTCCTATTTTATCATTTCCTACATCATAAAGTTGGGCCCTTTCATTAAAGTGTGCCCTTTTCATTTTATTCTTCCAATACATCATTTAATCAAAAACCCTAATTAGGTCCTATTTTGAACTTGGGGGCTTGATTTCGGGGGTCAAAACATCTCGAAATCAGCTGTAACTTCAGGATTCTCTCTAAAATCATCATATCCAACAGTCCTGAAAATTTGGTGAAAAGTTGTCGGGACCATGGCGCCCGGAGTGCAACATGGTCCCGGACATTTTTCCCGAAATTTTAGGAGCGCGATCCAATCATAAAATAAAGCTTAACCCCAAGAAATTGGTGGGATATTCAATCTCTAGGTTGGCCAAAAGTCAAAATTAAGACCTAGGGTTTCATATATAAGAGCTCTCTTTCTTCATTTGAAAGGATCGGAATTTTGGTTTTCAAGGACCTTCTATGCAGCGAAAGAGCAAATCTTTGAAGACTTCAATAACATTCAACATCCATCCATCAAGCATTCATCAATTTCATTCATTTAGGGCTTGGGAGACATTGAAGAACAATAGGAGATTACCGACTGAAGATTGGCTTGTACTCCTCCCTTGAGGGTTGGGTATGATTTCATGTTGTTTTCATGTCTTTGCATAAGCTTCAATATATCCTTTATTCATGCTTTAGATCACTTTGCATCTTCATTTAGAGCATTCACATTATCATTTACAAGCAATTAGGGTTTACTTTCTAGGTTGCTCTAGTTTGCTTTCTTGCATTTAAGGACCTTGCACACACACTAGGTCTGCACACACAATACATTTTACAATACAACTTGGCTATTCGTGGAGGTGGAAATCAACGAAGCGGGGGTTTGACTAAGGCAAAACCCTATATAGCCGCCCATACCCTTTTCAGATATAAGTGCAGGTTTCGGGACTCGGACGACGCCGTAGGTTGCAGATCCGGGAGAAGCAGACTGAGACCGACCTTCCCACCAAATTTCAGAGCAAAAGACCAGGACAGGGGCGTGGGGCACCCTGGTCCTACCAGGACAGGGGCGCTGGGCGCCCTGGTCCCTGGGACAGGGGCGTTGGGTGCCCTGGTCCTCCTGACAGACAACATTTTCAGCATTTTTAACAGCTTTCCAGGTTGCAAAACAGCAGTTTCCGGAGCAGTTTCAAGGGCAGAATCAGGACAGTGGCGCCCGCGCCCCCGTCCCGAACATTTTCAGTCAGATTTTAACTCCGGGTACGCATTTGCATTCTTGTCTTGTCCTTGTGTTTACAGCTTTCCATTATTTAAGTTCAATTCTGCAATCTTGTTATTAGTTCATACTTGCATTTTGGGGTTAGGAATTGAACTTGCATCATTTTATCTTTCAATTACAACAAAGGAATAGAAATCCTAATAGGTATCCCGTGGCTCTCTCTTCCACAAAAAGAAGTAGCCAATTGTGTGATACCTCTAGGCTCTTTCGTATTCCACAAGTGTGTGGTTGAAAGTGAGATTAGGGCATGTTTGCTTAGTGTCACTTTTTCCTCCACACATTTTGGTGAACCCGACGTGAATCTCTCATTGCTTCCTCTTGCATTGCATTTGTTAGATCTAGATCTAGATTTAGTGTGTTTCCATTTCATTTTCATTAAAAGGAAAAAAAAAAAAAAGTGTGTTTCTTTGCATTGTGTGTTTAAAATTTTATGCAATTTCAAAATGTCAGATTTTTATTTGCAAGATGTTCATATTTGTGATGATTATGAGTTAGATGAAGCTTTAGATGAATTTTTGAAACCTAAATATACCAAACCTTCATTTTACCAAAATCTCATAAACATTGTTACTATGCCATTTCGTTGTGATGAGAAAGATAAGTCGAATGATTCCTCTCAAGGGTACATTCCTATCAGCTCTTCCACTAAATCTAGTAACATGGTTGTTTTCAATGATCCCCTCTATGAAGAGATATCTCCTTTTGAATCAAAAGATAAACCTTTTTATGATCATGCTTTGTTGGATGATGCCCTTGATGACTTTGTGGCTCCTAAAAAACACTCCCTTCATGAGGATCCTTTTGTGCAAGAAGATGACATTATCCCTACATTTCCTAGTGATGGCCTTTCCTTTTCCAACAAAATTCCCACTAGAGATGATGAATTAATGGTAAATGCTTACCCTTCTCCTAAAGTTGGTCTTACCCATAAGCATCCCTTAGAGAAAGAAGATGAAATAATAAGCAATTTCCTTAATTCTCTCTCCCCTATTGAACATATTTTGAGGAAAGAGGATGAGTTTAACACATCTATTGATACTCTCCCTCCTAAGGATGAGGAATTAATAAACAATGTTATCTCCTCTCCCGAAACTGACAATACTTCAAACATTCCTTTCAACAAATTCACTATTTGGGATGAACCATTAGAAGAAGGTGTTGATTATTCTCTACCCTGTGAGAGAACCCTAGCCAAAAGGGATGAAGTCAAGATTGGAAACTCCCTTGATAGTTTCTCCCCTTCCTTGAATCTCAATTATTCTCCCTCTAAAAATAAGGCATCTCCCTCTCCTCAACTTGGTTCTACTCATAAGGAAACTCTAGTTCAAAGCAAGATGGTTAACATCTCTTTCAAAGATCTCCCTCTCAAAAGTGAGACTTTAGAGAGTAGTGTTGATCCTTCTCCTAGAGAGTTTATTCCCCATGTAGATCCTTTGATGATAGAGGATGATATGACCTTTCCTAGTATTACTCTTCCTACTAGAACATCAATGCCTACCCCTTGTCTCTCTCCTAAAATTGATTTGATCCGTGATAAGATTTTAGTGCAAGAGAAGACTATCAATAATTCTTCCAACACTTTTGTTCATTCCTCTAAACCATCCTCAATCAATTTGATACATGTGAATGAGACACCTAACAAACCTCTCTTCACTATCCAAGGTGCTTGTCCTTCTCAAAATTCTCAACCTTTAAATAAGCCTATCTTAGTGGTTCAAGGTGGTTATGCTAATGATTCTTTTTGCACTCCTAAGAAACCTATTATTACTATGCAAGGAGGTTATTCTACTAAGAGCCCTTATGATTATGCTAAGCAATTGACTAGAGAGAGTTATCATGCGGTTGCCCATACCTATAACACAAGAAACAATAGGCAACCTAATCCTCCTCTAGTTATCCCCACTTCATTTCCTCCTTCCCAACCTATTCTTCCTCAAGCTCCACGTATTTCACAAGTTCTTTGTAAGGAATATGATCTCATAGAGCAACTTAAAGCTACCCCTGCTAAGATATCCCTTTGGGATTTGATCCAAACTTCTTCCGCTCATCATGGAATGTTACAAGATGCCTTGAAAGATTTGAATGTTCCTCCACCTAATACATCTAGTAATATAGTGTCTTTGGTTAACTTTGTGATGAATCCTAAAGCTCAAATTGTGTTTACCCAAGATGAGTTGCCTACTAGTGAAATTCAACATCAATATGATCCCTTGATGATTGTGGTTATCATAAATGACACTGCTATAAGACGAACACTGGTAGATAATGGCTCTGGCCTTAATGTGTGTAGCATTAATCTATTGCATAAGATGAATGTGGATACATCCCTTATTGAGCCTGACTCTCGTCCCATTCGAGGCTTTGATAATGTGGCTAAGTCTTCATTAGGTATCATCACCTTACCCGTCACAGTGGGACCTGTTACTTTGCCTACTCCTATCCATGTTATGTCGGGAAATCTAACATACAACTTGTTATTAGGGAGACCTTGGATTCACGGTATGCAAGCTGTCCCCTCTACATTGCATAGACAAGTTAAATTCATTTATAACAATAAGACATATACCTTGATAGGTGACACTAATCTTCAAGCTTGTTTGCAAACATCTAAGCCTTCCTCTTCTAGTAATGACTCTTTGAACAAGATACCTATGGATGAATCATCACCCTCTGATAATCAAAATTCTTTGGATGAGTATGAAGTTCCTGAAGAATATTCTTCTCAACTTGAATCTATACATGAAAAGGCTTTTGATCCTGAGAAGGTTCTCATAGAAGACGATTGGGGATCTCTTGATTTCAATCCCACCTTTGTAGGTGAATATAGGGTTCCTCCTAGAGATCTTAAAGGTAAAAAGAAGGAAGAAACTAGAGATCAATCAGTCTTACTTGAACCTATGAGCAATAATTTTGTGGCCACTTCTCAAACTTCTTCTCCTCACACTTCTAATTCTGAAGGATTTGATTCTTTGTCTTATGAAAAACCGCCTTCTCTTTTTGAAATGGCTGATCGTTATGGTCGTGGTTTTCGCATTTTTGCTAAGCATGGGTATCATGGAAATGGTTGTGGCACTCACGAACAAGGGATAAAGGTTCCTCTAGAGAATAATCTTCACAATTATGCCTTTGGACTTGGCTATAATCCCTGCAAGCACACCAAAGCATCTAAAAGACCATCTCTCAGTGTGAATGCTATATTTAGTAGTGATGATGATCTCACTTCAACTAAATCATCTTCTACTTCTATCAACTCTCATTCCCCTCATAAGGAAATCTTGGTGATGAACAAATCTCTTTATGACTCCCCTCAAATTTCTAAATCCACTTATGAATCTTTATCTCCTATTCATCATAAAGTCCTTTCCTCTAGGGATAAGGCTCTAATAAATTACACTCATCCCTCTTCTAATATTTCTTGTGACTTTTCTTCTTCAATTTTTGTCACTTTATACATGTTTTTGATCTCACTTATAGTTGAGCATTTAACATGTCATATTCAAATACCTCATTCAATCTATCATGTCTTTAAATAACATTAATGGCTGTTATGTTGCTCATCATTATGTGACATTGGTAGCTCATTTACTGGGGGCTCATTGTCATTCATGATGGTACAATTTCAAGTGCAATCATATTTTTTGAAGCAACATAATAGCCTAATTTTCTTGTTCCTATGGGGACAAGAATGATTTCATACATCTCTTCATTTGCTTATGTCCAAATCTCTCCCTAGAAAATTGTGTAAGTCCTTCTCCTTGGGAGGCAATGATCTTTCCTTATTTTTATCTAAGGATCCACTTTTTCCTATTTTGTGGATGGTGTGGACTTTATTACTTGATGTTATTCCTTGTACGCATTTGTTGTTGTTTGTTCAAGGATTCTCTCTTACAAGAGGTGTAAGTCCTTGACTACAACCTCTTTTGCACTTGGTAAAATACATCCATAATGAATTCACTCTCCTAATTGGGTTAAAAAGAGCGTCATCCTTCATTAAGAATCACTTTCACCTCGCAAAAGAAGGAAGTATTGCATTCTTATTCTCTTCTTTGTCTTATTCTAGAAGATGTTATATTTGTCTAAGACAATTTCTCTCAGGGATAGGTGTCTTTTGTACAAATATCTCTTCTCCTCTAAGGATCTCCTTTACACATACTACAAGATATCCCTTTTCAACTATCTTATCCTTGCTTAAGGAGTGCATAACTCTCTTGCTTGGATCTATGACATTGTTGCATTTTTGGGGTATCTTCTTGTGTGATGAAGGTAGGTATCCTTGTTCTACTTTTCTTATGACATAAAAATTACACTTTTTGAGCAATGGGTCATTCTCGGAACTAGAGCACAAACTCTTAGAGTGAGATGTCACGCTTTTGTATTATACATATACAGGTTGTAGCATACTCGGGCATAGACTCCTATGAGATGCTTCTAACCTCACTTACACACACATGCACGAGGTTGAGTGGAACTAGCGGCATAAGGCTAGACTTTCTCACTCTCCTCCCTTACATGGATCACCTAGACAGACTCTAGGGTCTAGTTTTCGATGTCCTTTTTCCCATGGATCACCTAGACAAGATCTAGGGGCGAGAAGTCCATGTTTTCTCTCTCACTATTCTTCTCATGGATCACCAATGTGTGTATTCATGCTTTTTTTCCTTTCTTTTCTTCTCTTTGCATTTTGTTTCCATTTACATCCTTCATCTTGCGTTAGAGAACTCTCAAATCCTCACACTCTTTGTTGTGTTGGAATTGAGATTTAGTCCTCTTTCTTACCAAATGATTCTCCATTAGTTTTTGATCTCATATCAAATCTTTTTGTGAGCATTTGTCATCAATATTCTTTAACGATTCGAAGTGGTAAACATGATACCCTGTTTCAACTCACTAAAATTAGCAAGCCGAAACAGGGGGGGGCATATAGCTACCCTCGAATTTTCATCACCTTCCTTAGTAAGCATTAGGTGATTTTGTGATCTAACATGTGGTTTTGTAGGGTGCGGTTCCTAACTGTGTACTGCAGATACCGCTGGGGGCTTCGTTCGACAGACTTATGGATATATCCTTTTTCAAATAATGTTTACTTTTCTGTACTTTAGCTTGCATATGCACGTAGTGTTCATATGACCGCTAAAGTGGGGGCTAAATGTAGCATCGTAAATTGTACGCACTTGCTAGGGTAGTACAATTTCACACCTAGTTTAGCACGCGCCTTGGCGCATTTTGTATTTTGCATTGCATTTCCCCTTTAGCACTTAATTAATTAAATTAATTAGGTCTAAGGTCCTATTTTATCATTTCCTACATCATAAAGTTGGGCCCTTTCATTAAAGTGTGCCCTTTTCATTTTATTCTTCCAATACATCATTTAATCAAAAACCCTAATTAGGTCCTATTTTGAACTTTGGGGCTTGATTTTGGGGGTCAAAACATCTCGAAATCAGCTGTAACTTCGGGATTCTCTCTAAAATCATCATATCCGATAGTCCTGAAAATTTGGTGAAAAGTTGTCGGGACCATGGCGCCCGGAGTGCAACATGGTCCCGGACATTTTTCCCGAAATTTTAGGAGCGCGATCCAATCATAAAATAAAGCTTAACCCCAAGAAATTGGCGGGATATTCAATCTCTAGGTCGGCCAAAAGTCGAAATTAAGACCTAGGGTTTCATATATAAGAGCTCTCTTTCTTCATTTGAAAGGATCGAAAGTTTGGTTTTCAAGGACCTTCTATGCAGCGAACTAGCAAATCTTTGAAGACTTCAATAACATTCAACATCCATCCATCAAGCATTCATCAATTTCATTCATTTAGGGCTTGGGAGACATTGAAGAACAATAGGAGATTACCGACTGAAGATTGGCTTGTACTCCTCCCTTGAGGGTTGGGTATGATTTCATGTTGTTTTCATGTCTTTGCATAAGCTTCAATATATCCTTTATTCATGCTTTAGATCACTTTGCATCTTGATTTAGAGCATTCACATTATCATTTACAAGCAATTAGGGTTTACTTTCTAGGTTGCTCTAGTTTGCTTTCTTGCATTTAAGGACCTTGCACACACACTAGGTCTGCACACACAATACATTTTACAATACAACTTGGCTATTCGTGGAGGTGGAAATCACCAAAGCGAGGGTTTGACTAAGGCAAAACCCTATATAGCCGCCCATACCCTTTTCAGATATAAGTGCAGGTTTCGGGACTCGGACGACGCCGCAGGTTGCAGATCCGGGAGAAGCAGACTGAGACCGACCTTCCCACCAAATTTTAGAGCAAAAGACCAGGACAGGGGCGTGGGGCGCCCTGGTCCTGCTAGGACAAGGGCACTGGGCGCCCTAGTCCTTGGGACAGGGGCGCTGGGCGCCCTGGTCCTCCTGACAGACAGCATTTTCAGCATTTTTAACAGCTTTCCAGGTTACAAAACAACAGTTTCTGGAGCAGTTTCGGGGGCAGAATCAGGACAGTGGCGCCCGCGCCCCCGTCCCGAACATTTTCAGTCAGATTTTAACTCCAGGTATGCATTTGCATTCTTGTCTTTTCCTTGTGTTTACAGCTTTCCATTATTTAAGTTCAATTCTGCAATCTTGTTATTAGTTCATACTTGCATTTTGGGGTTAGGAATTGAACTTGCATCATTTTATCTTTCAATTACAACAAAGGAATAGAAATCCTAATAGTTAGCCCGTGGCTCTCTCTTCCACAAAAAGAAGTAGCCAATTATGTGATACCTCTAGGCTCTTTCGTATTCCACAAGTGTGTGGTTGAAAGTGAGATTAGGGCATGTTTGCTTAGTGTCACTTTTTCTCCCACACACTATTGCATGATGATGAAAAATTTGTGTGCCAGCTGAAGAAGGTCCCGTATGGTTTAAAGCAAGCTCCTAGAGCATGGTATTCAAGATTAGACCAGTACTTGAAGGAGCAGGGATTCAAAAATGGGAGTGGTGACAATAATTTGTATATAAAGAAAGATAGAAACCACATGATCATTGTGGTTGTGTATATCTTTGGAGGCAATAAGGACACCCTTTGAAAAGAATTTGTTGATCAAATGTTGTGAGAATTTGAGATGTCAATGCTTGGTGAATTGGCACACTTCCTTGGTTTGCAGATATTACAAAAAGGTAAGGGAATCTTTATCTCTCAAACCAAGTATACAAAGGATATGTTGAAGAAATTTCAACTCAAGGATTGCAAACCGGTAAGTACCCCCATGGTGACCAAAAGAAAATTAAGCAAGAATGATGAATCACAGGTGGTGGATCAGACATTGTATAGATCCATGATAGGTAGATTATTGTATCTAATTGCCTCTAGACCGGATATAGTGCAAGCAGTATGTATGGTGGTCATATTTCAAGCTACACCAAAGCAGTCGCATATGAATGTAGTTAGCAGAATTTTTAGGTACCTACAAGGAACACTCAGTTATGGACTGTGGTACCATAAACAAGGAGATTTTATCTTGGAAGCATACACTGATGTTGATTGAGTAGGCTACATTGATGACCAAAAAAGCACAAGTGGTGGTTCATTCTTCCTAGGTGACTGGTTGGTCTCATGGCACAACAAGAAGCAGGATTTAGTCTCTCTATCAACTATTGAAGCAGAATGCATTGCTGCTACTACATGCTTCTCTTAGGTGCTTTGGATTAGGTAGACCCTCAAAGACATATAGGTGGACATAACTGATCCTATTCTCATCCAGTGTGATAATTCAAGTGCTATCAACATAGCAAAGAATCTAGTGATGCATTCCAGGACAAATCATATAGCCATAAAGTATCATTTTCTCAGAGAGAAGGTTCAAGGACAAGAAGTTAAGATGGAATATGTTCCTACTAGAGAGCAAGTAGCAGACATTTTCAACAAATCATTGTCAGCAAGAACTTTTGAGTACCTAAGACACAAGTTGGGAGTTGTGTCATTTGTTGATAGGGAGAATGCTAGAGAAGTACTCCACAAGGTTAATTGGGTCTCATGGTTCAATAGGTTTCCAAAAAACTTGTTTGTGACTATTTTGTATGTTTGCAAAATCAAATTAAGGTTATAATACTAAGCATCTCAAGTATTACTTATCCAACATCCACCCTTTGTGTAGGCTCATACCCTTACTCACTTCACTCCTCCTTATTTGAATATGCTCCAACTCAATGCTCTAATATCTAGGCATACATACCTACTACACCAAGAATAGGCAAACTCCTCCAAAGGTTCTATGAAGCAAGGCAAAGGTTTTGTCTTTGATCATGTATGTTCTTGTAGCACTTAGGCATTTTTACTCTTCTACTCAAACCCCTTTGCTAGGTGGCAAACCCCAAAAGTTTTTGTCCTTTGTCAAGAAGGTGGAGGGGTCTATCTTAGTGTTCCTAGATAGTTCACCCAAAGGTTTCACAAGTTCCAACAAGCAAAAACCAATCGGGTCCTAGAAAATGCAGTTTTGAAGTCCAAGAAGGCTAGTAGCTCATGGAGGGCTAATTGGCACCTTTTTGCTCACCCCGCCCAACAATGGGAATTTGCACCAAAAAAATTGTTTTGGATGATGTGTTAGAGGTCTAAGCTCAATGTTTTTTCAAGTCTTAGGCTCCATGAAGAGGGTTTAGTGACTGCCCTAAATTTTGGGCATAAATGTAGGGTTTAGTGAGGGTTTTGAGCTTGCAATGTTTGATTTCACAAATCCTCAAACCAAGGCCCTAGACTGATTGTTAGGCCTTTCCACACCTTGGAGAAAATTAACCAACAGTTACCACTTGTCATTTTGACAAACACTTATCACACTAGCTGTAGAAGATGACAAAAACAGTCATTTTCATTGTTTTCACTGTCTTTCACTGTCTTTACTGCACAATAGAGGGTTAGAACTTCTAAAATGCCTACACCATAGAATATATAAACCTTTTAACAAGTTAACTCTGCATTGAATAATTATGGTGAAGGCTTCATGCGTGGAAGGTTTCAAAGACAATATTGATGCCAAAAACCAATATATTTCCCAAAACAGGGAGTTCGCTCCCCTTCGCAAATAGTGACTTCTTATAATGCAAAAAGAATAAAGTTTGGAGTTCCAATTCCTTCAAAATGCTTGTAGGATAGGTGCAGACCTCTACCCTTGCTTTGTTTCAACATTTGATGCTCAGAACCCAAAGTTTGAGCCTTAAGGAAGAATATTAGCCAAGTTAGACAACTTGCCTAATAAGTGCTCAAATTCACCTTTTCCATCACAACCCTGGCATAAAAGAAACTTATATACTTTATATACATGCATACCAACTTGACCAAATCCATTTGGTGGGAGCCCAGGCCTGGATTAGTCAAGTTGTGGCATTTTGAAACCCAAACCCTTGATAGGGCAGTGAGCACACCCAACTGAAAGAATTTTCCTTAACCAACTTGCAAATGGAAAACCAATACAATGATCACTTGAATAGAATTGGAAGACCAATATGAACACTTCCCAAAAGGTACAGTATGGACCAAATGTGCTACAGTACAGACTGCTTCTCTAAAAGAGAGAAAAACACATTAAAAGCCAGAATTTCATCTTTTTCATATATGGAAAACTTAGTCAATACAATCACCAACATTTTTCAAGGATAAGGGAGGCATTTTTATATTATTTAAAGTCAGTTATCAAGCCCATTATAGACATGAGGGTTCCACAACTTCATTAACTAGAAATGACCAAAAATGAGAACTTTTTCAAGCCCAAATGACAACATTTGTTGCTCCAAGAGGCATTTTTTACAACCTAACCTCATAAACTTATCTTAACACATAAGAAATTCTTGAAAACACTTAGAAAACATGTTTCAATGCTTTGGGAAGCATTTCTAGACCTTTTAGGCAATTTTACACATTTTTGCCCTTTTTGGCCTAAAAACCCAAAATTGTCAACTCACATCCTGAAAGGCAAAACTTGACCTCTTGAGCACAAAATGAGATCAATACCACTTGAAAAGACACACAAAAACCTAAACAACATCATAAACCTAACACAAGACATTACAAACATGAAAGCATGAAATACTCAAAAAGGAGAGTTTTTACTCAACTAGGTGCTCCTGCACCATACTCCCCCAAAGACAAAGAAGTCATGTGACTCCTTGAGGAAGAAAAGAAGAAGGTATTCCAACTTTCTGAAAGTCAGCTTTAGGTATCCATGTGGCCTTTGAGATAGGCTTATCCTTCCATTTGATTAGGTGCTCCATATAGGTGTGATTCCTTGTCTTCTTGAGAACCCTGGAGTCTAGAACCTGTTCTGCTTGAGATAAAGAGAGAGAAGGGAAAGAAAGATCAGAAAGGGATTGTGCAACATCTAAAACTCTTTGAATCTCCTCAAGTGGCTGCCCTTTGAAAGCAATCAAATCTGCAACATTAAAAATGGGAGACAAAGAAATATCAGTAGGCAAATCAACCTTTAAAGCATTGGGCCTATTCTTCTCATCTAAAGTTTGCTTGGAACTCCTTTTTGTATCCCTTCCTTGTTCAAATGAACCATCACATAATCCCCTATAGAAAACTGAACATCTCTCTTTGTAGCATCCACTCTTGCCTTGACTTTTTGGGAGGTATCCTGAAGAGCCTTTCTCACTTGCTCATGAACCTCCTTCATGGATTGAGCCATGTCATCTGCTATCCCACTCTTAGGATGTAAGTTAGTTATATCTCTCAACTCCATTATACCCCTTGTATGCATACCATAAACAACTTCAAAAGGGCTTTTACCTGTAGACCGGTTGACACTATCATTGTAGGCATAATCTGCTTGATGAATGAGCTGATCCCAACTCTGTCCATATTCCTTTGTCAAACACCTAAGCAAGTTTCCAAGAGACCTATTCACAACCTCAGTTTGGCCATCAATTTGTGGATGATAAGCTGAACCAAAAGAGAGATTAGTACGTAGTCTCTTCCACAATGTTTTCTAGAAATGACCAAGAAATTTCACATCTCTATCTGAAACAATGCTAGTAGGCAAACCATGTATTCTAACAACTTCTTTGAAAAACAAGTAAGCAATATGACTTGCATCATGTGTTGTCTTACAAGGAATAAAATGAGCCATTTTACTAAATCTGTCAACTACTACAAAGATGCTATCAAATCCTGCTTGAGTTTGAGGTAATCCTACCACAAAATCCATACTAATGCAATCCCAAGCTCTATGTGGAATGGGAAGAGGCTGATATAAACCAACATTGGAGGAAAAAACCTCTTTCTTTCTAGCATACCAAACACTACTCAACATACCTCCTAATATCTCTCTGCATCTTGGGCCAATAGTAGAATCTCTGAACCAACTCCAAGGTCTTGTTGAGACCAAAATGTCCACTTAAGCACCCATTGTGCTTGTCCTAAATGAGGTTCTCTCTCATAGAACCTTTTGGAACACATAACTATCCACCCCTGAATAACAAACCATCTTGCAAAGTGAAATCAACATAGGCACCATGGAAATGATTCTCAAAATCTTGACAAACTTTATAAGCTTCAACAAAATCATCATCAGCAAGATACATATCTTTAAAACTATCAATACCAATGCTCTGTACTTGAATCTCATGAACAGTTAACAACCTCCTACTCAAAGCATCTGCTAGTTTATTCAATTGACCCTTCTTATGCTTAAGAGTAAAAGTGTAAGCTTGCAAGTACTCTACCCATTTAACATGCCTATGATTCAGTTTATCCTATGAGTTCAAGAAACTTAATGCCTGATTATCTGTGTATACAACAAATTCTTTAGGAAGAAGATAATGTCTCCATTTCCTAAGTGCCTGTACTAATGCATAAAGTTCTAAATCATAGGAAGAGTACTTTTTCTTGGCATCATTTAACTTCACACTAAAGAATGCAACTGGTCTATTGTCCTAACTTAAAACAACTCCTACAGTAATATTGCTAGCATCACATTCAATAGTAAAATGAGCACTGGTTGAGAAGCTACGTTAGTTTTCAATAATTCAAACCCTTTATTGGCTACATCTATCCACTAAAACTTTACCTTTACACCCCCTTTGATTGTATCTAACATAGGGGCACAAATCTCACTGAATCCCTTGATGAATTTCCTATAAAATTATGCTAAACCATGAAATCTTCTGACATCACTGGCTGTTTTAGGAGTTGGCCAACTGGTTATTGCTATAACTTTAGATTGATCCATTTTCAGATTTCCTCCTGATACAACAAAACCAAGGTAGACCAATTCTTGCTTCAAGAAATCACACTTTTCTAGATTAATGGTTAGTTGTTCTTCAGATAACTTTCTCAAAACAATAGCTAAATGATTCAGATGCTCTTCCTTGATTTTACTGAAAATAAGAATATCATCTAAATACACAACAACAAACTTGCCAATGAAATCATGTAAAACTTCATTCATGAGTCTCATGAATGTGCTGGGAGAATTAGAGAGTCCAAATGGCATAACAAGCCACTCATAGAGACCCTCATTCATTTTGAAAGTTGTCTTCCATTCATCACCCTCTTTGATTCTTATCTGATGGTAACCACTCTTCAAGTCAATCTTACTGAAAAACTATGCACCCCCCAAGAAATCCATCAAATCCTCTATCCTGGGTATGGGAAACCTATATCTGATGGTGATCTTGTTTATGGATCTAGAATGTGCAAAGTCTCCATGTTCCACCCTTCTTAGGTGCCAACACTGTAGGTATTGCACAAGGACTAATGCTCTTCCTAATCAGCCCTTGGTCTAAGAGTTCTTGTATTTGCCTTGCTACTTCTTCATTTTGTTCAGGGGTCATCTTATAGGCTGTCTTATTGGGTAAAGAGGCTCCAGGTATGAAATCAATTTGATGGCTTATGGCTCTAGGGGGTGGTAAGGGTACAAGTGTACCATCACTGATTATTGCTTTGAAGTTATCAAGGATCTGTTGCACCTCATATGGTATCTCAACTTTCTTTGCTATCTTTTCTTCCTTGGGTTTCACTATGAGTGCAAATCCCACTCCTTTACCTTCTTCAAGTGTACTTATGAACTCTTTCTCACTCACAATTAAGACATTTTGATTTTCTGATTTTCTGCCCTCTTTCTTATCATTTATGGACTGAATTTGGTATGTAACTCCATTCTTCTGGAAAGAGTAGGAGTTCTTTTCCCCATTGTGGATGGCTTTCCTATCAAATTGCCAAGGTCTACCAAGAAGTAGATGGCAAGCATCCATTGGAAGAATGTTGCATAGGATCTTATCTTGATATCCTCCTATGATGAATTCTACCCATGTTTGTTCATTTACAAGGACATGTTGCTCCCTATTCAACCATGTGACTCTATAGGGATATGTGTGTGGGATTCTCTCAAGTTTGAGTTTACCAACTATTTCTTCTAAGATTATGTTATCTATAGATCCAGAATCTATGACCACCTTGCATACTTTTCCCATGATTTTGCACTTAATTCTGAACAATGACCTTCTTTGATTAGGTTCCTCCTTGATTGGTTCTTTTATCAAAACTCTTCTCATCATCAGACTTTCCCCATCTTCTAATGCTAAGCTCACTTCATGAGTTTTACCACTTCCTGCATTTTCTTGCACATAATTCACTCTTCTTTCACCCCCCTATGATGAGGTGGGTTTCTCTGGACATCTATAGGTAGGGTGTCCCAACTTTTGATAGTTGTAACATTTCATGGTGGAGAAGTAGGACCCTCTTCCTGGTCCACTAGATCTACCTCTACTTGGGTTGCTAGATCCCCTTCCTCTATAGTTGCTCTTGCTATATGAATCCCCACTTTTCTCAATAAGTTTGGATTCTCCTTGGGATCTTTGATCTCCTCTTCCACCAAAACTTCCTCTATGGCCTCTACCATCTCTACCCCTACCTCTTCCTCTGTTGTTTTGTTCTTTCTTTCTCCTACTTTTCTCTTCCACTTTAAGTGCTAGTTGATAACACTTGTGTATTATTTGTGGACATAATAAAATCATCTCTTCCTAGATGTTCCATCTCAATCCATTCAAGTACCTTGCCACTTTTATACTCTCATCCTCTACTACCTTGGATCTCATGCATAGTTTTTGAAACTCCTTAGTGTAGCTACTGACATCTAAGTCTTTTTGTCTCAAATTTTGTCTTTTCCTGTGAAGTTGGACTTCGTAGTCTTCAAGAAGATAGGTTTCTCTAATTTTGGCTACCATTTCTTTCCAGGTGGCTATTGGTTTCTTACCTTCTTTCACCCTTTCCTTTTGGACGAACTTCCACCAAGTTAAGGCTGCCCCTCTCAGCCTTGATTTGTTACTTTAACCTTTTGTGCTCCAGTTATTCCATCACATTCAAAATGGTTTTCTAGACCTTCAATCCACTCTATAAGAGCATCTGGATCCATCTTTCCACTAAAAAGAGTCACTCCCTCTAAGTTTTTACCACTCATAGCTCTCAAAGCCTTCAAGAATGGTTCTTTCTCAATAACAGGGTCAGGTATGGGAACCTCATCTTCTATTGCCACCATTTTTCCCTGATCTCCGACCTTATCATGGACTTCTTTAGTTTTGACTTCTACTTCAGCTAATCTCATTGCTAGTTGATCCAACCTCTCTTTGAGTGCTCTATTTTCTTCTTTCTGGTCTTCGACCTTCTTGGCTAACTCAGCATTAGTCACCATGTTTTCTTCTAATGATCCTTTTCTCCTAAATCTTTCGTTGGCTTTGATACCACTATGAGAGGGAGAATGCTAGAGAAGTACTCCACAAGGTTAATTGGGTCTCATGGTTCAAAAGGTTTCCAAAAAACTTGTTTGTGACTATTATGTATGTTTGCAAAATCAAATTAAGGTTATAATACTAAGCATCTCAAGTATTACTTCTCCAACATCCACCCTTTGTGTAGGCTCATACCCTTACTCAATTCACTCCTCCTTATTTGAATATGCTCCAACTCAATGCTCTACTATCTAGGCATACATACCTACCACACCAAGACTAGGAAAACTCCTCCAAAGGTTATATGAAGCAAGGCAAAGGTTTTGTCTTTGATCATGTATGTTGTTGTAGCACTTAGGCATTTTTACTCTTCTACTCAAACCCCTTTGCTAGGTGGCAAACCCCAAAAGTTTTTGTCCTTTGTCAAGAAGGTGGAGGGGTCTATCTTAGTGTTCCTAGATAGTTCACCCAAAGGTTTCACAAGTTCCAACAAGCAAAAACCAATCGGGTCCTAGAAAATGCAGTTTTGAAGTCCAAGAAGGCTAGTAGCCCGTGGAGGGCTAATTGGCACCTTTTTTCTCACCCCGCCCAACAATGGGCATTTGCACCAACAAAATTGTTTTGGATGATGTGTTAGAGGTCTAAGATCAAAGATTTTTCAATTCTTATGTTCCATGAAGAGGGTTTAGTGACTATCCTAAATTTTGGGCTTAAATGTAGGGTTTAGTGAGGGTCCTAAATTTTGGGCATAAATGTAGGGTTCAGTGACTGTCCTAAATTTTGGCCATAAATGTAGGGTTTAGTGAGGGTTTTGAGCTTGCAATGTTTGATTTCACAAATCCTTCTCAAACCAAGGCCCTAGACTGATTGTTAGGCCCTACCACACCTTGGATAACATTAACCAACAGTTACCACTTGTCATTTTGATAAAAACTTATCACACTAGCTGTAGAAGATGACAAAAACAGTCATTTTCATTGTTTTCACTATCTTTATTGCACAATAGAGGGTTATAACTTCTAAAATGCCTACACCATATCATATATAAACCTTTTAACAACAATTTAACTCTTCATTGAACAAGTATGGTGAAGTCTTCATGCGTGGAAGGTTTCAAAGACAATCTTGATGCCAAAAACCAATATATTTCCCAAAACAGGGAGTTCATTGCCCTTCACAAACAGTGACTTCTTATAATGTAAAAAGAGTAAATTTTGGAGTTCCAATTCCTTGAAAATGCTTCTAGGATAGGTGCAAACCTCTACCCTTGCTTTGTTTCAATATTTGATGCTTAGAACCCAAAGTTTGAGCCTTAAGGAAGAATATTAGCCAAGTTAGACAACTTGCCTAATAAGTGCTCAAATTCACCTTTTCCATCACAACCCTAGCATAAAAGAAACTTATATACATTATATAAATTCATACCAACTTGACCAAATCCATTTGGTGGGAGCCCAGGCCTGGATTAGTCAAGTTGTGGCATTTTGAAACCCCAAACCCTTGATAGGGCAGTGAGCACACCAAATTGAAAAGAATTTTGCTTAACCAACTTGCAAATGGAAAACCAATACAATGATCACTTGAATATAATTGGGTAACCAATATGAACACTTCCCAAAAGGTACATTATGGTCCAGATGTGCTACAGTGCGGACTGCTGCTCTAAAAGAG
Organism: Cryptomeria japonica; assembly: GCF_030272615.1. Lineage (NCBI taxonomy): Eukaryota > Viridiplantae > Streptophyta > Pinopsida > Cupressales > Cupressaceae > Cryptomeria > Cryptomeria japonica. The sequence goes on along the minus strand of NC_081406.1, from coordinate 480,713,592 downwards.
AGAAAACACATTAAAAGCCAGAATTTCATCTTTTTCATATATGGAAAACTTAGTCAATACAATCACCAACATTTTTCAAAGAGAAGGGAGGCATTTTTATAGTATTTCAAGTCAGTTATCAAGCCCATTATGGACATGAGGCTTCCACAACTTCATTAACTAGAAATGACCAAAAATGACAACTTTTTCGAGCCCAAATTACAACATTTGTTGCTCCTAGAGGCATTTTTTACAACCTAACCTCATCAACTTATATAAACACCTAAGACATGCTTGAAAACACTTATAAAACATGTTTCAATGCTTTGGGAAGCATTTCTAGACCTTTTAGGCAATTTTACACATTTTTGCCCTTTTTAGCCTAAAAACCCAAAATTGTCAACTCACATCCTGAAAGGCAAAACTTGACCTCTTGAGCACAAAATGAGATAAATACCACTTGAAAAGACACAAAACACCATAAAAAACATCATAAACCTAACACAATACATTACAAACATGAAAGCATCAAATACTCAAAAAGGAGAGTTTTTACTCAACTAGGTGCTCCTTATGCACTTGAGAAAGGAAGGATTTATATGGTTCAAGGGGAGTTCCTAGCAGTCAAAAGGGGAGCTCAATATAGATCAAAGGGGGAGTGTAAAGTACCCTTTGTCATTGTGTCAAGGGAGGAGAAATGTACCGATATGAAGTGTCTTGCTGTAAGTTGACATCAATGCCAAAGGGGGAGATTGTTAGAAATTTGGCATTAAGTTGTCATTGATGTCAACTGGTTTGGCTAGGTCATCGGTAAGTAAGAAATGGTGACAGGTATAAGAAGAGAAAGATAGAAGAAATTCTACCAATAAATGTGACTTGTGTCATTGATCGGTAAAGAAGGCTAACTGATAAGGCATAAATCGGGATGTAGGTTATTTGTATGTTATAAAGGCACAACAACTGGTGAATAGAACAAAGAGGATGTTTGATGGTCATACTGGTAACACAAACTAATCTGGTAATCAACTTTGGTCAACAAAGTATGTCAAACCAACATAGGAATCCAAGCAAAGGTGGATGTCAACAAGCATGACAACTGGATGCCAGGTGGGGGTATTGCATAGGTCGGTGGAGTGTGCATCGATGTAACAAATCCGCAAGCAGGTCAACTTTTATGAGGAACCCACAAGTCACAAGGATGCCAGAGGATTGCGGCCCAAGGAAGGTAAGATGGAAAAGCAACTACACAAATCCTGCAAGAATATTTGATCTTCATACCTATTTGGCAAAGGAACCAGCAAAGCCATTAATGGAGAATGACAGAGAAAAGTAGAAAAGCATGTTGTAGACCTCCTGATTTAGAAAACGCACATTGGAATACGAAGCTTTATTGGTGATTGATCGATGTCATGAAGATCTTATCCCTGGGAAAGTAAATCAAATCAAATCATATTCAGATCGAGTTGGAGAAGGAAAATCTAACACGATAGTGTTTGAATGTGTTCTTGGCGTGAATCCACAATTGTCCCTTGTGGGTTGAATTTGTGTGATTGTCCCTTTTGGTTTCCTCATTTTCTTTACTGATTTGATTGTTTAGTGCTTAAGATAACAATCAGTATTCTAAAGTTCCTTTAAAAGAGAAAAGAGTTTAGGAACCACTGATTCACCCCCCTCTCAGTGGTACTTTGTGTTCAACAATTACTATTTTATTTATTATTCTATCTTTAAAATTATGCACATTGATTAAATAGTTAATTATTTAATTTCACTAATTATTATTTATGCACCTCCACTTCATCAGTTCAACTCATAGTCACTCTCTATTGATGCTTCAATCAATTCAATCTTCTCATTATGCATTCACTCAACTCATCCTCTCAATTAGTCTATTTAATAATGCAATCGATCCATCTTCTAAAAATATCTTCATCCCCTCTTAACAATTCTCATATGTTGATTCTTCTATCAATCTTAATTGTTGATCAATATCAAGCAAGATTTATAAATACAATCTTCATCTATCTCATTCCCCACAATCTTTAGGCTTTTGCAATTATAGCAACTTCATAGCAATTGTGCAATTTGGTCTATGCTAATTGTGAGAGCAACTCACATATCCACACTTCAAAATACAATTGAAGAATAATAGAGCTAAGGAAGACCTATGTGTGAAGGTATTATTTATTTATTGTTTCAATTTCATGCATTTATCGTATTCTTCATTGAGTCATTGTTTGATTCTAAATTGAGTTGATTTTCCTAGTTTTGTAGTTTGTAATTTTATTTATACTCATTTTAGTATATCCAATAGGACCCATATCCTAGAATTCTAATAAATTTGTGATGTTTTTTTTTGAGCAATAGGAATGGATTTGTACTTCTGGTATAGGTCACTGTTCTTTTGATATAAGTTGCTACTCTTTTGTGTTGAAAACCATGCTTGTGTACCAACTAACCACACTATTAAAGCATTCTACTGCACTTTTGATTTGTGTCTCAAAGTTTATAATTTTTTATTTGTAAACTTGTTTTTTTATTGGCACTTTTATTATTTCATGTTGTTGATATTCTGGATTTCAACAAATATAATCATTCTAACCTAAAACTAACCCTTGATTTTATTGAATTTTTTGTTTAATAGGTTTTTTAGTTTCTATTTTGAAATTTTTTGTTCTTACAATTTTTTTTTACATCTACAATGACTTACTATACTTTTGAGCTGACTTGCTATATATCTATGCCAACTTGCAATACCATTGATAGATATTATTACACTTTTTTTCTTGTATGAATATGCTATTGTTTTTTGTTATTGCACTTTTGACTTTTGATTTTTTGATTGAACACCATTAGTTTTTGTTAATCATCTTTCAGAACTTGATAACTAACCTGATTTTGTAGTTAGGTGATCATTGGGAAATGGAAAAACTGTTGAAATCACTGACATATCTAGTGCAGGGTTTATTGCTTTGATTTTTAAAGTAGTTCCAAAGTTCAATTTCACAAGGGTAAATGGGCATTTTATATTGTGTTTGGTGAGCTCATTGGTGTGTATTCTCTTCCATTGCACCCAGTGTGAGCTTGGGATTAAAGGAACCCTTTAGTTCACATATCTATTAGTTTTATCTAAGGAGTGCTAGCTTGTGTATGCTCCCCCCTTGCATCTCATGTGAACTTGGGAATCATAAACACTAGTATTTTTTGTTTTTATTTCAGTACAATTTTTTATTGAGGATTTCATCACCCCAAGGGTGACCTCAACCACATTTTTTGATAGGTTATATGAAAGAGGGAGAGTGAAAACTATAACTCATTGTGTAGCCAACATCATTCAAGCCAAGATAAAATACCCTTGGTTCATCAAGATTTATTTGATGAGGAGTAAGGGAAGACCTTATAAATATTAGACACTTTTAGATGGGCTCACTATTCATAAATACTACTTACCACCTTTTTTCTAAAGACCTTAATGTTTTCGGCCATCTCCATAATGTGGTGCAAGGTACAATATCATACTTTAAGTTACCCATCATGTACCATCCAGAGGAGAGAGGAATTATTAGAGGTATCAAATATTTGAAAGTAAGGGGAAAGGGGAGCCCTTGAGCCATTGGATCCCTATCTATCACCACTTTAGAGTGGAACATGCATGCACAATCCTACAATATTTTATCACTTGGGCCTATGCTGTTGGAGACACACCATTTGAATAATTTTCTCATCATTTCCTCTTCATATCAAAGCCATTTCTTCTTTCATAATAATTTTAACAATGTCTATCAACTTACATCCAATTTTTATGGTTTACTATATCACTTATTTAAGGGACACCATCCATACAACTAAATGTTTGATTCTTTTCTCCATCTCACTATTGTAGCATCATAAATTATATCTACATACAATCATCCTCACCTAGATCTCACCTTGGTGTTCTATCTTTTGATGCTTGATGGTTGCTTTGATTCTGCTCACATGTTCCAAAAACTTACATTTTCACTTTCCTTTCTATCCCCTATCCAAAATTGAGTCCTGATTCTTAGGACTAGGGCGCTAGGGCACCATGGTCCTAGCTCGGGACGAGGGTGCCAAATTGTAATGGTCCTCTCAATTAGGACCCAAATTTGGTCCCTACAATGGTCACATCAAGTGGGAAAGATTTAGGTCTCGCGTTGGCCTGCTTTAGAAATTGAAATAATTTTCAAACGGTTAAAGTACAAAAGGAGGCCTACCTCTCTCATTTGAAACCTAACTATGATGTCTCTCTCTCAATTACATTGTAGTGAATTCCATTTGAGTGAGAAAGCAATCAAAAACTCATTAAGAATTGAAGGAGAGGTTTAGTCAAGTTCAAGCATTCAAGATGGTATTGATGACCAAACTTCCATGACATCCTAAACCCTTGTGTGAAGATTCCAACAAGCTTCATAAAGGTTTCAACTTCAATTACAAGCATTCAATTTGAGATCTAGCCTTACCCTCAAAAGGAAAACATCTTGTTGCAATTCAATTTCATTTCCATTTCAATTATCATTTCAATTTTAAGGTTAATTCCTAAATCAAGGTTTGACCCAAGGCAAACCCCTATCCACAACTCTCTCTCTTTGTGTGTGTGTGTGTAGGAAATTGATTCAAGAGTTGAGATCGAAGATTTAAACATAATATATGATGATGAGAAGGTTTAGAATTTAAAGGAGCGAAAAGTGGAGGGTCATGATGACCTACCACCCTAGTCCCAAAATTTTTCTTGATATTCCGATAGTGGATCTTGTGCACCTCCTTGATCTGGAAAAGATTCCACTTGCTTGTTTAGGAGTTACAGGACTAGGGAGACCTACCAATTCGGTCTTGATAATTCAGCTCAGATTTCTAGGAATAGGTTATGATTCTATTCTTCTTCTCAAATCTCTACCCATGACTTTATCTAACATCTGTAACATTCTATTATTACTATTTTACTTCAATTATTCCTTGCTTTACCTTAACTTTACAATTCAAATCAAATTTTAACTCAAAATGAGGAGACAATAAATGAGTAAATTTAATTAGTATTTCAACCCTTTTCCTAATTAAATTATGGCTAGATCTATTGAATTTACCCCCATTCTTTTGAATGTGTTGGTTAATGTGATGAGATTAGTGGTTTTATTATCTTAATTGGTGAAACCCTAATTTTCCCTACAAAACATTTTGGTGAAACTGACTTGCTTTATGTTTATTTTTTATTTATTGTCTTAGATATGATTTGTATGCACTTAAACATTCATATTTAGACTCATAGATCATATATGCAATTCAATTACATAAATTTAGAGCTTAAATTCATAAAAAAATCCTAATTTATTTTTCTAAAATTGACTTGTGGGATGCATTATTTTTTAATTGTATTTTCAAATCTAATTGCTATGACATGTCATATTTATATTTAGATGCATCTAGTGTTCAATATAATAATTCACATTGTTTAGTTAATTGGTTAATCAATCATTTTATAAATAAAATTGAATTGTTTAATCATAGTTTACATTTACAATCTTTGCATTCAATTTTGCCTCTTTGTGCATGAGTTTTGTTATCCTTAGTCCTACATATAATATTCCAGTGAGGAGAAGTTATAGACTTAGAGCTTCCCAAGGTTTAAATACTAAGGATATGGATCCCTAGTTGCCTAATCTATTCCATGTGAATGTTGGTGCTTCCTCTAATCCAAAAAATGGCATACCTAATATCACATATCTCCATTTACCTTGGCGGAGCTTATAAAACTTTTTCCCCTAGAGGTAGAATTATTGTGTTTTGGGGGTTTCAACTATTTTGAGGTCAAGTATCAAATCTATTGATTGATGATTTAAAAGAGAAACATTCAATATTTTATTATCAATATACTTAAATAATAATAATAATAATTATTATTATTGATCGTTATTATTACTTGAGAATTTCTAATAAAGGCATATTTTAAGAGTTTTGCATCCTTGCAAATAATATGTGGGCTTGTAATCTAAAAATAAATATTTTTATATAGCTAAGGCATTGGTGATGGTCAACAAATATGGTTAAAATATTGAAAAGGTAGTGGGGTTATATTTTGATAGTTGTTTATTTGTGATACATTTTCAAATAAAAAATTATTCATCCATGTAAAGTTGGAAGTAGACAGTAAATATGGTGGGCCCATGCGATACACGTGTATGGTTCATGTTACAACATGATGGACATAAATCATAATACGTAGATAAGAATGGGAAGATGCTTGATGTAGGATTTTTCACAGTTTTATTTGACACAAATTGATAAAAATGAACATGTGGCAAAGTATCATTGTAGTATGGGTAGGAATAGAAGGAAAGGAAAGGGTCTTTTATAATCCAAGATGCTAGCAATCTATATATGCATCTACAAATGGGTTAGAGAAATATGGGATTACCTTGTACTCCTTACGGGAGGTACCTAATTGCACTACAAATGAGGTGTACAAACCTTACCCCCTTGTGGGATTTGAACTCATGACCTCTCTTTCAAGAGCACAAGTTCTCCACCACTAGTCCAACTCAGGCTTGAATGAGAAAAAAAAAAGAAGGCAATGATAGCCCATTATCTGTACACATGTCCCTTGGATTTGATTGAATTCTATTTTGTGATAATATGATGAAACAATAAGGATATACTAAACTAATGAGAGGGGGGGATGAATCAGTAGATGGAAAACAAACTAAACTTTCACCAAACTTAATCCCAACTCAAAAACCAATCACTGAACTTACCGGTTTACCAAAACATCAATAATACAGTATAACAGATCTGAAACTCACATACCATTTAACCAAAACATTAAAACACTTTACTAACATCAGTAATAGCTCATTTCAGATCACTTTCGGTCATCTAATCATATCTAAGTGGATTTACTAGTTAACATATCAACCATATCAAAACATAACCACAAAATCATTCACCACTTGACACAATGATTTTTGACGTGGAAACCCAAATGGGAAAAACCACGGTGGGGATGAATACCCACAAGTATTCTGAACTCTTCTGAAGTTCACTCAGTTAAGAGCCAAGCCTTGTTAGAATCTTATACAATAATGTCCTGTTAAGAACAAATCTGGTTAGGGACCACCCGGTTAAGGGATTGACTACAATACCCTGTTAAAGACAATACCCTATTAGGAGTAACCTCAGTAGAGGATTTCAAATACAAGCTAATGTATCACCTGGTTAGAGGATTTAAATAGCACTAAGCATGTTAAAGCTTACCCAGTTAGGGGATTTAACTGTTGTAATGGTTAGAGAACAACAAGGTTTTTGCTGATCTGGTAATAGCACTATGTTGGCATTTGCATGAAGATTGCATTAATGATATGTTATATTGTCATTGATGTCAATTGAACTAGCAATGGTATTTATGATATTGTTATTATTATTGGTATTGGCTTGTAACCAATGGGAAGAGCTTTGTGGAAGATGTTGTAAACTGGTATGTTAGTTTGTGAGTTGAACTGGTAAACCGGTGTATAAGGTTAAACCCTTTTCTATGCAATGTAACCGGTAAACCCTACCAGTTGTTTTTTGTTAAACCCTAATCGATCAAGTTTGTTGGTTTAAGATCTAATGATGAATGGTAATGATGGAGACATGTATGATCATTGAATGAGGATAAGTTCAGATTGTTTTGGTGCATTTGTTTGTTTGTTTGATTGTCTAGGGAATGAGAAAAGTGGATTGCATCTAATGCATAGTGCATGATGAGTTACAAAGTCCAATGAAATGGTGATCATGGAGCAGTTGGAATTTTCTTGAAGAATGTGAAAAGATTGTTATGATTTCTAATGGTCAAGATTGAACCAACTTGTTTGTAATCTCTATGAGAGAATTAGGTTTTTGTTGTGTTACCAACCTAATTGATTTGTATTTATGGTCGATGAAGTTATTTGTAAAAGTGTTGGTAAAGTGTTGGATGAAAATCGATTGAGTTTGTGGTTGCCTAACCAAAGAATGGATCTAAAGTTTGTGTAAAGGCATATTGAAGCTTAAAAGGATCCGATCAAGAAAATGTAGTGTTATTTAGACAGATCAAGAAAACCTTGTGTTTTCTAACAATTACAATAGAATTGAAATCCCCTAACCAGGTAAGCTTTAACAAGCTTGGTTACTTATTAAATCCTCTAACAAGGTGGTCCATTAGCTTGGATTCAAAAACCCTCTACTGAGGTTACTCCTAACAGGGTATTTTAATTTTTCATCAAGGCATTTTGTAAATCCCTTAACCGGGTGATTCCTAACAGAATCAGTTCTTAACAGGACTTATTATAAAAGCTTTAACAGGCTTGGCTCCTAACAGGGCGAACTTCAGAAGAGATCACATAGCTATCCTTGTGAGTCTCATCTCACTGTGGTTTTTACCTATTTGGGTTTTCCACGTATAAACATTTGTGTCAAGTGGTGAATGTTTTTGTGGTTATGATCTTATTTGATTGATTACTTAACTATTCTAATAAGGCATAATAACTGGAAGCATTGATAGATTAAATATGTTGAGATATGATTAAGCATTTTGATGTTTACAATATTGAATTTGTTTACTGTTAAGTTGTTATAACAGTTAACCGGTTGATGTTGAGTATTGATCTTGATAAGTGAAAATTTACTTTATGAGTTTGAATTTAAGATTGGGAAGTTTATATCAGTTTTCACCCCCCCTCTCAGTATTCTACCAGATACTTATTCTTTCATCATACCATCAATTGGTACCAGAGCATATTGGGTCCTCTTTAACCTAAAAGCCTAACAAGTTGAGGAAAAGATCTTGTAGATCATGATGAATAAAGAAGGTCTAAAGTTCAACAAAGATAACTATAGGATATGGATCGACAGAATGAATATTTACATTAAGAGTCTTGGTAGTCAGTATTGGGATCATGTAGAAACTAAGTATATTGCACCTACTAGAACCCTGACTGATGATCAGAAGAAAGAACAACAAGAAAAACATCAACCATTGGAGGCTATTATCAGTTGCCTATTTGATGCTAAATATGTAGATGTTCATGGTCTTGAAACTACATATGAAGTATGGAAAAAAACTTGAAGAGATCTATAGCGGTGATGAACATGTTAAGATTGCTAAAGAGGAGATCCTAAGAAGAAAGTTTGATGAAATGAGAATGTCCAAAGGTGAGAATATCCAAAAATATGGTCAAAGGATAAAAGAGATAGTTGGTGAAATAAATAGTGCAGGAGGGAAAGTGGAAGATGCCAAAGTGATTAGTAAGGTACTGAGAACCCTGCTATCGGTCTATGCTATTCAAGTTGCAGCTATTTAGGAGATGAAATCCATTGACAAAACAAAGGTAACTCTTGACTCTATCATTGGAAAACTTATTGCTTTTGAATTAAATGACTATGATGGTAGTGTACAAAAATCAGAATCTGCATTCAAAGCTTCTGTCTCTAACCCATATGTGAGAAGAAGTAGAGATACCAACCATATCTATGAATCTAGATCTAGAAGAGATGTTGATTATGAAGACAGTTTAGTGGAACTTGAAGCATTGTTGGCAAAACAACTGCCTAGAGGCACTGGGAAATATAGAGGTAAGCTACCTTTAAAATGTTTTGCATGCAACAAGATTGGTCACATAGCAGCTAACTGTCCTAATGGTGAAAATGAATACAAGAGAGACAAATTCAAGAAGTATAAGGGCAAAGGTAAGAGAGATTATCTTATAGTGGTTGACAGTGGTATTACTGATGAAGAATCTGATGATGATGCTAGTGAAGATATTGTGTTTGTAGCTATTAAGGAAGAGATATCAAATCAGAAGGCACTAGTGTCCAGGATGGATAACTCTGATGATTAGATCATTGATAGTGGTTGTTCACATCACATGATCAGTGATCGGAGAAAATTTATTTCCTTGAAGGAATTTGATGGCGTTGTTGTCAGATTTGGCAATGACTCACCTTGTATGGTTAAAGGTAAGGGAGTTATTTCTCTTAATAGGAAGAGCAGTGTTGACGATGTCTATTGGGTTGAAGGCCTAAAGCACAATCTTCTGAGTGTGGCACAACTTAATGATAGAGGATACCCACTAGAGTTTAGAAATGGTATGTGCAAAATATTTGACAATAAAGGTGAATTGATTACAACTGGAAAATAGACCAGAGGTAATTTATTTCATCTTAATCCTAAAGTTAGCAACTGTTTGATTGCAAAGATAGATTATATCTGGCTTTGGCATAGTATATTTTATCATATAAACTTTGATAACATTGTTAAAGTGAGCAAGTCCAAGATAGTAAGAGGTTTGCCTTAGTTAGACAAACTAGTTAAAATGTTAGTTAGGAAAGATGACTTCTTCAACTTTCAAGAGCAAGTCCATCTCAGCAAAGCACTTGTTAGATTTGGTTCATACAAATCTATGTGGACCAATAAGAAAGAAGCATTCAAGGTGATAGATATTTTATAATCTTCATTGATGATTGTTCAAGGATGATGTGGGTCACATTCTTGAAGGATAAGAATGAAGCTTTTGGTAAGTTCAAGGAATTCAGGGCCTTAGCTGAGAAAGAGAGTGGAAAAAAGATAAAATGTTTGAGAACAGATCAAGGCAATGAATTTACTTCGGAGGAATTTACTAAGTACTGTGATGAGAATGGTATCAAGCAGCAACTTTCTACACCAAGGACACCACAACAGAATGGTATAGTAGAGAGGAACAACCAGTTAGTGGTTGAAGCTGCTAGGACAATGTTGATACAAGGAAATGTAGAAAAAACATTTTGGAAAGAAGTTGTAAGTACAACTATCTACACAATGAACTGAGTTCTGATGAAAAGAGGTAAGGAAAAGACCCCTTATGAATATTGGTATGGGATATCACCTGATGTTAGTTATTTCAAGATATTTGGTAGCAAATGTTTTATTAAAAGAGGTGATTACATTAGCAAGTTTGAAGCTAAGAGTGATGAAGGCATATATCTTGGCTATTCCACCAAGAGTAAGACATATAAATGCTTCAACAACCAGACACAAAATTGCTGAGAGGTGATGTTCATGTAGATGAATGTCCTGAAGTCTCAGATGAAACCAGTTCAGAGAAAAAGGATGAAGATCCTTGCATTTTGCTTTTGGAACCTAAACCTGTTAAATCTTAAACCGGTAAAGAAAATCCTGATGTACTTGTTCAACTAGAATAAATAAATTTAGAAGAAGATGATAATGAAGAAGTTGAACCTAAAGAGAATGATCATGTTATTCCTAGGTATGTGAGACAACCACATCTTGAGAAAATTATTGGGGATAAGGATGTTGGAGTACTAACTAGAAGGAAAATAAGAGAGAACTCTTGCATGATCTCCACCATTGAACCTAGAAGTGCTAAGGAGGCATTTGGTGTTGATCATTGGGTTAAAGCTATGGAGGAGGAATTGGATCAAATTGAGAAGAACAACACTTGGACCCTGGTACCCCGACAAGTAAACAAGAATGTTATAGGTACTAAATGGGTATTCAAAAACAAGTTAAATGAAGATGGTGTTGTAGTTCGCAACAAGGCAAGATTAATTTGCAAAGGTTATGCTCAAGAAGAAGGTGAAGATTATGGTGAAACATTTGTACCAGTAGCAAGACTAGAAGGTGTCATAACTTTACTTGCATTTGTAGCCCATAAGAAGTTCAAGGTATACCAGATGGATGTTAAGTCTGTATTTTTGAATGGGATATTAGAAGAAGAGGTACACATAGAGCAACCTGATGGTTATGCATTGATAGATGAAAAAGACATGGTATGAAGATTTCATAAAGTGGAAGCAGACACCCAGAGCATGGTATGAATGACTTCATACACATCTAATGAAGATAGGCTTTGCAAGAACTAGTGATGATCGTAATATTTATCTCAAGTCTGAAGGAGATGAAATATTGGCCAGTGAAGTATTTGTTGATGATATTATTTTTGGAGGTAATGATGTCATGAGCAACAGTTTTGCAGATGAAATGAAAAATGAATTTGAAATGTCTTTAGTAGGGGAAATAAAAAATTTCATAGGCTTGCAGTTATAGCAAATGAAGAATGGTATTTTCCTTACTCAATATAAGTATGTGAAATAGGTTTTGAATACTTTTGGCATGAGTGATTGTAAACCGGTTGGAACACCAATGGTTAAAGGTTCTAAGTTGTCCAAGGAGGATGCATCTAAGTCTGTTGATGAAAAGGAATACAGGTCAATGATTGGCAAATTACATTATGTTGTTCACAGCAGACTAGATATTGCCCATGCAGTTAGTATAGTTGCAAGATTTTAGAAGAATCCAAAGGAAGCACACCTGATAGCAACAAAGAGAATTTTTAGGTATCTAAAAGGTACAGTTGACTATGGATTATGGTATCCATATGGAGGAAAATTTGATTTGAAGGCATACACTAATGTTGATTGGGCAGGTAATAGTGATGACCGAAAAAGTACTACCAGTGGAGCATTCTTTCTAGGAGGAAGGCTAGTTTCGTGGAGTCGTAAGAAGCAAAGTTGTACTTCACAATCTACTGTTGAAGCTGAGTATGTTGCAGCTTACATGAATTGCACACAAGCTATTTGGATGAGGCACATTTTGGAAGGTTTTAAGATGAAGATCTCAGAACCTATAAAGATTTTATGTGATAATACAAGTGCCATTGATATTTCTAAGAATCCTGTTTTGCACAGTCGCACCAAGCACATTGAATTGAAGTATCACTTTTTGAGGGAAAAAGTTCAAATTAAAGATGTTATCTTAGAGCATGTTTCTACCCAGGAGAAGCTTGTAGATATCTTTACCAAACCTTTGCTGAAGACTACTTTTGAGTATCTTAAAGTTCAGTTGGGAGTTGTCTGTCTTCATGAAGTTAGCTGAGCATGATGCTGATTGCATCAGTCCTTGGATTACTTGTAAAATTTTAAATGGATTGATGAAGAAGTGGATGTATTACATAGGGGGAGCATCAAGTTGCAGTATGTTGTTGATGCATAGTGAAAATTTGACATTAAATGTTTTACTTTCAATTTGGCATTGCTGTCAAACGGGGAGAAGAACTATGTCATTGAGGAGAAGAATTATGTGACTGGCAAAGGGAAACCAGTGACAGGCTGATGACAGACAGTGTATGGTGAATACTTGGTAATGCAAACCAGGATTCCTATTCACTAGTCACAACACCAATTAGAGGCGTTGATATTTGTATTGCGATCAATGCCAAAGGGGGAGATTGTTGGCATTTGCATGAAGCTTGCATTAATGATATGTTATGTTGTCATTGATGTCAATTGAACTGGTAATGGTATTTATGATATTATTGTTATTATTGGTATTAGCTTGTAATCGGCAAGAAGAGATTTGAGGAAGATGTTGTAAACCGGTATGTTAGTTTTTGAGTTGAACCGGTAAACCAGTGTATAAGGTTAAACTCTTTTCTATGCAATGTAACTGGTAAACCCTACCAGTTGTTTTTTGTTAAACCCTAACCGATCAAGTTTGTTGGTTTAAGATCTAATGATGAATGATAATGATGGAGACACGTATGATCATTGAATAAGGATAAGTTCATAGTGTTTTGGCATGTTTGTTTGTTTGTTTGTTTGTTTTTCTAGGGAATGAGCAAAGTGGATTGCATCTAATGCATAGTGCGTGATGAGTTATAAAGTCCAATGAAGCAATGATCATGGAGCGGTTGGAATTTCTTGAATAATGTGAAAAGATTGTTATGATTTCTAACAGTTAAGATTGAACTGACTTGTTTGTAATCTCTATGAGAGAATTAGATTTTTGTTGTGTTACCGAACTAATTGATTTGTATTTAAGGTTGATGAAGTTGTTTGTAAAAGTGTTGGCTGAAAACCAGTTGAGTGTGTGGTTTCCTAACCAGAGAATAAATTTGTAGTTTGTGTAAAGGCCGATTGAAGCTTAAAAGGATCTGATCAAGCAAATGTAGTGCTATTCAGACAGATCAAGAAAACCTATTGTTTTCTAACAATTATAGTAGAATTGAAATCCCCTAACTGGGTAAGATCTAACAAGCTTGGTTACTTATTAAATCCTCTAACAAGGTGGTCCATTAGCCTGGATTCTCAAACCCTCTATTGAGGTTACTCCTAACAGGTTATTTTGATTTTTCATCAATGTATTTTGTAAATCCCTTAACTGGGTGATTCCTAATAGAATTAGTTCTTAACAAGAGTTATTGTAAAAGCTTTAATAGGCTTGGCTCCTAACAGGGTGAACTTCAGAAGAGTTCAAATAGCTATCCTTGTGAGTCTCATCTCACCATGGTTTTTACCTATTTGGGTTTTCCATGTATAAACATTTGTGTCAAGTGGTGAATGTTTTTGTGGTTATGATCTTATTTGATTGATTACTTAACTATTCTGATAAGGCATGATAACTGGAAGCATTGAGAGATTGAATATGTTGAGATATGATTAAGCATTTTTATGTTTACAATATTGAAGTTGTTTACTATTAAGTTGTTATAATAGTTAACCGGCTGATGTTGAGTATTGATCTTGATAAGTGAAAGTTTACTTTGTGAGTTTGAATTTGAGATTGGGAAGTTTATATTAGTATTTTAGTATACTGATTCACCCCCCCCTCTCAGTATTCTATCGGATACTTATTCTTTCATCATACCATCACACTATCTTGCTTAGTCAGATTGTGTTATGCTCCTATTTTCCTTCAAAACATTTTGCAGGTGCTCCTTCTGGTTTGACAACAGTCTCACTACCACACTTAACAAATTTCCTAATATAATTACAAAACAACTCATCAACCTTATAAGAAAATACAATAGGTTGGTAACACATCACAAAATAAAAAAATCTCATAGTGATTACAAACATATCGGTTCAATCATGACCATTGGATTACATAGAAATCAACTACACATTGTTTGAGACAACTTTGACCGCTCCTAGATCACCGCACATCAAATCATGTAACTCATCACACAATTATCACTTCATGCTATGCATCTACTCATTCCCAAGATAAACAATTATCTTCACAATCCAAAATCACTTTGAAACTCATCACGTGCATCCTACTTATGTGGTGTCTCCATCTCTGATCACCATTTGATCATAGATCAACATAACTGATTCACCAAGCTCCATTGGTTAGGGTTTGACATATCAACTGGTTGGGGTTACCGGTTGATCTGTGCTTTCATAACAATACTGGTTTCCATCACTTCTCAACTACGAGTTGCATAACAATATCACTACCAATTTGCAATACAACTCCATTACCGGTTACTATTGACATCAATGACAATACTTAGCTTCATCAATGCAATCTTCATGCAATGGAAACAATCTCCCCCTTTGGCATTGATGGCAATACAAATATCAATACCCGTTTGATTGTGATGATTGAAAGTAATGCACATACATAGGTATAGGAATCCTGGTTTACATTTTTCCATGTACTCTCCTTCAATTTTGTCCCCATGTCTTCAGCTGGTAACTGGCTATCAATCATATACGGTTCTTCTCCACATCAATCATATAGTTCTTTTCCCCTTATAGTTCTTCTCCCCCTCTGACAGTAATGCCTAAGTGAATACCAATAATAGCTAGTAAACCATTCCATGCTTCACCAATTTGTAACAATGATCTGCAACTTGTTTCTCCCCCTATGGAGTAACTCCACTCTACACCAATCCTACTTCAAGATCTTCAATAAACTCTGGGACTGATGTCCTCCACATCGGCTTAATTGACCTCATGTAGGGGTACAACCCCTAACTGACCTCTAAGATACTCAAAAGTAGCCTTAGGTAGAGGTTTTGTAAAGATATCGACTATTTTTTCCTTAGTAGATACATGATCCAATGACACATCTTTACTTTGCACTTTCTCTCTCAAGAAATGATACTTTAGCTCAATATGCTTTGTCCTAGCATGCAACATCGGGTTCTTAGAAATGTTTATTTCACTGGTGTTATCACAAAAGATCCTTATTGGTTCTGAAATCTTCAACTTGAAACCTTCCAGAATAAGTTTCATCTAGATTGCTTGGGTATAATTCATATAAGCTATAACATATTCATCTTTTGTAGTTGACTGTGCTATACAACTTTGTTTCTCATTGCTCCAAGACACTAGCCTTCCTCCAAGAAAGAAAGCTCATCCAATTGTACTCTTCCTGTCATCAAAATTTCCTGCCCAGTCTGTATCTGTATAGAATTTCAAATCAAAGTTACCTACATATGGATACCATAATCGATAGTCAATTGTGCCTTTCAAATATATGAAAATTCTTTTAGTTTCTACCATGTGTGTCTCCTTCGGGATTTTCTAAAATCTGGCAACTAATCCTATTGCATGAGCAATGTCCGGTCTATTGTGGACAACATAATGTAGTTTTCCTATCATTGGCATGTACTCCTTTTCATCCACTGATGCAAAATCATCCTTGGATAGTTTATAGCCTGTAACCATTGGTGTTCCAACTGGTTTACAGTCTCCCATTCCAAATGTCTTCAATACCTCTTTCACATACTTGGATTGTGTGATGAAAATACCATCCTTCATTTGTTGTATTTGCAGACCTATGAAGAATTTGATTTCACCTACCAGTGATATCTCAAACTTATTCTTCATCTCATCAGCAAAACCATGACACATATCATCATGACCTACAAAAATGATATCATCAAGAAATACCTCGCATGCTAGTATCTTATCTCCTTCTATCTTGAGATATATGTTGTTATCTTCACTGGTTCTTTGGAAACCTATCTTCACCAAGTGTGAGTGAAATCTTTCATAGCATGCTCTAAGTGCTTGCTTCAATCCATATAATGCCTTATGTAATTTGCACACCATGTCTTTTTCTATAGTTAAAGCATAACCATTTGGTTGTTCAATGTATACTTCCTCTTCCAATATTCCATTTACGAATGCTAACTTCACATCCATCTGATATATTTTAAATTCTCTATATGTTGTAAATGCAAGTAGAGTCCTAAGTTCTTCCAATATTACAACTGGTGCAAATGTCTCACTATAGTCTTCACCTTCTTCTTGTGAGTAACCTTTGCATACCAGTTTGGCTTTATTTCAGACCAATACTCTATCTTCATTCAGCTTATTCCTAAATACCCATTTAGTACCTATTACATTTTTTCTCTCTAGTCTAGGTACTAGTGTCCATGTATTGTTCTTCTCAACCTGATCAAGTTCTTCTTCCATAGCCTTGATCCAGTGATCATCTCCAAAAACTTCCTTTGTTGTTCTAGGCTCAATAGTGGAGATCATACAAGAATTCTCTCTTATTCTTCTTTTGGTTAACACACTAGCATCTTTATCTCCAATAATCTGATCAGGATTATGATTGAGTCTAACATACCTTAGAATAACATGATCATGGTCTTCAGGTTCTTCTTCTTCTTCTTCATTTTCTTCATCTTTTGTAGTATCTACCTGTTCAGGTTGAACTGGTGTTGCAGTATTCATTTCACCAACTTCAAGCTTCACTAGCTCCGATTCTAAAATCAGAGTGTAAGGTTCATCTTCCTCCTTCTCCTTACTGATTTCTCCTGAATCTTCAGGAAACTCATCCACTTGCACATTAACACTTTCAATGATCTTCTTTGTCTAGTCATTGTAACATCTATAGGCTTTGCTCTTGGTGGAGTAACCAAGAAATATGCCTTCATCACTCTTAGCATCAAACTTACCAACATAGTCACCTCTCTTGATAAAACATTTGCTACCAAAAATCTTAAAGTAACTAACATTAGGTAATCTACCATACCAGTATTCATAAGTAGTTTTATCCTTACCTCTTTTAACCAGTATCTGGTTCATTGTGTAGATAGTTGTGCTGACAGGTTCTCTCTAGAATGTCTTAGCTACACCTCCTTGTATTAGCATAGTCCTAGCAGCTTCAACAAATGACTGGTTATTCCTTTCTGCAATACCATTCTACTGTAGTGTCCTTGGTGCAGAAAGCTGCCTCTTAATTCCATTGTCTTCATAGTATCTAGTGAATTCCTCTAAAGTAAATTCACCACGTTGATCAGTTCTTAAGCACTTAAGCTTTCTTCCACTTTCTTTTTCAACTAATGCTTTGAATGCCTTAAACTTGCTAAAGGCTTCTTTTTTGTCCTTTAAGAATGTGACCCACATCATTCTTGAGCAATCATCAGTAAAAATCATGAAATACCGATCACCTTGAATACTCCTAGTCCTTATTGGTCCACAAAGGTCGGCATGAACCAAATCTATCAAATGTTCTCCTAAGAAAGATTTTCTCTTGAAATTTGAGGATGTCATCTTCCCTAACTAACCTTCCTTACATAGAGCATTCACCGGTTTGTCCAACTATGGAAAACCTCTTACTGATTTGGACTTACTAACTTTTTCAATGTTATAAAAATTTACATGACAGAATCTTCAATGCCAAAGCCAACTATCTTCTACTTTTGCAATTAAACAACTATTGAATTTAGAACTTAAGTGAAACAAGTTACCTTTTGTCTTCTTACTGCTAGCAATCACTTCACCTTGGCTTCCATAGATTTTGCACATCCCATTCTTGAATTCCAGTGGATAATCTTTGTCATTGAGATGAGAAACACTCAAAAGATTGTGTTTCAATCCTTCAACCTAGTAGACATCATCTGCACTACTCTTACCATTCAAAGAGATGGTTCCTTTTCCTTTTACCATGTAGGGCGAGTCATTCCCAAATCTCACAACACCTCCATCAAATTCCTTCAAAGTAAGAAACTTACTTTGGTCACTAGTCATGTAGTGTGAACAACCACTATCTATAATCCAATCATCAGAACTATCCATGCGAGAGACTAATGCCTTTTGATCTGATGTCTCTTCTTTAATGGAAACAAAGACAATTTCCTCATTTTCATCTTCTTCAAATTCATCATCTGTAATTCCTCCATCCACTACAATGAGACAATCTCTTTTACCTTTTCCTTTGTATTTCTTATACTTCTCACATTTCTGCTCATTATCTCCATTAGGACAGTTAGCAACAATATGTCCAATTTGGTTACATAGAAAACACTTCAAAGGTAATTTACCTCTGTACTTATCGGTACGTCTGGGTAACCGTTTGGTCAACAATGCTTCAAGATCAATCAGATTGTCTTCATCATCAACCTCTTTGCTGGATCTAGACTCATGACTGTAGCTATCTTCTCTTCTTTTCCTTACTGGTGGGTATCAAACTGAGGCTCTAAATGTAGAATCTAATCTCTAAACACTTCCATCAAAACCATTTAATTCAAATGCAGTTAATTTACCAATGATGGAGTCAAGATTTACCTTTGATTTATCAATAGACTTGAGTTCCTGAATGGATGCAACTCAGATAGCCTAGATCGGTAGAAGGGTTCTCAACACCTTGCTAACCACTATGGTATCCTCCATTGTACCACCAATACTTTTGGTCTCACCAATTATCTCCTTGATCCTCTAACCATACTAATGAATTTTCTCCCCTTCATCCATCTGCATATCATCAAATTTACCTCTCAGACTCTCTTCTTAGACAATCTTAACATGCTCATCACCACTATAGATATCTTCCAATTTATTCCACACTTTGAATATAGTCTCCAATCCATGGACACCAACATACTTTGAATCATACAAGGAACTGATAATAGCCTCCAATGCTTAATTATTCTCTCGTTGCTCCTTCTTTTGATCATCTGACAAAATCCCACTAGGCAAGTTATATTTGGTAACAATATATTCCCAATATTGACTTCCTAAGCTCTTGATATATATCTTCATCCTATCACTCCAAATTCTATAGTTTTCCCTATTGAATTTTGGACCTTCTTTCTTCATCATGTTCTCCTAGATCTTTACCTCAAGCTATTAGGCTTATACACGAGAACCTAAAATGCTCTGATACCAATTGATAATATGATAAAACAATAAGGATCTGGTCAACTACTAAGGGGGGGGTGAATCAATAGATAGAAAACAAGCTAAACTTTCACCAAACTTAATCCCAACTCATAAACCAATCACTGAACTTACCGGTTTAAACACTATAACAAAACTGATACTGTACTATCAAAATTTATCGGTTTACTAAAACATCAATAATACAATGTAATAGATCTAAAACTCACATACCATTTAACCAAAATATTAAACCACTTTACTTATATCTGTAATAGCTCATTTTAGATCACTTTCGGTCATCTAATCATATCTAAGTGAATTTACTAGCTAACATATCAACCATATCAAAACATAACCACAAAAGCATTCACCACTTGACACAATGATTTTTTACATGGAAACCCAAATGGGAAAAACCATGGCGGGGATGAATACCCACAAGTATTTTGAACTCTTCTGAAGTTCACCCGGTTAGGAGCCAAGCCTTGTTAGAAGTTTATACAATAATGTCTTGTTTGTTAGATTCAATGATAGTCCCAAAGACACTGAGAGGGGGGGGTGGGTGAATCAGTGTCTAACCAGTTAACAAAATATTTAAACTTATTTATAACTTTGCATCCCAAAATAGTGTACTGATAAATAAGAATTAATGCAGTAAACATAAATAATAGAGACAAAATAGAAATACCATAACACAAGATATTTAACGAGGAAACCCGGTGTGGGAAAAACCTCAGTGGGATTTGTGACCCATAATATTTACTCACTGGCCAATGAATAAATAGTCCTTACAATGAGGGGCTTGCATATGTAGGGAGGCCAACAACCTAGAGCTCACTGCTCAATAAAGAGTCACACTGACTACAAAAGTGGATTATCAAATCCAATACAATGTACTGCTCAAAACAACATCTCTAATGCCAGGTTCAGTACCGGTTTAAGCTCAGTCAATAACCAAAACCTTTTTTGTCAACTATGTCACCTTATATAATAAAATTGTCTTCTCACACACATATCATACAACTCCTATCTTTCTCTCATATCAAAATGACCTATAAGATCTCATACATATATGAGTCTTTTATAATATACCATGTCGGCTTACAAAAGATAATTACATTTACAAAAAAATTCATATAAACAAAACTTTATCCCACGTTGGGTGGAGTTTCAGTATGCTTGTTGCCGATGTAATATGAATGCCAGTGAAGTGCCTGTCAGTACCGGTGTCTACTAGTGTATGAAGTTTGTGATGTCGGGCATGTAGAAACCAATTGCTAGTGACTTGCCAGTTGGTTGCCATCAATGACAACATCAACTATTCTCATAAGAGTGTAGAATGCCAACAATCTCCCCCTTTGGCATTGATGGCAACACTCATGAGAAAAATCAAAACTGTTATCCAAAAACTGAAATCCAAAAAAGATGTGCTCCCCCTGAGCAAGTGATCTCCTCTGTACATGAATTTTTCTCTCCACTACTCCCCCTTTGACATCAATGGCAAAGGATGTTATAAATAATCAAATGAGTACAAAAATGCTACCTCAAGGTTTGTAACCGGTTGGTTATAATCTAAAAGATGTTCGCTAAAACCATATTTTGACTCTGCATAAATTTATTGTTGTCATCTAAAGCTGCCTCTGTCTATTGGATCATACCGGTGAGATAGTGCATTTACTGCTCCGGTGATCGTTCTCCTTGTACTGTTGCCTTAGATAATTCAGCTCTCTGAGTAATCAAATTATCCAGCCTCAGACCAAGTTTGTCTTTTAGTTCCCAGGCATTAGACCTTATTCTTGCCTTCTCTTTCTCAAGTTTCTCTAACTTCTCAAAAACTGCCATTTCCTGCTCAAAAACTGATATAAGTCCGGATGAACCTATAATATTGTCCGAAATGTCATCAATTTCTTTGTGTGTCTTCTTGAACTCCTTATCAATGTCCTCAATCAAACAGTGAGGTTTACATGCTTCCCTATATAATTCCTTATACTCCAAAATTATAGAGTTGAGTACTAGTAAAAGTGTATCCACATGATCGGTACATTTCTTTATGGTGTTTTCAAAGAATGTGTTTTTCTCTTTTTCAACTCTCTCCTTTATGATATCCTCATTCACCTTGTCTATAAGTATAACATTATCATAAATGAATTTGGACAGTGTGTCCAATTTACCTAAAGAATCCTTAATGTGATCTATCTGACATGTAGGTGCAATCATTTTCAAGATAGGTAAAGTATTATCAATTGCCTTAAATGCTAGTGCATTGCAATCAGTTATCCTCTTAATAGAATCCAAAAGTACCTTTGTTATGTTAGTAGGTCTGAATTCACCTATAGATGTACTCGGTTTAGTTGTAGATTTCATCTCAATAGATGTCTGACCAATCACCTTTACTATATTCTCTTTGTTTCCATCAGATGTATCCATTTTACTTTTATTTTCCTCCAGTGGATCTGTTTGTGTTTGCACCTCTACCTTTATTGGTTTCTCAGATTGTTTCAATGTCTCTGTAACTGTTGGTTTCTTAGTCTCAACATGAACCTCTTCCTTAGTTTGTTTATTTGAAAGTTCTACTGCCGGTTGCTCAGATTCTGGTGGCCCTGTGCTAGTACCTTTGTTCTCTTTGGGTTTTTTA
This sequence comes from Cryptomeria japonica, assembly GCF_030272615.1. Lineage (NCBI taxonomy): Eukaryota > Viridiplantae > Streptophyta > Pinopsida > Cupressales > Cupressaceae > Cryptomeria > Cryptomeria japonica. The sequence continues at coordinate 480,691,049 of NC_081406.1, read as the reverse complement.
GTCTTTATCGGTTGCTATGTTTGAGTTGGTATCTTTGTTTTTTGAGATTCAACTGTTTGTGTCGATTTCTCAAAAATCTTGCTATTATCAAAATTATCTGTCTTAACCTCTGTAGTTTCCTTGTCCACAACAATGTTTACCTCTTGAGTATCTACATTCATTGTAAAGAGGATCTCAGACTTTGAAATAGTATTATCAAGAGTTATACCTTCAGTATCAATAACAAGTGGATCTTCTATGTGTATCATGTTGGTATTTTGGTATGGTTTTGTCATTGATGTCAACACCTACTAAAGCACTAGCACTCTGGAGATCCGATAGCATTCACCAACAAACAAGTAACTATTGCACAGTTATTGGTATATGGTTCATTGACACTTGGAATGATATGGAAGACACTTGGTAATGTCAAAGACATCATGTGGACACTTTGTTTTGAAGAATTGATCATTGGTATAATGATATTTGCATATTTTCTTTTACTGACAAATGGGTCCAGGGTTACCTAGGGTTACATCGACAGGTTTATCTTTTCCATATCAGCATGGCACACTATGGAGATGATTTATTATTGTTGTAAATGCTTTAAGACAACATGTTTAATCGTTTATTGCATCAGATATTATATTGTTTGTAAAATGTTTTATTGTAATATCTTGTAGAGCCGACCTACTAAAATTGGTCTTAGGTTATGGTATAAATGTAAGATCTTATTTGTAAGATCGAATGTGGGAATGCGAAAAAGAACTAAGTGAAGGTATATGTGAGATTAAGCAGAGCTATACATGAAGACATCATTTGAAGGAGAAGCTAGGTTTTTGTGGAAGCATATCAGCATTACACCAATACTGAATCCAGCATATGAAGATGCTATTTTGTGTAGTACATTCTTATTGGATTTAATCATCCAATTGTAGTCAGTGTGACTCCCATTTTGTGATTGAGCAGTGAGCTCTAGGCTGTTGGCCTTTCTGCATGTGTAGACCCCATTTATGTACACTTACTATCTGCAATAGTATCATTTGATTGTGGGTAAGGTTTCCCACCGTGGTTTTTCCCCTTACAGGGTTTCCACGTACAAATATTGGTGTTATGTGTTGTGGATGACTTTGTGTTTATGTTTCATGCATTAATCTTTACCGGTATAGCAATTAACTATTAACACTATCTATCGACATACTTAACTGGTTTACCGGTATTATGCATTAAGTTGGTTGAGTTGTTTTTTGTTTGAATTTATTAGACAACTGATTCAACCCCCCCCCCCTCTCAATTGTCTCTGGGACCTAACATATCGGTGGTGTATCCAAAGGTGGCGGTGGAAGATTATTTGTAACCTTTATGTTTGGAATACCACTAACTTTTCCTTTACCCTTGTCCTTGTCCACCTGATATACTTTGAGTGTCTTCTTAGGTTTTCTCCTTTCCTCTTTGTTTTCTTTCTCTACAAAGAATATATCCCATTTGTCTCTAGTCTCATCTGCAACTTCTTTTACCCTTCCAGCCATCAGGCTCACTTGCCAGTGTCCACTAACAAATACTGATCGCTTAGCTTCAGAAATAAGATCATCTATTTCTTCTTTAGAGTTTACCAGGTGAACAACCAAGAGTGCTTCAACTTTGAATTTCTTATCCAATTCCATCACAGACAGCCTTTTGGCTTCTAGTCTCATGTATAGATCATTTGGAATCTCATCAATAACTTCTATCAAAACTTTCTTATAAATGTCTAAGTGCAAAATGATACTTTCTTCAATTGTGTTTTTCTCAAAATCATTGGAGGAAATATACCATTTACTTACATTAGACAAATTACCTTCCTCTGTAATCTCATTCAATAGATCATTCAGTGTTGGGAGTAACCAGTGTCTGTTTCTTCTTAGGAGTAAGCTTCTTCTTCGATTCCTTAACTGCCTGTTGTTTCTTCCTTAGTGTCCTAGTTTTCTTAGGTGAAGGAGAGGGTACTGGTGAGGGTTTACTCTTCCTTTCTACTCTCTTAAACTCAATAGCCTTACCACTGTCAGTATCGAAGGATGTTACAACCGGTGAAACATGTGCTTCAGGTTGTAGCCCTTCAAGCTCACTGGCTGATATACCACTGATGTTCATGATATTTTCTTTGATTTCCTTTACCTTCTTGGAGGCATCTATAATAAATTTTTCTCTTCTCTTTGTCCTTTTCTGCATAGATAAATTTCTCTCTATGGTTTCTGCATTTTCAAATAATTTCTCAGAAGGCTCTCTTGGTGCACCAAGTAGAGCTTTAGCATAAGTTTCCAAAATAGATAGGTCTACCTCATAACCCATCTCAGTAACCCAAATAGTTCTAGGACTTACTACTTCCATCCAGGTTTCATCTCTCTTAATCACAAAATAGATTTCCTTGTCATGTTTGTCAACTATGCTTTGTGGTAGTCTCTCTCTTTCTCTCATCTTAGATTGGAATGTTTTGAAATAGTCTATGATGTTCTTAATACTGTCAGTGCCCATACCGGTGAAAGCATCCTGTATCTGTCTTCCTATCAGGATATCATAACCAAAATCCTTGTGACCTATGTCGGGTATCTCCTTGGTAAAGTACAACATCAGACATACCATAAGGTTTCCAAAATGAAAAGTGCCTTTCTTGTCTCCCTTAATCTTCTTTAGGTAGTTCATCCTTAATCCATTCACACACATCAATCTTAGCATTATTGTTTACCATTTCATATGCACTCTGAATACATAGGCTAGAAACAAAATTTAGTCTATTTGCATGAGTTGCTTTGTAACCTAGTACCATACTCACATATCTCACATTGATATCCTTAACATCATTCACTCTAAGTGATCTATTATTAGATGTGGCTCCGGTTAAATCCATAACTCCCCTGTTAGGTATCTTCTTGGTTTTATCAAGCCTACTACCGGTTGAAGGTAAACCAGTAACTACCTTAATTACATCCTTGGTTATCTTGCAAACTGACTCTAACCACATGAATTCTCCATGGACTCTGCTTAATACAAGTCAAACAACTTCCTTTGGAAATTTGGGAATGTTTAGAATCTCTACAAAACCTAAATCTTGCACAATCTTATGTTTGGGTTTGATCACACTATTTCCATCGGTAATAACCTCATTAAACATTTTCTTCAACTCCCCAGTCCCTAGGTTTTCTATGTTGCAATGTATGTAAATTCTAGGGTCTTCTGCAAATGCTACACCCTTAGAAATTTTTGAAAAAGATCCAATAGAGTCATCTTGTTTTGCAATCTTAGGGATACTCTTGAATACAGGTCTAGGGCATTTGACATTTTCCACAATAGTAGGGTTCAAAATAAACTCTAGAACAGAAGATGAGGAAGCCATTTCAAAGAAAAATACCTCTAAACCGAAATTCTGAATGCTTGAAAATCACTTTGCAGCTTCGCCTTATAATGCCTTTGCTTAGTTTCATGCTCTCTAATTATTTGAATGCTTAGTGAGTTCAAAATAAGGGTTTCTGATGCTTTATAGCCAAAAAAGGTTCTTTAAATTGCATTAAATGCTCATTGGTTAAGTGAAAACTTAACACATATGCCGGTAAAGAAGAAATTTATCTTCTCACCATCAACCGAGGGTAGAATGCATGATCTTCAACTTGTTGCAATATCCCCTAAGGATTATTCCTTAGTTAGATGAAGAATCTCTTGCTAATGGAGGATTACTCTGTTCTACCGGTGTAGAGATAGTTTCATTAGTTCCTTGATCACTCTTTTTAATCCATTGTTTTGAAAATTATTTCTTTACTTTATCTACCTTTTCTTTTCCCTTCAAACTAGATCCTTTGATGTTCGCCAGTGCATTCTTGCTTCTACAGAATTTTGCAATATGTCCAATCTTGTTGCATGCATAACAATTTACATTATTCCTCTGAATAGCCTTTCCATTTCCTTGACCGGTTTGTGATCTGCATTGATTAGATAAATACCCAAATCTTTCACAAACAAAGCATTTCACATTCATTCTGCAATTTTCTGAATTATGACCAACTTTGTTGCATTTGGAACATTGACCGGTGGGTGAGTTTGAATTTTGATTATTTCTAAATCTACACTGATTTTCTCTATGACCATACTTATTGCAATAAAAATATTTCCCATAATTTATAAGCATTAGGTTGTCTTACCGATTTGTTCTCATCTTGATTATTTGCAGTACCAAAACTTTCTCCATGTTCAAATCCGAGTCCATTTGTATCTCCCTCAAGTTTCTATCTTTTAAGCATGTCATCAAGTTCTTCTGAACTTTTCTTGAATTTGTCTTTGTGTTTATTTGCAGTAGACAACTCATTTTCCAGAATTCCACCTTGTCTCACAAGCTCAACTTTATCATGTTGCATGTGAATCGAATATGTCTTTAACATATCATTTTCATGACCAAGTCTTAGATTTTCATTTCCAGCATCATTAAGTCTCCTAGTCAAGTCTTCTTCATTCTACTTTCTATCTTCAATATCCTTACATAATCTCATAGTCATATCTTGCATTTCATTCTTCATATGACTTTTTTCTTGTCCGAACTTATTTGCAATGTCTCTGAGAGTCTCTTTTTCATCATCATCATTCTGCATCTTATCATGAAGTTCCTTTCTCGTATTTTGTGCTATAACCAAATTTTCTTGAAATCCTTTAATCAATTCCTTAGCAATCCTCAGATCATCTTCAAGTTTGATATTCTTCAATTTTTCTACATCAAAATCTTTAAGAGCTCCTTCCAATTGTTTCCTTAAGTTCTCCATCTGTACCTATGTCAGAATCTCCCTCAAGTTGTTAAGCTTTTACAAATAGAGGACCAGGCTCTGATACCAATTGTTAGACTCATTGATAGTCCCAAAGACACTGAGAGGGAGGGGGCGAATCAGTGTCTAACCGGTTAACAAAATATTTAAACTTATTTATAACTTTGCATCCCCAAACAGTGTACTAGTAAATAAGAATTAATATAGTAAACATAAATAATAGAGACAACATAGAAACACATCATAACAAAAGATATTTAATGAGGAAACCCGGTGTGGGAAAAACCTCAGTGGGGTTTGTAACCCACAATATTTACTCATTGTCCAATGAATAAATACTACTTACAATGAGGGGCCTGCACATGCAAGGAGGCCAACAACCTAGAGCTCACTGCTCAATAAAGAGTCACAATGACTACAAAAGTGGATTATCAAATCCAATACAATGTACTGCTCAAAATAGCATCTCTAATGCTAGGTTTAGTACCGATTTAAGCTCAGTCAATAACCAAAACCTTCGATGTCAACTATATCACCTTATACAATAAAATTGCCTTCTCACACACATATCATACAACTCCTATATTTATCTCATATCAAAATGACCTATAAGATCTCGTACATATATGAGTCTTTTACGAAATACCATGTCGACTTACAAAAGATAATTACATTTACAATATAATTCATATAAACAAAACTTTATCCCATGTCGGGTGGAGTTTTGGTATGCTTGTTGCCGATGTAATCTGAATGCTGGTGAAGTGCTTGCCAGTGCCGGTGTCTGCTGGCATATGAACTTTGTGATGTCGGACATGTAGAAACCAATTGTCAATGACTTGCTAGTTGGTTGCCATCAATAACAACATCAACTATTCTCATAAGAGTGTAGAATGCCAACACTGCTAAGAACAAATCCGGTTAGGGACCACCCAGTTAAGGGACCACCCGGTTAAGGGATTCACTAAAATACCCTGTTAAAGGAAATACCTTGTTAGGAGTAACCTCGGTAGAGTATTTGAAATCCAAGATAATGGATCACTTGGTTAGAGGATTTATACAACACTAAGCCTGTTAAAGCTTACCAGGTTAGGGGAGTTAACTATTTTTAATGGTTAGAGAACAACAAGGTTTTTGCTGATCTAGTAATAGCACTATCTTGCTTAGTCAAATCATTTTATGCTCCTATTTGTCTTCAAAAAATTATGCAGACGCTCCTTTTGGTTCGGCAATAGTCTCACTACCACACTTAACAAATATTCCAATGCAATTACAAAACAACTCATCAACCTTATACGTAAATACAATAGGTCGATAACACATCACAAAACCAACAAATCTCATAGAGATTACAAACATATGGGTTCAATCATAACCATTGGATTACATAGAAATCAACTACACATTGTTCAATAAACTTCGATCGCTCCTGGATCACTGCATATCGAATCTTGTAACTCATCAAATGGTTATCACTTCATGCTATGCATCTGCTCATTCCCAAGATAAATAGTTATCTTTACATGCCAAAATCACTTTGAAACTCATCATGTGCATCCTGCTTATGTGGCATCTCCATCTCCGATCACCATTCGATCATAGATCAACATAACCGATTCACCAAGCTCCACCAGTTAGGGTCTGGCATATCAACTGGTTGGGGTTACCGGTTGATCTCTGCTTTCATAACAATATTAGTTTCCATCACTGCTCAACTATCGGTTGCATAACAACATCACTATCCATTTGCAATACAACTCCATTACCAGTTACTATTGACATCAATGACAACACTTAGCTTCATCAATGCAATCTTCATGCAATGCCAATACTTTGGTTTCTGCATTCATGATACAAAAAAGGTGTTTGCAGAGAAGTTTTAATGACATACGATGGTGAAAAATACATTTGTAGTTAGTAATTAGTTTCATGCACTCAAGCTAAGATTTGAAGCTTGTAAATCAATAATGGGTTCTTGTTTATATGTATCAATTTGAATGAAATGAAAAGTTTGCAACAAATATACACAAATAGATCTAGCAATAAATCTCTCAAAATCTTTGCATTAATGAGGCACTTTTGAACCATCCTAACCTTGCATGCTTTGTTTGTGTTCTATAAAATAGACGAGGGTTGTACATGCTTTATCACATAGATGCATTATTTGAGTTTTGGGAGGATAAGCGGGAGAATAAAAACCAAAGTGGCCAAAGAATATTCAACTTGCATCAATGAATACATTAGAGTCTTTCTATGGAACCGAGTTAATAGTTTTCAAGAGAGATATTAAGGGATGTTTGTATATTTGGTGTTGTTAAAATGCTAAGCCATGTTCTTCAAATATAAAAGGTTGATATATTGTACTCGCAACCCGATTATAGGTGGAAGTTTATATTTTTCATTGGGTGAGTCCGATCTCCAATGTAATGATGATTGGGAATGTTTGATATCATGAAGATCAAAATGTTCTTGGAGAGTATTTTTAGGTGAAGTATTGATGAGTATTAATAGTGAAGTCTTTATAGAAAATTGAGCACTTGATTGCAACATGAGTTTGCATTATACCTGTGCAATGGTGAGAATGCAAGATAAGTTGAAGATCTTAGACATTATGAGAATAGTTTTTTAGGTGCATAGGAAATTTATTTGAAATGATTTTATGTGTAGGCCATTGAAGCAGATGTAGTCAAAACATAGGCAATGAGTGTTTTGAAATTTTGAAGAGGTGGAGTTTAGTGATGAGCAAGCGGTGTTGATTTTAAATCCTAGCAATGGGATGGATCTTGGGATTTTTCATAATGTGATGTGAGTGCTTACTCAGATAAGAAGGAAAGAAAATCATGGAAGGAGTGTCAAAGAGTAAAGATTATTAAAAGTGTTCTCGTCGGGAAGGATCCTTATGCAATTTTGAAGTATGTTCTGTGTGAGGTTTTAGAAGGTGATCTAGGCAAAGATTGAATGATATGCAGACCAATGGAATTCCCTGAAGACACAGACAACAAATTAGTACTCAACAATGGAATTGAAAGTTTTGAACTTAGAATTGATATTGTTTGGAAAGTGTCTAGCTATAGATGGTGAAATATGGACAAAACAACTTGAGAAAAGGAAGCTCAAGTATAAATACTTTTATTGAAAAATTAAACTTATAAACATGATTATAGAGTGAATAATCAGGAAGGTCATACAAAATTATTTGTTTGGTATCCAATGGTTTTTATTTGAAAAGGGGTTTTGTTTTAGTTTTCATTACCATTTGAGTTATTAGCTATCAGATTTGTTTCATGATTTGTTGAAGAGAAAAAAAAGATTGCATTGTATGTCTTCACATAAAATGTAGTTAAGAAAAAATAGCAGAACAAGAAAAAGAAAATTGGAATGGAATATATAGGATGAATTTACAACAATGATGATAATAGAGATAGAATAATAAATTGCAAAGATGGAAAACCCAGTCAAGATGAGTGAATTTTTTTATCTAAACCTGCACATAACAGTAAAATCTAGCTAGAAAGAAAGAAGTAAACTTGCAGAATAGAGAGAAAGATTTGAGAGCAAGAATGAGAATAAAATTGTTTCATTGATTGATTGATTTAGGAACGAGTACAATATGTAAAGTAGGAGAAGAGCCATATAGAATAGAAATAGCCAATTAGAAAATAGGCTTTCAACTTTATGCAAGATTGGAAAAATCCATGCAAGATTGCACAACTAAGCAATCATAATCCTATCTCTTAACAACTAGAAAACTTATATATTCTAGGAAGAATATTTTACACTAACACCCTCCCTTAAGTGTAGCTAAGTGAATAGAGAGATGTGAGTCCTGACAAAAAAGCCATGATCAGGAATCTAATTACAAAGAGGAATGGAGAAAACCCAATTGATAAAAACTCCTAACCATTTATTCAAACTAAAGAAGAAAGTCACAACTACTAATGAAGAACTGCAAATGAATCCATAGTGCAACAACATTATATCATAGTCATAGAAACCACTACATGAGATGTAGTTGTACATATTATGGACTCCTCAAATGGATGAACATACAGGTACACAGTCTCCAAATATAGAAATTGATCATCTAAAGACAAGAAGATGTGATTTTACAGAAATATGCTCGAAACTGACAAAACTGCATAGATGTCCTTTGGTTGGGATGAAGTCATTGTTAATCCAATAGTATTCAATATTGTCCCACTAGAAAGAAACTCTGGAAGTAATTGAGGATGCGACTCTGGAATCTCATGCAGTCAGGAACTTGCTAGAAAGAATCTCTAGGAGAAAATCAAGTTGCAATAGTGGAATCTCATGTAGACAGGAATTTAGAACAAAAAGAACACTTTTGGCTACCAATTGGAGGAATAGTGCATATCTTGGTAGTTAATTAGAAATTTTTATAGTTTGTTTATTCAGGAAGCTTAATAAAAGAAACCTACACTAGATTCTTTAAGAAGAATCCCCCCATATAAAACTTTATATAAGTTTAATTTTTACAAAGGCCCAATTTTTCCCAAATATTTATCATGTAGTGCTTGTAAAGCACACACAATTTTTAAAGAACCAACTGTTGTCACTCAAATTGCACTTGTAATGCATAAGCTGAAAGCTCAAGCAAATTGGTGACACATGGGATAATTCTCAGGCCCGTGGGTTGCCTATATAGTGAGAATTAACCTACAGATGAAGGTTTGGTTCCCTATGAATAACTCAAAATCTTTACTGAGAAAAGGGATAGGAAAACTAAAAATGAAAATAGAATGACTTGCAAATGCTAAACCAAGGTGAAGCATCAATAAGATATCTGAAAATGATAGAGATACACTCCTAAAAACACCAATCTACAAAAATAGACTTCTGGTTCATAGCACATAAATATTTCATGCAAAGGATTTAAAATTCAAGAAATCGAAAGGAAAGAGAACTGTCACAATCAACCAAATGAACCAATTTATCACAATGCACAACCTATGACTTATAAATGAGATAGAAAATTTAAAGGTTATTTAAACAATAACACAATAAACTAACTCTCAATCATGAATAAGAAAATGAATTGTAAAGACATAAGGCATAAGCTGGTAATGTTTTATTCAGAATTCTATCATAAAACTGCATATGAACTACAAGAATGTATTCTCTGCTAAAACCGACAAGAGAATGACCGAGAACTAGTGAAGAAAGATAAAACTTTTTCACTTTATACAAAAACCTTCCAAAAGGTAGAGGAAAGATAACTCCAGAATGACTGAAGATGAACTCCCACTGAAAATATCTTTTCTAAAAATTGATCCTCTCATAGAAATAAAAGCCACCAAAATAGGCTCAAAGCATGAGAAAAACTCATGCAATTCAGTTCAAACTCTTAGTAAACGAAAGGTTGACCCATATGGCGCTCAAAAATCAATCCTTATTACCTCAAGATCATGAGAAAGACTCATGCAGACTTTCTCTCAAGCTCAAATCGGACCTCAAACTACCTGATGGCTTCTCTTCTCATTTCGCATGGATCCTTGGATGCGACCTTGCCTGCCACCACTTTCAGCTTCTGACTGTGACTAGCATTTCTTTCTTCATCAGGTCATCGGGTTAGCACTGAAACACTTATTCTGATGGCCAATGAAAGTGCTCCCAACTGAATACTTCCTTAGCAAGCCATTAGCGTGGCCTCAAACATGTTATTCCAATGGCCAATGAAAGTTCCATCCTTAGTCATTGGGTCGCGATGGAAATCCTAACGAGTAGTTTCCCACCGTGACTTGGCGACTACCATCAGATCTTCTCTGATTGTCATCGATCAACTGTGATTTGCATGCTTTATTTCTTCCTCTGAATTGCTTCCTTATTAGGCCCCACTACTTGGTCGCCTAGCCACAAAAGCCCTTGCACTAACACATTTGGTCTAGAATTCTGATGAAGGTTTCCGATGGAGAAGGTATATTGTGACCAAATTTGATTTTTTTTTGAAAAAATGCCCGACTTCGTTGAAAATGATTTTTTTTTTTAAGTGCCTGAGTTCATCAAAATTTCGATGGCAATGGGCATTACTTAAAAAAGAAAAAAGAAAAAAGAGGGCAATTCATTTGTGCATTCAATCCCGCACAAGCTTTCGTGTCGAGCTCAACCTTTGGAAAGATCAAACGACACACTCACCATTCGAGGTAGAATCTTCACCTTCATTTTGGATTTGGATAATACGAGGAATTGTTGAACTTCACCTTCATTTCGGATTTGCATAATATGAGGAATTATTTAAGCTTCACCTTCATTCATTGAATCTTCACATTTTCATAATAATTGCATGAGGAATTTTGGATATGCATAATATTTGCATGAGGAATTTCGGATTTGCATAATGTTTGGATGAGGAATTTTGGAATTTTAGATTTGGATCTTTACCATGATAGGGGAAAGAGGTTACAATAGGTTTCCGTAGTAGTCATCTCCTCTAGGCCCAAGGGCAGTATGCTTTGTAACCCTTTTCCCACACAGAACCATCACCATACCACTCTTGCAAGCCTACTTCCCTTCTACCATGGTTGGAAGTACTCAATGGTATGAAATATTCTAGTATCAGACATATACTTAGCATAGAATAAATAAGTTATGAAATTTCACAAATTAGAGGGTGAACCCTGGTAACAGTAGACTAATCGGCAATGAGACCTTGTGGTTTGATCACGAGATGCTTCCCCAACAAGATCAGATCGATACTAGACTGGGTAATAACAAAACTGCCAACAATGTATTTCTCAATGATTAGTGTGTAGGGGTATATTCATTAATCCAACATCCATTCTATTATATACAAAGGGATTCATACCAAATAGTATTAATTAATCAATCTATTTTATATTCAGTGCCTTATCAAGTATTAAGTGCTTGGTTTGATGATCTTCTAACTATTGGGAGTGCACTACTTATATCTCTTCATTGGGTACAAAAGTGGTGACCACTCAATAAGGGGTGATTGTTGGAGTGGTGGAGTCCCCTCCTAAACCATGATGTCTCCTCCTAACAACTGGCATGCCTCTTCATATTATTACACACCCTTAATATGTTATCACTCTTAAATAATCACCATCACTAGAGATTAAGGGTGAGGGTTGATATTTATTGTCTTTAATCCATATAAGCTTGACTATAGTAAATCAATGATTTCCTCCATGAAATTGTGAAGTCTTACCATGTAAGACAATTTCATCATTTGGACCTTCTATGAAGAAATGTTAGTTGTTCAAATCGGGGGCATCACAGTCCTCCCCTCCCAAATTTTCTTGTCCTCCAACAACTTTAGGTTTAGATGATCAAATATATCAGCCCCCTCCCAAAGTTTGTAATATTAAGACAAGTTTTCTCTCATCAATTGTAATCATGAGACAAAATAAGGGCAAACTTTCCATATATTGTCTAGAAGCATGCCAAACATCTATGACCTTAAACATAATGTTCTCTTTTGAATAAATTCTTGTTTCTTTTTATTCTCTTAGTTGTTAAGCATCATTCTTGAAAATACATTACGCATGAACCAAGTACGAAGTATACACATGCCAATATATGTACTATTATTAGATCCTTCTTATTTAGTAGAATGCATTCACTCTTTACTTAACAATGAAACCTTGAGGTTCTATGAAGAGGTTTCTTCTCTCATATTTATGAGGGTGTTGTGATTATTGGATTGGTTCCTCCACAAAATTCCATTCTTCAATTGTCCCCTCTTCTTTTGATGAGATTCTCTTATGGTCTCCTTCACCATATCTTTCTTTTTTCTCAGGTTTCCTTTTGCTTTTTTATCAGATATTGCCTCTATTTTTTCGTAGTTGGCCTCCACATATATGTCCTAGTTCCCATTTTTCTTTGCATTTATAACACAAGTTATTTCTTTAAAGATTCCTTGCATTACATGTATGCCTGGGTGCCCATGGATATTTGCACATAAAAACACATCTTTCACTCTTCTGTTTCATCTTGTTTACAAGTGTGTCCTCTTTCCCATTTCTTCTTGCAATAAAAAGATAGGCATTTCTTCCTCAGTTATTCTTATTTTTCATGAGAGAGTTTCATATTCTTGTGAGTTTCATATATTGTAGTGACTAGATCGTGAGTTTCCATGAGCCATAAAACATAAAATATTGTCAAGGCATAAATAATTTTCAAGTCCAAAACTAGATAAAACATCAAACTAGGTTACACATCTTAATCTTGTTCATTTTCTTTTTGTTGATCTTTCTGGTTCTTTTCTTCCTCTTCAACATCTCTCTCTTCATTAACCTTCTTCTTTCCCTTGTCTTTATCCACCTTCTTTGGCTTTGTTTAGCTATCCTAATAGGAGTCAAATGGCTATCCCAATGAGGGGGAAATTATATCTCAGCTAGTTGTATCATAGTTCTGATGTATAATTTCAAGGTCCCTAACTTCTTCATCCCTTCTCTTTTCATATTGATGTTCCTTGCACTACTGCAACCTTAAATGATATTAAATAATATCTCTTGTTGTAAGAATTTTTTTAGTTACAACACTTGGCATAGAATTTAAAGAACTAAGATGAGCTAAGCCTTAGGAGTCCTATATCTCATCTCAAATAATAAAGATAATATAGGGCTGCATCTATGAAGAAAAAAAATGTTGGAAAAGACTATTTCCACCTACTTGGCCACCTAGGAGTGGTTTTTGAGGTGTATTCAAAGCTTTTACTCCTTTTGTTGCATTTTCACTTGAAATATGGTTGAATTGGCTTTGTAAGCTCCTAGATACTTGGTACATGTTCTAGTTGAGTTAAAAGAGTCTCAAGACTACCCTATAGTCATGCTCTACCTTATCCAACTACTCAATTAGCTTGCCAAACTTATAGGACATATGGTTTTATTCCTTACTTTGAGTTGAAATTGTCTTGGGTTAGATATAACTAAAATAAGCCATTTCTTCAACTACTTCAAAAATCGTCAAAAAGACTTCATACTGCTATCTACATGTGTTTCTATCCTTAAGAAGTCTAATTTATGCAAGTGAAAAAATACCTAAGAGGTCATAGCTACTCCTTTTGACTTGGTAATATTCATGGTTTTTCTTTGTCTATTTAACTTCATTCCTTGCATCTTACCCACTATCTTGTAGCATACTTTGTTTTCTTTTTTAGTGAATTGTATTTAGTGGACTGTTGTGCATCTTTAAAATCATTTGACAACTTCATGATATGGTTTTCCTTCTTTATTACTTGACTATATCATTTAATATGCATGGATGGTATTATCATTTAATATTCAAGATGGACCTTATATGGAATTGAACTTTTGCAAAAGTCCAAATATGGAGAGGAAATTCCTACTATTTGTGAATCCAACATTCATCTTTCAAATTTTAGGTCCAATTTCCATGAATAAGGGTTCCCAAGACCTTGGTCCTATAAAAATGAGCCATGAGGGACATCATGAATAAGGGAATGAACCAAATTTTAAAAACATTCTCAAACCTAAGTACAATTAGGCATAAATAAGACACAACCACTAAAGTGAGTCCAAACCTAGTGTATATTTTTAAAGAGATACAACTTATGATGCAATATTTATCCCCCTCTTAGCAAGAGTATGAAATTATGCTCATGTACTCTTGGGAAAACATGGAGAAACCAAATATTCTTTCACCGAGATATTGAAGAGTCAAGATGACTACAAGTTTGGAAAGGTGGTAGCTCCCAAGACATATGATATTGTCAATCTAAAATATTGAGATAAAAGGGAATTACAAAGTGAGTAATATGAGTAACACTGGTAACACACATGGAGCATGCAAAACACAAAGTTATGACATTTAGAACTAGTAAGATTCATATATTCTCACTAGGAACCATATCAAAAAGACAAGGCATAGATCTAGGACTAGTAAGATCCTTATATAGTTACTAGGAGTCATGTCAAAGACACATAAAAGAATGATACCCAAGTTAGTAAGATCCTCTAATACTTAGTCATAGATTGCATTCTAACAACAAATAGAGACCTAATTGTGAAAGTTTCAGGTCCATTGGGAAAAAAGTTGTCATATTGCCACGACAACTTTTGCATTTCTTGTAGAAACTTCTTAAAAATATGGTTGGAAAGTTATTTTATGGTGGTTTGAGGTTGTAACCCACTTGGATGGGAATAAATATGCCTTTGGCATGCCATCCAAGTGTTTTTCTTAATGAAATTGGGGTTTTATGTGCATTTTTTGACGTTTCGGTCTGATTCTCTTCATTTTTCATTGTGAAAATTATCATAATTTGATGGGAAGTAAATTGGATGTGGTATAGAAATGAGTTAAATTCATTTTTTATTTTTGTGGCATTGAATTTCATTGTGTTTTAAATTAGATATCATAGTTTTTCCAAAAAATGTCAAAACCCTGCCTAGTGTTTACCGAGAGGAGTAAATAATGTATAGTTTGGTCTCCCATGCATATAAATTCACCCAAATGTGTGGGAAGACCTTTTTTAATGCTATGTATAATATTATGTTATGTGTAGGGCTCCAAATTAGATTTGGTACGTTTGGGCATGAGGACAGTCTAATATCTCTATTTATCAGTCAGTAAAAGGCAATAAGAGTGAAGAATTTGGTGGGAAGACCAAGCGATTGGTATTTTGAAGTGGTTGATGATAGAGAGAGGGGTGAGGGGACCCTATGAAACCTTTGGAAGGGTTTTTAGATCAAAACCAAATTAAATAGATTAAATTTCTATGACTGTCCTAAGGGTATTGATTGTCACAGTCATAGTTTTACTAGTGATATTGTTTTTGTTTTGACAGAGTTGTGTTTGTAAACCCAAGTGTGGACATGTAATGGAGTCATGAGATGTCTTAAGACTACATAAATACTTAACAACAACATAGTGTGTAGGCACCTAAAATATGAAAGGACTACATATTGGAAGGTGCATGTGATGATGTCATGAAAGGTCTGATATCCCTATGTATTGGACTGAGAAAACCAATGAAAGACAAAAAAAAATGCATTGAGAAGGAAAAAGGTTGAATTGCCTAATGTTTTTTGTTGAAGTGATGTGTGGGGACCCTACCAAGTCAAATACCTTGTTGTAGTTTCAAAGGGTGGAGAAAGAATAAGCATTTTATTTACCATCCTAATAGACCATCCATCATAACAATTATTACCAATATTGATGTGTGCGTTGCAAACAAAGTTCTAGAGGAAGGCTCTTTCTATTGTAATACCAAGTGAGTGTTCATAGACCTTGTGTAGGGTCTTCCTAGACTAGAGTAAGGAGTTAGAAGCCTACATACATTGATTTGGCCTTGTGGCCATCAATGAGTGCTGACCCAATAGGAGAAGTATTGAGACTAACAATTTTGGAAGTGTGGCATTGTTCAGAGCCAACACTTATGTGTGAACTCCATCTTCACATATTAAGATTAGTTGCCATGATACTTGACCCTATCCTCATGGTGTTGACTCACTTCATATTAGTGTGTTTTGTTGAAGAAACATGATGTGAGAAGTTTGATGCAGAGGCAAGGGTAGAACTCAGTATTTCATATTAGGACAGCAACCACATTGATTAGGCAAGTCAAATAAGGTCTCTCCAATGTTTAGGATACTGAATTCACATTAGAAACTCATGGATTACCCCAATTAGACATTAGTCAACTTAAGATATGATACAAGGATTGCATACCACAAAACCATTAGATATGTTTTGAGATGAAAAAGAAGAGTTAAATGGTTTTGGTTCAATGATGATAATTTCTATTTTCAAGAAATTTAATTTGGTATATTATACTAAAATGTGATTTCATAAATAACATTTCAACTTCTATATAACTAGTTCTATAGCCCAATTGTCTTTCCTATGAAGAAAGACCATGTCAGACAATATCAGCGAACAACAAAATAAGGAGACAATTGTTAGATTGTGGTCTAACTTGAAAAAAAAAGGTGATGGAAAATGTTATTGTCCTTGCAAAATTTGTAAGGGGTTAAAGACCAGAAGACTTCTAATCAAAACAACTAAGAAACATTGTAGGCTGCATGGTCACATTGAAGGTGGACATGATTATCATCCATTGGTAAGTTTTTCATTATATTGTTTTAACAATTTATATACATAATAAATCACTTGATGATGAGATCATGATCATGGTTTATTTATGTTTATCAATTTTATATAGGTTGAGCACCTCAGAGCACATGGTATGGATCAACACAACCTAGAGAATATGATTTTCGAAGTGGATGAACATGGACGTGTGAATATCGAAGCTGAAGATAATGATCCCATGAAAGATGATGATCATGAGCCACAAAAAACAATTGAAGATGATGGTACAAATACATTGATCCATGACATATTTATTACTCACACAACTGATCATGATGATGAAGATGACCTTGATGTTGTTCATGATGTCCCTCTACTTGAGAAGGCATCTGAGGCCCTTTACGAAGGCTCACAGACAATTTTTCTCTTCGATGTATTGTTGTTGGTGAACTTGAACGTTATGAATGGTTTATCCAACATAACAATCTCATGTATGTTAAGGTATGTCATATATGTCATAATAAACTATGAATCGTGTTGTACCATTAATATTCTTTATATTAACAAATTATATTTTTTTGTTGTAGATTGATAGGTGAATTTTTATTACCACCATCAAATATTCTACCTCACTCATACCAATAATTATCTGTCATTATGAAAGATATTGGAATGCAGTATCGAGCAATAGATGCTTGTCCCAATGATCATATTATATATCACAAACAACATGAATTTTGAACTAAATGCCCTGAATGTCATATCAGTAGATATCGAATAGATCAAATAACAAAAAGGGTTCCTCGCAAGGTTCTCCGCTATATTCCCATTATTCCACGTATGCAATGATTATTCAAGTGCACTAGCTTGGCATAATTTATGGATTGCCATGCATGCAATAGAAGTCAAGATGATATTATTCGAAAGCTTGTGGATGGTTCAACATTTATGGACATAGAGGAAAAGTGGCCACACTTTAAAGAAGAACCTCGTAATCTCAAGCTTTCATTGGCAATGAATGGTGTCAATCCATTTGGAGAGATGAGATCTGTTTACTCAGTGTGGCCTGTTTTTGTTATCAACAATCACATTCCTCCATGGATGTCAATAAAGAGGGAGCACATAATGTTGACAATGATTGTTCTAGGTATTTTATCATTTAAATATAGTCATCTACATTTAATTATAAATATTGCAGTAAAATGGTCATAATAATTATGTAATGTTTTTGTTCATTCGATTAGGTAAGTACCAAGTTAAAGATATGAATGTATATATCGAGCCTCTTATTGACGAGTTGTTGGATTTATGGAATGGTGTCACTATGTATGACGTCTCTAGACCAATAGGACAAAGACAATTTCAATTCCATGCAATGCTTCTATGGACAATACACGATGCCTCAGGGCTAACACATTTTTGTGGTATGTTATAGTGTTTAAGTTGTGCATGAAAATTATAATTCAAAAAATTATCACATTTAATCCAATTATACATTATCTTGTAGGTCTTCAAACAAAGGGAAAATTTGCATGTCTTGTTTGTGGTCCAAAGATGAAATCTCGTCATTCAAAAAGTTTAGGAAAGCAACTGTTTGATGAGTATAGGCACTTTCTCCACAAAATTCATAAGTATCAAAATACTGAAAAAACATCTTTTCAATGGGAAAGAAGAGAATACATCAAAGACATGAAGAATGACACCTCACTTGTGGAAGTTGGAATATAATAGAATTAATCATCATGGTAATGCCATTCCATCTATTGGTTTGTCATAAAACATCTTTTCTATTTTGTTTTGTTTACTGATGATGTGATTGATGATCATGAAGGTCGTGAAGGCATAAATGACCACCTTCCTAAGGGACTAAAAAGTTATCCCTGACAATTTAGTAGGTTTCCCTACTAGGAGTAGTTACAAATTGTTCATTTGTTTGATACTATGCATATTGGAAAGAGTATAACAAAGACATTATGGAAAATATTGGATGGAAGGCGTGACGAAGAAAAAAATGTCAAAATATGTAGTGACATTCAGGATTCCAATCATGCAATGATAAATGTCATTCAATCAAATAGCCATGGAGACCAAATTAATATAAGTGAGCTTCCTTGGTTATTAACGGACCAACAAAGCAATGCTATAAAAGAAGTCATACGAAAAATTCGATTTCCCATAGGATTTTCTGCGAACATAAACCATCTCATATCAAAGAAAAGTGAATTTGGGCAAGGGATGAAAACGCATGATTGGCATACCTTCATTATGGTAATTCATGTTCTTGTGTTTTTAATATGTATTTAAGTATTGTGCGTACGTGTACTTTTCATTGTATTATGTTAGAAAAAAATGAAAAGATAATTTTATAATTGTTGTAGTATGTTCTACCTCTATCTCTCCCAGATGACTTCAACAATAATGTCAAGCAAGTCATATATGATCTTGGAAAATACATGAGGTAAGTAGTGATATTTGTTCAGTTCATTGTATAGATATTATATTTTCTATTTGTTTTACTTGTTATGTAGTATATATTTTTGCATCTTGAATATCTTGTAGGTGGTTGTCATGTAAAGAAATCCATAAAGACGATATAAAATATTGGAAGAGAAAAATTCCTCATTTAATGTTTGAAATGCAAAAGTGTCTACCTCCATCTTTTTTCAATGCACAAGAACACTACCTCATACACCAAGTTGAGGAGATTGAATTGTCTGGACCTATACACACTAGGTCAATGTGGATGGTTGAGAGGCACTTGAAATTTTTGAAGGCTTTGGTTTGACAAAGAGCACATCTTGAGGGTTCTATGGTGGAGGGATTTATGGTATATCAAACTATGGTGTACATTTCTGAATATCTTCCTAAGTTTGCAGCAAAGATCCACGTGGATCGCATTTGGGATCCCAACCCCATTAACAAATTCGAAGGGGAGTACTTGACGGGGAAAGGTATATTGAGGAAAGTGAGAGGTAGTTATAAGATGTTATTGTAGTTAATTAATTCTTAGTCTTCAAAATAATACGGTTGTAAGACGTCTATTTATTTTTTGTACAGTTGGTCGAGAGTGGGATACACTACATTTGTATATTGCAAGCAATCTTGATTGGATGATGGTATGGATTGAACGTTGTCAACATTTTGGATGCACGTTAACATGGGAAGGTGTGGCAACATTGGTTAAAGAAGCTCATCGTAATGGAGATTCCAATGTTACGCAAAGGGAAATTGATTTAGCATATGGTTTAAGAGATAAACAAGTATGTATAAATTTATTAATCACCCATATGTTTATCAACTCACAATGCAATAAATTTTACATGTTTGACATATCGTAGGTCAAGCACCACAACACTATGTGTTGCAATGGTCATAAATTTTGCATTAAAAAGTTGGATGACATGAAGAAAACTTGTGATTCTGGCATCACTGCAGTCTTTGAGGTGACAAATATTTCATCGAGAAATGACATACATCCTCAACAGTCTCAAAATCGATACTATGGCATTTTGGATGATATACTTGAGTGTGACTTTAATTCCTTCAAATTAGTTTTGTTCGTCATCAAATGGTATAGGCTACGATTGAATAAAAATGATCCTAATAGAACTGTTATTGAACATGATAATGGTTTTAAAATGCTAAATACAAGGTCATTTGAACCATTTGGGGATAAGCCCTTTGTTCTTCCAAGCCAATGTGAGAAAGTATTTTACTCAGAGGTTCCACATAAACTGGGTTGGTCATTTGTTGTTAGACATGATCCAAGAGGAAGGGTGATAAGTATAATGTGATGGAAGAAGAAGATACCGAAGAAGTAGAAGATGAAGTGGATGATGATCATGATCGATAGTTTCTCAAGAAGAAGAAGAAGAAGAAGAAGAAGGAGGAGGAGGAGGAGGAGGAGGAGGAGGAGAAGGAGAAGGAGAAGGAGAAGGAGGTGGTGGTGGTGGTGGTGGTGGTGGCAATGATGATGATGATGATGATGATGATGATGATGATGATGATGATGATGATGATGATGATGATGATGATGTTCATGATGATGAATGAAATGTATGAGGTATGCGATTAGTATATTATCTATTTAATATTGACTTCTTGATAGAATTTTTTTTACATAATTAATTCATTATGTTTTGAATTCTAATGCCATTACATAATTAATTCATGATGCACCTTTTAATATAGAGATGGAGATAGGGAGAGTGACTATTTATGTGACATTTTTTAAATTGTGTTTATTTATGGATTTGGATTGTTTATTGGCTATGTGATGGATTACATGTTTATGATAATGCATGTGACATTTTTTGAACATTGTGTTTATTTATAGAATATGGATTGTTTATTACCTATGTGATGGATGGTGGTTTATGATACATATGTGATGGATTATATGTTTATGATGACACATATGTGATGCTAATTGTGATGCTCAATTACATATATGATGATACATCATGTGATGCTTATGATGCTTATGATACGTATGTATTTATTGTTTATCAACTTAAAAATGTAGTAATGCTTATGATGCTCAATTGATGGTGTTGATTTCATGTATAGTCCCTATGTGATGATGTCACCCTTGGTGAGAACAAGTCGTTGACTACAGACATCATCAACCATTTAGTTGAGGATCCTGCATAGTCTACATAAAGTAAAGGTAAGGAATTAAAAAAATTACAATGATTTTGATAACATCTTTTTATTATTTAATACTCTTTTTGTCTACAAAGTTCATGTTGTTCATATTGTGTACTATGTAATTTTTAGCTAACATAAGATAATTGAATTACATGTGTAGGACCTTGAACCCCTCTTATGAGGATCCTGCATAGTCTCATGGATGGACAGGTATAACTAGTCAATACACCCTATAGAAACAGTTTATTTTTTTTAAATCCCTTGGAAAACAAACTTCCTCGGTTTTTCAAACCTCAACATTAGCAGCAAATCTAATACAATTATTAACACTTGAGGCTCCAGTTGGACTTATTCCAATTTTAATCCCAAAATCAACTTTAGGGCCGACTTATTCATCAACATTACCCTCATTTACAAAATTTCTCTCTCATTTCATGGAGTGCGGGTACCCCCAAATAGATATTTGTCAAATTTGTCTTCGTCGAGTGAGGAAAATGCAGGAATAGAAAATGAAAGTGACACATGTAGTAGGTCTACAATAGGGAGATCAACAAGAGGTCAAAAGATTAGAAGAAAATTCATTAAACACATGAAATTTTTCCTTGCTCAAGGGGGGTCATGTTCTTATGATGATGAGACCAAAGGCGACATTGAGGTGCCACTGAGGTACAAACATCTATAGAAACAATGGGTGCCCAAGGAACTTCCTCCAATAAACATCGATTTTTGTGTTAACGATAAGATATAGCGCATAGAACCTTCGTCGTTACATGGTTTAGGCTTATTTTCCATGGACGACATAAAGGTCTATTACAACAAAGTTGTTGAATTGATGAAGTTTGTTAGACCTTGTTACAATTACAATAATTGGATGCAGATTGTTAAATATAAAAAAACTATGCGTAGGTATGCACTGTCAACAAATTATATACAATAGAAAGATAATGATCAAAGTAAACGAGTGGTTGTATACATTGATGGTTAGTCAAAAGCAATAGGGAATATTGCAGGTTTTATAAATAGTACGCGACCTGGGTCAACTAATAAACAACCCAATTGCATATTTGAGGCGCGCGAGGAAAATCATGTATTCATATGTGCGATAAAATCAATAAGTGCAGGTGAAGAGCTTCTAATCAATTACAGTTTGAATCATATAGATACAAACAAAGTTAATATCATGGGGGTGGTATGTACTATATACCATTTAAATTAACCAACCTCTAATTAATGAATCCAATATACCATTTTATTATGAAGTTTTTTTGCTAAGTCTATTGGTCTAATTTCGCTATTTTTTATATTTTTTCTTTGTCATAGAGCGACATGGATCCATCACATATTGCAGACAGGGATGTAGGTTGTGATACTTCTACCGAGCAAGTAAACCTCATTGTAATTGTACAAATTTGATAGAAGCAAACTGTTACATTATTATGTTCTTTTTTAAGTGATTTAGACTAATTTTGTAATTGTTAATGATATTCTTGACACAGATGGATGTTCGGGGAAAGGGAAAGGGAGTTGCAGTACCTGAGCACCTCTCTAGGGATATGGAATCAATAGGGTTAAGCGATGATGACCTTGAAGATTCCACACACCCTATGGAATTCATAAAAAAGCCTCTTAGAAAAATTACTAAAGAGATTGTTGCTTTGGCAGCCATGCATCCTATGCTGATGAGATACGAGAGAGGGTGGAATTATTGATTCAGACAACAGAAAACTTGCAAGTAAGCAGTAATGAAAGCTTTAATTATAACAAAAGTTCAATAATAGTTTATATTTTATTCTCTTTTATGTCATTAACTAAAATATGTACGTATTGTTTTTACAAAAATTTATCGGCCCTCATGAAAGTCATTGCCATGATCAGGGTGTTGTAGGTTCTTTAGGTGATGATGATTTTCTTGTATTATCGCTTGCTTGGCTTATCACTTTGAGTACCCAAAATACATCATACATGATACTGTCAATCTTCTAAATAAAGGTTCATCCTTGTTTACAATTCTTTCTCTTTTCATATATTTAATATTTGATATATTTAATGTATTATTCTTTAGGTGTTGTCACTGTTCCTATACAAATGTCATCGCCGCCTCATCAGAGGTTAGCCTCACCTATATTGCCGACTACAAGGTCGGCAACGTGTAGCATGTAGACATCCTCTACTGCACGTCATATTGGCCCGCCCACTATTGGTAGATCCCTCTTTTGCTCTATCTTTTGTTATGTGTTTATTTCCCTTCAAGCGTTCTTTCTTGGGGGCATTTCATAGTGGATTCATTTTTTGTAGGAGGAGATGCACATGAGGATGTGCCAGAGGCTACTACTAATAACATACCATCATTTCCTGGATCTTCTCGTATTGCTTGTACGGGAATGTTGTAGGCCACATTGGTGGTGAGCGATGAAGAAATGATTCCCTTAAAGATACATAAGGTTCCAGGTACTTTAAAATTATTATTATATATACTCTAATTGTAATTTATTTTATGATCACTCATTTTGGACTAATGATCCCATGAATTTTTTGCAGGCAATGATATTTTCTATAACATCTTAGTGACATTGCATTGCAAATATTTGGGCCACCATATGTAAAAGGTGGTACATCATATGTGAACTAACCCTAATCCACTATTTTGATTTCATATCATTGCTAGAATAACTTTCCTTTGATCCATTTCTTGAACTATAATAAATGTAGCTTCATTTCATTTCTTAATCTAACAGGTTTGTTTTTGCTTTAAAAGGTGGAATGACCAAGAAAAAAGGTTAAAAGATGAATTGACAAACCAAATGGTTGAGTGGTTTGGAAATGACACCTTTGACAAAACCAAGCTCCTTGAAAAAGCTGGCACATATCTAAAGTATGTGAGGGACCAATACATGACCCATTTAGAGAGGAACCTAAAGTACAATTGTCCCCCCATGATTCCACAGAGGGAGTGGAAGGACCTAATTTTGGATGCCAAGGAGAGAATTGAAAGGAAAAAAGGAAATACACCACCAGACGCCAGAAGAAGGTATGGGATACTATTAAGAATGTAATTATGTACTAATTAAATACTCTTTATATTTATATAATCTAACATATTTCAAACTTTTTATAGACTGAGTGACATGTCAAAGGCAACCAAGGCAAGACAAGAAAAGCACGGGCAACACAAACTCGACTTTGGTGGTTATATGAAACTTGCTGCACAAATTGTAAGTATCTCATGTAAATGAAATATTGCATCAAAATATTAATAAATTGCAAATGATTTTTTTTATCAAACAATGCAAGAAAAATTCATGGTACCAAGCAAAAATGCAGGGCTCTGAATTCAATAGAGCGCCCACAGAAGATGACAAGAGAATTGCCTACCAGCAAGGCTATTCAGTCATGGCTGATCGGCTATGAGAATTGAGTGGGCATACACAATATTCAAGTGCATCCATCACATAGGTAAATATGCTAAATGGAAATTGTTTCAAATTGAATACTTTACCAATAATCTAATTGATGTTGAGTTCCAACATAAAGTGACTATATTTGTTTTAAATAAGCAAGCAATGATAACAATGTGCATGACATTGGAATGCAGCCTGCTAATCGTGAAACACCACCTGCACATGAAGGTCCGGATGTGCATCCCAGTAGTGGAGGTATTCATTTACTATTCAAAATTATTTATTTATCTATTAATACAATTAAACATCTTAATTTGTAATTAGAGTAGTAATTAATGTAACCTTTTTTGTTAATATTTTAGAGCATGTAGTCGGTGGTGACCAAGTGGAGCATGACCTGGGTACACAACATCAGGAACGTGATGTTCCCTACTCAGGTAAAGAGGACCACTATTATTCCTTTAAACAAATATAATTGCAATTGGTGTTCAGCATTAATGTAACCTTTAGTATTTCAACTCCAGATGATCTAGAGGGTGTTCAACATGTTGAGGTTGAGACTAGACAAAATGATGTAGCCTCGTCAGGTAAAGAGAACAATAGTTATGTTCTCTAAATTAATGAAATACTTGTAACAATAATAAAAAATGTTTTGAATTTAACCCATTTCTTTGTTATTGCAGAGGACCCCCCTTCGCTTCAGTGTCCTCGTCCTCAGTATAGGACTAGGCATATGTCGAGATCATGAGCAGTTGGTGGAACATCTACAAAGGGGGGAAATGATGAAGAAACCGATGTTCCACTTAGTCTTTTCATAGCTTCAAAGAAAAAAAAAAAAAAGAAATGATTGTAATCTAACTTATTTGATAATGACTGATTTTTATGTGTTAGTGAATGTAATTGTGTGCTAATTAATGGTTAGGGATGATATGTGTTATTTAATATTGATGGATGTTGCATGTTAATTAATGTTAATCAATGTTATGTGTTAATGAACGTTATGTGATATTAATGAATGAATGATATATTTTATTAATGGTAGAAAGAATGAATGAATGAATGTTATAAGGTGTTAACGGGGAATTTAGAGTGATGTTGGGGGGGGGAGGGGCCAAATGAGCTTCCACCTTCACATGGTTGGCCCTATTAAGTAGAGAATATTAAACTATTCTCAAAACCAAGTGAAGCTCAACAAGATAACACACTTTTCAATATTTCATTATGTTGCACAGTTAATCTTATTGAATAATGTATATTGAATCTTAATTGCAGGGTCCAACAGAGCCAACATGAACAACAACACCACAAGTTGCTGGGTATAATGAACTACCATATTGTCTTGTATGTACACGAACAATATGAGTTGCTTCTAGTGTTGATATCTAAGGTGGGACTGCAAAAGTTATGAATATGCCTCATCCTTGTAAGTTTTTTTTATTACTTGTCATTTTCTTTAGCATTTTGTTACTTCATGAATGAGATGTTTTCAGATGTCTATTCCATGAATACCTCTCTATTGTATGCTTCATGATCTCACTTCTGATTCAACTCTTTATATGTCCTAAAATTGTATGAGCCTAATAGCTTCTACTCTTGTTGATAGTTTGGTGGCTCTGAACAATGGCTTCTTTGAAGAAGTGTGATCCTTGTAATTTTGGCCTTCCATGATGTGAAAAAGAGGTTATGTTATGAATAATGGTCCATATGATTTAGTTATTTCTTATTATGTTGAGTATGAGTAAATTTGGGCTTCCTTTTCTATGGTCACTATTGTGTACTAACTATTGTCATTTAGTGTGATTTGGGAATGAACCTGAAGTAATCATGAGGGTGGAAACAATATTCAAGTGTAAGGGGGTATGCGGCCTTGACCAAGGGATGAAAGTATCAGGAAAGTACAAGTGATTCATGTGTAGATTAGTGTATCATTCACCTATTAATTCCTAGCAACATTCTCAAATAAACAAGCAAAGAGGTATGTTGAGTGCATATATATATTTTATGTTGCCATGATATAAGTAAGATATCAAACATGTAACTTAGATTGATTTGCAATTTCATTCATAAATATTAGATCTTCCTTACAATTTCATTCTTGGTATCTCTATCAATCATGTTGCTAAATGAAAATCCTAAACCTCTCTCATTGATGCATGGACATATAGAATGTTGTTGTTTCTACACAAAGGATTGTAGGAATTGCTTTCAAAACTATCAAAAAATTGTTAAACCTTAATAGTCCAAGAATCCCTAAATTCATTGGTGAGAGACCTTCTCAAGTGAAAAATTATAGTGAAGGTTGTGTAACATTATTTTGAGAATGTATGGTAGTGCATAAAGGTTGTATAACAGTGTTGGGAGAATTGACAGATGATTGACAACAATGACTGTGACAGCCAAGTCACTTAGGACAATCGACAAGATATGATTTGTCTCCACTTATTAGGGCCTCCAAACCCCTTTAAAATTTTCCAAGGATCACTACAACCCTATCTTAGATGTCCACCACATAATAAGAACATTCATTTCATCATACTCCCAAAAACTCAGTCTTCATTTGTTTACTAGGACAACCACACACTATCTAGGGACAGTCATAAAGTTCTTGATGATTTTCCCTACCCAAGGGCCACAATAGCTTGTAAAGGGTCTTCACTAACCCTCTGCACCACTGACTACCTTCCTCCAAATGCCAAGGGGGTCTATCTTGCACTTACAACTTCAAATCTACCCTCGATGTTGCACTAGGTCTGATACATGACCAATATCATACCAACAGTCACCATTTGCACGTGCCAATGAATCTTGGAGACCTAAAAAGAATGAAAAAATGAAAGATAATACCAATATACATGTTCCCACCCATTGGGGTGAGTTTTCACTAGTGGGGATATGATTTATACATTTATTTTTATGACTGGATACCCTAACAAGGGTTTATGACAGTTTTTAGAAAAATATGATAACTTGCTCAAATCAAAATGAAATTCAATCAAACTAAAGACAAAATTTCATGGATTCATTTTTCTCTCATTCCCAATAGGTTTATAATACCAACAAAAATAATTTCACAACTAAAAATTGATGGAAAATAGACTGCAACGTTCTGAAAAATAGTGAAAATTGCAGAAAATCTCCAAATTTTATTGACTTTTCCTTCGATACCTCCAACAACTGATCCAATGGTCAATGAAACAAGGATATTTATGTGTCTCATCAACCCTCAAACATCCATAACCAATATTTGAGTATTAACTAACATTGAAACAAAAATAACACACTTTTTACAACTTTTCAACAAAAGTTGCATTGACAAATTTACGGTGATCTCTTGGTGACCACACCACAATTAGGACAATGATCTCAAACACACTTTTTACCATTCTCTTGGTGATTGTGCCCAGTTGAGTATATCTTTCTTATGTATGAATCTTTTTCAAATATACAAATCTTAAAACAAAAAGAAATTTTATTATAAATATACAAAACGTATTGCCATGCATTCTAATTCATGTTAGTTCAACAATTCTATTTGACAAGTACTTCTTTATTTTGAAAAATACTTACAACCAAAGGGTTATAGCTCAATTGGTTGAGCATAATTTGTGAGGGTGATGGTATGTTTCTTTATTATACCATCCACAAAAGACTCAAAATTAAATTAAAATCTTTTATGAATATAGAAAGCTTACTATTATATATACTAATTCAATAATCCAACAATTTTATTTTAAGAAGTAATTCATTTCTTTAAATATTATTAACAGCCAAAGGGTTTTAGTTCAATCAATCGAGCATAATTGGTGTAGGTTATGGTGTGTTTCTTAATTATACCATCCATAAAAGGCTTATACTATTATATATATAAAAAGTCAATAATTCAACGATTCTATTTTGAAAAGTACTCCCTTAATTTTAAAATTATTAACAATCAAATGGTTGTACTTAAATCAGTTGAGCATAATTGGTGAGGGTGATGATATGTTTCTTGATTATACCATCCACAAAATGCTCAAAATTAAATGAAAATCTTTATTGAATACATAAAATTATATACATATGCATATACATATACATAAAGATTTACTTGGTTTAAATGAAGGAAATGTTGAAAAATTTATGGTGATCTCTTGGTGACCACACCACAATTAGGACAATGATCTCAAACACACTTTTTTACCGTTCTCTTGGTGATTGTTCCCAATTGAGTATGTCTTGCTTATGTATGAAAATGGCATTTTGCAGCTTTCCACCGACGATGTATTTGAGATGTCTTTCATTTAGATATGGCATGAGCTTAGTCCTAGAGTGAGACTAGGGAGTAGATCCCACTCCTGTCCCTCATCCTTCAGCGTACTTGGTATGCTTGGCATTCGTGGTTGGGGAGTTTTGTAATAAAGTGATAACATAACAATAGACTTGGGTTAAAACAAATAACAAGAAAATTGGTTCCTTGAGCACACCTTGAGGGCTATCAAAACACCAAAGGTGTTTTGGGAAGGCATGCTTGCACATGGAGCATTGGGACTTGTGCGAAGAGGCATGCCCACTCACACAAGGATTATGTGATCATTGTTCTCAATCACATGAGAGAATGCCTGGTTCCATACGGTCCATCCCCATGTAGCACATATGATGAAAGGTATGCCTGCACATGGAGCGTTGGGACTTGTGCAAAGAGACATACCCACTCATGTAGAATAGGGATTGTGTGATTGTCATTCTTGTCCATATGAGAGAATTCTTGGTTCCATATGGTGCGTCCCCATGAGCACATACAATGAAAGGCAAGCCCGCACATGGAGCGTTGGGACTTGTGCGAAGAGACATATGATGACACTTCCTCCACTGCACTCTAGAATCTAATGCCTTGTGTAGTTTTAAAGTAGTGACCCTATGTGGATTCATGACTTGGTATCATCCTTATCTATTGATGTTGCATTGCAGTGTTCCATTACTTGTGTCATGTATGCATCGTGTATGGCATGTGTGAGCCTATCATCCCCCTTGTATACTTTGATTGACTATTTGGAACTATCTCCACAAGCACGATGGGGTGGACCTAAGGGTTCCATGTGGTCAGGTGGACATAAACAAAAGAAAGGTTGGAAATATTTTATATCAAGTGTTTTTTTGGTGGTCATAATGCATTTATGTTTTCTTTTAAGATGTTAGTAACATTATTTTGAGTACTGTCTTTACCTATTGTACTTTGCTATTGGACTCGATCAACCCAATAACCTTGTACATGTGATTTATTTTATTAAAGAGGATATTCATGTAGTCTGGAATACATGATTACTATCTTTGAATATGTGTTGAATATATAATAATGAGTGACTACTTAGTATGAGATATATATACACTATCTTTACCTATTGTACTTTGCTATTGGACTCGATCAACCCAATAACCTTGTACACGTGATTTATTTTTATTAAAGAGGATATTCATGTAGTCCGGAATGCATGATTATTGTCTTTGAATATATGTTGAATCTATAATAATGAGTGACTACTTAGTATGAGATATATACATGTCATTCAATAGGTATATGTCATGTATTGACATATGATGACACTTTATATGAGATTATCAATTTGGGAAATACTTATAAGAAATATGTGCATATATAGTAGATAAATTCATTTCATGTATATATATAGTAGATAAGTTTTGGTAGCTGCCAAGAATAACTAACTTAGATAAGGAAGATAAAGTCATTTCATCTCCCTAATTGGCTTTAAAGGCTCTTATATTTGGGTTAGCTAATTCCCTATCAGCACCATTTTTAATAGGTTTACCAGTACTCAGTGGTTCATACAGTCCTCTTAGGAGTTGGACCATCTCAACCATGGTGTGCCTGATCATATTAGCTTGAAACCAGCATGCCTCATATTAGCTTGAAACCAGTGTGCCTCATATTAGCCTCAAACCTATGCCCCCTTATTGGTAGCTGGTGGGGATAGCATATCATTCACTATACATATCAATGACTGGATAATAATGTTTTTTTTTAAAATATTATTATCGTCGGAATTATGATGGATACCAAGATTTCCACCAACGATTAAATTGTCGAACCAACAACGTTCTCATCGGTGCAAATTTTCTAGAGTTGTCGTACTTCCGACTCAAACTACACAAACATCCGATGAGGATGTTGTACATGCGACGACACTTCATAGTCAAATGATCTTCAATTCATATTAATGGACTGACAACACAACCATTAGACAAACAACCACCATTAGTGCAAAGTTCCAAACTTCCGTCGACATTCCGACGAATTCTACACAAGCATCCGACAGGGATGCTGCATGTCCGATGACTTTTTTGATCGGAAGAGAGATCATGCCCACTGTCGACAGAGTCCATGGGATTGTCACATTTCCAACAATCAGAGGCATCATCGACAAGTCCGATGATGATTTTTCGATGGCTACTTTTGTTGGCACTCTGACAAAAATTAGTCGCAATTCTGACAATCAACTGTCAGAAATTAGCCCCGAATGTACTAGTGTTGCCACGTGTTACAATTTGACTTGTCTATGGCCACCATCTCACCTTAGACTGGACCCACCACTGGACTTATCCTTTCTTTGTCACTGATTTGCGATATGTAACTGTTGATCATCTTCACATAGTGGATTAGTGACAGCCGTTGGATTGGCTCCAACCTGCTTTCTCTTTATCTCCTTAGCCGTTTGTGCCATGTGTCAGCCTCTATTTCACTCGTGGGTCCACCTAATCTCCATTTGGACTTGCCACTGGACTTGGGCCTTCCTTGGCTCTTCTTCTACACTCTACCACGCGGCACATCCTGATTCGCCTATGAGCCCACCTGGACAACCACCTACACTACCACGTTGCCAGTCGCTATGTCGTAGGGAATAACTATCGAGCATCTTCATTTCATGGTATAGCGATGACCATTGATCTGCCCTCAAACTGCTTGATCTTTAACACCTTAGCCGCTCACCTTTTCTGCATGTGCTTTGTCACCAAGTCACAAAGATAACTGGCGAGATTCTTTCTATAGCAATATAGTGATCATCGTTAGATCTTTCGCATCACCGTTGATCTTTCTTGATCTGCATGCCCATTAACCCTAGCTGATCTATTCTCTTGTGTCATGTGTCAACATGTGTCACTCTCTGATTGGATCCGAAGATCCACCTGGGCACCACCTGTCTGTCGAGTCTACCACGCGTCTTAATCTATCAGATATCATTCTTTCAGCTGAGCTACTCCCTCGGTGAACCATTTACAAGTCTCATCAAACCTGCAATTTCATCAATGCCTTTATCTTATCGGTAGGACCAGTTTTGATTTCTTCGATATACCCTATGTCAATGGAACTGAGCCTTTGGTGAATCCTTTTCAGGACTCATCATGACCAAGGTCTACTCGATGTCGATGGAACTGAGCTTTCAGTGAAACCTTTTCGGGACTCATCACGGCCAAGGTTTGCTCGATAATTCACCCATCTGTGCCATATCACCAACCATTGGACTGCCACCTGTCTTTGGTCTTATACTCTCTACTCTGCCATGTCATCAATCACCAAGTTGTGATGATATCTGGCAAGCATCTAACCATCGTGACATAGTGATAGCCATTGGATCACCGCAATCTACGTCTGATCTTCCTTACTTTCTCACTCTTTAGTCTCTTCCTGCCAGCCAATCACAAAATTAGGATGCCTTGAGATGCACGCACATGCGGGGTCCACTAGGTGATGAGCCACTTCTTGTCAAAAGATCGTAAACTTTGACACTATAGTTATATGTGACTTTAGTTTTAAATACAAAATTGCTCCTCCCTGCGACCAATGTGGGATAAATGTTCTTCATGCTTGGTGACTAAAAACGCTTGTAAGCTTCTCTGGCCTTTTAAAACCTTCTTTTGTTTCCAAGTAAAAACTTTACATAGGCCGATTACATTTGCTATGAGTTTCTTTTGGCCTTTCATCAGCTACGCAAGGAATTCAGTGATACACTTGCCAACATGAATTTTCTTGAAGGTTTTAATAGGCCATGCTATTTCACCTGCAATGGAGCATAAATATCTTTGTGATCTACAACATGCTAAGCTCAACCCTCATGGGATCCACATTTTAACCCACCTGCTGTCTTACTTTCCTGTATCTACACATGAAGCAAACAAGTTAGACAAAAAGAGTGCATTTCTGATTTCTCGCTTATGATTTGACCTTTTCAAAATGAATGAATGCAAGGCTTCATTAGGTCACCAATTTGGAATGTGCAAAATTTGGTAACACCAACATAGGAATAAAGAAAGAAGCATGAAAAAAATATGGGAGTAACATGCATGTGTCTAGAAACAAAGGTTTACATCTACTTCTACAATGGTGATAATCTTCACATAAATTTTCTTGCAAATATAGAGAAGAACTCGCTTGCAAAAGACAAATTAAAATAAATGAATTTGCACTCATACCAGATTGAGCTCTGATACCATGTAATTTTTTTTATCTAAACCTGCACATCACAATAAAATCTAGCTAGAAAGAAAGAAGTAAACTTGTAGAACATAGAGAAAATTTGAGAGCAAGAATGAGAATAAAATTGTTTCATTGATTGATTGATTGATTTAGGAATGGGTACAATATATAAAGTAGGAGAAGAGCCATCTAGAATAGCAATTGACAAATAGAAAATAGGATTTCATCTTTATGAAAGATTGAAAAAATCCATGCAAGATTGCACAGCTAAGCAATCATAATCCTATCTCTTAACAACTAGCAAACTTATCTAAAGGAATATTCTAAGCAGAATATTCTACACTAACATGAAAAGTAATAAATGTTTTTTAAAGTTCTTTATTTTGGCATTACATTTTAAAAATATTAATGCATGTCTAAAAATAATTATAATTGGAAAGAAGGAAGTTGGTGAAGATAAGTTTAGTATTTCCAAAAATCAAGTTTCCAATCAATTGGAATTAGAAAGATTGTAATACAAAGGGAACGTGCTAGTTCTAATTCTTCATGGGATGAATTATTTTTAGAAACTTATTTTAAAATAAACCAAGTAGGGAAAAAGAGACAATTTGGTAATGTTGCAGAGATGTATTTCCAATCCTGATTTTAAGTGTTTCTATTTTGAGGCCAATGCATTATAATGTTATAAAACCAAATTTGTTAGTCAATTTAAGGGTCTTGCCTTGTATCCACATCTGAGAAACATCTTTATGTAAGAAAAGTTATAGATTTTGGGTTTCAATAAGAATATCTCACACTATAAAAGAATTTTGAATGATGTTGTTCTATTCAGCCTAAATGAAACTATGCACACATTCTGTTATAGTCTCCATCGATTCATTTGCATTTGTATCAAACAATTGAGTTAAGAACTTTGTTTGTTTGTCTTTTTCAGTTTCTCTGAATTATATATTTCAGTTGTTACTATCATTTAAGGAATTAATTAAAGTGTTTCAAGTGGGATATGGAGAAATGTATGTTTGTCTTGTGGATCTCAAAGAAGAATTGCAGAATATATTTATCTTGTGTATGTCTTGGTAATACATTCGCACAAGTTACCCCCTGAGTAAGAATTTTAAGTGTTATGAAGAGTCTTTTGCATTGCATGGTATTTGATTTTGTTGTGCAAATTAGGAATTGATTTGGAAGTTGTTTGCTCAGTCGTCTAGACATACATTGGAATTTAAAGATATATCAAATGATCAAGTTTAAGTTTTAGTTTTCCTTTATGTTTTATTAGTTTTAGGAGTTGCATGTTCTCAGGGATAAAAGTGTGATAGAACTAAGGATATTTCTAGCCTGGTTTATCTTACACATCTTATTTGCATGAGTGAGAAGATATATTTGCCTATCATAAATGTTGAAGTATCAAGTTGTTGTTGTAAGGGAATACCCCCTAGTTATGATAGAGCCTAAAGTGCAGGGGAGATAGGTGCATGCACTCTCCCATTCATTGGCCAAACTACCATTTGAACATAATCATAATTCTTGGCAAACCTTTAGGGTTAATTAAGTGCAGATTTGGAAAAACACCAACACACCTCATACTTCTCATGATTAGGATGAATTTCTAACTCCAGGGTTCCTATTGACCAATTAGAGAAGACTAATAATGAGTTTGAAAATCTTCAACAATGAATGACATCTAGATAGTGAGACAATCCTATTGATTGAAGGACTGAAAAGAATGGTTCAAAGTGATAAGTTAGGTATGGATTTGTTGCATGGACTTGCTCATATTGTTGATACCAATATTATGCCAATCAAAAGTTGTGTCAAAATCAACCTACTAGCCAAGTTAATAATCCCATTCCTATGCCTACATCCTTTCCTAATGTTCCTACATTTACATATTCTATCATGAATAGTTCCACACAAAAAGTTAATCCTACACATGTTAGTCTTGGGGGAAATCCTATTAATTAATATTCTTACATACCTCCTTCCATGAGTCTTCCATTTGTTTCACAACCATCTCCCATACTAACATACTATAATGTTCCCACTCCTTATTCTCAACCTCCACTTACTTACAACAATGTAACTCCTCCATCACAATCCAATTTCAATCCATCCACTGAAGCAACCATCAACAACCTAGCTCAAACTATTTCATCCTTGCAACACCAATTGGCTTCTTTAACTCAATCCAAATTCAATGTTCCCACATTGATATAGCGATCCCACTCTCTCATGATATTTTCTGTGTGGTTCCTCCTAAACATGTGGAAACTTTCCAATTGGAGTTGTACAATGCAAAAGGTGCCCCTTGACTCATGTCAATAGTTTTTAAATTTTGTGTAGTGATTTCTCTCATGATCAAAGATTGATAGAAAAATTATTCACTTGAACCTTTAGAGATAAAGCCTTGCAATGGTATCATTCTTTGTCTCCTTATTCTATTACATCTTTTCAACAATCAGCTAATGCTTTCATTCAACAATTTCAAAATAACATTGTTCCTAAAATTACTTTGACTAATTTGATTCATTTTAAGAAGGGAGTTAAACAAAGAGTGACTAATTTTATTGGTAGATATAAACATTTGCATTCACAAATTGCTTATCTTGTGCCTAATAATGATGTTCAAAGAAGTTTTATAGCTAATTTACAAAATGATATTAGAGATAAGCCTCTAGTTTTTGAGTTTACTTCTTTTATGCAATTGTGTTTAGTGCTTCATAATTATCAGCTTCAAGTGAGTCAATTTGAATCATCATCTTCAATGGATAGGGTTTATAAGAATGAGAGTGCTAAACAATCATTTATGAAGCTCAAACACAACAAAAGTTTCATCAAGATAAATGACAACTTCGACACTCAAGTGGTGATGATGACAGTAGGTGTGGCCCCTTTATCCAAATACTTAAGAAAAGAATTAACACCTCTTTATGAGTCTTTGCATAGTATAATGTAAAGGGTGATGAATGCTATTGTGTTGCAACTTCCTCCTAGGCATCAAACCAATTGACCATTCTAAACCATTTCCAACTTCCCACGATCTTAAATATTTTTGCCAATATCATCGTTAACTAGGTCATGACACTGAGAAATGCTACCAATTGAGGAATAAGATTCAATAATTTATTGATAACAATACTATATTCATAGTTGGTGTGCTTGACAAAGGGAATAAGTCTATAACCAAAACCTCAAAATCTTCACCACTCTGTTGCCTTCTCATTCTACCAATGTTGTTGAGTTGATCCACTTGTTTTCTCTCCTAGTGACCTTAGTATATAATCTAATAATATTGTGAACCTCATTGGAAAACCTAAAAAAGATTTATGCATTACCTTCTATCCTAGAGAGACTATGATTGCATCTAATGGCCAGTTATATTTTTGTTAGGAATTGGGAAGGACAACTAAGAGGGGGGGGTGAATGAGTTGTGAACCAATTGTTAATAAATTACAACCCAAAACCAATTAATCCAACTTGAAACTTAGTGCCGGTAAAACAAACTTAATGCTGGTAAAATAGATTAACTGTTATAACAGTACCGGTATAACTTAATGCATGAAACAAAAAGAGAAACAACATCCACAACACATGACACAAAGATTTCAACGTGGAAACCCTATAAGGGGGAAAACCATGGTGGGAAACCTTACCCACAATTAGATGATACTATTGCAGATAGTAAGTGTATACAAATGGGGTATGCACATGTATAAAGGCCAACTGCCTAGAGCTCACTGCTCAATCACAAAATAGGAGTCACACTAACTACAATGGGATGGTTAAATCCAATAACAATGTACTGCTTTAGAATAGCATCTGCAATGCTTGATTCAGTACCGATTTAAGCTCTAAGCATGAGTGTCAAACACCTTCATAACCTTCCTTCAACCTTCAGCTAATGTATGCGTGATTCGCACAAGGATCTGCTTATTTTCGCTCTTCAATATTTGCACACACTCATAATGATGATCTTCAATAAGATCTTACAATCATTTATACAAAACCTAAGAATACAACATTAGGCCGACTCACTAAAGATATTACATTTAAATCAATTATAAATAAGTCTTGATGTGATACAATATTTCAGCTCAATATATTATTCAATCAATAAACCATTTCCAAAATGTGTCATGCTGATCTGGAATAGATATCATGTACTAGTCCATAACCTAGACCTATTTGCCAATAAAACCAAATATGTGAACTCCTTTAGACCAATAAGCAAAACACCAAATCCCAACATCCAATCCATGTCTTCGACATAACCAAATGATCTCCAAATGATAAAAGAATCATCATCAACTTCCGGTGAACTATATAACCTGTCGGTGAAGCATATACTGGTGCTTGTGCATAAGCCAATATCCATGTCAGGACCACAATGTGTCGGTTCAACAATTAATGAATATAACCAGAGTGCCAAATCAACAATGTAGACCTCCAAAAGGATAAGTGTTGACATCAATGACAAAACTAATGCAACACATGATGAAGTCATCCATAATACCAACAATCTCCTCCTTTGGCATTGATGGCAACACTAGATGGAAAAACATTTAAGTGCCAAAAATAGAATGCAAAAAACCAACAATCTCCCAAAATAGATCAATACTAGAAATTAAAATTAAAATACATCTCTCCAAGTAGAATGTTCATCTCTCCCCAAAGTATAAAGTTTTTCCATATATATCTCTCCCCATTTGACATCAAATGCCAAAGTAATTAAGAATCAAAACATAACATACAACTAACTACTCCCCCTAAGTAGTAGCTCTCCTTCATCAAGACCGGAAAAAGATTTTTTGGTTAGTCCTTGCCGATTTGATGTCAATCTTCATTATTCGAGTCTCTGCCAGTGGGGAAATTACCCCAAGATGCTCTCTAAGATATTCAAATGTTTCCTTAGGCAAAGGCTTTGTAAAGATATCTGCAATTTGCTCTTTAGTATTCACATAAACCAATCTCACTTCATTTGCTTCAACATTCTCTTTTAGAAAATTGTACTTAATAGAAACATGCTTTGTTTTAGAGTGAAATACCAGATTCTTTGATATATCAATTGCTGCTGAATTATCACAATAAATAATTATCAGTTCTATGTATTTTACCTTTATATCCTTCAACATTTGTTTTATCCATAATACCTGAGTACAATTAGTTGTTGCAACATATTCTGATTATGTTGTAGATAATGATGTACAAGTCTACTTCTTGCTGATCCATGAAATTAATCTTCTGCCAAGAAAGAATGCACCGCCAGTGGTGCTCTTTCTGTCATCTACATCTCTAGCCCAATTTGCATCTGTATTGGCACATAACTCAAAATTTTCATCCTTAGGATACCATAAACCAAGCTTTGTTGTGCCTTGTAGGTACCGGAAAATCCTTTTTACTGCACTTTCATAATTTTCTTTAGGATTGCTTTGAAATGTAGATACAATACACATTGCATTCATTATATCAGGTTTGGTTTGTGTCAAATACAATAACCCTCCAATCATAGATTTGTACCTTGTCAAATTAATAGGAGCTGAATCATCCTTTAATGTCAATTTATCTGTTGTAGTTATAGGTGTTCTTACTGGTTTGGAGTTTTCCATACCAAATTTCTTCAAAAGTTCCTTCAAGTATTTTGTTTGACATATGAATATACCTTTATCTGTTTGAGAAATCTGCAAACCTAGAATTTGTTTTATCTCTCCAATCATAGACATTTCAAATTCTTCCTGCATCTTGTTAGCAAAGTATTTACATAACTCTTCTTCTCCTCCAAAAATGATATCATCCACAAATACTTCAATAACCAAAATGTCATCATTGGTAACTTTTTAATACAAATTGATGTCAGCATTACCTTTTGTGTATCCAAGCTTTAAAAGATATTTATCCAATCTAGCATACCGAGCTCTGGGAGCTTGCTTCAATCCATATAAATCTTTCCTTAACCTACAAACCATATCCTTATCATCTATCAATGAAAATCCATCTGGTTGTTCAATGTAAACTTCCTCTTCAAGATCTCCATTCAAAAATGCACATTTTATATCCCTCTAATAAACTTTATAGTTCTTATGAGCTGCAAATGCAAGAAATAGTCTAACTACCTCAATTCTGCCTACTGGTGCAAAGGTTTCATTATAATCAATTCCTTCTTTCCATGAATAACCTTTACAAACTAATCTTTCTTTGTTTCTTATTACTTCACCATCCTCATTAAGTTTATTTCTATATACCCATTTAGTTCCAATTACATTTTTGTCTTTAGGCCAGGGAACTAATGTCCAAGTATTATTCTTTTCAATCTATTCTATTTCATCTTCCATTGCTTTTATCCAATGTTTATCCTAACATGCTTCAACAACTGATGTTGGTTCAACTCAAGAAATTAAACATACCTCTTCATTTGCCAATCTTCCTCTAGTCATAACACCTTGATTCTTATTCCCAATTAGCTGATTCTCTGAATGATTCAATCTTACATACCTGGGTTTATTTTGATTTATATTCACATGTTGTTTCTCTTCAATCATAGTTGAGTTCTCTGATGATGTTGGTGTGACTGGTTCTTCACTCTATACTGATGCAATTTGTGTTGGTTCATTTATAATCATTTCTACTATTGGTTCAACAGATCTTGAATCTCCTCTAAATGTTCATTTATCTTCATATTAGTACTTTCAATGATTTTTTGCAATCTTTTATTATAACATCTATATGCCTTGCTTCTAGTTGAATAACCAAGAAGTATTCTTTCATCACTTCTAGGATCAAATTTTCCAATACACTCATCTCTTCTAATATAGCATTTGCTTCCAAATATTTTGAAGTATTTAAGAGTAGGAGTATGACCAAACCATAGTTCATAAGGGGTCTTACCGGTTTCACTTTTGATGTGAACTCTGTTGAAAGTATAAACCGCTGTATTCACTGCTTCTCTCCAGTACACATGAGGTAGATTTGCTTCCATCATCATGGTTCTTGCTGCATCTAGAATAGTTATGTTCTTCCTTTCCACAACTCCATTCTGCCGAGGTGTCTAGGGTGCTGATAGGTGTCTTTTGATTCCATTTTCCTCACATAATGCATTAAATTCTCTAGATGTAAATTCTCCTCCTTGATTAGATCTCAAGAATTTGATTTTCTTATCAATTTCATTCTCTACATTGCCTTGTATATCTTGAATCTTCCAAAAGCTTCTGATTTCTTCCTGAGAAAAGTAATCCAACACATTCTAGAATAATCATCAATTATTAGCAT
Organism: Cryptomeria japonica; assembly: GCF_030272615.1. Taxonomy (NCBI): domain Eukaryota; kingdom Viridiplantae; phylum Streptophyta; class Pinopsida; order Cupressales; family Cupressaceae; genus Cryptomeria; species Cryptomeria japonica. The sequence continues at coordinate 480,650,478 of NC_081406.1, read as the reverse complement.
AAAACATCTACCACCCTGAAGACTTCTTGTTCTTCATGGACCACATAAATCAATATGAATTAAATCAAGAATACTATTGGATTTCTCATAAATTCTCTTAAATGTTGTTCTAATTTTCTTTCCCATTTGACATTCCTTACATACCGGATAATGAGGTTTCACAATCTTAGGTAAATCCCTTACTGCCTTAGTTGAACTGATCTTTATAATGCAATCAAAATTCACATGACAGAGTCTTTTATGCCATAACTAACTTTCATCAATGTGTGCAATCAAACATGTCTTATCACTGGTATTCAAATGAAAGATATTACCTTTAGTCTGATTACCGATTGCAATCTCCAATCCAGTTCAATTCATGGTTTTGCATTTTTCATTCTTAAATTGTAACTGAAATCCTTTTTCCACTAACTGACCAACACTTAAAAGATTATGCTTTAAACCTTCAAACATAATAAACATTGTTAGTATTATTCTTACCATCCAAAGATATAATGCCTCTTCCTTTGATTAAACAAGCTTTGTCATCTCCAAATCTTACTAGACCTCCATGAATTTCTTGTAATGATAAGAATTTTCTTTTATTACCAGTCATATGATGCGAGCATCCACTATCAATGATCCATTCATCCTTTTCTTCAATTTTTGTTGCTAATGCCTTCTCTACTGACTTGACAATAGGAGCCGGTTGATATTCTTTTATTGCAACTAATGCCCATCCACTATCTATTGGATCTTCATCTAAATCATCTATGACACCTTCATCTGCATAGTAACATGACTTATCTCTATTTTTCTTAAATCCATATCTCTGATATTCAAGGTTAGGCTTATATGTTCTTTTTGCTTCCTCCCTTAGTCTTGCATGTCTATCAGGACACCTAGAAGCCATATGACCAACTTTATTGCAATTAAAGCACTTGAAAGGTGCTTTACCTTCATACTTAGTTCTTGCTGGACCTTTAGGTATCTTCCTTGCAAATAGTACTTCAAGTTCTTCAAGTTCTACATTTTCTCTTCTCATATCTTCAAGTTCTTTTGCATAAAGTGCTTTCCAATCAGTTTTGTTAGATGATAATGATGATGATGCTGATGATGATGCTTTCAAAGCTATATTAGTTTTGACTATAGCAACAAGACCAAACTCTTCAAGCTCAAATGCAAAAAGTTTTCCAACCAAAGTATCTCTAGAAACTGATGTATGAGGCATTGTTCTCAACTCATTAATAGCAATTACTTTCATTTTGTAAGATGGTGGCAAAGCTCTTAAAACTTTAGAAACAATTTTATCTTCACTTAAAGATCCTCCACAACATTATATTCCTAAAACAATTTCATTAACTCTTTCCATAAATGCATAAATTCTTTCATCTTCTTCCATTTTTAAATTTTCATATCTGGCCTAGTAACATTCCAATTTTGTAATCTTGACAGTGGTCTCTCCTTCATTCAATGTTTCCAGTTTATCCCAAATAGCTTTAGTAGTAGATCGGTCTGATAATACTATGATTTGTTGATCTGATAATGTGCTCAGAAGTGCTTCTCTTTCTTTGCAATCATTCTCCAAGTCTTTAGCCAATGTTGGTGGATGAGGTTGATTCAGAGTAGGACCAGCATAGCCATTCTTAGTAACATCCCATATATCTCTTCCAATGCAGCTCATATGTGTTTCCATTCTGATCTTCCATATACCATAGTTAGTTCCATCAAGTTTAGGGTTGTCCTTCCTGAAAATATTTATTGTCATAGGATCACCTCAAGCTCTTAGGCTTCTGCAAAAAGAGGAATTTTCTTTGATACCAATTGTTAGGAATTGGGAAGGACAACTGAGAGGGGGGGGTGAATCAGTTGTGAACCAATTGTTAATAAATTACAACCCAAAACCAATTAATCCAACTTGAAGCTTAGTGCCGGTAAAACAAACTTAATGTCGGTGAAATAGATTGATTGTTATAGCAGTACTGGTATAACTTAATGCATGAAACAGAAAGAGAAACAACATCCACAACACATGACACAGAGATTTTGATGTGGAAACCCTGTAAGGGGAAAAACCACGGTGGGAAACCTTATCCACAATCAGATGATACTACTGCAGATAGTAAGTGTATACAAATGGGGTCTGCACATGCAGAAAGGCCAATCGCTTAGAGCTCACTGCTCAATCACAAAATAGGAGTCACACTGACTAGAATTGGATGGTTAAATCCAATAATAATGTAATGCTTTAGAATAGCATCTTCAATGCTTGATTCAGTACCAGTTTAAGCTCTGACCATGAGTACCAAACACCTTCATAACCTTCCTTCAACCTTTAGCTAATGTTCGCGTGATTCACACAAGGAGCTGCTTATTTTCGCTCTTCAATATTTGAACACACTCATAATGATGATCTTCAATAAGATCTTACAATCATTTATATAAAACCTAAGACTTCAACATTAGGTCAGCTCACTAAAGATATTACATTTAAATCAATTATAAATAAGTCTTGATGTGATACAATATATCAGCTCAATACATTATTCAATCAATAAACCATTTCCAAAATGTGTTGTGCTAATCTGGAATAGATATCATGTACCAGTCCATAACCTAGACCTATCTGTCGATAAAGAAAAATATGTGAACTCGATTAGACCAATAAGAAAAACACTAAATCCAAACATCTAATCCATGTCTTTGACATAACCAAATGATCTCTAGATGATAACAAGTTATCATCAACTTCTGGTGAACTATATAAATTGTCGATGAAGCATATACCGGTGACTGTGCATAAGCCAATATCCATGTTGGGACCACAATGTGCTGGTTCAACAATAAACCAATATAACTAGAGTGCCAAATCAACAATGTAGACCTCCAAAAGGATAAGTGTTAACATCAATGAAAAAATGAATGCAACACATGATGAAGTCATCCATAATACCAACAATTTTACTGTGAATTTCAAAGAAAAACTCTCATGAGGGGTGCTCATTGATCCAATATGCATGGTGAATATGATTACTAAAGAATATATTTTTAATCAACATTTGCATCATGTAACATATGATAAATTTGATGTTATGGTCAAGGTATATGATAGGTTTTCTTGTCCTATGATTGGTTCTATTACTCTTCCCATTGAGGTTGGTACTAAGTGCTTAGATGTCACTCGTTCTATTATTCCTACATCAAATCAATTTTTTATGAATTTGGTACATCCTTGGATGTCTTCCATGAAATCTATCCCTTCTACAATTCATAAATGTTTGAAATTTCCTCATAGTAGAACTATAATGATTAATCATAGACTTTACCAACCCACATCAAACTGTGAAAATTTTATTCTTGATTGCTTTTAGCCTAAACACCTTGAGGCCTTAAAGCCTCAAAATGACATCCTTTTATCATCTTATCAAAAATGGAAAAATAAGATGATAATGGCCTTGAGCGAACCTAGTGACCCTATGCCCATGGATATTCCTCTTACTCATCCTAGAATTGGTCTTCTTCCCAGTCCTTCTATTCCTCCTATATATGCTGCAAACACCTCTTACATCTTGTAAAGGAAAGTACTTGGCATCATGTATCTCTCAACGTATTGGGGTTTCTTTCACTACTTACCCTATAAGGGAAGAAAAGAAGTGTATTTCAATTGATCTGCAACCTTTGCAAGTCTCAACTAAATGAAAAGGAATCATTGGGTGATAGAATGCTGACAAAGATGTCATGCTAAGCCACGCGATATTGGTTCCCAAACCCTTTTCTCACTAAAGACACCAAATGTTGACTTCATCCCATTTGTCTAGCCTCCACATAACTCTAGGGAGGAAGTTCAACTTAAATCACCTAAATAAAAAATGCTCAAGGAAATTGATGGTTCAACTAATTTTCATGTTAAAGGTCCTATTTTTTATTAATTTAGATGATAATATGGATGATTATAATATTGTTTTTCATGCTAATATTGATGTTCCTAATTATTTTGATGGTATGTATGATCTTGTTGAGATTAATCATGAGTTATCCTCACATTTTTCAAAATTATTGACCCTAGCTCCTAGTGACAAACAAAGTGATTCATCATTAGAGAATGGTCCTTGTTTGGAACTTGTAGTAGCTGATGGTATGATGAAAGAATAATTATCCGATCAACTACTAAGAGGGGGGGTGAGTTAGTAGATAGAAAAACTGATACAAACTTCACCAATCTCAAAAATCAATCTCTCAAAGTAAACTTAGAACTAACAATGTAATACATCTGTCAAGATAAAAACTCATAAGATAAACCAATTGACTATTACAACAAATTAACTAGTAAACAAATTCTTCATTTCTCAATGCTTCTAGTTATCATGACTTATCAAAGTAGTTAAGTAAATCAACCATGAAAACATAACCACAAAAAAATTCACCACTTGACACAAATATTTTTTGACGTGGAAACCCAAATAGGTAAAAACCACGGTGAGATGAGACTCACAAAATAATTATCTAAACTCTTATGAAGTCTGCCCTGTTAGGAGCCTATCCTATTAAAGCTTTACGAAAAGTCTTGTTGAGAACTGATCCTGTTAGGAATCACTCGGTTAAGAGATTGTCTACAATGCCTTGTTAGAAGCAATACCCTATAAGCAGTAACCTTGATAGAGGATTTGAATAACACCAAGCTTGTTAGAGATTACTCGGTTAGGGAATTTCAATTTTGCTGTAATTGTTAGAAAACAACAGGAGTTAGTTGATCTGTTTGAATATCACTACACTTGCTTGATCAGATCCATTTCATGCTCCTATCTACCTTTACTCAAACTACAGATAGATCATCTAGTTCGACAACCACACACTCAATTGATCTGTGCTCACTCTTTGCCAACTTATTAAACTAAACAACTTCATCGATCTTATAAACAAATCAATTAGGTTGGTAACACAACAAAAACCTAATTCTCATAGAGTAAAAACAAATCGGTTCAAGTATGACTATTGGATTACATCGAAATCTTTGCACATCAATCAAGAAAACCTTGATCGCTCCTTGATCACTACTTCATCGAACTTAGTAACTCATCACACGCTTTGCATTAGATGTTGTCATGCCTGCGAAGTGTATACTTGTTCCTGCAACATAAAAAACTCAATAGATCATTACAAGCATGGTTAATGAATTTAAAGCAAAGAAAGATAAAACCATAACTAAGCGATCTATCGCCTCCTAGTAAATGTGAGTATGAATTTTGCTCTCAGATCTAGTCATGCAAATTCCAGTGACTTGACTATAGTTAAATGGAGGATTTAAATCATAAATGATGCATTTAAGCTAGAAATGATGAAATTAAGCTAGATGATAAGCAAATTGAGCTAGAAAATAAATTAGATTTAAGCTAAAATTGAACATGATGACAATGCTAAAATGATATTGCTAAGAGCTATATGACTATAGTAACAATGCTTGAATGCAAATGAGATGGATTCAGGATCCTTTGTGCTCCAAAATGGGGTCTATTTGTAGGATTTCCAAGGCCAAGGGTGAGGTGACAAGAATCGATGGTCAAGTTTAAGTTTGAATATATCAATGGTGAAATTGGAGGAGGTTGGCAAAGAGGTTGGATTAAAGGGAACATTTGTCATCTCTATGGTGACAAGTGTCAAGAGGCTTCTAGAAGAAGTTGGATGAAAGGGAACACTTAGTGACAAGTGTCATAAAGATTCTAGAAGAGGTTAGATGAAAGGGAGCACTTAGTGACAAGTGTCACAAAGCTTCTAGAAGAGGTTAGATGAAAGGGAACACTTAGTGACAAGTGTCACAAAGCTTTTCTCATGAGAGGGTAAAGTGTTCAAGGAAAGGGGACATGTGGGTAAATGGAATGGGTTAGGTTTAGGAATGGTTAGGTTAGGTGGTTAAAAGTTAGGAGAATTTGAATTTAGAAATTCAAATAACAAGAAAAGGCTAATTAATTTCAACAACTCATAATTGATTTGTTTTAATTAATTAAAGGATTAGAAGAAATGATTTTTATGGGGAAGAATTAATTAATTTGAATTAATTAATCAAAGGGGATTATTGAAATGAACCTATTAAATAAATCCTTAGATTTATTAATAAGTAGATGAAAGGGAAAGATTTGATCAAATTGCTTAGTGAATTCAATTAAATTAGGAAGGGGGATTAATTAAATAATTGCTTATTTAATTAATTATCTTCAAACCATTTTTAGGTGTATAGATTTTGCCCCTCTTTGAAATGAGGTATGATGATGCATTGATTCAATGAATAATCTAATTTTGATGATGATATTGGTTTGATAGAATGCCCTAGCTATTGGTTGATAAATTGTGATACAATGATGCCCCCTTGGGAGATCAATTGAGATAATTGATCTTTGGAGTGTTTTGCTACTTTGCGAAATTGATATCCCGATTAGAAATGATTTGATTTCTATAACTGTGTTTGATGAAAATGCAAGTTTTTCGATTAGCTTGATTGATTAGATTGATAAGATCGAGATTCAGTCTGGTTTCAAGAATGACACCTCCTATATAAGACAAATATGATCAAAGCGTCTGGTTTCAGGAAAGATACATCTTGTATAAGACATGATCAGAATGTCTGGTTTCAAGAAGGATACATCATGTATAAGACATGATAGAATTGATTAGGTTTGATTGATTGATTGAATTGATAAGGTTGATTAGATAAAGAAATGACAGTTTGTTGATATCAAGCTACAAAAAGATTCAGATATGTTGATTGTTGATTCTGTTGAGAGGGATAGCATAAGGTTTTAGTTGGGTCAATAATATCTGAAGAGATATGAGTCATTATTCTGATTGCGTATACACTTGTGATGATACCTTGATAGATTTAACCTTGGATAAAAGGAGCATGTGGGATCCCATGCAAGAATGAAATGCAAGCTAAATGCAAATGCAAATGAAATGCAAAGCTACAAGCAGACCAGTCACTGGATTATTGCATTTTTATCATCATTGAGATTTTTAAATGTGGGAAGTGAGTGCAAACATCTATAGTATAATTAAACCATGATGACCTGAGCACTACTTTCCTGAATTTTGATATGGCAAGTTAGCACAAGCATCGAGGTATAATTAAACCAAGATGACCTGAGTGTTGCTTGCGTAAAACATGCAATATTAATCATTTCAATACGCAAATTGGAAATGTCTTCAATGATGCTCTGGTGATCATGTTTCGAGACATATTTGCACATGTTAATGATTAATTTTCAGACAATAGACAAGAAAAATATCATGTTCCTTCCTTGTTCCTCTAGTCAAAGACATCCTGGAGTCACTCAAAAATCATGCTAGTGAAAATCAATATAGCAAATAAAAGTTGAACAATCATATTAAAATAATTATCCAAAAGATATCATCCATGCGTTTAGACCGACTTTGTGATAGTTTGATGGTTGATAATTTGATCTCATGTTCAATGTTGGATATGTCTTAGTTTTGACTTGATAAGAGTTGTCTAACTATTGTTCTACCTGTTTGATTAAGCTCAGAATGATCAAGAGTTTGCCCCTAGCTAGGTGTCGGATTTTGCCCCAAGCCTAGAAATAAAGTTGTTACGATATATCCAATGATCCAAACCATGCTGAGAGAGCAGTAGCAATGCCTGCGTATGTACAAAGGCTTCATGATGCTTATGGAAAAATGAATGCAAGTAGAAAGATGCATGAACTAATAGATGGAAGAGCTAGCTGACTGATAGTGCCTGTTTGCCAGGCTTTCACCATCTCTTTTTATTGCACTTTTTCTCATATTTGATTTTTTTTTTTTTTTTGTTTTTTCACTGTTTTTGGATTTTTTCTGCTTTTTCTCTTCTTTTTTTTTTCACTGTTTTTTATTTTTTCTATTTTTTCACTGTTTTTTATTTTATCTGTTTTTTCACTGCTTTTTTTTTTTTTTTGCTTTTTCACTGTTTTTGATTTTATCTGCTTTTTCACTGTTTTTAATTTTTTTCTGCTTTTTCACTGTTTTTGATTTTTTTCTGCTTTTTCAGACATAGAACTTCTTCAGATGCATGCTATTGATGGGTTCCTCGAGCTGATCCCCATCTTGTGTTGATAGCTAATATGCTCCTAACCCAAATACTATTGTGACCACAAACAGACCTAACCAGTTTGGTTCTAATTTTCCTTTCTTTTCTTGATCTGCCTGGTTGCATGCATTTTCTTTTAGTACTAGTTCCCCCACTTGAAATATTCATGGTTTGACCTTGTGATTATAGCTCTAGCACATTCTTTACTGATATACCTTTAAATGATCAAAGGCATTTTGTCTTCGTTCATGGATTAGTTCTAACTCTTGTAGTCTAGATACTCGTTGTTCTTCATCTGGGATGAGACCTTTTAATGATACTCATAGAGAAGGTATCTCTACTTCTATTTGCAGTATTGCTTCTGATCCCTATACAAGAGAGAAAGGTGTGGCACCTTTTGGTGTGCGAATACTGGTATGGTAGACCCATAGAGTAGGGTTTAATTGGATATGCCAATCTCTTCCAGCATCATTCACTATCTTTTTGAGGATTTTTAGAATAGTTTTGTTTGATGCTTCCACTTGCCCATTCCCTTGTGGATAATAGGGTGTGGAAAATCTGTGTTGAATCTTGAATTTCTCACATAACTCTTGTACATCTTGATTCTTGAATGGTCGCCCATTATTAGTGATAATGGTCATTGGTATTCCGTAGCAACAGATGATGTAGTTCAAGATAAATGCAACAATTTGTTTTCTTGTGATATTTATGAGAGGTACTACCTCAATCCATTTTGTGAAATATTTTGTAGCTACAAGGATGAATTTGTGACCATTAGATGAAGAAGGATTTATTTTTCTGACTAGATCAAGACCCCATTGGCAAAAAGTCCAAGATGTTGCCAAAGCATGAAGTTCTTGTGCTGGTGCATGAATCAAATTCCCATGGATCTGACATTGTTTGCATGTTCTATCTATCTGAAAAGAATCTCGTTCCATAGTCGACCAATAATAGCCCAAGCCTATGAGTTTTTTTGAAAGGGTAAGACCACTTGAATGAGTGCCACAAATGCCATTATGGACTTCATGTAAGGCCTTCTCAGATTATTCTTATCTGAGACATCTTAAAAGAGTATCATCTAGACCTCGTTTAAATAGGGTATCTGCAACAAGAGTATAATGGGAGGATTGGAGAATAAAGTTTCTCTTTTGATTTTTCAATAAGTCAGGGGGTAAGGTGTTATCTTTCAGGTATGTGTAAGTTTGGCCATAGCGCGAGGAATCATGCCTCACAAGTTGACAGATAGTTTGGGAATCAGGACAATTATAAGCGGGCTAAAACAACTCTTCCACCAGGAATTCATAACGATGTTGATTTTCCTGTGTTTGAAGGAGAGAAGCAAGTGTAGCCATGGCGTTTGCTACTTTGTTATCATCAACCATCTTTTTTTAAGGCATTATCTTTTTTTCCTTTGTTTGATAGTCATCATTAATTTGATTAATGACAAGTTGAGAGTCTCCAAAGACTTGAAGTTGTGTAATATTCCATTCTATAGCCATTTTGATACCTGTAACCAAAGCTTCATAATCTGTTGTGTTGTTGGTGCATGGAAAGCTTAATTTGTATGCTTTTGGGATTGTATGTGTATACACATAAAAAATGGCTATAAGCAATTAAATAAATATTTTATATTTATTTAATAATTATTCTTCTATTAAATAGTTAATTTGAAAAGATTAATTTATTTAATTCATTTTCATGTCTTTCTATTAATTAATATTTTATTAATTAATTCATTTATCCTATTCTTCTAATTAATTAAATATCTAATATTTAATTATCTCCTCCAAATAATTAATATCCAATATTTAATGGTTATTCTCCTATCCTATAGTCTCAAATATTAAATAATTCTCAAAATTATTTAATCCCTTATCCAACGCATTCTTCCATCTCCACTTCATCTTCCCTTTGCCAACTCATCAAACATTTGGATAAGGAAATTAATATTTCTTAAATATTAATTTATCATTTATCTCCAACTTCCAAACTTAATGAAAACTGTGTACATACACATATTTCATAACCATTTCTTATATTCTCTCCAACACTCCCTACATCTTAGGAAGGACTTGAGTCCACTTGTCCTCTCATGCCTAAATCTTCTCCAACCATCCCTAGATTCTCTCAGTCAGCAACCCAGTCAAGGTGAGATGAGTGACACTTGTCTTCTCCTTCCCCCTTTCTCTCAACCTTCACTTTTTCTCATAGTCATCCAAATCTGTAGATCTGATCAAGACCATTGATCTAAGCCACATCATTTTATCCTCTCAAAGTCTATAAAATCAAGAGCTTCAATTGAGAGAGAGTTAGACTTCAAGAGACTGCAAGTGCATTTTGCAAGCTAATCTTATGCATCTGTGAGTTTTTGAAGCAAATAGCAATATAGCAATTATCATATAGCATCATAGTATAATCATTTTAGCAGAATCATGTAGTATTTGCATATCATAGTGTCAGTTAACTACAAGTTATCAGTCCATCCTTCATATGCCATATTGGAAGCCAACAATGCATTGTTTGAGAGCACACCATCTGCAACTAGGAACAGTGGAGCTATGACAAAATGAGACATAAGCCATGAAGGTAAAATAATGTTTTATTTTAATATGTATTTCATGTAGTTTCATTGGTTGAATTTGGATTTCATGTATACATTTCCATTTGTATTTTGTGAAACTAACTTATTGCAAGTAACATTCTAAGGATGAAATTCAAGCTCATACATTTTGGCGCCCACCGTGGGGCTCATGGACCTCGCATATACCTTTGAAAATCTCACAAAAAGTAGAATTAACACATTTGGAATGCAGATTCATGCATGTGTGAATTCTGACAGTGCTTTTGTTCAACAGGTTAGCGCATATGTCATGCAGGTTAGCGCTTTTGTTTGAAAAATTGTGCATTTGCATCATAGGTTAGCGCATATGTCATATAGGTTAGTGCTTTTGTCTTAAATTTTGCGCATTTGCATCACAGGTTTGCGCATTTGCATCATAGGTTAGCGTATATGTCAAAGAAATCATGCTTTTGTATCCACAGAGCAACACTTTTGTAGTCTAAGTTAGCGCATTTGATCTGTAGTTTAGTGCTTTTGAATAGAAAGATAGCGTATATGTTAGGTTAGTGCTTCTATTTATAAAACTGACAAATTTTCTTGTAGGTCCGAATTGATAGTTCTGATACTTAATGTAAGTACAGATCCAATAGCTAACAAGATGAGAGTGGGGGGGTGAATCATACAAACTTAATCTTCCATAAAAACAACAGATTCAACCTTGGTAACATATACTTCAGTAATATAACCAAAACTGCTAAACATGCAAACTCAAAAGCATATAAACATCATAACACTTATAACACAAGATTTAATGTGGAAACCCAAATAGAGAAAAACCATTGTGGGATTTCGGACCCACTAATAAATATACTCTTCTAGAGTATGCTCGGTTAAAAGCAAATCCTATTAAAGATTACAAACACATTGCTAGATGTGACCCGGTTAAGGGATTTCCCTCAGACCTATTAGGATCTTCACCTTGTTAGAAGTGACCTTGTTAAAGGATTTCAAACACTCAATCAAAATGTCACCTTGCTAGAGGGTTTTACAAATAAGACTGTTAAGTCCACTCGGTTAAGAGATTTTCTGTCACTTTAAAAAATAACAGTAATAAAATCTATCAACAACTTCACATCTAAAATGCTAAAGCAGATTCTTATTTGCTCGATACAATAACACTTAACTTGTCCATCTGCTAGGCTCTATACTCTGTTATTTAAATAGGCCTTCAAGCTTCTATGCTTGGTAATCACTATGTAGCATCCCTGTGCATACACTTGCCCGCATCCATTGTTTATCAACAGTTCCTTATTTATAAACAATTTTCTAACCGCTTAATCTCCTTGATCACATTTCCCATGATCAATCATAGCCATCAGATCTTCAAAATTTGACTAAGTTCAATGTATCCTTCAACCTAAAAAATGTTTTACCCCACCTTGGAACTTGCATACATTTCTTGGAACTTGTGCGAGGGTATTGCGGTTCAATCTAAGCTATAGATCTTCTTGCCAATTTTCCTTTGCCATAGATTCTTTAACAAACTTCATGTACAACATACCAATCATTCAATCATAGCCAACTCATTAGCTTCCTTCATTAAATAATGTTTTTATTCATTTAATGCATTCTGTTACGACTCAGTTGCAACTTGGTAAATACTAAACTTCACTCGGTAGACATTCTGCCTTCATTAACCGATAGTGATAACCTTAGGGTTTACCGACTAGGTTCTTTTCTTGGTAACATGGTATAGTATTAACCTTATAATCAATAACATATGTAGGATATCAAAACAATCTAAACATCATGATCTCATCATTGTCTAGCTCGGTAATAGTTACCCATTGAATAACTTATTTCTCCCCTTATTCATCTCTTTCTGTGTCTTTTATCGACATCTTTATACTCATCAAATCATACTTTTTAAGATATGGCAACATCATACTGAATTAGAAAATCAATTTCTTGACATCAATGATAAAATAATAATATTAAGATAGTAAACATCCTTAATCAGTTATATCCATAATCATCAACAACCTTCTCAATATCCTTATTGAAATACTAACAATCTCTCCTTGTCTGTTATAATGCCAACAATCTCCCCCTTTGGCATTGATGGCAAAACCAATTGATTTGACCTAATTGATTCGGATTGCTATGAGATTCTAAAATGCTCTCCCCCTGTCATCAGTCTTCTCCCCCATACATTAGTATCCACTCCTTTTCTCTAGTCTTCTCCCCTTTTAACAACAATGCCAAAAAGTAAAGAACTAAAACATAATTTCTTCCTGTATGAAGTGATTTCCTACTGTTATGTGTCAACATAGTCTCGGTCAAAGCATTTTGTCTTCAATTCCTGTCCCCTATATTGTTTCTTGTATTGTTTCCTGTACACCTTTAGAAAACATCCTAAAGTGTGTGAATCAGCATCAACTCCTAAAGATATTTTGTAGAGTCATTGAATTGATGCTTTCACCGAACTCGGTCAATGAATGAAAGATAGGAGTAGGACCCCTAACTTACTTCTGAGATACTCAAAAGCGTCCCTTGGCAGTGGCTTGGTGAGGATATCTGCTATTTGTTCCTTTGTACTAACATACTCCAACACCACTTTCTTCTCTTGAGCTTCTTCTCTAAGATAATGATATTTGATAGAGATGTGCTTTGTCTTAGAGTGCATAACAGGATTCTTTGAAATGTTAATGGCACTAGTATTGTCATAGAATATAGTTACTAGCTCAATAACTTTCTCATTTATACCTTCCAATAGTTGTTTGATCCATGCTATGTTGGTACAATTCAATGATGCAACAACGTATTCAACTTCTGCTATTGACTATGAAACACATCCTTGTTTCTTGCTAAGCCAACTCACTAGTCTTTTTCCTAAAAAGAAAGCTCCTCCACTTGTGCTTTTCCTATCATCAATGTTGCCTACCCAATCAGCATCAGTATAAACTTTTAAATCAAAATCATTTCTTTTCTGATATACTAAGCCATAATCTTCAGTGCCTTTCAAGTATCTGAAAATTCTCTTGATTGCTGCCATGTGTGCTTCCTTAGGATCTGCAAAGAATCTTGCAACTATACCTACTACATCTGCTATATCTGGCCTGATGTGAACAACATATTGTAGCTTTCCAATCATGGATCGGTAAAGTGTCTCATCAACAGATGCAGATTCATCATTCTTTGATAGTTTACAGTTGGTAGTCATAGGAGTACTTACTGGTTTTGAATCCTCCATTCCAAATTTCTTCAAGATTTCCTTTATGTACTTGGATTGAGTAATGAAAATCTCATTTTTCATTTGCAGTATTTGTAAACCTATAAAATACTTTATCTCACTGATTAATGACATCTCAAATTCTTTGCTCATTTCATTTCCAAAGTTCTTGCATAAAGAGTCATTTCCACAAAAGATAATATCATCAACAAATATGGTTGAGATTAGTATTCCATTTTCATCATTCTTCATGTACATATTGCTATTTTCACTTGTCCTTATATAACTAATCTTGATTAAATAAGAGTTCAATCTTTCATACCATGCTCTAGGTGCTTGTTTCAAACCATATAAAGCTTTGTTCAATTTACATACCTAATCTTTATTATTGTCTTCAATAAATCCTTCAGGTTGTTCAATAAAAACTTTTTCTTCTAATATATCATTCAGAAATGCAGATTTGACATCCATTTGATATACCTTGAAATTCTTGTAAGCAGCATATGCCAACAATGTTCTTACTCCTTCAAGTCTTGCCACAGGTGCAAAAGTCTCACCATAATCAATTCCTTCTTCTTGGGCATAACCTTTACAAACTAGTCTTGCTTTATTTCGAATGACCTCACCTTTTTCATTCAGCTTGTTTCTAAAAATCTACTTTATACCGATTACATTTTTGTCCTTCGGTCTTGAGATTAGTGTCCATGTGTCATTCTTCTTGATTTGATCAATCTCTTCTATCATAGCATTTATCCAATCTTCACTGTTAAATGCCTCTTTCACTATTCTCGGTTCAAAATCAGATATCAGACATGTGTTCTATTTCAGTTTGTTCCTTGTCATCACTGGATCATCCTTATCTCCTATAATCTGACTTGATGCATGATGTCTTCTAACATACTTGGCTAACACAGTCTCGGTAGGCTCTGTATGATCTTCTTCATCACTCAGTAATTGGATATTCTCTTCATTTCCTTCTGTAGTTTTCACGGTAGGACTTGTCGATTGAACATAGACAAATTCATCATAGTCTTCTGGTTCCTTGGAATTTCCTTCATCAATTTTCACATTTGCACTTTCTACTATTTTGTTAGATGATTTGATCAGGCATTTAAATGCTTTACTTCTAGAAGAATAACCAAGAAATGTTCCTTCTTCACTTTTCTGATCAAACTTGTCATTTCTATCATCCTTGTGTACATAACATCTACTTCCAAAGATTTTAAAATAACTTACATTAGGTTTCTTGTCATACCAGATTTCATATGGTGTCTTCAAAGTTCCTTTCTTCAGTTGTACTCGGTTCAGGGTGTAAACTATTGTGCTTATTGCTTCTCTCCAAAATGTTTGTGGCACTTTCTTTTCAATCATCAGGGTTCTGGCACAATCCACAATAGATCTATTTCTTCTCTCAGCTATTCCATTTTGTTGTGGAGTTTTCGGTGTAGAGACTTGTCTTTTAATACCATGATCATTGTAGAATAAGTTGAACTCATCAGATGTGAACTCTCCTCCTCTATCTGATCTAAGACATTTCAGTTGTCTTCCTGTTTCATTTTCAACTCTTGCCTTGTACCATTTAAACATTTGAAAATCTTCTGATTTTTCTTTTAAAAACATTACTGACATCATCCTTGAGTAATCATCCACAAATAATATGAAATATTTATCACAATAATAACTTTGAACTTTCATAGGACCACAAAGATCAATGTGCACAAGGTCTAAAATTCCCTTAGAAGTGTACGACTTACTTGTAAATCTTGATCTTGTCATTTTACCCATCTGGCATTTGTAGGATTTGAGAAATACAAATCCACAGAACCCAAAGGAACCTGCATGCAAGAAACCTGTCACAGAGAAAGAGAGAGAACGAATACAAGGGTTTTGGCTCTGACAAAGTGAAAAGATTTATTATCAGAGAAAAATGAATCAAGAGAATGACAATAATACAAGAGATCAATCCTTATAAAGGAGATCAACACCGAAAGGAAAACCTAACCCTAAGGTGAGAGCATTTAATAATTAAATATTAATTATTAAATGACTAATGTATGCATAAAGAGAAATCTTAAGAGGAGAGTAAAGTTAATTAATTACTTTTCTCTAACACCCCCCTTACGATGAGCTACAATGTAGCTACAAACAATGCAGAAGAAAGCAAAGGAACTACAATGCAAAAAAGGGTCCCGGCAACAAGGCTTGATCAGGTACCCTAATACAAGAAAATCTCTATGAAGCGGAGTAAAGGAGAAAACCCAGTGGGAAAAAACTCCTCTCCAAAAAGAGATAAAGAATCATGCTGAAAAGAAAACATGAAGGAAGGAAGGCCTCACTGAGACCCCCCAAGGACAACTTCCTTCACCCCAAGCATGGAGCACAACTGAAGATAGCACGGAGATGCCAAAGGTTTAGTGAAGATGTCTGCAACCTGCTCCTCTGTAGGAATGTACTCCAAGATGAGAGAACCATCTTGAATCAACTGCCTGATGAAGTGCATGTGGATTTCAATATGCTTTGTCCATTGATGCTCCACTGGGTTGTGAGAAATGTGAATGGCACTCTGATTGTCACACCAAAGAAGAGTGGGACAATTGGGAGGAAACCCAAACTTTGTCATCAACTGTCGAAGCCATAAAACCTCCTGACTGGCTAACACTGCTACACGATACTCAGCCTCTATAGATGATAATGCAATAGCAGACTACTTCTTGCAAGACCATGTAATAGGACTAGAACCAAGGCAAAAAATGAAGCCGGAAGTAGACTTCTGATCATTGACATCACTAGCCCAATCAGAGTCAGTGAAGCCAATGATGTGAGGGGATCCTGAAGTGTAGTGAATGCCATAATGAGTGGTGCCCCGAATGTACCTCAAAATACGTTTGGTTGCTTGCTAATGGCTCTCATGAGGATCATGGGAGAACCGAGAGACAAGGCCAACCGCAAAGGAAAGATCAGGATAAGAATGTGTTAGGTACAACAAACTGCCAACCAACTGCCTGTATAAAGTGGGGTCTACTGAAGGAGTAGAGCAAGTGGAAGACAAAACAATGCCTGACTGAAATGGAGTGGGGGCAGACTTGCAATCAAGCATGCCAAATTGTTGAAGCATATCAATAGCATACTTCTCCTGAAATATGGATATCCCATCCAAAGACTGAATAACCTGTAGACCCAGAAAGAAGTGCAAGAGACCAAGATCTGTCATCTCAAACTGCTCCATCAAAGCTCTCTGAACACTCTGAATCATGGAGGATGAGCTACTTGTAATGATGAGATCATCTACATATAGCACAAGAATCAAAAGATCACCCTCCTGACACTGAATATACACTGTGTGATCAGAATGACAGCAGGTGAAGTGAGAGGAAAGCAAAAAAGAGTCCATCTTCTCATACCAAGCCCAAGGGGCTTGTTTGAGACCATACAATGAATGTCGAAGTCTGCAAACCAAAGAAGTGTCCTGCACAAAACCCTGAGGCTACTCCATATAAATCTCCTCATGTAGGTCTACATGCAAGAAGGCACTCTTCACATCCATCTGAAACACTGTCCATCCTTGTGAAGTTACAAGTGAAAGTACTAGGCATATAGAATTCATCTTGGTGACAGGAGCAAAGGTCTCAGAGTAGTCAATACCCTCTACCTGAGAGAACCCCTTCGCAACAAGACAGGCCTTATACTTATCAATAGAACCATCTGCAGCATACTTGGTACGATACACCCACTTGCACCGAACCAACTTTCTTCCCGTAGGAAGAGGACAAAGATCCCAAGTATGATTCTTCATCAAAGAAGAATACTCCTCATCCATGGCCCTATCCCACTCAAGGTGCCCTGTCGCCTTTGAAAACTTTTGAGGATCATCTGAAATGGCATGACTCAAAAGACTAGAACCAGATGTCTGAGCACGAGTGCGATGAGTATTTGAAGGATCACCTACCAAAGAACCAGCTACATCTACAGTATCACGTGCCCACTTCGGCAAAGACAGAGCAACTGGTGGTGGTGGAGAAGGTGGATCATCATCTACATCATCCTCAAGAGATAAGTAATCCTCAAGAGATGAAGAGGAAGGAGTAGGCAATGAGGGAGAAGCTGGTGATGGAGAATCCATCTGAGGATAGAGCTCATCAAATTGGACATCCCGCCGAAATAGGATCTCTCTGGAATCAGGATCAAACAACCTATATGCCTTAACATCCTCATAGCAACCAACAAATATGAGTGGTCAACTCTTCCTCTCCATGGCTTTCCACTGAGCATCAGGAATAAATGCCCAAGCCTCACTACCAAAAACTCAGAATGTAGAAACATCAAGCTTGACATGGGTCCAAGCCTCCTCAGGAGTCATATGTCACAATGCCTTATGAGGCATCCGATTCTGAATATAATTGGCACAATTGACTGCCTCAGCCCAAAATGAAGAACTCATAGCTCGAGACTATATCATACAATTTGCCATCTCCCGTAAGGTTCTGTTCTTTCTCTCAGCAACACCATTTTGCTGAGGGGTGTAAGAAACTGTAAACTGATGCTTTAAACCATGCTCAGTGCAAAAATCTCTGAAAGCCTGATTTACATACTCCCACCCATTATCTGTGCATATCCTCCTGATAGAAAGTCCAGATTGCTTCTCCACAAATGTCTTAAAAATCCTGAAGGAGTCAAAGACATCCGACTTGTACTTAAGAAAGTACACCCATGTACGTCTGGAGAAGTCATCAATAAAAGTGAGCACATAACGGGCCCTTGAAAAGGAAAGTCAGAAAGGACATAAGATCACTGTGTACCAACTCTAGGGCTGCCCTAGCATGAGAGGCTCGACCCTTAGGAAAAGGATCTCGATGATGTTTGCCAAGGACACAACCATGACATACATCATCCATACAAGAAATCTGTGGAAGCCCAATCACAAGTGCCTGTGTACTCATCTGCTATAGATATCTGTAATTGACATGGCCAAAACGCTCATGCCAAAGCCTGCTCACTAAATCTGCATGTGCTATAAGAGAGGAACCAATAGTGTCTGAACTCTCAAAGCCATCAAAACTATATAAGTGAGATGCAAAATCCACACTCCCAGTAGCCACAACCAAGTTAAGATCATGAAGATCTCAAATAACCACATCATGAGGTGAGAACTCAACTGTCTTACCAGAGCCAAAGTGGCAAATCTGATAAACGGATAGAAGGTTTGTCGAAATGTCAGGAACCAAAAGCACATCCTGAAGACAACCACCATCCAATGAACAGTACCAGAACCCTGAACGGAAAGTTGTGCTGAGTCACCAACTGCAATATGTCTAGTGCCTGTAGGAGCAAGAGCGGTGACCAAATCCTCTGTGTGTGTCATATGGTGAGAGGCACCAGAATCTAGAATCCAAGTGGATGCGGAGGACAATGCTCGTACAGAAAGAGCATGTCCTTTCCCTGTGGGCTATGAAGGAGGCTGAGGTGCACTGATATTATGTTGTTGCATGGCTTCCTCTAAAGTCTCTAAACATTTCCAACACCTGGAAACGGGATGTCCTTCCTTGCCACAAAAACTGCAAGGATCACCAGAGTGCTTCTTAGTCTTGGAGGAAGACTCACCAGACTTTGAAGATTTGCCCTTTTTAGAATTGAACTGTGGTTTTGAATCAGACTTAGGTGGTGGCTTGGAGGGATTCTCACTAGCCTCTAAATCTTTCTTAGGCTTCAGTTTCTGCCTCTGTTTTCCTTTGGAAGACTTGGCTACCAATGCTTGGTTCTGTGAACCTGAAAATGAATCCAACTGCTTAAGCTTAGCTTGCTCATGAGTCAGACGATCACAAAAGACCTCAAAAGAAGGCATGACATGTCGAGCACCCAAGGCATCCATGGTGGAATAGAAGGTCGAAGAGAGGATCTGAAATGGACCCCGAAGCTTGGAGAGGATCAGGAAAATGCACTCTGTATCAGTCTTAGTCTTACCACAGCCCTGCAAGATAGATCTTTGCTATTTGAACTTCATTAGAAAGTCCTCAATAGAGGGAAACGAATTAGGTACCAAGGAAGTTAACTCTGCCTCAAGCTGCAAAGCTTTGAACTCGTTGACAATACCAAAAAGTCCTTCAAACTTGGTCCAAATGGCTCGAGGAGTGAGACAACCCTCAAGATGAAACTGGAGACTGTCAAAAATGTGTAAAGCCATCAATCCCATAGCCTGATCCATATTGTTCCTGTGCTGCATAACCTCAAAAGGACATGTCAACTGAGGTTGAATCTCATCCAAATAGGACCATAACCCTCGATACTGGAGAAGAGTCATCATGCAACCCTTCCAAGTGTGGTAATTATGCGGTGTGAGAGAGTCAATAGGTTTGTCGGCCATCCTGTGAACTGTGCCTCAACTACTCTGAATTTTTTAATTATTATTAAGTGGTCTTTCAAAACTAGATAGAAGATGCAGAAGGGGTTTGATTGTTTTGTATTGGTGTTTTTATATTCTGATTTTCTGATGTAAATAACAGAAAGAAAGATAAACACCCCCCCACAATGCAAAAAAAAACTAATCCCCAGTACAAACTGAAAGCCTGAAAATGATAGAAAGCAGTAACTGGTTGAGACAAAATTATGAGCACCTAAATAATTTACTGATGAAATAGACTATAGAACTGGAAAGAGCATAGAACCACCTTTTCGACGCCTATTCACTTTCGAAAAACGGAGCAAAAACGAGCAAGTTATGCCCCTCGGAGTGCAAAAAAGGTCATTGGACTTTGACTATGAAAAAATGCAATCAAACTAGAGAAATATGAAAAAATTCCTACACCATTAGAACAGGCTCGGAGTCATCTTTCCAACGCCTATTCATTTTTGAAAAACGGAGATCGGACGCCCAATTATGTAAAACAGCTCCAAAAAGACCCAAATGGACCCTTAGAGCCCTCAAGGGCTTAAAAAAATAAAAAACTACATTTTTTTTAAAATATTTTTTTTGATTTTTTTGTTGGGTGTGCCTTGAACTACGTGCCCTGGGGCCGTACGGCCTTGGGGCAAAATTTTTTTGCCTTCTGGAGCAACGGTGTTCAAATCGGATGAATTTTATATGAAAATAGGGGTTTTTGGGTGCTACGAGCTCAACAGTGTGGTCCGTTTGGGCTCAAAGTGCACTGAAAAAAAACACCCCCTATTTCAAAATAAAAACAGAAGACAAAAATAGATCTGATGCAACCAAAACCTAGATCTCAAGATCTTTCAAAAATCTGAACAAGCTGCAGCAGATATGGCTCTGATACCATGTAGGATTTAAGAAATACAAATCCATAGAACCCAAAGGAACCTGCATGCAAGAAACCTATCACAGAGAAAGAGAGAGAACGAATACAAGGGTTTTGACTCTGACAAAGTGAAAATATTTATTATCAAAGAAAAATGAATCAAGAGAATGACAATAATACAAGAGATCAATCCTTATAAAGGAGATCAACACCGAAAGGAAAACCTAACCCTAAGGTGAGAGCATTTAATAATTAAATATTAATTATTAAATGACTAATGTATGCATAAAGAGAAATCTTAAGAGGAGAGTAAAGTTAATTAATTACTTTGCTCTAACAGCATCCTCAACACATAGTATTCTCAGGCTTTTCCAAACTCGGTAGACCTCTTACTTGGTGCTTCTTGCTTATTTTGATTAGATTATCAAAATTTACATGACAAAACCTTTTATGCCATAACCAGGTATCATCTATCTTTGCATACATACACTTGTTCCGAGTTGAGTCAAGATGAAATGTATTACCTTTTGTTTGTGTCCCGATAGCAGCTAACTTTCCATGCTTGTCATGAACTTTGACAATTCCTTTCTGAAATTCTATTCGATATCCTGTATTGTTTAGCTATGCTACACTCAACAAATTGTATTTCAAACCTTCAGCCCAATAAACATCATTGCATCTTGTATTGTCAAGAAGTGTTATAGATCCTTTACCTTTTACCAGACATGGTGCATCATTACCAAATCTTACATAACCTCCAGCATAGTCTTCTAACCTAACAAACTTGTGTTTAGCACTTGTCATGTGATGTGAGAATCCACTATCTATGATCCAAGAATCATTAGTATTGATGTGAGATATTAGGGCTCTTTCTTCATACCTTTATTCATTTGATCCATCTTTGATGGCCACATAAACTACTTCCTTTGTATCAGTTTCATCTAATTTATCATCATTGGATTCATCATCGGCTATTAAGCATGACTTTCTATCTCTTCTTCTGAAGTCGCAGTGTTCTCTGTAATGATTATCTTTTTGTCTATCATCTCGGTAATCTCTCTTTTCAGTAGAATCTTTGTCAGGATAGTTAGAAGCAATATGTCCTATCTTATCACAATTGAAACATTTCAAAGGTAGTTTTCCTTTATACTTACCTTTGCCTCTCAGTAACCTTTTTGGCTAATAGTGCTTCAAACTCTTCTTGCTTTCTGATTTCTTCATACAGTTTGTGTACTTCCTCCATGTTTTTGCAAAATCTTTCACTTGCTCCACTATGATCCCCTTTAGTTTACTTACTCATTCTATCATTCTAATCATCAGATTCACCAATATGAAAATAACGAAATGCAGATTAAACTTTATTTACCAATGACCCACTGTTATCAAAGTTACTTAACTCAAATGCATGTAGCTTACCAATAGTAGCATCTAAAGAAACTAGCATATTGGGTACAAACCTTAATTCATTGATTGCAGATACTTGGATTGCATAAGCTGGTAGAAGGGTTCTTAATAAATTTCTTGTTATATCCTTTTCTTCAATAGTTCCACCTGCTCCTTTGATTTGATTGACAATCTCCTTTAGTCTTGTACTGTACTGGGTTATGTTCTCACCTTCATTCATCCTCATAGATTCAAGTTGTCCTCTTAGACTATCCACTTTTTCTCTTTGAAAATGCTCATCTCCACCATACATAGATATGAGCTTGTCCTACATTGCCTTTGCATCATTGTAGCCTTCTAGATCATTAAACTCTGAATCGGTCAATGCAGATGTTATTTCAATCATTGTTTGAATATGTTCTTGCTTTGCCTTTATCTCTTCCATTGTCAATGGATAGGTTCTCAATGTAATGAAATCATTTTCCTGATAATATACAACATATTCTCCAACTCCTGATAGGTGCAGCTTCATCCTTTTCTGCCATGTAGAGAAACTTGACTTGTTCAGCTTCGGTGCATCCCTCTTATACATCTTTGGATCTTTGCCTCAAGTACCTTTAAACTTTTTCTTCCAGAGTCCAAAGCTTTGATACCAATTGATAGTTCTGATACTTAATGTAAGTACAGATCCAATAGCTAACAAGATGAGAGGGGGGGTGAATCATACAAACTTAATCTTCCATAAAAACAACAGATTCAACCTTGGTAACATATACTTCAGTAATATAACCAAAACTGCTAAACATGCAAACTCAAAAGCATATAAACATCATAAAACTAGATTTAACGTGGAAACCCAAATAGGGAAAAACTACTGTGGGATTTTGGACCCACTAAGAAATATACTCTTCTAGAGTATGCTCAGTTAAAAGCAAATCCTATTAAAGATTACAAACACATTGCTAGATGTGACCCGGTTAAGGGATTTCCCTCAGACCTATTAGGATCTTCACCTTGTTAGAAGTGACCTTGTTAAAGGATTTCAAACACTCAATCAGAATGTCACCTTGCTAGAGGTTTTTACAAATAAGATTGTTAAGTCCACTCAGTTAAGAGATTTTCTTTCACTTTACAAAATAACAGTAATAAAATCTATTTGCAACTTCACATCTAAAATGCTAAAGAAGATTCTCATTTTCTTGATACAATAGGACTTATCTTATCCATCTGCTGGGCTCTATACTCTATTATTTAAACAGGTCTTCAAGCTTCTATGCTTGGTAATCACTATGTAGCATCCCTGTGCATACACTTGCTCGCATCCATTGTTTATCAGCAGTTCATTATTTATAAACAATTTGCTAACCACTTAATCTCATTGATCACATTTCCCATGATCAATCATAGCCATCAAATCTTCAAACTTTGACCAGGTTCAATGTATCATTCGATCTGAAAAACATTTTACCCCACCTTGGAACTTGCATACATTTCTTGGAACTTGTGCTAGGGTATTGCAGTTCAATCTGAGTTGTAGATCTTCTTGCCGATTTTCCTTTTCCATAGATTCTTTAACAAACTTCATGCACGACATACCAATCATTCAATTATAGCTAGCTCATCAGCTTCCTCCATTAAATAATGCTTTTATTCATTCAATGCTTGCTGTTATGACTCGGTTGCAACTCGGTAAATACTAAACTTCACTCGGTAGACATTCTGCCTTCATTAACCAATAGCGATAACCTTAGGGTTTACCGACTAGGTTCCTTAGGGTTTACCGACTAGGTTCTTTGCTCGGTAACATGGTATAGTATTAACCTTACAATCAATAACATATGTAGGATATCAAAACAATCTAAAAATCATGATCTCATCATTGTCTAACTCGGTAATAGTTGCCCATTGAATAACTTATTTCTCCCCTTATTCATCACATTCTTTTTGTGTCTTTTACCGACATCTTTATACTCATCAAATCATACTTTTTAAGATATGGTAACATCATACTGAATTAGAAAATCAATTTCTTGACATCAATGACAAAATAATAATATTAAGATAGTAAACATCCTTAATCAGTTATATCCATAATCATCAACAACCTTCTCAATATCCTTATTGAAATACCAACAATCTCTCCTTGTCTGTTGTAATGCCAACACGAATGTCCAAGAAATCAGATTTTTCAGATTACTAACATGCGTGTGCAGGATGGCATTTAAGGCAAATTTTATGCATTTTATCATCTAGCTAATTAAAATTCTTCATTTTGGAAGTAATATATCATATCTTGTTCATCTAGTTTAACTAAGAGGATGAATTGATAGTATGCAACTTGCATTTTTTGTATTTTCTCTAAAATAGTTGCACATAGACTTTTAAAAGGGCTAAAATGAACACCATGCTTGTTGGAGCAACATCTCTAAATAGGATTTAGCCAACAATTGCTTTGAAAAGGTTAGAAAGAACACTTGTATTCCATGTCTCAAAAGTGGTAGGTATATGCTCTCCCCTTAATTGGGTGACCAAAAAACCAAACCCACTCTTTTACGCTTTCTTTACTTTCAAGCAATTAAATCCTTTTAGAGGGCCTGCCTTCCCAAGCTGCCTTGAGGGGGCCAGTGAAAGGGGAAGGACCTAAAGTGGAAATGAGCTAATACTGAGTCCTTCCAATCCACTATAAATAAATCATGTTTGTGACGAAAGTCCCAAACAACATGTGATGATAAGTTCATACCGACACTATGTTTCCCCATAAACCCTATGGAGCATAACCTCTATAGGTTGGGAACCTTCTATATTTACAGAGCTGAAAGTGCCACACATATGGCCACATGACTGGAAGCCTTTATTATTAGCCACTTGTACTAGTTGCCAAAATCCTTCTAGTTGTTGGCGCAGGAGGTCGGACCTTTGAAGCGGCTCACATACATATGGTTCCTAGTAGAGATATAAAGTTTTCCATGGGGACATTTCATGGAAATTGGTGCTTGGCTGCCCCAAAGAAGTGAGTGCCGAGGGTGGAGCCAGTGGGGTCAAGCATCTAAACATCCACTTTGAATAGCATAGCCTCAGGGGAAACTCCATGTGAGATTCAACAACTATTGTCTCAGCCTGCCATAAGGATTGTACTTGCTTGTGCATTTTGTTTATTAAACATTGTGTCTTCTATGTCTATAACATGTTCCGAATGGTCAAAAATTGAAGAAAATTATCATCTACGAGTGAGCAAAAATCCAACAAATTTCTGAAAAAGTTTGATCAAAAGGGTAATACAAAATCTTTCCAACACTTGAAACACCAGATCAAAATCAAAGTGTCAAAACATCAATGTCAAAATAATTCTTGAAGTAGGTTTGTCTCTAAACCATCATGTATTTTCAAACTAGCTCAAACAACTAGGTTGCTAATCCAATAGGTTATACTCAAAAGGTTTTGTAAACATCAACATTTAACAAGCTATCGATTCAACCATCTTAAGTGCAAAAATCAACATCTTTGTCAAGTTTCTCACCAAGATAATCGAATCCTCTATCACGAAGCTTGATCAAATCTATACTAGGTTCCTAATCTTGGATATATCTTTCCTATTTTGAACCTAGGTTATATCAAAACCAAAATCACACCAACTTTGGAATCAAACAAACTTGTGAATTGTCAAATGCTTATATGACTTTTAAGTATCACCTTAAGAAAAGAAAACCCAATTATAAAGCTACTCAGAAAACGATAAGATTCTTGTATATCAATCACAAGATCTTATTGAAACATAGGACATTCTTACACCATTTTCGTCACTACTTACGTGGTTGTGGTACAAAATTTGACGATGAAACTTTACAAAGATGTGCCTTTCAATAAAGAGACGATTTATCCCAACGAACAAACAATAGTGGTAAGATCAACAAATCATATCTTCCTAAACCAATAATCACCTATTGACTTTGTCCTTTGAAACTTTCAACAACTTTGAAATAAACACATGCCAGTTTGGACTAGAGCCCAACACGAACAACTTAGAAAACAACAACAAATGGAGGAAGAAGATACTCTTGTATTCTACACTTTTGGATTTACCATTGTTGACGAAGAAGTAGTCAATAACACCATTAGAGACCTTGAGCAAGATTTCAAATTTGATAGGCTAATGGAAAAATTATTGGCAAAACAAAAAGAAAAATATCTCTTGATGTTGGCAAAATCTGGAGCTAAACTACCACAAGACTTTAACATGGAAAGATTGAAACAAGATGCAGAGACAAGTAACACCCAAAACATAGATGAGAAAAATAATGAAGATGTGAACAAAGAAAGTAATGAAGAAACAACGAAGGAAAGGGATGATAAAAGAAAAGAGCGTAGTGACAAAAAGACTCACAAAGAAACAAGGAGAAACTATGTAGATAATCCCTTATCAAACCTTACTCAACAAATACAAACTCTTCAACAACAGATACAAGACATGTAAAATGGGACAAGCTCCAAGAAATATTCATTAGAAGATATATGCCCATATCCTTTTGATAAAAATTTGAATATGATACCATTTCCGCAACATTGCGAGATTCCTAAATATGACAAATACGATGGAAAATATGATCCTCAAGATCACATTAGGGAGTTTTGTGCTATGAGCATGGAATTTGCACATGATGAAACTTTATGCGTCTTTTTCCTAGGAGTTTAAATGGATAATCAATGGAGTGGTTTTCAAGATTACCATCCGGAATCAAATTCTTTGAAGAACTTGTGAATAGGTTTATTTCACAATATTCCTACAATATAAGGAATGAAATAACAATGCTAGATATTTGCAATGTTAAATAAAAGAATGGTGAATCCTTTATGATTTTGTTACAAAGATGGAAAAGCATGTTTAATAGGTATCCTCGAGATGTACCTGATCAAGAAAAAATGGACATATTCATTGATAATCTTATCAGTGAAATGAGTTATTGACTAAGGATGCAATGTCCTCCCTCTTTTTCCAAAATGATCGAGAATGGTCTAAAAATAGAGAACGCAATGGTAAAGAAAGGAGAACTAAAACTTTACAATAATTCATACAACAACAACAACAAAAACAACAACAACAATGACAAACCCAAGTTCTAGTCAAAGAATAGGAATGTCAGCAATGAAGGGAATGACGATAATAGTAATACAAAACAACAACAACCAATTTTCAATCTATCAAGTCAAAACCCAAGCAATAACAATCAAGAAAACAACAAAGCTAAGTCCTTTTTCTCCAATCCTCGAAGAAAATTCACAAACATTGGAGAATCTTTAGAATCAGCTCTAAAAATTTTACTTGCTAATAAATTGATTGTTTTGCCAGAAACAAGAAATTATGAACCACCAGTCAAGCCCAATTGGTGGAATGACATTCATTTTTGCAACTATCATCAGAATAAAGGACACCTAACAAATGATTGTCAGAGATTGAAACACCTTATCCAAGATCTAATCGATAATGGAACCATTACAATGGATAGCCATAAAATGAACGAATCACACTTGGCTTTCAAAACTCCACTTCCAAATTATGACAAAGGCGAATCATCCCAATTAAAAGATGACAAAGGAAAAACCAAAGTGAATTACACTTATACATACGATGATGTGGTAAATGTAATCATTGTTAACAAAAATTCATCTTTAGAACCAATCAATGTTATCATGAGAAGCAAAGCAAAGGTTACCTTTCCAGGTGTAGCAAAAGATCCAACACCCAATCCACAACAATACAATTTAGTAGAGCAATTATAGTGAATAACTGCTCAAATATCAATTCTAGAACTTCTCAAGATTTCGCTTTATTGGAAATAACAGTTTCAAAACATTTGGATGTAGATTAGTTCCAAAACATGGTAGGACACCTTATAGCTCCTCATTGCTTGTCATTTTTAGAAAATGATGATGCATCCTTACAACATCCTCACAATGCTCCCTTACATGTTGAAGTCTCCATAAATAAAACTCATGTCAAACATGTGCTCATAGATGGAGGAGCTGGGTTAAACATTTGTGCGTTAAGTTTGATAAAAGCTTTGGGATATTCAGAGAATGTAGTAGATCCAAAAAAGAAAATAACTATCAAAGCTTATGATGAAGTAGAGCATTCTTCTAAAGGAATTGTTGTGCTACCAATAAGGATAGGACCTGTGGGAAAAGATACATTGTGTTAGGTTTTAGATTTGAACCTCTCTTACAACATTCTTCTAGGAAGGTCATGGATTCACAAGATGCAAGCAATTCCTTCTACATATCATCAATGTGTAAAATTTCCTCATGAAGGAAAAGAGATCACTATAATTACAGACTCTAGTCAATATTGCAATAATTTGAAACCCGCATAAGATACAAGGGTTCCACATAACAGAGAATTAGTATATCCTACCAAAGGCAAAGTTATGGGAAACTTTTGAAGAAAAGCTCAAGTTAAATGATGAAGGAATGGGAAAGTATTCTTTGCAAAATTTTCCACTTTCCCCTAAGTCATATGGGAAACCTATAGATATTCAATCAAAGGCATTATGAAAATCAAAATATATGTTTAAAGGAACCTTTGTTAGTGTTGTAACTCTTGAAGAAGAAAATGAAGACAAAGACATTCTTGGTTGGTTGTATAAGGATGAAGATAAAACTACAGCAACAACAACAAAAGTCAATATTCCCATAAAACAATATGGCAAAGGATATGAAATTATGCAAAAGATGGGACATGAAGGAAAAGGACCAATTGGTAAGAAACATCAAGGTATTTTGGAACCCATTTTTCCACACTTACAATCCATAGAAGATGAATCTGAGCTAGGATATCTGAACTCTAATCAAAAGCAACATAATCATCAACAACAAAAATGAAGAAAGAAATCAGTTTCTAAAGAAGAAATTTGGCAAGAAAAGTTGCATCAAGCGGCCGAAACGGTAACCAATAAGAAAAAGAAGCAAGAAGAACATGAAAAGAAAGAAGAAGAGACTACCATCAAAGGTGAAGAAAAATCTTGTCAATAAGTTTTGAAAATACAAATAAAGGCAAAATCCGAACAAGATATTCCAGGAGCAGTAAAAATAGAGATGGCAGAAATCAAGGAACTTTTTGCACCACATGACATTCCAGTATGGTATAGTGGAGTAATCTTAGATTAGGATTCAGAGACAGATTCCAATAAATATGAATAGAGTCTAGATACCTTATCCACTACATCAAGCAAGGAACACAATTGTGTGGGGGAAAAAGCAAGACTAGGTTATCATGCCCTAATCCTACCTCTTGTCACACATTACGGAATACGAAAGAGCCTAGAGTTATCGTACAATTAGCTACTTCTTTTTGTGAAAGAGAGAGCCATGGGCTACCTATTAGGGTTTCTATTCCTTTGTTGTAATTGAAAGGTAAGACTATGCAAGTCCAATTCCTAACCCTAAAATGTAAGTATGAACTAACAACAAGATTGCAGAATTGAACTTAGACAATGGAAAGCTGTAAACACAAGGATAAAACAAGAATGCAAATGCGTACCTGGAGTCAAAATCAGACTGAAAATGTTCGAGATGGGGGCACGGGCACCACTGTCCCGATTCTACACCTGAAACTGCACCAGAAACTGCTGTTTTGCACTCTGGAACACTGTCGGAAACTATCAAAAATACTGTCTATCCGGAGGACTAGGGTGCCCAGCGCCTCTGTCCCAGGGACCAAGGCACCCAGCACCCCTGTCCTGGCAGGAACAGGGCATCCAGCACCCTTGTCCCAGTCTTTTGCTCTGTAATTTGATGCAGAGTGCTGTCTCGACCTGTTCTCTCCGGATCTGTATCCTGCGGCGTCGTCCGAGTCCCGAAACCTGCACTTATATCTGAAAAAGGGTGTATGGGCGGCTATATAGGGTTTTGCCTTAGTCAAACCCCCGCTTCGGTGATTTCCACCTCCATGAATAGCCAAGTTGTTTTGTAAAATGTATTGTGTGTGCAGACCTAGTGTGTGTGCAAGGTCCTAAAATGCAAGAAAGCAAACTAGAGCAACCTAGAAAGTAAACCCTAATTGCTTGTAAATGATAATGTAAATGCTCTAAATCAAGATGCAAAGTGATCTAAAGCATGAATAAATGGGATATTGAAGCTTATGCAAAGACATGAAAACAACATGAAATCATACCCAACCCTCAAGGGAGAGGTACAAGCCAATCTTCAGTCGGTAATCTCCTATTGTTCTTCAATGTCTTCCAAGCCCTAAATGGATGAATGGAATTGATAAATGCTTGATAGAGGGATGTTGTAAGGTGTTGAATTCTTCAAAGATCTGCTCTTTCGCTGCATATGAGGTTCCTGGAAACAAAAATCTGATCCTTTCAAATGAAGAAAGAGAGCTCTTATGTATGAAACCCTAGGTCGCAATTTCGTCTTTTGGCCGACCTAGAGATTGAATATCCCGCCAATTTCTTGGGGTTAAGCTTTCTTTTATGATTGGATCGCGCTCCTAAAATTTTGAGAAAAATGTCCAGGACCATGTGCACTCCAGGCGCCATGGTCTCGATAACTTTTCACCAAACTTTCAGGGCCATCAGATATGATGATTTTAGAGAGAATCCCGAAGTTACAGGTGATTTCGAGATGTTTTGACCCCTGAAATCAAGCCCCCAAGTTCGAAATAGGACTTAATTAGGGTTTTTGATCAGATGATGTATTGGAGGAATAAAATGAAAAGGGGCACACTTTAACGAAAGGGCCCGACTTTATGATGTGAAGGATGATGAAATATGACCTTTAGACCTAATTAATTTGATTAATTAAGTGCTAAAGGAGCAATGCAATGCAAAATGTAAAATGCACTAAGGCAGGTGCTAAACTAGGTGTGAAATTGTACCACCCTAGCAAGTGCATACAATTTACGACGCTACATTTAGCCCCCACTTTAGCGGTCATATGAGTACTACGTGCATATGCAAGCTAAAGTACAGAAAAGTAAACATCATTTGAAAAAGGATATATCCATAAGTTGTCGGACGAAGCCC
This sequence comes from Cryptomeria japonica, assembly GCF_030272615.1. Classification (NCBI taxonomy): domain Eukaryota; kingdom Viridiplantae; phylum Streptophyta; class Pinopsida; order Cupressales; family Cupressaceae; genus Cryptomeria; species Cryptomeria japonica. Next base: position 480,618,983 of record NC_081406.1, on the reverse strand, counting down.
CCAGCGATATCTGCAGTACACAGTTAGGAACCGCACCCTACAAAACACATGTTAGATCACAAAATCACCTAATGCTTACTAAAGAAAGTGATGAAATTTGTGAGTAGCTATATACCCCCCCCTATTTCGACTTGCTTATTAGGGAGGTGAAATAGGGTAGCATGTTTACTTGCGACAAATTGTATAAGAGAGCATTGATGAGGGACGTTCACTAAATAGGCTTCATCAGAGCACTTTTTGGAACATCCTGAGAGTAGGGGAATGAAAATATGATTCCTACGCAACAAACGGTTCAAAAATCACATCTCCCAAACTCAAGTTATGATGAAATGAGTGACAGAGGAAAATTAGGGTTTGAAAGGTAAAGATAAAGAAATGAAAGTATATACCTTGAAAGAGACATTTGCATTTGTCACTTTGTTGTTTTCTGAATACTGTTCATTGCAGCAGAGCCCACATAGCCATCATCATGCCTTCACGATGACCGGAGCTTCCCATGAGGGTTGAGATCCTGTGCCAGGCCGTGATTGACGATGAGCCACTGGACAAGGTGAGTTGACTGAACATTTGACTTTTGATTTTCCGCATTTTGACTTTTCTATGATCGTTTGCGGGCCCTGAAGGCTGACCTAAGCCCCACCCAGGCCGCCATGGTCCCCCCAGGGCGCCATGGTCCCTGTGGGGTGCCCTAGTCCCCCCAGGGCGCCATGGTCCCTGTGGGGTGCCCTGGTCCCCCCAGGGCGCCATGGTCCCTGACAGGGCGCCATGGTCCCCTCAGGGCGCCATGGTCCCTGACAGGGCGCCATGGTCCCAACCAGGGCGCCATGGTCCTTGACAGGGCACCATGGTCCCAATCAAGGCTTGGCATACGATGTTCGACAGTTTGCATGAGCGATTTTGATGATCGAGTACTGATTACGGTTATGTTTTTGTGTTGCAGGGCCTTCCGTACATGAGAGAGCATACAGCGGGACATATTATTCGCAATTTGCGAGATTAGATTCCGCGGCTGACTCAGGCAAAGAGAGACACATTATCGATCGTGGGATTATGGTATGTGATCCTCATGCCAGCCATTCGGTTCCATCCTGCAATGCTGATGGCATTGATGGAGCGATGGGATCCTGACACATGCACATTTCATCTTCCAGTAGGGGAGCTGATGGTTACACTCGAGGATGTGTACCGTATACTTTGTCTTCCTATCAGAGGAGCGACTGTTACATACGCGACCAATCGGTCAGTGGAGGATCATAAGAGGGAGCAGGTATATTGCATAGGGAGAGTCATGCCGAGCGAGATGAGAGGTTGCATCATGGTCAGCTGGCTCCTACATCCTACAGGGGAGGTACCCCTTCTGAGACGCCTTATGATCGCCATCATAGCACTAGTCGTCTGCCCTAATGGGCGAGGCACACACATGCATGGGGGTCTCACATGGTGCATCAGAGTGAAGGAGAGACACAGGAGAGTGTATGCTTGGGGTCGGAGTATGCTTGCACATCTCTATCACGACCTTGAGGAGTATGTATTTGGACAGGGTTACAGTTTGATGACATGCACACTTCTGCAGGTATGGATTTTAGAGCACTTCACATGCACCAGGCCTGTTGGCTTTCCGCTGAGTACGGCTAGCGAGCGACCTAGGGTGTTTTCTTATCCACTTACCAGCGAGTGGAGATTTGGAGATCTGTTATATTGGAGAGTGATTTTTGATAGACTGACAGCTGAGGTGACAGTGTGGAGACCTTACCTGCGGATGCACAGATGGGATGGGATGGAGAGACAGTTAGCATGCTTATAGAGGAACCGCCTACTGCAGGGACGATATTCACACATCATAGTCCCTTTCTAATTTGACCGAGTACGGAGGCAGTTCGAGCTAGAGCAGTGTGTTCCAGCCGATGTGCCCATCTATACTCGACACTCACAGGTCCTTCCCAGACCTAGAGCAGTAGCGAGACCGATGATAGATGACATCGAGACTACAGATATAGAGGGATCTGATCAGGATGTAGTCACTGATTATTCTGCAGAGCCTGGAGCATAGCGCAGGTATGTCTCATAGTTTATGAGATCATATCTAGGTCCTATCTTTCCACTGGATCACCCGATAGGCCATCTAGGCCCATGGAGACATGGAGACCAAGATGAGGACCAGGGATCCAGGTCAGAGGAGCTAGAGGAGGGAGGGGGTCATGAGGAGGTGGGAGATCCTGATCCACCTACAGGAAATCAACCCAGTGCCGAGGAGGAGGAGGACACAGATAGAGATGAGGACGAGGAGGAGAGAACTGATGATGAGGAGAACGAGGATGCAGATGAGGATGAGGATGCAGATGAGGATAGAGATGATGAGGAGGAGTCAGATGCAGCTCCTCACCATTCAGGGGATGATACCATAGCTCTGGATCCTCCTCTTATTCTCCAATAGGGGGAACATGAGGCGATACGGAGACCTGTTCCTAGTACCGTCCAGCCTACACCCATCGTGCATAGATTAGTCGAGCGAGGGGAGCCTAGTAGATCCCAATCACAGATGCTACCGTATCATGATCCCTACTGGCATGAGGGAGACCCAGGTATAGTAGGTTTAAATTGATTATTAATGTTTTGATGATATAGAATGGTACTAATACAAAAATCTATTCTACTACCATAGCTAATGTGCAGGAGTGGTGTTCCCTGATTCAGGAGGCAGTGACAGACATTTCCACGATAGCACAGATCCCCAGTTCCTCACAGATTGCCTATAGGCCTTAGGGGAACACGGGTCAGCATGAGGACTTGTTTTCCCCATTCCGAGTTCAGGTAGACATATGGAGGGAGAGAGAGAGAGTCCTATCAGAGGACCTTCAGTGGATGCGGTGAGATCTAGCAGCAGCTCAGGCCGAGGCTACCACCTATCGCACGATCCTTATGGATAGGGATCGTAGGAGTTCCTCTCGGAGTCACTCACGGTCTGTATCGCGCTACACACCCATGGGTCCACCTTCACGGCCAGATCAGGAGGGAGCGTCCAGTCGACACTCTCCAGCCACTAGTCCTAGGGATAGGAGATGATTTTATGATGTAGGAGAGGTCACATTTTGGATGTATAGTGACCTATATTTGTATACGATCCACATATATATATGTATATATACATGCTTCTCTTTTGTCTCAAATGTGTTATCTTTAATGCTTAAAACAATGTATATTTTGCTTTGATTAAATCTAATACATTTGGTAAATGTACATGTATGTTCAGAATTTAATTTCCATGCGATTGATTTCTCAATGCACCATGATTAAATTGATACATGTGTGACTTAATTTAATCAAGTACTACATTGATGATAGGGAAGAAATATGCATTAAGTCTAAGAATCATATAACTAACGTGATTTAATTTTGAACTTAAACACAACATGATACGATTCTACTTAACACATAAAGACACTGTATAATATGCTAGCATAATGGAAATGTAAATCTTTTACAACTTACATAAATGAATTCAAGACAAACTATGAAGTAAGGAAACACGCTTGTCAAGAACGAAGCAATATAGATTAAACATCATAACATTTAATTCTATTTTGCTCTAATTAGGAGATACTAACATATTACCCAATGTTGAAGAACTGAAAAGAAGATAAATAAGGAATGAAGAATTAAGCATAATATCTACGCAAGTGCATAGCATTTATAGGTTCTTTAAGAGGCGTACCGTCTACATCCGCTATTTTGTAAGCACCTAATCCATAATCCTCAATAACGATATATGGTCCAAGCCAATTAGGACTAACTTTTCCCTTTTTTGCAGGTAAGGCATTCACATTGCGTTGATTCTCATAAAGGACTAAGTCACCTACTGAGAAGGAACGTTGAATAACCTTATCATTATAGCTTCGTTGTAGAGTTTTGTGATACGCTTGAATATGCTCAAGAGCGTTTATACGCTGTTCATCAAGCATCTCAAGCTGTTGAAGTCGTTGTTCTCTATAAGAGTCACCATGTACTATACCTTTGAGAGAAATCCTAAGTGATGGAATCTCTAGCTCTAAAGGCATAATAGCATCAGCACCATAAACAAGATTATAAGGAGAAGTTCCCGTAGCAATTCGCACACTCGTTCGGTAGGCCCAAAGAGCATAGATTAGCTGGTTACTCCAATCCTTACCATGCTTATTCATAGTTTTGCGAAGAATTTGTTCGATTATTTTATTGGATGATTCGGCTTGACCATTTGACTGAGGATAGTATGGTGTAGAAAATCGATGTTTGATATGATACTTCTCGAGGAATTTCTTCACGTCCTTGTTCTTAAATGATGTCCCATTATCTGAGATTATAGTAGAAGGTATCCCGAATCGAGAAATGATGTTTTCTAGAAGAAATTGACAAATCACTTTAGCAGTGGTAGAGCGAAGGGGAATAGCTTCTACCCACTTCGTAAAGTAATCTGTTGCAGTTATAATGAAGGTGTGTCCTTGAGATGAAGGAGGAGAGATTTTACCAATAAGATCCAAACCCCATGCGGAAAAAGGCTAAGAAGCTACTTGAGAACGGAGTTCTTGGGCAGGAGCATGAATCAGATTATTATGTTGTTGACATTGATGACATTTCTTAACAAATGAAAAAGAATCCTTCTGCATAGTTTGCCAATAGTATCCCATACGAAGCAATCTATGAACCAAGGATTTGCCTCCAAAATGCCCCCCACAGGCACCTGAATGTGCCTCTTCAAGAGCAACGTGGATTTCCGATTTGTTAAGACAGCGAAGGAGAAGACCATCATAACCCCTTCGATAAAGGATATTAGAAAGAATGATATATCTAGCAGACAGCTTGCGGATTCTAGCCCTAGTGTTTCTATTAGCGGAATCAGGAAAGGTACCATCAGTCAAATATCTTACGATATGCAAGTACCATTCATTTGAGTCTATAAAGTCACAACATGTTACCAGACTAGGATCGTCTACAATAGCTGGAGAAATAAGGTTGTGAATAACAAATTTAAGATCAACCACAGGGTCCTCTAAAGATACAAGAGAAGCCACACATGCCATTGCATCCGCATGTCGATTATCTTTTCGAGGAACAGGTTCCATGGTATAAGAATCAAATTTTTGTAATAAAGAAATGGCAAGGTCTTTATATTGTGATAATTTGTCTTGTTTTGCTTGATATATTCCTGTTACTTGTCTTATAATCAATTGCGAATCTCCATAGATATGTATGTGTTTTATGTTCAGAGCTAAGGCTGCTTTTATTCCTGCTATAAGAGCCTCATACTCAGCAATGTTATTGGTACACAGGAAATTTAGACGATAGGATAAGGGAATGGGTTTCTTTGTAGGAGAAATCAGAACAACACCTGCCCCCGATCCCATACGACACTTAGAGCCATCAAAGTATAACTCCCAAGTTTCATCTTTCTTTATAGAAAGAATGAAGTCATCAGGAAAAGACTCAGAGTTAGGGAAGGAGAAAGGTGAAGGGGCCTCAACTAGGTGATCGGTCAACACTTTCCCTTTAATTGCTCTTTGTGAAACAAATTTAAGGTCAAATTCAGTTAACATCATAACCCACTTAGCTAGACGTCCTGATAAATTAGTTTTAGAGAAAAGATGCTTCAACGGATCAAACTTTACCATGACGTGGACTTCTAAGTTTAAGAGATAATGTCTCAATTTCTGAGTCGCAAACACCAACGCCAAGCATTGTCTTTCTATTGCAGAATATCGGGTCTCATAATCGAGTAAGGTATGACTTATGTAATAAACCGGACATTCTTTACCATCTTTATCATGTTGTGCCAATAATGCTGCAAGAGCATGAGAGGAAGCAGCTGTATACAGAAGGAAGGGTTTGGAAGGTTCGGTAGGTTGAAGAATAGGAGGACTAGCCAAATACACTTTTAAATCTTCAAATGCTTGCTGACAATCCTCATTCCATTGAAAAGTGATATCCTTTTTAAGGAGTTGAGTAAAAGGAAAGGTACGATCCGCAAGTTGAGACACGAACCTACGAATGGCTTGAATCTTTCCTTGTAAGCTTTTAAGTTGAGACACATTTCTAGGAGGTGGCATGTTGACAATAGCATCTATTTTCTTAGTGTCCACCTCAATCCCACGATGCGAAACTATGAATCCTAATAGTTTTCCACTATCCACACCAAAAACACATTTTCAGGGATTCAAGCGCATGTGATATTTACGAATTCTTTCAAAGATTTGACGAAGGATTTTAATATGATCCATGCGAAGAAAGGATTTGGCTAAAATGTCATCAACAGAATCCTCTAAAATCTTATGCATATAATCATGAAAGATAAGGGTCATCACTCGTTGATAAGTTGCACCGGCATTTTTAAGTCCAAAGGGCATCATTATCCAACAAAACGTACCCCAAGGAGTGGTGAAAGCGGTTTTGAATTGATCTTGAGGGTTGATAAAAATTTGATTGTATCCTGAAAAACCATCCATGAAGGATAACAAGGCATGTCCTGCCGTAGAATCAACTATCATGTCAATGTTTGGAAGAGGAAAATCATCTTTTAAAGAAGCCTTATTTAAATCCTGAAAGTCGGTACACATTCTTATTTTGTTATCTGGTTTAGCCACAGCGACAATATTTGAAATCCATGGGGAATAATCAATAGGGCGGATAAATCCAGCCTCCAATAACTTTTCAATCTCAGCCTTAACAAGCAGAGCCACCTTAGGATTCATTTTTTGAATCTTTTGTTTCACGGGCTTAGCATCAGGAACTAAGACAATGTTATGAGTAACAATCTTAGGATCTATACCAGGCATGTCAGAGTATGTCCAAGCAAAGATCTCGGGGAATTCATGCATTAAATCTTCATATTGTTTTTGTTCCTCTCCATCCAAACATTTTCCAATTTTAATAACTTTCTCTTTATTGCAAGGGTCCATCTTAACATCAATGGTGTCACTTATGAGAAGATTACTTTGTTGAGGAGTATCCTTTAGCTGAGGGAATTCTTTCACAATCTCATCATTATCCGTCTCTTTTCCAAAGTAGGCTTCAGTGTTCAAACAATAAGGGAGTCCCCTATTGTGATGATAATGAGGAAGAGTGTCATATGCTCCTAAAAATTCAGCTAAAGCATCATCAGTAGGGAAAACGTCAAAAGCACAAGCACACGAAGGATCCCCATCAATATACTTAGGGTGTTGCATTGATAGAGATGTAGAAATAACATTAACACTAATGCATGGTCTTTTAGAAGCTTTAGTCCGCTTGCAGGGATTATAGCCAAGTCCAAAGGCATAACTGTGAAAATTAGTCTCTAGAGGAACTTTTATCCCTTGTTCATGAGCACCGCAACCATTTCCATGATACCCATGCTTAGCAAAAATGCGAAAACCACGACCATAACGACTAGCCATTTCAGGAAGAGAAGGTGGTTTTTCATAAGATAAAGAATCAAACTCTTCATAATTAGAGGTGTGAGGAGAAGAAGTTTGAGAAGCGGCCACAAAATTATTACTCATAGGTTCGGGTAAGATTGATTGATTTTTAGCTTCTTCCTTCTTTTCAACTTTAAGATCTCTAGAAGGAACCTTATATTCACCTACAAAGGTGGGATTAAAATCAAGAGATCCCCAATCGTCTTCTTCGAGGATCTTCCCAGGATCAAAATCCTTCTTATGTGTAGTTTCAAGTTGAGAAGAATCTTCTTCAAGAGCTCCACACTCATCCGAAGAATTTTGATCATCGGAGAGCGAGGATTCACCGATAGGTATCTTATTTAAAGAGTCATCACTAGATGAGGACGGCTTAGAAGAACCCCCCTTGGAAGTAGATGTTTGCAAACAAGCTTGAAAATTAGTATCACCTATCAAGGTATATGTCTTATTGTTATAAATAAATTTAACTTGTCTATGCAATGTAGAGGGGACAGCTTGCATACTGTGAATCCAAGGTCTCCCTAGTAGCAAGTTGTATGTTAGATTTCCCGACATAACATGGATAGGTGTAGGCAAAGTTACAGGCCCCACTGTGATGGGTAAGGTGATAGTACCTAATGAAGTTTTAGCCACATTATCAAAGCCTTGAATAGGATGAGAGTCCGGTTCAATTAGGGATGTATCCACATTCATCTTATGCAAAAGATTAATGCTACACACATTGAGACCAGAACCATTATCCACTAGTGTTCATCTTATAGCAGTGTCTTTCATGATAACCACAATCATCAAGGGACCATATTGTTGTTGGATTTCACTAGTAGGCAACTCATCTTGGGTAAACACAATTTGAGCTTTAGGATTCATCACAGAGTTAACCAAAGATGCTATATTACTAGATGTATTTGGTGGAGGAACATTCAAATATTTCAAGACATCTTGTAACATTCCATGATGAGCGGAAGAAGTTTGAATCAAATCCCAAAGGGATATCTTAGCAGGGGTAGCTTTAAGTTGTTCTATGAGATCATATTCCTTACTAAGAACTTGCGAAATACGGGGAGCTTGTGGAAGAATCGGTTGAGGATTCGGAAGAGAAACTGGGATAATAGGAGGAGGACTAGGCTGCCTATTATTATTTCTGGTATGATAAGTATGGGCAACCGCATGATAACTCTCTCTAGTTATTTGCTTGGCATAACTATAAGGACTTATAGGTTTTCTTCCTTGCACAATGATGATTGGTTTATTTGGAGTACGAAAGGAATCATGATCATACCCTCCTTGGACAGTAAGGAGAGGTGATTTAGGAACTTGAAAGGTGGGAGAAGGATAAGCTCCTTGGACTTCAAAGAGAGGCTTTTTATGCTCATTCAAGTTTATCATGTTAACTAATTTAGAAGTCTTGTTCTTGTTTAAATATTTCGATAAAGCCAAAAAGTCATCAAGAGCATCATCCAACAAAGCATGATCATATCTATTAAAAGGTTTATCTTTTGATTCAAAAGGAGACATCTCCTCATAGAGGGGATTGTTGAAAACAACCATGTTACTAGATTTAGTGGAAGAGTTGATAGGAATGTACCCTTGAGAGGACTCATTCAACTTATCTTTCTCATCGCAACGAAATGGCATAGTAACAAGGTTTATGAGTTTTTGGTAAAATGAAGGTTTGGTATCTTTAGGGTTCAAAAACTCATCTAAAGCTTCATCTAATTCATCTTGGCTATACTCATAATAATCATCATAAGCATGAACATTTTGCAAATAAAAGTCTGACATTCTGAAATAAAAGTTGCATAAAATTTAAACATACAATGTAAAGAAACACACTCTTTTTTTTCTTTTTTTCTTTTAATGAAAATGAAATGAAAACACACTAAATCTAGATCTAGATCTAACAAATGCAATGCAAGAAGAAGCAATGATAGTTTCACGTTGGGTTCACCAAAATGTGTGGGGGAAAAAGCGAGACTAGGTTATCATGCCCTAATCCTACCTCTTGTCACACATTACGGAATACGAAAGAGCCTAGAGGTATCGCACAATTGGCTACTTCTTTTTGTGAAAGAGAGAGCCATGAGCTACCTATTAGGGTTTCTATTCCTTTGTTGTAATTGAAAGGTAAGATTATGCAAGTCCAATTCCTAACCCTAAAATGTAAGTATGAACTAACAACAAGATTGCAGAATTGAACTTAGACAATGGAAAGCTGTAAACACAAGGATAAAATAAGAATGCAAATGCGTACCCGAAGTCAAAATTGGACTGAAAATGTTCGGGATGGGGGCGCGGGTGCCACTGTCTTGATTCTGCACCTGAAACTGCACCGGAAACTGCTGTTTTGCACTCTGGAACACTATCTAAAACTGTCAAAAATACTGTCTGTCCGGAGGACCAAGGCGCCCAAAGCCTCTGTCCCAGGGACCAGGGCGCCCAGCGCCCCTGTCCTGGCAGGACCAGGGCACCCAGTGCCCCTGTCCCAATCTTTTGCTCTGTAATTTGATGCAGAGTGCTGTCTCGACCTGTTCTCTCCGGATCTGTATCCTGCGGCGTCGTCCGAGTCCCGAAACCTGCACTTATATCTGAAAAAGGGTGTATGGGCGGCTATATAGGGTTTTGCCTTAGTCAAACCCCCGCTTCGGTGATTTCCACCTCCACAAATAGCCAAGTTGTTTTGTAAAATGTATTGTGTGTGCAGACCTAGTGTGTGTGCAAGGTCCTAAAATGCAAGAAAGCAAACTAGAGCAACCTAGAAAGTAAACCCTAATTGCTTGTAAATGATAATGTAAATGATAATGTAAATTCTCTAAATCAAGATGCAAAGTGATCTAAAGCATGAATAAATGAGATATTGAAGCTTATGCAAAGACATGAAAACAACATGAAATCATACCCAACCCTCAAGGGAGAGGTACAAGCCAATCTTCAGTCGGTAATCTCCCATTATTCTTCAATGTCTTCCAAGCCCTAAATGGATGAATGAAATTGATAAATGCTTGATAGAGGGCTGTTGTAAGGTGTTGAAGTCTTCAAAGATCTGCTCTTTCACTGCATATGAGGTTCCTGGAAACAAAAATTCAATCCTTTCAAATGAAGAAAGAGAGCTCTTATGTATGAAACCCTAGGTCGCAATTTCATCTTTTGGCCGACCTAGAGATTGAATATCCCGCCAATTTCTTGGGGTTAAGCTTTATTTTATGATTGGATCGCGCTCCCAAAATTTCAAGAAAAATGTCCGGGACCGTGTGCACTCCGGGCGCCACGGTCCCGACAACTTTTCACCAAACTTTCAGGGCCGTCAGATATGATGATTTTAGAGAGAATCCCGAAGTTACAGGTGATTTCGAGATGTTTTGACCCCCGAAATCAAGCCCCCAAGTTCGAAATAGGACTTAATTAGGGTTTTTGATCAGATGATGTATTGGAGGAATAAAATGAAAAGGGGCACACTTTAACGAAAGGGCCCGACTTTATGATGTGAAGGATGATGAAATATGACCTTTAGACCTAATTAATTTGATTAATTAAGTGCTAAAGGAGCAATGCAATGCAAAATGTAAAATGCACTAAGGCAGGTGCTAAACTAGGTGTGAAATTGTACCACCCTAGCAAGTGCGTACAATTTACGACGCTACAACAATGAAGATCAAGTAGCTATCATGAAAGAAGACTTGTCTATTGCAAAACAAAAGATGAAGTTAGAAAGAAGACAAGAGAAACTCAGAATTCAGAGAAAAGAGGTGTATGCAAAAAAAAAAGGGAATGACAAAAATAGAGAAGCAATGCCACAAGAAGTGCAAACAAAAATTAGATATAAAAGAACCATAGGAGAACTAAGAGGTAGTCAAGTTGGACTAACTATTAGTCCAGAAGAAGTTGAGTTTGAAAGGAGACAAAATCTATGAAAAGAATCTACTTCATCATGTGCACAAATATGTCAACTTCTAAATGCAAATGAGGTTAACCAAGAAGGAATTTGCAGCATCAAAGATGTGTGTGTGGATATAATCCATTCATTTAAGGGACAAACATCAGTTGAAGAACCACTTGAGTGTGAACTACAAAATGCTAATATAAATTTTGTTAAGACTAATTCGGAAACGCTTGAGAAAGACAATTCTCACAAACATTTAATCTATGACAATATATTCTACGCCAAACTATGATCATTATGTCATGAACATTGAAATACCTAATGATGATAGTGATTATGATTTACCCCTTCTACATCTTGAACTAATTGATTGGGATAATTTAGACAACCCCAAATTGAATGTCTTTTCCAATGATCATGACTTAGCTGTATACATTAACATTGTTGAACCCATCCATCATAAGATATCTTCCATTGCAGAATCAAGTGATGTTTCTCGTAATCAGGAGAATGCCAAACTTTCCAGTCGCAAAAATGAAATAAAACAAGGAAAGAGACCTATTGTTGAAAACCATTTCATGGCAACATTAGATCAATCAAAAGAGAAAACAAAGGGCGTATATGATGGTGAGAACCTCCTTGAGGTGCCAGAAGATGGAAAGTTTGACATTCTTCCTGCATATTTTCAAGAGAGATTTGCTATCCTGATAGAACCACTAGAAGAAGTAAACATTGATACATCAAAAGATCCTAAAATACTTCATTTTTCTGCCTCATTATCAGAAAGAGAGAGGAAAGAGTACATGGAATTCTTTAAGCAAAGACAAATAAATTTTGCTTGGTCTTATGCAGATATGCTAGGACTTAACCCAGATCTTATCATGCATCATCTTAATGTGGATTTAAAAGAAAAACCTATTAAGCAGAAGCTAAGAAAGATGCATCTGCATATTGCTCTCCTTGTCAAAACCGAGCTCAAGAAACTATTAGAAGTGGGTTTCATAAGACCAGTTGCTTATCCAGAATGGGTCTCAAGTATCGTACCAGTATCAAAACTAGATAAGAGCATAAGAGTCTACACAGATTTCAGAGATCTGAATAAAGCATGTCCAAAAGATGATTTCCCGCTACCAAACATTGATATCATAGTGGACTTATCAGCAGGCCATGAGATGTTTTCATTAATGGATGGCTTCTCAGGATATAATCAAATAAGAATCGCACCTAAAGATCAAGAGAAGACAACTTTCACCTGTGCATGAGGAACATACTGCTGGAATGTTATGCCATTTGGGCTTAAGAATGTAGGAGCAACTTATAAAAGGGCTATGATGACAATTTTTCATGATATGATGCATACATTCATGGAAGACTATGTCGATGACATACTTGCAAAATCTCACACAAGAAAAGAACATTTGAACATTTTAAGCAAGATTTTTGACAGGTTGTAAAGATATCAATTGAGATTAAATCCAAAGAAATGTGCATTTGGAGTAACCTCTGGAAAGCTCCTTGGGTACATTATATCAGCTCTTGGCATTGAAGTAGATCCTAGAAAAGTTAAAGCTATCATGGAGATGGAGTCACCTAAGAATATAAGTCAATTGCAATCTTTACAAGGAAGGTTGCAATTAATCAGGAGATTTGTTTCTCAATTGGTCGATAGATGTCTTCCATTTACCCATCTTTTACATAAAAATGTTCTATTCAAATGGGATACAAAATGTGAAGAAGCTTTCTTGCAAATAAAATAATATCTTATGAGTCCTCCAGTACTGATATCACCAACCAAGGGGAAACCATTTTTACTCTATGTCTTAGCAACAAGTGTATCATTAGGCGCTCTCCTAGCTCAACATGATGATGAAGGAAAAGAAAGAGCAGTTTATTATATCAGCAGAACACTTGTTGGCTATGAGTTAAATTATTCCTCAATTGAAAAGATATGTCTAGCAGTTGTATTTGCAACCTAGAAGCTGTGACATTATATGTTGATTCATTCTATAAAACTAATAGCAAAGATAGATCCTCTCAAATATCTATTGAGCAAGTCAACATTGACAGGGAGACTAGCCAAATGGGTTATGATACTAAGTGAATTTGACATAGAATATGTTGACCGAAAAGCTATCAAGGGACAAGTTATCACTGATTAATTGGCTGATGCACCTTTACAAAATAACATGGCTTTGTACATCGAATTTCTTGATGCAAATATCTTGACAGTAAGTACAAACTTTTGGGGATTGTGCTTCGATGGTTGTTATACCCAATATGGTTCAGGCGCAGGAATCTTTTTCATCACATCTCAAGGACACACAATTTTGAAATCGTATAGACTGTGATTTCCATGCACCAATAATACTGCAGAGTATGAAGCATTAGCTATAGGGCTTAAAATGGCCATTGAATGGAATGTCAAAGAACTACATGTCTATAGTGATTCACAACTCGTCATAAATCAAATAAATGATGAATATCAAACAAAGGATGACAATCTTATGCCATACAAATAGTTGATAGAGGAATTTAAAGGACACTTTAAAGAAATCACATTCACCCAGATTCCCAGAAATGAGAATAAAGCAGCAGATGCGATGGCTACAATAGCATCTCTCTTGAAAAATAAAGAGAATCAATAGCGTTACGAATTTCTCGTGGAAGATATCTTAACCCCTACTATCCAATCCCAGCATACCTATCGAATTTTCCATATATCAGGAACTAGTGAATCCTTATACGATCAAACCTACCAATATTTGAAAGATCATATCCTTCCTCTAGAATTATCTCGTAATCAATGAAGAAACTTTATCCGTCAGTCCTCTTGCTATACCATTATTGCTAATATCCTATATAGGCATGGTCTAGATGGTACATTGTTGAGATGTCTTGAAAAAGACGAATCTGAGAGAGTTCTTAATGACATTCATGCAGGTATTTGCAGTACATGCTCAAGTGGTTTAACATTGGCTAAGAAACTTATTTGTATGGGTTACTTTTGGCCTACTATGGAAAGAGATTCATTCACCTATGCTAGAAAATGTAAACAATGTCAGATCCATGGAAATATAATCCATGCACCAACACAAGAGTTATATCCTATGACGGGATCATGGCCATTGTCACAGTGGGGCCTTGATTTGGTAGGAAAGATCAATCCCTCATCTTCTAATGGACATAAGTTCATTCTGATAGCTATTGAATATTTTACTAAGTGGATTGAAGCAGTGCCTTTAACAACAGTGATAGGAAAACAAATATCATTATTCATCTTGAATTATATAATCTGTCGCTATGGCATTCCTATGACCATTATCACTGATAATGGAAGACCATTCAAAAATCAAGATGTGAAAGAACTATGTGAACAGTTTCATATCCAACATAGGTTCTCTACTCCATATTATCCACAGGGAAATGGTCAAGCTGAGGCATCAAACAAAACTATCTTGAAAATCTTGAAGAAAACAGTAAATGAAGCTGGAAAAGACTGGCACATTCAGCTAAATCCTACTCTTTAGGCATACCGAACTAGCATCCACACTCCAACAGGGGCAACTCCATATTGTTTGGTCTATGGATCAGAAGCTATATTACCTATAGAAGTAGAGATACCTTCTCTACGTGTATCCTTGCATGATCTTATACTAGAAGAAGAACAATGAGTCTCTCGACTCCAAGAACTAGAACTAATTCAGGAACATCGCCAAAATGCAACAGAATATTTGAAAGTATACCAACAAAGAATGGCAAGAAGCTATAACCACATAGTCAAGCCACATATTTTCTAGATTGGAGGTATAGTTCTAAGGGAGAATCCAAGAAATCAGCAAGACCGATAAAAGAAGGGAAAATTTGAACCAAATTGGCTAGGACCTTTTGTCATAGTAGCAACATATGGATCAAGAGCATACAAGTTATCTACCCCTGAAGGTGATTGTTTTGATGAACCTATCAATTATATCCATCTCAATAAATTCTATGCTTGAGATATAAAGTCTTGAAAAAAAAATCAATAAAAAGCATATAAAGTCTTGAAAAAATCAATAAAAAGCATATAAAATCCAAAAAACTACAATAAATTTAGATGGTGAAAACCTGGTAAACATGCACTATCTAAAATGTGAGTTCCTCCATCTATGAGATCACTTTGTGCACCTATCCACTCCATCCTATCGCATATATCATTGCTATCTATCACTAGCTTATCCATTCCATCTTTTGCATCCATTGCTCTGAACCATTTACCAAGAAATATGCAGCTTACCAACAGTTAACCAATCTTTGACATACTTGTCGTAGTCACTATCTTAGATTTTATCAGCATCGATCAATCTACATTTTTATCTTGCCATAGTTTGGATCTTGATCAATTCATAAATCCATAATAATTTTTTGTTTCCACTGGGGGCAAAATCCTAATTCCTTTTGCTAAGGTGTTCTTTTGAATCTTTAAAATCCAAAAACATTCAAAAAATTTAGAAAATCCAAAAACATCTAGGGTTTTGAAATAGATAAAAAGCAACAAAGCAATGAAAATCAAGGCATTTCATAACAACTGAATTGTCAAACTTAGAAAATGAAGAATCAACTAGCAAGCTATAAAGGATTATCAAAGATCATTCATTAAGATGATTATATTAGTTAATGACCATTAGAACATGTGAATGACATGCAAGATTCAGTGTTTATATCTTGATTTTATTGCTAATCATGTACTCTATGCAACTGAAGGATACCCATGACTAGAGAAGCTATGATGGGGCATGATTATTTTCTTTGATTGTTGTCTATGGTTTATCTCTTACTACGGTATGAACTTGTCTCAGGATATGATCAGCAAAAGATCAAGGAGGATGTTCCAAGTCATGCATGAAAGGAGATAATACTTGTCTGTTCTACAAGCAATAAACAGGTCAACTTGATCCAATATATCAAGTTGCTTGTATTAACTTGCTATATAAAAATACATGTAAGAAATACTCAAGTCATCTTGAATCATTATGTCAAGTTGCTTGTATTTTATTACAACATTTTAAAGCTCAAAGATGAAATCAAACAATGTGACAAGATCGCATATGAAGAATGGTAGTATAATTTTTAGTTAGATCATTTCATTATCTCATTATTTGTCTACATTATAAGAATTCATTTTGTTAGTTACATCATAAGCATATCATTTCATTAACAGATCAACGGTCATAAATAAAGATTGAGTATACTTGGACAAACAAAAACAATTTGCATTTGATCATTATAGGTGCATTCATTTTTTAAGAATCATTTTAATCATTATTCATTTCATTTAGTTGCATTTTATCATTGCATTAATTTACATTCAAATTAAGTGCATTTCATTTATCATGTAGTGTATCATCATTATTATTTGCAATATCATTTTATAATGATCATTTAGTTGCATCTTTGTACTTAGATTCATAATCATCATAAACATTACATATAAAATAAAAAACATTCCATATAGATCATTGCATTCATAATCATTTAAGTTAGAAATCATTTCCATTTTGCATCCAAGATCATCGAAAATCAACAAAAGCATTTATCATTGCATCATCATATAAATTATCATCATAATAAAAACAAAAGATCATATCATCATCCATATAATCATTGCATCCATATAATCAAAGCATATAGATCATAAATGCATAAAGAATCATCATCAAATAGAGTAACATATAAGCATAATAATAAAGATCATCATCATATAAAGTCCATGTCTGCATATAGATCATCATAAAACAATAAAAGTCCAAGTATACAATGATATCAGATAAATAATACAAATGCCTCATCCAATGCAAATCAAGGCAAGGATGTCCTATACCACTACCACCTAACTCTATTCATCTCTATGGCTGTGGGCGAGAAGATCCTCCAGATGCATGTCTCCCATGATCACCACTCTTCTGAGGAGGTCCCATGACCCCACCACTACTAGTATCCATCAACATGGTGGTATGATAACTACCTACTCTCTGGCTCTCTGCAACTACCTCCTCATATCATCATCACTAGTAGGAAGTCTCCTTCCTAGCCTGAAATAATTCTCTAACAGTGTCAATCGAGAGAGTACCTGATCCAGCCTACTGAATGTGATCAAGAAGGCCCTGAGTATCCTATTGTCTCCTAACAGCTCTATCTCACTCAGTCATAAGATTATGCACCTGTGCTCGAAGCTGATCAATCTATGCTCTCAGACTGTCAATGGTATCATGCTTTGGTATAACCACATCTGGCATATCATGCACTAGTGCAACCTGCTTTGGTACATCCTGTTGTGGTGCATGAATCCCAATCCCCTCACCACCAACCTATCCAACTGCTGGAATCTTGATTTGAGTAACTCTCCACACCCATCATCTAATCAGGGGAACATGATCTTCAGGATCCTCATCATCTCCACCATGCACTACAATAACTTGAGGATTTGGCTGAATCTGTCCAAAATCAATGCCTCTCCCACAATCCCCATCCAGTCCAGTCACCTTGCCTCCTGTCAATGGCAACCTTCTCGGTGATCTCATACTAGTCCTGCCATGCTCTCTCCCAATCCATCCAACATCTCTCCCACCCATAGGACATGGTCTCTCAATCCTGCTAGCCAGTCCAAATGGTCCTCCATGGACTCTCAATCGACCTCCCCTCCATCTAAGTCTCCTACCATCACCACCTCCATTCCCGCCATCATCTCCACCTCCCCTAACCTTATGAGAATCTCTAAGCTCTCATCTCCATCTCCATCTCCATCTCCTAGAAACTAGATCATCTGAATCATCATCCTCATCTCCTGAGCTGGGAGGAGGATTTGTTGGATCAGTAATGCAAGGAAAAGGATGTGCTAATATGTACTGGGCATAATCTGCAGTAACCCCGGGATCAATAATATGTAATCTCATATCATAAGCCACTCTCAGAGTAGCAACAAACTCTGTATGAGCAATCTCAAATGATAATGATGGTCCCCAATCTTGCCTATCTCTATACCGCTGAGCATATATCGTCACACCAATAGGCATAGGCTAGATGATACCAAACTGTCTCAAAATCTGACCAATCAACTATCGCTCAACAATAAAAGGTGTCTGCCCAATGAGATATCTACTCTGCATAATACATGGTAATGTATGTGCGTCATCCATCCATGTCTCACAATCAAGATATGGTCTCCAAGTGATGTTGTCCAATGAATCAAGCACCCAACGCCAATACTCCATCTTACCCAGCTTATGCTGAGTAAGGATACCTGCATAGAAATATACATATGGTTGCCTCTCTCCACGAACTCTGTGATGGATAGGTCAAGTAACAACAATGTGCTCCCAGCACTAGATCTGTAATAAAGTGCATCCAGTAGATAAACTCACACTCTCATCATACACTACTTGATGAAGATCATGATATAAGTGTGCCAGCATGCAAACACCCCATGCATATCGAGTACGATGCTGGATCATACTAAGGAGAATCTCACCCCATCCAAAGGAAAAACCTCATGATCTCCTATCAGGACATATAAATCCTCCAATCAAACCAGAAAGAATAATAAGAAGAGCCTCATAATACATCACCATATCTACCCATCGGATCTCTCCTCTACCAATGCTCTCATCAGCAAACACAACTCTGCAAGCCTCTATACCAACCCGATCTTGATAATCATATTGCACTAGCTCGCCAGTCAATGGGATATGCAAAACCCTATAGACACCCTCCAGAGTCACACTAATCTCACCCATCGGTAGGTGGAAAGTGTTATGCTCATTGTGCCATCTCTCGGCCAATGTTGTGAACAAACCTCTGCTATGTGTAATCTCAGGCACATATAACAAATGGCATAAACCACAGGCATCTATGTGTCTAATCTCATCCTGGGTAAGCTCTGGAACTAAATGATGCACCATTGGTAATTTCTCTTGACACTAGAGAACATCAAGTTTCTCCTATTTTGTCAAGAGAAATCAAATTGAATCATCAAATCTATCTATCAAATCAAATTGAATCATCAAATCTATCTATCTATCAAATCAAATTGAATCATCAAATCTATCTATCAAATCAAAATTGAATCATCATCTATCTATCTATCAAATCAAATTGAAACAACTTATGCTATCAAAACATTTTAAAACCTATCAATCATGGTTTTTTATCAAACACTGAGTTTACTCAAAAACTCTGCTAAGCTCTTACATCAGAAACTAAATCGGTTTCTTAGAGCTACTCAATCGATCCAATCTATCAATCAAATCTATCAATCAAAGCAATCAAATCAATCAATCAACCTATCTATTCATCTATCAGGCATGCAATCACTCAATCAAGTCTCAATTTTCATCATCACTACGTATTACACATGTTAAATCTACTTATCAAAGTGATTTTTAGCTTTTTCACTTATCAAAAATATCAAAGTTAAGAAAAAGCACTATCCTATTGAGCATTTGCGCTAAACTACAACAAATGCACTAAAACTAAATGCAAATGTGCTAACTTATTGCATATGTGCTATCCTTTTTAACAAAAGCACTAAAACTATAGGCATAAATGCCAATCCATGCAAAAGCGCTACCTTTCTGGGCATATGCACTAACAAACAACGCATTTGTGCTACCCTATGCATATGTGCTAACATCTTGAACATAAACACTAACATACAGAGCATATGCACTAAACTAGGCATTTGCGCTAAACTTAGTTGTATATGCGCTAAAACAAACTACAAAAGTGCTAAAATAATGTCAAAAAAATTGAAAAAAATTAAAAAATCCAAAAAAGCTCCTAAAAACATGAAACTTTGAATTAAAACTTGAAAACAAGGCTTAGGATAAGATACATACCGGATATCCATACTCGACAGGTCGCTGATAACGCCGAACACACTCAAATCGATGACACTCCACCGGAATCACCATTTCTCCACCTCAGTAAGAATATTTTCTCCAAAAGCTGACAAGGATAACAATGAAGTTAAAATTAGCCTTGGTTAATTTTATATTTACTATTTTGAAGAGTAATTAATTTCAATGGGGCAGTTTAATTTGTTTTTTTTTTTCAAATGAATTTAATTGACTAAATTTTTATCAGTTATCATGAGATTAATCGTTCAAACTAGAATTTTCGACAATTTCATGATCAATCTCCTGAGGGGGCACACAATCAGGATTTTCAATCTCTATCAGGCATTATCGAGACTTGATTTAATCTTTGAAACAATGTTGTCTCGACATCATTTCAAAGAGGGGCAAAATGTATACACATAAAAATTGGCTATGAGCAATTAAATAAACATTTTATATTTATTTAATAATTATTCTTCTATTAAATAGTTAATTTGAAAAGATTAATTTATTTAATTCATTTTCATGTCTTTCTATTAATTAATTCATTTATCCTATTCTTCTAATTAATTAAATATCTAATATTTAATTATCCTATTCTTCTAATTAATTAAATATCTAATATTTAATTATCTCCTCCAAACAATTAATATACAATATTTAATGCTTATTCTCCTGTCCAATAGTCTCAAATATTAAATAATTCTCAAAATTATTTAATCCCTTATCCAACTCATTCTTCCATCTCCACTTCATCTTCCCTTTGCCAACTCATCAAACATGTGGCTAAGGAAATTAATATTTCTTAAATATTAATTTATCATTTATCTCTAACTTCTAAACTTAATGAAAATTGTGTACGTACACATATTTCATAACCATTTCTTATATTCTCTCCAACACTCCCTACATCTTAGGAAGGACTTGAGTCCACTTGTCCTCTCATGCCTAAATCTTCTCCAACCATCCCTAGATTCTCTCAGTCAGTAACCCAGTCAAGGTGAGATGAGTGACATTTGTCTTCTCCTTCCCCCTTTCTCTCAACCTTCACTTTTTCTCATAGCCATCCAAATCTATAGATTTGATAAGGACTGTTGATCTAAGACACATCATTTTATCCTCTCAAAGTCTATAAAATCAAGAGCTTCAGTTGAGAGAGAGTTAGACTTCAAGAGACTGCAAGTGCATTTTGCGAGCTAATCTTATTCATCCGTGAGTTTTTGAAGCAAATAGAAATATAGAAATTATCATATAGCATCATAGTATAATCAGTTTAGCATAATCATATAGTATTTTCATATCATAGTGTTAGTTAACTACAAGTTATCAGTCCATTCTTCATATACCATCTTGGAAGCTAACAGTGCATTGTCTGAGAGCACACCATCTGCAACCAAGAACAATGGAGTTAGGACACAATGAGACATAAGCCATGAAGTTAAAATAATGTTTTATTTTAATATGTATTTCATGTAGTTTCATTGGTTGAATTTGGATTTCCTATATACATTTCCATTTGTATTTTGTGAAACTAACTTATTGCAGGTAACATTCTGAGGATGAAATTCAAGCTCACATAGTATGACCTTGTGGTGTGATGAGTAGAATGCTTGCTCCTGATCCATGCTATGTATATGAACCATCAAAGTATGATTGCCATTTTTGTTGTTGTGACTGTTAGGATATCAGCATCAGGAAATTCAATGTGTAAAGGATGATCCTCTTGAAGTGGTGCCTCTGCTAGTTGATCTGCAATAACTTGTCCTTTGATAGCTTTTCTGTCAACATACTCGATATCAAACTCACTCAGGATCATGATCCATTTTGCTAGTCATCTTGTTAATGTTTCCTTGCTGAGTAAATATTTTAGAGGATCAATTTTAGTAATTAACTTGATGGAGTGAGATAGTAGATAGTGTCATAATTTTTGAGAAGCAAAAACTACTACTAAGCATGCTTTTTCTATTGGTGAATAGTTGATCTCGTATCCTACTAGCATTTTGCTGATGTAGTAGATGGCTTGTTCTTTTCCTTCATTATCCTATTGTGCAAGCAAAACTCCTAATGATGCTTCAGTGGTTGATACATAGAGTAATAATGGTTTTCCTGGAATTGGTGACATTAGGACGGGTGGTTGTATGAGATATGCCTTGATCTCATTGATTGCTTCCTCACATTGGTGGTCCCACTTGAAATGAACATTTTGTGGAATAGATGAGTAAATGGTTGACATTTATCCACTAGTTGAGCCACAAATCTTCTGATTGACTGGAGTCTTCCTTGTAGTGATTTGAGTTGACTTATATTCTTGGGAGATACCATTTCCATGATTGCTTTAACCTTAGCTAGATCTACTTCAATACCTCTAGCTGAAACAATGTATCCCAGTATCTTTCCTAAAGTTATACCTAAAGCACATTTCTTAAGGTTTAAGCGTAGCTTGTATTGTTCTAACTGGTCAAAGATCTTTTCCAGTATCTCTATATGTTCTTCTCTGTTGTATGATTTAGACAAGATATCATCCACACAGTCTTCCATGAATGTATGCATCATGTCATGAAATATAGTTGTCATTGCTCTTTGATATGTAGCACCCACGTTCTTTAATCCAACAGGCATGACGTTCCAGTAGAAAGTACCCCATGGACATGTGAAAGTTGTCTTTTCTTGACCTTCAAGTGCTATTTTGATCTGATTGTATCTAGAGAAACCATCCATTAAAGAAAATATGGAGTGTCCAATAGTTAAATCTACAATGATGTTGATGTTAGGCAAAGGAAAGTCATCCTTTGGACATGAGTTATTAAGATCTCTAAAGTCTATGCATATTCTAATGCTTTTATCTAGTTTTGAAACATGAATGATGTTGGATACCCATTGAGGATAGGCTATAGGTCTGATGAATCCTGTATCCAATAATTTCTTTAGTTCTGCTTTGACTAGGAGAGCGATATGCAAATGCATTTTCCTTAAATTTTGTTTGACTGGTTTGGCTCCTGGACTAACATTCAAGTGATTCATAAAAAGATTTGGATCTAACCCTGGCATGTTTGCATATGACCTAGAAAAATTGATTTGCCATCGTTTGAAGAAATCCACATATTGTTGCATTTCTTCTTCTGATAGAGAAGTCATTGGATGAAGAATCTTTGGTTTCTCTGTTGTGCTGATGTTAACTGCCTCTGTTGGTTCGATCAAAATTGATGACCTTTCTTGATAGTGCTCAGGTAAAGTGTCAAATCTCCCATCTTCCAGCACCTCAAGGAGGTTTTCACCATTACATGCATCCTTTGTTTTTACTTTTTCATGATCTAATGTTGCCGTGAAATGGTTTTCAGCATTAGATCTGATATTGTTTTCTTTATTTTCACCTTTGTGACTAGGAAATTTGGCACCCACTTGACTGGAAGATGTGTTGCTGAGATTCCTAGTGGAAGTTGTTATGGGTTTGATTGCATTAAGATATACAGATATGGCATGGTCATTTGGAAAGGTATCAATGGTAGTATGTCCTTCATTTTCCCAATCAATAAGCTCAGGGTGGATTAGAGGTAAGGGATCTTCAAGTTGGGATGTTTCGAAGGTTTCAAGGGTCATGATGGATGTATCAAAGTTTTCAATATGTATGTCAATGTCTAGAACAATACTCTCATCAAAATGACCTCATATAAGAAATTCCTGATCGTCCTCGGTTAAGTCCAAGTCAGCTGAATGTGATTCTAATTCAAGTGAACTAGTTCTTGACATTTGTCCCGCATACGTGTGAACTACATCGACTCCTACATCTCCTTCAAAGAAATTTTCTTCAGTTGATTCTTCAGAGTGATAGGAATCCCATTCCCATTCATTATAATATGTATCACTTGCAGCTTGTAATCTATAGATTTGGTCATATAGCATTTATTCTTCTTTTCTGGCTATATTTTCCTTCTTTCATATTCAACTTCTTCTGGGCTGAGATTGAGTTTTGTCAATATTGATATGAGCTCTCCTTGATCAGCACTAGGTTCATGTTTGTTTTGATTGATATTTAATGTTGCTTGAGAGGTATCATTGGTTTGTTTCTCTTGTTGATTTGAGGATTGTTTCTTTTGCCATTTTGTGTATTCTTGTGCTTGTTGCTTAGCTGATTTTTCTTCCCTTTCAATTGCCAGTTGTTCAAGTCTGTTTTCATATTCCTCTTGTTGTTGACTAAAAGATGTGTCTTCCAGTAGAGTGACTTGTCCATACCCTAAGCCTGTTTTGTCAGTAGTCTGCTAAGTATGAGGCTGAATAGGTTCTGAGATACCTTCTTTTCTTTTTCCTATAGGACCTGTTCTGATGTATCCCACTCTTCTGAGAATGTTAAATCCTTTTCCATGCTTTTCTGTAGGTATTCTGACATTGTTGATCTTTTGTTGACATTCTACATCCTTGTATAGCCACTATAGCACATCTTTGTCTTTTGTTTCCTCTGATAAGGTTCCAGCACTAACAAATGCTCCATCAAATATCGGAAGATGTTTCATAGTTTTTTGTTGTTTAGAGTTTGATGGTTTTCCAAAGGATTTAGGAGAGAGTGATAATTGTGATATTGAGTATTCTCCATTCCCTCGATCTCTTAGCTGCATTTGTTTTTCCATACTTGATAAAATAGATGCAAATGATTGTTCCTTGGATTGTGTGTTCAAAGGTGTTGCCTCCCTATTATGAGGAACAATGACTTCTTGGGCTATTTTTATATTGCTATAGTATTGAAATGGATTTGAATATGTAGATATTGTGATTTCCTGCCCATTGTAGGGAAATTTTACACATTGGTGATATGTTGATGGGACAACTTGCAAGTCATGTATCCAGGGTCTTCCCAAGAGTACATTATATGATAAGTCCAAGTCTAGAACTTGGCATGCTATGTCCTTTTGTAAAGGTCCCACTCTGATGGCTAGTATCACAATTCCCTTGGAGGAACGTTCTTCTTCCTCATAGGCTTTTATGGTGATCCTTTTCTGTACATCAATTGCATCTTTTGAATATCATATGGCATGAACAAGACTCAATGAATAGATATTTAGGCCAGCTCCACTGTCTATTAGAACACATTTAACGTGAGTTTTGTGAATGAGGACTTCAATGCAAAGGAGCATTGTGGGGATGTTGTAGGGACATGTCATCTTCTTCAGTGAATGATAAGCAGTGAGGGGTTGTGAGGTGTCCCACCATGGTTTGGAATTGATCGATATTAAGATCTTTGGATACTGTTGTATCTACTAATGCTCATTCAAGAATTTCTTTGTGTGCGGGTGAAAGCTTTAACAATTCTAAGATGGATATTTGTGCGGGTTTTTTTGGCAATTGCTCCACTAGGTTGTATTGTTTGGTAGTGGATGATGTGTTTGTTGCAGAACCTGGCAAAATAACTTTGGCTTTGCTTCTTGTGATAGCCTAAGCATGTTCTTAATTTTGTTTTTCTTTAACTACAATCAAATTCACCACATTGTCATATGTATGAGCATAATTTACCTTCGCTTTACCCTTTCCATTATTTGTTGTTGATGATTCACCTTTCTCATAGTTTGGAAGCGGAGTTTTAAAAGTTGTATGAGATTCATTTGTTGTATGTCTATCCACTATTATTACTCCATTATCAATCATATCTTGTATGATATGTTTCAACTTCTGATAACTATCTATGTGATGTCCCTTGTTTTGATAGAAATCGCAATAATGGTTATCATTCCACCAAGGTGGTTTAATTTGAGGTTCATAGTTCCTTTCTTTTGGTAAAGAAATCAATTTTTTTGTGAGAATTGTCTTTAATGCTGACCCCAGGGGTTCACCAAAGTTTGTAAATTGTCTTTGAAAGAAAGTTTTGATAGTTGCTCTTTGGTGAGTGTTGTTTTGTTGTGTCATTGCTGAGTGAGTAGATAAATTGAAAACTGATTGCTTTGGTTTCACATTGTTGTTATCTACTATTCCATCGTTGATTATATTTCAATTTCTATTCCAAAACTTTGGCTTGTCATTGTGATTGTTGTTATTAGGAGGATGCACTCCTTCTTTGTATATTTTCAACCCACCTTTCTTTATCATGGCTTCTTCCATTCTAATTTTGTTATCAATCATTTTTCTGAAACTTTGATTTCCTTGCATTTTTAAGTAATAACTCATTTGATCATTTAAGTTGTTGATGAATATGTCCATTTTTTTTGTATTCTGGTACTGTACGAGGATACCTCGAAGTTAACTATCTCCATTGTTGTAAAAATGTCATGAAAGGTTATCCACTCTTTTGTTTGGCGTTACAGAGGTCTAGCATTGTTACTTCATGTTGTATTTTGTAAGAGTATTGTGAAATAAACTTATCCACCAACTCTGAAAATGATTTGATTCTAGGTGGAAGTTTGGAGAACCATTCCATAGCTAGTCCCGTTAAGCCTTTCGGAAATAGTCTCATCAAGTATGTATCCTCATGTGCAAACTCCATACTCATTGTGCAAAATTCTCATATATGATCTTGAGGGTCAGTGCTTCCATCATATTTTTCATATCTAGGAGTTTTAAAACCTATAGGAAATGGTATCATGTTTAGATTTCTGTCAAATGGATAAGGACAAATTTCTTGAAGTGAGCATCGTCTAACATTTCCTCTTTGCATATCTTGAATTTGTGTTTGCATTGTTTGTAGTTGTTGTGTGAGAGTTATGATAGGATTATCAACATGATTTGTTCTCGCCTACCCATGATTTTGTATTCTAGGAGGATCTTGATCTCTTCTTGTTTCATCTCTAGCCCTTCTTGTATCTTCATTGGATTGAATGTTATTCAGAATTTCTACTTCATCTCTTTTGGGTGCGTAAGTTTATTCATTGGTTTTGGTGTTACTAGGAATTGATATGTTATTCATTTTGAGACCAAAGATATCATCATATTGTTCGTTATTAGGAGGAGGATCACTTTTTTTGTGTGTAAATTTGTTCACATCAAAATCTTAGGGGAGTGTAGCACCGGATTTGGCTAACATTAGGAAATATTTTTCTTTTTCTTCCTCCAACAATTTTTCCATAAATTTATTGAATTGAGGACCCTTTTTGATGTCTCTGATATTTTATTCTGTTATTTCTCCTTCAACTTGTATTTCATCTTCATGTTCCATGATTATAGTTGTTTCCAATGTTTCGATTTCAGTCTCTGCGATTCTTCATCTATGAGCTCTAGTTAGAATGGGCATACATGTGTGTTAGATATTGTGCTAGAATTTGATTGTCTAAAAGTTGTTTTGGTAAGTGATCAATTGTCAAGGTAGATACGCTAGAATGATAGGACACGAAAAGATGATTCAAGTGTTTAAAAGTTTGCAAGTTTTTTGATCTTCGGTTTAGGAGTGCAATGATGATGATTTGATAAAAATCAAGTCCAGTAGGAATGATATATCCTACAATGTGGGACAAGATTGTCTTGACCAAACATTTCAATTTCATGATAAAGGATGATTGATCCTGATGAGAAACTATATTTGAGTGATCAGTTTATCAAAGAGGGTGATAATACACTTTGAGATGTTTAGATCTTGAACTTGTTGAGGGTGAGCACTTTGAAAATCTTAAGGTGTTTATCTTCTAGAGTCTGATTTTGACGGATGATAACTTGACCAAGAAAACCAAGAAGACAATTTAAGCACAAAATGATAGATAACAAATGTTTAGGAATACTGCAAATTGATCAAGTAGAATGATTGACCTGAAAAACTCATGCAAAGAAATAGATTTGGACTGATAAAAATAGAGACTCGTATGACAGTACTTCATGAACCATATGACAAAAGATACAAGACCAGACAACAAATCAAAAATTTCCTTTGAAAAAGTAGAGACTCGTATGACAAAAAATTATGAACCGTACGACAAAACAGATTCTTCGTATGATAGAGAACCTAACTCGTACGACAAAGAACAAGACAATGAAAAATATGTTTGTTTTGCCAAATTTGGATTAGTGAATTTTGATGTTTTGCTTATGTTTTCCTATTTTAGATGTCTGATTTTTCAATTGAGGGATGAATACACAACAAAACACATGATGTGATAAGTGACTCCAAGTATGCTAAAACCTAAGGAAATTGGCTGAGAGAAAACCCATGCTTGCAAAATTAGGTACACACCCAATAGCTAATCAGAATATGGTTGCTGAGTCTCATGCAATGGATTCTCAACGCCATATTATTTGACTCCAAATGCTAATGGGGGCATGATATGGAAAGTGTCTTGGGAGAGTTACTATCTCTCTTGCACAAAGATTATCACCCTTCCAGAGGTGAATCAGGTAGCTTTTAATTTGACTGGCACTAGTAAGGGATCTGTTCAGTGCGTCGAGGTATAATACTCAATTAAGAGGTCTCCTAGCCTTGAAAACCAAGGTTTTCTATACCCGAAGGTATGGAGGAGATCTATTCCCAAGCACTGTCGTTGACTTGATTTTAATCAAATCACATTTATTTTATAGTGGGTTGGATTACTTGGCATTAGCCATTCCCACTTAGGTCATTCCCCTCACACCGGTTGTAATGGCTTTGAGTTATTAACTCCTTAGGAGGGCAGGCCTGCTAAAGAAATGCACTAATGAAAGTAAAAGATGAGTCTAGCTTTCTGATCACCTAAGAAAGGTGAGACATTACTCGCCTATCATCAAAGACACAAAATACATGATTTTTCATTCCTTTAGCAAAAGATAAGTATGCCTAAAAAAAAACTTTAAGGAATACACAAAGTTTTGTTGAATTCTTCTTAGGCAGCCTGCAAAGTTAATCATTGATGTGTTTTGAATTTGATCTTTGACTAGCGTATCTTCGACAATCGTCCTACATAAAAGAGTTAGACTGCCAAAAATCTCATAAACAGAATAGAGTTAGCGTTAGTGTTAATCAATTAAAGCATCAAAACCCTTAACATGTAGTCAATTTTAAAAAAAATCACAGAAGTAGAGTGTCGTACAACACACCTTACCCACTCATGCAAGTATCTTTTTGAGACCATATGAGTCAGGATGAGAGCTCGTACGAGTTAGGATGAGAGATAGTATGACATTAAAATTTTCCTAGATATAGGATCTCTTGTCGCTACAACTCACAAAGTATAATGTACTAGGCTAGAAATGAGTTTGTACGACATTCTGATTCAGACTCGACAAAGATGAATGTTGATGAAGCTTGAGAGGCCAAAAATAATAACTCCGGGCCCACGGTGGGCGCCAAAATGTCGTGCCTGCGAAGTGTATACCTATTCCTACAACACAAAACACTCAATAGATCATTACAAGCATGGTTAATAAATTTAAAGCAAAGAAAGATAAAACCATAACTAAGCGATCTATCACCTCCTAGTAAATGCGAGTATGACTTTTACTCTCAGATCTGGTCATGCAAAGTCTAGTGACTTGAATACAATTAAATGGAGGACTTAAATGATAAATGATGCATTTAAGCTAGAAATGATGAGATTAAGCTAGATGATAAGCAAATTGAGCTAGAAAATAAACTAGATTTAAGCTAAAATTGAACATGATGACAATGCTAAAATGATATTTCTAAGAGCTATATGACTATAGTAACAATGCTTGAATGCAAATGAGATGGATTCGGGATCCTTTGAACTCCAAAATGGGGTCTATTTATAGGATTTCCAAGGCCAGGGGTGTGGTGGCAGGAATCAATGGTGAAATTGGAGGAGGTTGGCAAAGAGGTTGGATTAAAAGGAACATCGGTCATCTCTATGGTGACAAGGGTCAAGAGGCTTCTAGAAGAAGTTGGATGAAAGGGAATACTTAGTGACAAGTGCCACAAAGATTCTAGAAGAGGTTAGATGAAAGGGAACACTTAGTGACAAGTGTCACAAAGCTTCTACAAGAGGTTAGATGAAAGGGAACATTTAGTGACAAGTGTCACAAAGCTTTGCTCATGAGAGGGTAAAGTGTTCAAGGAAAGGGGACATGTGGGTAAATGGAATGGGTTAGGTTTAGGAATGGTTAGGTTAGGTGGTTAAAAGTTAGGAAAATTTGAATTTAGAAATTCAAATAATAAGAAAAGGCTAATTAATTTCAACAACTCATAATTGATTTGTTTTAATTAATTAAAAGATTAGAATAAATGATTTTGATGGGGAAAAATTAATTAATCAAAGGGGATTATTGAAATGAACCTATTAAATAAATCCTTAGATTTATTAATAAGTAGATGAAAGGGAAAGATTTGATCAAATTTCTTAGTGAATTCAATTAAATTAGGAAGGGGGATTAATTAAATAATTTCTTATTTAATTAATTATCTTCAGACCATTTTTAGGTGTATACAAATGCAATACATTTTCTCATTCCCTAGACAAAAACCATTACAACAACTCACCAAAATCTCTTGAAGTTCTCTTCATACAATAATCATACGTGTCATAATCATTACCGCTCATCATCAGATCATAAACCGATATAATTAATTCACCAAACTTAATCGTTTAGGATTTATAAAAAACAACAGGTAGGGTTTACCGGTTACATCAATAGATAAGGTTTACACCAATTACCAATTCACTCCACAAATTATTCTTACCAGTTATAGTAACAATATTACAACAATATCAATAATATCATTACAGGTTAATTGACATCAATGACAACATAACATATCATTAATGCAATATTCATGCAAATGCCAACAATCTCCCCCTTTGGCATTGATGGTAATACAAATATCAATACCATTGATTGTTGTGTGATTGTGAATAGGAATCCTAGTTTACATTACCAATTATTCACCATGCTCTCCATGTGTTTAGCTTGTCGCTGGTTCTCCTTCCCATAATCACATAATTCTTCTCCCCCTTTGACAACAATACCAAATTGAAAGGAAAACATGTAATGTCAAATTTCACTATGCATCATCAACAATCTACAACTTGATGCTCCCTTTGTGGAATAAATCCACTTCTACACCAATCCTTCTGTAAAATTCTGCAAGTAGCTCTGAGACTGATGTAATCTACATCATACTTAACTGACTTCATGAAGAGGGACAACCCCTAACCGACTTCTAAGATACTCAAAAGTAGTCTTAGGAAGAGGTTTAGTAAAAATATCTGCAAGTTGTCCTTGGTAGAAACATGCTCCAAGATCACATCTTTACTCAGTACTTTTTCCCTCAAGAAATGATACTTCAATTCAATATGCTTGGTTCATGCGTGCAAAACAGGGTTCTTGGAAATATTTATGGCACTTGTATTATCTCATAAAATCTTTATAGGTTCTGAATTCTTGATCTTAAAAACTTCCAAAATGTTCCTCATCCATATAGCTTGTGTACAATTCATGTAAGCTGCAACATACTCAGCTTCAATAGTAGATTGTGAAGAACAAATCTTCTTCTTACTACTCCATGAAACAAGTCTTCCTCCAAGAAAAAATTCTCCACTAATTGTGCTTTTCTGGTCATCAACATTTCCTTCCCAATTTGCATCTATGTACACCTTCAAGTCAAAATTTCCTCTATATGGATACCGTAACCCATAATCAACAGTACCTTTTAGATATCTAAAAATTCTTTTGGTTGCTATCAGATATGTTTCCTTAGGATTCTTCTAGAATCTAGCAACTATGCCAACTGCATGAGCTATGTTTGGTCTGTTGTGAACAATATAGTGCAATTTTCCAATCATTGACTTGTATTCCTTCTCATCAACAGATTTGGACTTATCTTCCTTAGACAACTTACAATCTGTAACCATAGGTGTCCCAACTAGTTTACAGACACTCATGCAAAATGTCTTCAAGACCTCTTTCACATACTTGGACTGTGTGACAGAAATACCATTCTTCATTTGTTGTATTTGCAAGCCTATGAAATTTTTTATTTCTCCCACTAAAGACATTTCAAACTCATTTTTCATTTCATCTTCAAAATTGTTGCTCATGTCATCATTACCTCTAAATTTGATATCATCAACAAATACTTCGCTGACTAGTATTTTATCTCCTTCATATTTGAGATATATGTTACTATCATCATTGGTTCTCAAAAAGCCTATCTTCATCAGATGTGTATGAAGCCTTTCATGCCATGCTCTCGGTGCCTTCTTTAATCCATATAAATCTTTATGTAATCTGTATACCATGTCTTTCTTATCAGTCAGACCATAACCATCTGGCTGCTCAATGTATACTTCTTATTCTAGTATCCCATTCAAAAATGCAGACTTAACATCCATCTGGTGTACCTTGAATTTATTATGTGCTACAAATGCAATTAAATTTATAACACCTTCTAGTCTTGCCGCTGGTGCAAAAGTCTCACATAGTCTTCTCCTTCCTCTTGTGCATAACCTTTGCAAACCAACCTAGCTTTGTTGTGAACTACAACACCATCTTCATTCAACTTATTGTTGAATACCCACTTAGTACCTATCACATTTTTATTTACTGGTTGGGGTACTACGGTCCATGTTGTTCTTCTCAATTTGATCTATTCCTCCTCCATAGCTTTATCCCAATGATCATCACCAAATGCATCCTTCGCAATTCTTGGTTCAATAGTGGAGATCATGCAAGAATTCTCTCTTATTCTTCTTCTGGTTAGTAATCCAACATCCTTATCCCTAATAATCTATTTAGAATTGTGATTGAATCTTACATATTTTGGAATAACATGATCATTATCTTCAGGTTCAGCTTCTTCATTATCATCATCTTCTTCTGAATTTATCTATTCTGATTGAACTGGTATATCAATATTTGCTTTGTCGGTTTCAAATTTCACAGTTTCTGGTTCCAAAAACAAAATGTAAGGATCTTCATCCTTTTTATCTGAACTGGTTTCCTCTGAGATTTTAGGATTTTCATCCCCTCACATCAACACTCAATAATTCTCTATGTCTGATTGTTAAAACACTTGTAGGCCTTACTCTTGGTGGAATAGCTAAGAAATATACCTTCATTACTTTTAGCCTCAAATTTGCTAATATAATCACCTCTCTTAATAAAAAATTTTCTTCCAAATATTCTGAAATAACTAACATCAGGTGATCTATCATACCAATATTCATAAGGAGTCTTGTCCTTACCTCTCTTTACTAGAATTCAGTTCATAGTGTAGATAGTTGTGCTGACAGCTTCTCTCCATAAAGTTTTCGCTACACCTCCTTGTATCAACATCATCCTAGCAACTTCAACAACTGACCAATTGTTTCTCTCTGCAATACCATTCTTCTGTGGTGTCCTTGGTATAGAAAGTTGTCATTTGATACCATTTTCTTCCCAATATCCAGTGAATTCCGCAGAAGTAAATTCACCGCCCTGATCTGTCCTCGGACACTTTATCTTCTTACCATTCTCCTTCTTAGCTAAGGCCCTGAATGCCTTGAAGTTACCAAAAGCTTTAGTCTTATCCTTCAAGAATGTGACCACATCATCCTTGAGCAATCATTAGTTTCTTTAGAACAGGGTTCACAATAGGGTGATGGTAAGGGCCCATTGGGTCCTTACTGATGTTTCTTCAAAGTTTGGAAGGATGCAGTGCAGTTTGGAGAGAGTTATTTCCCTACTTGTTTTAGGCTTCCAGGAGTAAGCCTGCGACAAGGGGGGAGGATGTAGTGTGCCTCCCTGATTTATCTTTTCCTTTTGTGCTTTGATAGACTAGTTTGTCATAGCATAGAATATTTTGTGATGCTTGGATTAGACTATTATGGATTTACATGTGATTTAGATTCTTTATCATGGATTTTGGACATATTATATTGCATTTGACATCACTATTTCATGTGGATGATAATATTATGGTTGTTATATGGGTTATTATGATGATAGGTTCTCATTTGATGACTTATATGTATCTCTTTCTATGTGTTGTTTATACTCGTTTACAATGATTTGAGGATATTTTATGATGTGCTAGCCCTATTTCATGATGTGAGATTTATTATGATATTGCTTGATTGTTTTTGAGTGTCTTTGATTGTCTTCGTGATAAGGATGATGTCACATCACTCATTGCGAGCAGGATGTGCCATTGTTATTCTCTATCACTTGCCTGTACTATATATATTGTATATGTCGTATAGTGGCTTTGTGGATGCAGGATTTGCAAGTACCAAACATCGACTCCACTTGGCTTCACAGGTCTAAGCGTGTCTTATCCCAATGACAAGTTGATCAGAGATGACATAAAATCCTATTCTACACTCTAGGTTTAGGATTGATTACCCTTGTCAGTCTTGTGTGAGTTGTAGTTCAGTGTTGAACAATCTCTTGAGTTGTCTCTTGTTGGTATGTTTGGAGTTTTGTATGTATTGATTGGTTTAATTTTTAATTTATATAGTTTAATAATGATAAATTAAATTAATAGGTTTATATAGTTTATAATAATAAAAGAAATAAATATAGTTGGCAATAATAAAATAAATAAATATTTGGTAAATGATTTTATAGTCATTCGATGTTTATTATTATTTATGGACTTTTGGAATTATTATTATTACTTTTTTCAATAAAAATGGATTATTCCACTAAACTTTTTATTAATATTTTTTATTTTTTACACGAGATTCAAAGAGCATACCAGAGGAAAGAACCCTGGGAAGAAAACCTCTAGTCACAGCTCATAAAATAAACCTATAGTATCTAATGGATCAATTTATACACCCCACCCAAAACCACATACAAAATGCGGTCACAACACATATAATATCAGTTTTGCATAGAGCCCATATGACAATTTGCCAAAAAAACCCATCGGATAATTTTCAAATGTAGACTCCATAGTTGCTATCAATGGAAGAAGACAAAATTTTCCAAAGCCCTATGCCAAATCCCATGAGCCAAAAGCCTTCCTGCTAGAAAAGAAAGTATCAAAAAACCTTTGGAAAAACACTATTATATCAAATACCATGACCTCGAACTCTTCTCTAGACAACGAACATGAATACTTGAAATGAAAGGGGAAAGCATGAATAATTATCATCATAAAATTTTACATCGACATTACTCAAGAAAATCATATGACTATTGCTGCAAACCTTCCCATACCCTAGAAGGAATTTCCTCAAAACCCACCTCTCACTGATTAGCATTGTTATCAATGTCTAAATTTGCAAAATAATCTGCAATCTTATTAACTTCTCTATAACAATGAGATACCAAGAAAGATTCAAACAATTCTAATTTTTGTAAAATGGGATCAAGTATATACTGCAAATTCGAACAATTCAATTTCTTTTTCATAACACATTGAATAATCACCATAGAATCACCATCAATTATTAAGTCCTTAATTCCCAAAGAGATTTCCATATCCAATCCAAAAGACAAAGCAGGAAATTCCGCATAATTGTTAGTTTTAAAACCAATAGCATGACACTTAGCTCAAATAAAATTTGCATTGTGATCATAAATTATCATGCCTACCCCAGCTGACCCAAGGTTACCATGAGAGGCCCCATCAAAATTCAGTTTAAAGTGCCCCTGTGGAGGAGGTTTCCATCTAGCAGAGCATCTCTTACCTATTGCATCATTCTTTTTTAAAATTGAACCATGAGAGGGTAAAACTAACAGCAACTTCCAAACTCTAGTAACTCTACTATCCCAGTGCGAAAAAGAAGTAAGATTTTCCAAATTTTTATAAAGAAATGACAAAGAAACCTCAGAGATTGAAGACTCAATTTTTAATAGAACCTCAAACACAGGAGACCTTGTTTTTTTAAATATCCTGTTGTTTCTCTCTAGCCAAACATTCCAAATCACAATAGATGGAGATATGATCCAAAGGCATGCATAAAAAGATGAGGCAAACATAAAGGGCCAGGATCTAAAATGGGAAATGAGATCCTTACCAATAACAAAGGATATATTTAACTTCTCAAACAACAACTGCCAACATTCATAACTATAATCACAATGTAGGAATAGGTGTGAAGAAGATTCCAAATTTTTGTTACAAAGGACACAAGGGAAAACAATAGTAATACCAAGCCTGTGTAGTCTCATACATGTAAGGACTCTATCCTGAACTACCAACCAAGCAAAGGCTCCATCTTTGGGAAGACAAGCCGAATGCCAAAACAACTTATAAGGCCAAGAAGATAAATCTTTAGCAACCATAAGAGAGTTGTAACCATCTTTAATAGTGTACTTACCAGAAATATTCTTTGTCCAAATAAGTTCATCCTCAGAATCAAAAATAAATACAATTCTATCCCCCAAAATATTTTCAAAATCTAATTTCATGCTTTCATCAACATCGAAGAAATCAATCAACTTCCATCTAGCTAGCTTAAGGGGTCCACTAGTCACAATTTCAAAATAATCTGCTACAAAAACACCCCTAAGGGAGGAAAGAATAGTGATAAGAGGAGACCAATCCCTAATATTCACCAAAGGTGTGTGTCCATTCCATACTTCATCCCAGAATCTGACCTTTCTACCATTTGAACAATCGATGAGAGATGAGGCAAAATAACTGATCTACATTTACAAAGGAAATTCCAAATAGCAGAACTCAAAGGCAAATTTTAGACTTTAAAAATGTACTCTCTCGGTCCATTATTTAAATATTTGGCAAACATAATATGTGCCCATAAGGAGCTAGGCTTGTCATATAATTTCCAAACCAATTTAGCACTTAAGGCTAAATTCTGATTCTCTAGACTCCGAATTCCTGTTCCCCCAAGTTCCTTAGGCAAACATACCTTATCCCATGCAACTAAAGGGAGTTTCTTCTTGCCATCTTTATTATTGTTCCAAAGAAAATCTCTAAGAGTATCTTGTAAACTAACAATGGTTGCTTTTGGAGACTTCAAAACAAACATGAGATATATGAGAACAACATTCAAAGCAGACTTGATGAGAATAATTTTACCCGCCAAAGTTAACCATCTATGATTCCATGAGAGAATTATTTTATAAATGAATGAAATAATCTTATCCCAAAAACCAATCTTATCCTGTTTAACAAAGAAAGAAATCCCAAGGTAAGTACATGGAAGATTTCCAGTCTCAAATCCCCAAAAGGATTGCAACCTATGCTGAACCAGTTGTGATGTATTAAGGAAAAAATCTTTGATTTATCACCATTCACTTCCTGACCAAAAAATGATGCATAATTTTGTATTATTCCTTTAATGACTTTTGCCTCAACTAACGAAGCATGTCCAAATAATAGAGTATCATTTGCAAAGAGACAATGAGAAATACTTTGGGGAATATTCTGAATCCTTATACCTTTCCAAAGCCCCCCCACTTTAGTAGCCCTAATAGCCCAACTAAAGGTTTCAGCTAGGAGAATAAACAAAAAGGGAGAAAGGGGATCTCCCTGTCTCAAACCCCTAGAGGAAGTGAAAAAACCACAAGGAGAACCATTAATTAAAACTGAGAATCTTGTAGAAGAAATACATGCACGAATCCATTTGACCCAGGCCTTGGAAAAACCTAACTTCTCAAGAACAACACATAAAGCCCCCCCACTGTACTCTATCATAAGCCTTCATTATGTCTAGTTTAAGTATCATGGTCGGGGTTATTTGGGTGGAAATAGAATGCAGCACCTCATGTGCTACAATTGCACCCTCTTTCGTCTCCCTTCCGGGAACAAAATCACCTTGAAATGATCCTAGGTAGAATTTTTGCCAACCTAAGGGAAATTGCCTTCGTAAATATCTTATACAAAGTGTTACATAAAGCAATGGGGCGAAAGTCTACAAAAGTCTTAGTATCCTCTTTTTTAGGAATAATTGCAATCATTGTAGTATTAAGTTCTTTTAAAATTGACCTATTTCTCCTAGATTCCTTGAGAGCCAATAAAACATCATTTCCCACAAAATCCCAACATTTCTGAGAAAATAAAGGAACCATCTGGTATCGGGGCTTTCTCTAGATTCATGGCAAAGACAACACTCTTAACTTCTTCTAAGGAAAAGGGAGACATCAACATCTTATTGTCTTCCAAAGATACTAAAGGAGGAATATTAGATATAATATCATTGCTGAGATTTCCATTTTCTGAAGATAATAATGACTTAAAAAACCTAACTGCCTATGAAGCAATGTCCTCTGGCTCTGTCAATAAATTCCCATTCTAACACTAAATACAAGATATCCTATTCTTACATCTTTTAATCTTAGTTGAAGAATGAAAAAAATTTGTGTTCCTGTCACCATCTAAAAGCCATAACTCTCTAGATTTCTGTCTCCAACAGATTTCCTCTCTAGCTAACACCTCCTCAAGTTGTAATTTTAGTGACTTCAATTCATCAAAAACTTGTGGCACCATACCATGTTGAAGCACATGAGTATTAAAACACTCAATCGTATCTTGAATCCTTTGTTTCTCGTGAAAAATGTTCTTAAAATGCGAGATATTCCATTCCCTAATATTCAATTTCAAATAACTTAACTTCTTAGCAATCTGAAACATACGGGACCTAGAACAAAAAGGAGTAGAATTCCACCATTTCATAAGCAAAGGCAAAAAGGAAGAATCCCTAAACCACATGGGCTCAAATTTAAATGGAGACTTCAAAGAAGCCCTATCCTCAATAACTGAAAGGGAAATTGGAAAATGATCAGAACCTGAGACTGGTAAAATAGAGGAAAAGAATTCAAAATCTGAATCAATCCAATTCTCAGATAAAAAAAACCGATCTAATCTCTTAGCAATCTGAGAAAAATCCCTTCTCATGTTTGTCCATGTGAAAACCCCATTCTGAGACTTACAATCAAAAAGGCTAATATCAAAAATGAAATCCCCAAAGTCATCCATAATCCTTTTATTAGGGAAAACACCTCCTCTTTTCTCATCTAAATCAGTGATAGCATTAAAATCACCCCCAAAGATAATAAAGGAACCATGTTTTAAGGGAGAAGAAATCCTCTTTAATTCACCCCATAACTTACTCTTCCCTTGAATTCTTGATGGAGCATAAATGTTAAAAAGCTAGAATGTAACCTTCAAAATCTTGCTTATAACTAAAGCCAACATCCAATTTGTAGTAGATGCCACTAACTGTACCTCAATATTATAATTATTCCAAAGTAGTGCCAAACTTCCTGAAGCACCACAAGCTGGAGAAGAAAGAAAATTCCACCTTCTCCAAGATGAAAAAACCAAATCAGCAGACTCCTTTGACAACTTTGTTTTTTGCAACATAAAAATATCACACTTAATTAAGTCCATTTAGGACTTAATTACATGTTAGGGGCATTTAAGCCCCTAACATTCCAAGAAATAATTCTCATTGTCCTCGAGGGGAGGCCGAAGCTCCCCTCTTCCCAATAATCAGAGAATTTTTGCTTTCCCCAAAGCAAACTTGCAAATTACGTTTCACAGCCCCTGATCTTGTCATAGGTGGACTAGTCACGAATCTTTTACTCCTCTTTCTTTTTACACTTACAGGAGTTAGGCATGTTTTCTTAGGCCTACCAAGAGAGACCGAATGCCTCCCTTGCCCACTAGTAGGAGAAAGGGACAAAGTCTTTTGAATTCCAGCATCAATTTCCATTTGAGTCTTAAGATTATTTGGAGGCCTACCTCTCCTAGGAGAAACCACCGATGGTGAAAAAATTGGAGTTGTTTGGACAATTGGTAAACTCTTGCATGACTTTGGAGAAGCCAAGATAAATGGATTTTCTTCAAAACCCAACTCTGTTGTAGCCAAAACCGCAAAAGGATTAGTAGATGCAGAAATTGGAAGGGTCATGTTTATACGCTCCAAATCATTCTCAATTGAACAAACAACTCTATCAGTAATGCCCTCAACCATTTGATGTGCATGATTGTTAAAAATATCATGTACTTGCTAAACTAGATTCTAATCTGGCATAATAACAGGGACAACCTCTGATGGATTACTATTCCCTAAGGAAGATTCATTAGCCATATTAATTTCAACATTCAAAGGGGAATTATTAGACACCAAATTCTTAATTTTCTGAACTAAAGAAGCATCATTAGGAAAACCTATGGCAGGTACCTGTTTAATAGTTTCCATATCAACCACTACATTTTTATCTAAATTCACATTCTTTGAAGAATCCAAAACCTCCTTTTGAGTGCATGAAGACAAATTGTTGTCCTTACCCTTTGTGTGATTATTTGGCATCTTAGGGCAATCTATCATCAATGGGTGATCTACTCCATTCATCAGGGGATTACCATCCACTATACCCCCGTCATTAGAAAATGTCTTCAGTAAAGACGAAAGTGAGACCGAACTCGGATTGTGATCATTTGGTTTCCCAAAACTACTACACAATGGATTATTTTCAAGATTAATGTGACCTATTTATACCAATTTATGTGAAGAGACATTTCCACATCCTTCAATCGAAGGTCCCACCGACAAACTATCTTTATTAAGGGATTTAGGGATAGAGTCAACAACCTACTGGTTTTTCTTAAAATCCATAAGTAAAGGAGCATCCAAAAGTAAAGGAGACTTAAGAAGCTCTGTATCTAATTTCTCAATTGACTGGTGCCAAATACCATCATGAAACTTGATATTACAAGTACGGGGGCAAACATTGTTAGGGTTAATAAGAACACAATTTTTTACCAGAACCTCCCCCTCCACAAAGTCCATTTTAGATGTTAAAAAAGTTCCAATAGTATTTCCAATTTTCTCAAGAACATTTGGGTCCATAAATTCAAAAGGAATTTTAGGTAAACCAAACTAGAAAGGAATAAGTTTTGAACTAGACCAAGAAGGAACAAAAAAAGGTTTCCAAGCCACAATTGAAATTAAATTTTTTCCAAACCAATGATGCAAAGCTCTTAATACCTCATCTCTGAAAGAAGGAGAATCAAAGACAATAATAAAAGCATTCATAGACAATAATTGAAAATAATGCATATCCTATTAGGCCCAATATGGAAAGCTAATGTACTGAGAGGGAAGGGGTGAATCAGTACTCCAAAACTTTTCTTTAACAATAACTTTACTGTTATGCATAAACTGAATAGTGCAGTAACATAATATAAAGCTAAAACAAATAGATAACAATCATACATGATTCACTCCATAACACATATATTTTGGTTACGCAGAAACTCTTGGTTAGAGACAAAAACTGTGGTGGGGATGGCACCCACAATTTCACTACTGCAATAATAAAGAGTGCTCGGTTAGAGCTACATGTTTAACTATTTTTGATAGCTTACCCTGTTAGGAGTAACAAGATCTATTAGATCTACCTTGCTAAAGGATTTTACAACACTTCATCTAAATGCTACACCTAGTTAGAGGCTTTACAATTTATAGACTTGATTAGAGTCTTTTACCTTGTTAAAGGTTTCTCTTACAACTTCAAAATATTACAATAAAATCATTACAAATATCTGCAACTTTACATCTGGAATGTTATAGTAGATTCTAAGTGCTCAGAATAAGATTACCTTGCTTATAGCATACCTTGGTAACCCATATAGTAACTCGGTATACCCTTCTGTTTACTTTGTTCTTCGACTATTCTCTGAAAACCTTCTCCATGACCTCTGTGTCTCTATAACAGTCTTCTTACACTCATGCACACACCTCTTTAACTCTTAACTCATGTTGTATAAATAGATCTCTTATGATAGTGATCCTTTCATTGCTTTGATCTTACAAACATGATTTATTGAATGAATAACCATGCAAATTATTTCATTGGTTAGATGACCTCAAAATCATACACAATCTTTAAGTGCAATTTCCAATGTGATAACGGTTAGATGTGCCTCAATCTTGTAACACATTTTCATATGCATGTCCAGGTTCAATGAATTTGGTAACATGTTTCACTCAGTGTATATCAACTTGGTGTATCATCTTTGCTACTCGGTAGACATGAAATGATACTCGGCAGACAGCTCAGTGTATACTATGTTTTGAGACTTACTTTCTTCTGTAACTGACTAGACTGTGCATACCGACTGAATATCTCGGTAATAGATAACCGACTAGAGTATATAGTATAACTTTGACATAAAACTAATGGCAATCTGATAAGTAGTAACAATCTCCCCTTTTGACATTAGTTGAGATGTTTGACAAAAACTACTTTCAAAGTTATAACTCAAAAATCTATATACTTGCAAAATTTGACTATACTAGTAGTATATACAATAGTCAATAATATAATATATCCTGATATACTCCCATTATCGATATACTATACAAAACTCTGATTTTGCATGCTTGGTGATCTGTTTTGTGTGCTTTGCTTACTGTCCTATTCACTGCTCTTGGATACTCTGCTTGCTCTGCTCGGTATACTCCCCCTGTATACTATACTCCTGTTGTTTGATTTTATACTTTGATGCTTTGAATGCTACACTCCTCCAATACCGTATCACTCCTCTAATACTATATCATATCACTCCCCCTTTTTGACAAACATCAAAACTGAATTACCATTCGGGGGTGGTAACTGATCAAAAATGGATTTGTACTTGGTCTGAGCGTCAGTGAGAGCGATAGAGAGTGCATTCTTTACACTGTCCATTAAAGAATTATGTGCTTGAATATCAACCAATAATGATATTAAGCCATCTAGAGTGCTTCCCTCTTGTATAGTA
The DNA here is from genome assembly GCF_030272615.1 of Cryptomeria japonica. Lineage (NCBI taxonomy): Eukaryota > Viridiplantae > Streptophyta > Pinopsida > Cupressales > Cupressaceae > Cryptomeria > Cryptomeria japonica. The sequence goes on along the minus strand of NC_081406.1, from coordinate 480,576,251 downwards.
GATAGGGAGGTGGCTCGGTTGATCTATTCTTGGATGGATGAAAGATGGGGAAGGAATAATGTCTGAAGTGTCATTATGTCCATCCAGATCTTGTGTTCTTCATTTCTTAGGTCCAATTGTTGAGCCATGAGCTGTTGTAACCTTGTATAAAAATTCTGAACTAAATTTGGCTCTGTGGTCAACTTATTTGAGAGATCGGTGATCTCTTTCTCAATTGCCTCTATTTTATTCTTAATGTCTTTAATGAATAAAGAAAATGTACAGAGTTTCTGAAATAAATAATGAATGTGCTTGAGTTGAGGAGTCAACTCAGCAATAAATTTGACAAGTTTAACTTTGCCAATAGCTATAGCTTTCTATACCTCTTCTATCATTTTTGTAGTGACCTCTTTGTCTTTTAGCTTGCTCAAATACTCTGATGCATCTACTCCAGATGTCTCTATCTTTGTTAGGAGTTCATCCAGTTGAATGTGGATGGCTGCATCAATTGATACTGTAGCTTTAGGTAGCATATCTATTAAGAGTGCTTTCACCTTCTGAAGTACTTTATTTTTCTTTTGAATTGCCATTTGCTTCTCTTGTTTGGCCTTTGCTTTGCATAGTTCACCAAAATCAATGAGTACTCGCCCCTTTAATTTTGATATGTCTACATTGGGAAACACTATTGGTTTTGACAAATCAACTTTAAAACTATGCTTTTTCATCTTCTTTTCTTTACCTTTCACTGATGGAACTAAGACAATGGCTTGTGAGGCTTGATGACCCTCGGTAGGTTGCTCGGTAGAGGCAACACTTTGATCGGTTTCTTTAGCCTCTATAGAGTCCTTCGGTGTGTCGGTACTTGGTGTCTTAGTTGCAACATTCTTAGTGTTAGAAGGTTCTTGAGATGTCTGTTCTTGATTAGTACCTTCTCCTATTGTAGACTTGTGACCTTCGGTGCCTTGCTCTATGTCATGAGGAGTTTCAGTTGAGACAGGTTGCTTGACCAGTGGATAAGGTTGAACTTGTTCCAAGAGATTCACTAGATACAAGTTTTGCATATGCATTGCCTTCTATCATTTCCTATTCCGGTGCCTTTGTATCCATGACATCTTCATCTATTTGAATGGTGTTAGCAGGGTATTTCTTGGTAACATCAGGATCTTGCTCGATGACATCAATAATTTCAATTTCAGCTTGCTCACCGACATCCTTGATTTTAAAGATTTCCTGCCACTTTGCTTTTGTCTCATTTTCCACTTCAATGTATAGCCCATTCATCAGTTTTAAAGCTCTTTGTTTGACAAGAAACTTTGAATTGTAGGTTGTCAAATGTTCCTTTATTTCAGCTACTGACATGTCAGGAAAGAGATGAACCAAACTTCTTTCTCTAATCTGTTTCTCTGAGTCCATTGCATACTTCCACCTATTATCAATATGCAAATACAGTTCATTTCGAAGTAACTTAGCTAGTTCCAATGGAGCTAACTGGAACTTTAGAAGTGTGCAGATGACAGATTCTTCAATTTGTCTCTTCTCATCATTATTCCTGGTTTCATATTTGACATATCTAAATCCTCCAAATCCACCATATTCTTTCAGATTAGCACAAAAGTTTTCAACACTATGTATATTTACCTTCTTGCTTTTGACAATCTGGAATTTTCTTGCATCCTCTGATTTGGTATCACTAGACTCTTTTTCCAAAATGAGTCTCCGAGTAGATTTCTTGTATGTCTTTGTTACCTTGGGAACAGTAACACTCTTTGTTTTCTTACTTGGTGAAGCTGTAGATGTTCTAGTGTTAGGTCGCTTTACTGGAGGTGGAGTCGGTGAGGCCTTTGATGTGTCTTGTTTCTTTCTCTTCAACACTCTTCCCTTAGGCAATTCAGTGCTCAGTGTTATTGTTCCCTCTTGGGCTTCAGATTCCTCTTCGGTAATGGCAATGGTGCCTTTGACAGGTGTAGAGGAAGAGTCTTCTCCGAATTTCTCTGACAATGCCTTTATAATTTTTGTTGCCTTTCTTGTAGCTTTGGGTACTACGATGCTCATTTTACCTTTTCCTTTACTTCCTCATAGGTTCCATACCTTAGCTCAGTAGCATGCCTCGGTAATGTGAGAAATGCATCAATTTGTTGTTGTGTGATCTCAAAATCAATTTCGTATCCCATCAGTGACAAAGATTGAGTCCTCGGTTCCACATCATTCACATAACAGTAATCGATGTCAACTTCAAAACATATATCATTTTTGTATTTCTCCACTAACTAGGGTGGAATCCTATATCTGTTATGCATTTTCTTTTGAAATTTACTAAAGTAATCATCCATAATATCATTGAAATTATCACCTAACTTCTTGATGAAGCCATTAATCTGATGGATGATTGGTCGGTGTAGTTCCCAAACAACTTTATCGACTGATGGAAAGAATTTTTCAAAATAGAAAAACATGCATACTAATAATGATCCAAACTTTAGAGTATTAACCGAATTGTTCTTCTTTGGCTTCCTAATGGTGTTCAAATTTTCAAATAGGTTCTTCAGCAACACCTCACATAGATCAATTTTCATTCCCTTTTTCACAATTTTGTATGCTAAGTCTACTGCTACACAGGGTACACTGTTTTCCCTTGCCGATTGGAAGAAATAGTAGCCCATTACTCTAATGGCAAATTTTAGTTCTTCATCTATGACATTATTCAGTTTCAATCCTCTGCAATTTGATTCCACTCCAATTAAACTAATCAATTCTTTCTGTGATATCATCTTTTGGGCTCAGGCATGATCATAAATGGGGTAATCGGTAATCAGATGAATGATTTCATTGGTAATCTTAAATGGTTTCTCTTCTAGCCACATGAAATCATCATGAACTCTACTTAGAACAAACTTGACCCACTGGGGTTTGAACACATGGGGATAGGTTAGGGGCTTAAGTTAATCCCTTGATCTTGATGTGCTCATACTTGCTGTTTAATTTACCATCGGTACACAGCTCATCATAGGTGTCTTTAATTTCAACATGACCGAGTTCTTCAACATGATATTTGGTGAAGAATTTCACATCCTCGACTAATAACACTCTATTCGGGATGAGTGAAAAGGCGGTTTTGTCATCTGGTTCAGAAGCAACTTTGGGAATCAAAGAGTATTTTAGTGAGAGCTTCTCTACATTCTTGACAACTATGGGATCTTGGATCTTGGGCGCCATTGTAGATTTCGAATAAAAGCTAACAAAGGATCCTTAGGGTTTCAGGTTTTCAAACGATTGATGCTTTATACTTAGTAGATAATGGCAACTAGATAAGATCAGTAAATGAGCTTAACAATGTGTTGAGATTGATGTAAATACCTTGAATTTGCTTTTTAGGAGGTTTGATCGCCTTAGAATCGCTTGCTCTGCTCTCTTGAAAACTTGGTAAGTGAAAATGACCGCAAAAATGCTTTTAAGTACACAAAATACCTTATCGGGCTCCATGCGGGTTAGGTAAAAAACATTAAATGCACTCGGTTCCTCTTTAACCGATTTTCTTTTTCCGCTTTAACCGAGTAACCAAACTTCCTTCATTTACCGACTTGATAGACTTCCTGTAAAGTGCTACAAAAGACTTTGATAGAATTTCAAACTTACTAATACATCTTAATTATGCAGATTTGAATTAAGTACATGATAAAATAGGAACTGTTAAGATTTAGCCTTGAGAGAATGCAGTCGCTTCATACCTTTACCGATTAATTTGGAATAGGTGCACCTAACTCGGTAGGTAAGGTGCTTTCTTCATTTGACACAATTTCCTTCTTTTTCTAAATCATCTTTAATTTTTCTTTTATTTCTTTAGTGTCTTTTCTTGGTTGATCTCTACAATCTCTAGCTAAGTGTCCAACTTTGTGACAATGAAAACATGTCATACCAGGATTTCTCCATGATCTTCGGTTGTTCATTCCAAACCTTATAAAATAGTTGGCACTTATATGTCCATATCTTCCACAAAATTCACTCCATATCCTTGTATTGTAATCCCATGGTACTGTAGAATACTGTCGGTAAGGATGTGTGTGAGTTTGGTAACCTCTAGCATTTGCTTGGTGTGCATACCACATATAGTTCTTTTGCTTAAACCAACACTTCTCGATAGTATGTCCATATCTATTGCAGTTTTTATAAAACCCTTTGAATTTTGCCTTCTGATAATTGTTAACAGACTTTTTCCTACATTGATTAGATGTGTGACCATATTTATTGCATTTGTAACAATAACCTTTGGACTTAGTGACATTCGGTTGCTTACCCTTTTTGATTTGGTACATGTTGGCAGTGTGACCTTGATTTCCACAGTAGTTGCAAATAGGCTTCTTTCTTTTGATGATATTCTTGTTTCCAGCTTTCTTTGATGATTCTCCTCTCTCGGTAGTATGAATTCCCTTCTTGGTAGAGTCTTTTCCTTTGTAACCGAGTCCTGCATCTTTGTTGGGTCTTCTTGTATTCAGTTGCTCATCCAACATCTTTGATGCTTCATAACTCTTCTTCAGTGTTTCTTTGGATTTCTTTTCTATTTCAAGTTCATTGGTCAACCTAGATACTTCAAGTTTCAATGCTTGATTCTCATTATTTTTCAGATTTGCTTCATGATGTGCATAACCTAGTTGATCTGAAAGATTTTGTTAAATTCCAGTCAACCTTGTGATTTCATTATTCTTATCAGATACTAAGACTTCAAGTTGTTGTTTCTCTCTTTCTAGATCTCTTACTTTATCCTCATCTATCCTCAATGCATCAAGATTTTCAGTCATCTGTGTGCTGAAATGTTCATGTTCTCTTTTCATTGCTTTTAGTTGATCAGCCAGTGCTTTGTTCTTTTCTTTCAATACTCCAATCATTTCTTCATTTTCTTCAGATATACTATTCTCAGATGATGTCTCAATTTGTTCCACTAACTCTTGAGAGTCCTGCAAATCATCAAATAATCTTCTTCTTACTTTCAGAGATTTTTGCATTTGTCTTTGCATGTTTGCAATCACTTGATTAGCATGATCCAGTTCTTCTTGCAAATACACAATCCTCCAAGATTGTTTATAGCCTTCCATTGATAAGATCTTTCTCTTTAGGTAGTTAAACCCTTTTCCAAGATTCAAGCTCTGATACCAATTGTTAGGCCCAATATGGAAAGCTAATGTACTGAGAGGGGAGGGGTGAATCAGTACTCCAAAACTTTTCTTTAGCAATAACTTTACTGTTATGCATAAACCAAATAGTGCAGTAACATAATATAAAGCTAAAACAAATAGATAAAAATCATACATGATTCACTCCATAACATATATATTTTGGTTACGTAGAAACTCTTGGTTAGAGAGAAAAACTGTAGTGGGGATGGCACCCACAACTTCACTAATGCAATAATAAAGAGTGCTCGGTTAGAGCTACATGTTTAGCTATTTCTGATAGCTTACCCTATTAGGAGTAACAAGATATATTAGATCTACCTTGCTAAAGGATTTTACAACACTTCATCTAAATGCTACACCTGGTTAGAGGCTTTACAATTTATAGACTTGATTAGAGTCTTTTACCTTGTTAAAGGTTTCTCTTACAACTTCAAAATATTACAATAAATTCATTACAAATATCTACAACTTTACATCTAGAATGTTATAGCAGATTCTATGTGCTCAGAATAAGTTACCTTTCTTATAGCATACCTCAGTAACCCATATAGTAACTCGGTATAACCTTCTATTTACTCTGTTCTTCGACTGTTCTCTAAAAACCTTCTCGGTGACCTCTGTGTCTTTGTAATAGTCTTCTTACACTCATGCTGTATAAATAGATCTCTTATGATGATGATCCATTCATTGCTTCGATCTTACAAATATGTTTTATTGAATGAATAACCATGCAAATTATTTCATTGGTTAGATGACCTCAAAATCATACACAATCTTTAAGTGCAATTTCCAATGTGATAACGGTTAGATGTGCCTCGATCTTGTAACATGTTTTCATATGCATGTCCAGGTTCAATGAATCTGGTAACACATTTCACTCAGTGTATATCAACTCAGTGTGTCATCTTTGCTGCTTGGTAGATATGAAATGATACTCGGTAGACAGCTCGGTGTATACTATGTTTTGAGACTACTTTCTTCTGTAACTGACTAGACTGTTCATACCAACTGAATATCTCAGTAGAGATAACCAACTAGAGTATATAGAATAACTTTGACATGAAAATAATGGCAATCTAATTAGTAGTAACATATCTCCCCATCTTTTCTACAATTTATGATAAATCTTTAACAAACTAATTTGATCACCCCAAATTTCCCCAGAAATAGCATTCGTATGCAAACAATTCGCTTTCTTATCGACATAAGAACCTAAAAGATCGATACAAGGGATAGGAGCCCAAACCTACGATGAAGAAACCTCAGGTAGAATAGGATCAGAAGGAATCTTACTTACCTTTTCCAGACTAGCTTCCTTGAGGTTCACATTTACCTTATTTCCCACCTACTATGAAGAAACAGAAACCCTAGTTGTAGTCTCCTTATTTGCCAAGCCAACAACCCTAGCAAACATTTGTTGATTGCCCAGATCCAAAGACCATTTCCTCAAAAATCCCTTGAATTCCTTCTCAGAATTCCCATGATTCACACCATTATTAAAATGCCCTTGAGTGAATCTCCTTCCATTGTTATTCTGCCTCCATGCCACACTGCGTCTATTCCCAAAGAAGCCTTGAAAGTATTTTGAAGCTAGCTGAAAAACCTTGTTATTTCCACTCCGGTTTACCTGTATCGCCACGTCTTTCCATCTACCTTTCATGTAGACCCACTGTGGAACATGAGGTGGGTCTTCCCAGCTCACATCCGCCCATGAACCCAAATGTCCTCTATCAGCCATGTCCAATCACTGTATTATCCGATCACTATATTATGTTGATTTGATGTTACCCCAATTGTAGTGATGACAATGCAAGCAAACTTTTACTAACAATGAACCTCAAGATGATTGGCAGGTGTCATCCTTCGCTGCTATCACAAACAAGTCTGAGTATGACAAAGTTATCTGCTACTTACAGTCTGAAAACCTCCTCCTAAATGCCGATCTCCAAACCAAATGACAGTGTCTTCACTAATCAGTTGTAGATCAATCATCGGATAGGCAAGGCTATTTGCAAATGCTGTGGAGGCCCTGCGTGGCTGATTTGAACAATACTGCCCCTGGTATGTAGTTATCTGGTCTGAGGTGGCCCATTGATCAAAATGCTATATTTGTTGACTGATACCAATCCACCCAGTTTGATCACTACCCCTGGTATGAATGACACTGTGTTGTAATTGGTTCCCTACTACAAAGGTTACTAGCTAGGACAGATCTAGGGTTTAATGGCTTCCTGCTATAGACATCACTAGCTAGGGTAGATCTAGGATTTAATGGCTGCCTACTATAGACATCACCAGCTAGGGTAGATCTAGGGTTTAGTAGTTGCCACTTCGGTGTGAGAGTTCCTGCATGTTCCCTTTCAAATTGGAGGAGCTCCTGGCGTAATTCTGAGTAGGACCTTTTGAATTTTCCTGAATGAGGAGTAGCAGTAAATCAACCAGTCACCAGGTTTGACTGTCTGGTCACCCACCCAGAGTCTTTCTCTCCCTTGTCGATGAGCAATGTTTGGAGCAGATCTTTGTCTGTGTGTTGTCCTTGGAAACAAGGGCTGTCACGGTGCTCCCTTTCCCATTCGCCACTTTTGGAATTATTATTGATATTATTATTAATATTATTTTGTAATAAATAAGGCTTTGATATTTAATTAATTAAATAGCCTCTGATTATATTTTATTGTGGCTTTAATTTATTTATAGCCTTTGGTTTATTATATTTATTTATTGGGCTTTATAGTTAATTATGCCCATGGGTATTATTTTATTGATTGATTTAATATTTACCTCTTGGGTTGATTAAATATTATTTTACCTACCCTTTAGCGTAATTGGTTGAATTGTTGGATAAGTAAATTAACTATTATTTTATTCTTATTTACCTTGGAGTTTAATTTGGGTTCGTAGGGAATATTATTTTGTCTATTATTTTTATGGGCCGACATATTCTATGGTTTTGCTTTTGATTTTCTATTTACTTGCTCTCTTGTGATTTCGCAGGGTTGGTTGGCTTCTCAATTGCACTTTCTGGAGTTGGATTTCTCAGGCTTGTTTGGATTTCAACATTCTCTCTCAATTTTTCATTCAACATTTACCAGGTTGGTGGATTCTTTATCTTACATATTTAGTTTTGAAAAGATTGTCTGTGTCATGCTTTCTTGGGAGTTTTGGGGAAATAATTATATAGTTTTGTATAGTTTCAAGTTTGACTTATAATATTTGCATTTTTTATATTATAGTTGAAACTATATTAGATTGGGGAAATTTGTATTGTGTTGTGTGTAGCTGTGAATGGCCGACACTGTGAATGTTGTCTGTGAGTTGTTGGCTCCCTGTATGTTGATTCTTGCTTAAGATTAAAGGTTTGGTCCTTGTTTTTCAGCCTCTATATTGTGTGATAGAAGTCGGGAGTTCTTGTTTATTTGTCTATGAGTTTTCATGTCCAGGTAATGTTGGGAGTTGTTTTCTCAGAACCTTGATTGAGCCTTATATGTTTGCTATTTGAGTTTGATACTTGGCTCTTTAGGTTTGTTTTGTGATTGTGTTCCTATTGGGTATATTTTCGGAACCTTATATTGTTTCTGTGATTTTATTTTACTTTTGTAAAATTATTATTTGCGTCTGTGTATGTAGGCATTTGTGCTAAAATAACGAATATGCTAAACTATTAAGTATTTGCGCTATTCTATTTAGCATATGCGTTGTTTTACCAGTCAAAAGTGTTGTCAAAATCATCACATGCATTGTATTAGCGTAAATGCGCTAATTTGTGTTGCATAAGCCTTGTCTTACTTATCGTATGCGCTATTCTATATGTCAAAAGCATTGTAGAAGTTTGTAAAAGTGCTAAACCATGAGGTAAAAGCGTTGTTTTGGCATTTTCCGTTGTTTTGAGTCTTTTCCTAGATTTTTATGAGTTCAGTTTATGTTTTTCCGATTGTCAGTTATTTTCAGGGGTCTGTCGAGAGGCTGTGTTGTGTTTTCTAATACTCTTGGATGTTCGGAGTAAGATTTGATGCATTATTTGATCACTTGTATTGTTGCAAGTGGAGTGATACCTTGCTATGGATTCTTTTCTCTATGATGTTGTGTGCTCTATGTGATCTATGTGATATACATTACTGGTTCTTGTGCATTTATGATGTTCTATCTTGGTTAGCCAGATTTTGTGTTTGTGAGCCTTTTTGTTTGAGTACGGGGAGTGGGCTTCCATGAGTCTATCGAAGTCATGAGGAATAGACCACTAGGATTCTTGAGTAATAGAGTTGGGGTCTAGACTATTTGGATAGCTCATTGGAGGTTTTCCATTGTAATTGGTAAGTGATAACATTATAATTAATACTAGGTGGGTTGGGTAGAGTAACTCATATAGGAAAGATAATAAATGTGTTTGTGATACCCATCTCATGGATTGGGAAACTAGAATGAGTTGGAAGATTTGGTAACTGGGTAAACTGAACTCCCTTGAGTTTATTAAAGGTTGTGATGGTTCCGCATGTGTATCCTACGTGGTAGCATTTGATGACACTCTTTTCCTACATGTTGATCCTAATTCCTTATGCCTGGTTGATGAGTCAGCCCTGGATATTTCTTGGTTGTTTGGTATGTTTTCTTTGGTTGTGTTGGAGTTGTTTTCTTCTTTGTTTGATAAGTGTCAGCTTAGATCTAGAGTGTGTGTGGTATCTTGTGTCATCTCATAGCATGGGGGGTGGTTCCTTTGTTTTCACATGGTCGGGTGGTTGGTGCCTTTCTTCCATTGGGATGTTCTTCAGTAGATGCTTTCTTGGATGCCTTACGTGGTTGTGGATCTCTTATCTCTTCAGCTCATGGGTGGATATTTGTAGTAGCTTATTGTTCATGATTCATTAGTCATGTATATGTAATTATATTTGAGAGCTATGTTCATTGTTGTAAAAGGCATTGTACTCTTGTATCTAGTAGATTTATTAGGGAAAATGGTCTATCATGTTTATCTTGAGAATGATTAATTGATTGGAAATATTTATATTGAAATATGGATGTGTACCTTGTATTTAGAAGACGTAATTAGTTAATATTGCTATGATTAATAATGTGGTACTTGGTATTGAAATTTTCATTGAAGTTAAAGGAGATGATTGGTTGGGTATAGGAACATTTGGTATTGGTACTTTAAAATGAACTTAATGGGATGATTAGAATATTCATTTATGGATGTAATTAATCTATGTTAAGTAATGGATCCTATGTGTATGCATGTAGAGATAGATGGATAGTATGTTTAGGTTTCTTTTGGTTAATGGAAATTTATATGATATCATGTTAGGAATGAATGGTACTGGTTACAAATTGTTTAGTGCTTAGCTTAAGTACTGGCGTTGAGATACCTTAGGGAAGGTAGATGTTATAATGTGTTTTATTTCTTCTTTCATATCATGGTTTGTGTATTATGTCTATGATGTGTAATTGTATGTTGTGTTAAATTCATATGAATGGTTGATTATATATGTTGTATTATCTTATGTAATGTTTAAAAAAAAATTGTTATCTCTATTTTTCATGTTAGTTAATGCTTTGGTGGGAATTACATGTGACCCAAATGGAATATTTGAATTAATAAAATTCAAATAAGGGGATGAAAAAGGGGAATTAATTAATTCAAGGATTAGAAGAAAAGAGGTGAGGATTAAATTGTAATTGGGAGGAGAGGAAGGGATTGTGAAAATGAAACACTACTTGTCCTCAAGGAGGACAAGTGTTGTAGGGGAACCTCATAAACACTCAAATCATGACCCTAAGGATGAAGAATAGGAACATTACAGTGTCTTAGTGTGTCTTGTGTTTCATTTATGCAATAAACACCCACCATGTAAGCCCATGTCATCAATTAGGCATTTTGGTAAGCAAATTGGGACAATGTGGTCAATAGGGGTAGTAGATGGTTTATTTTTGTGTTTGATAGGTTTTAGAAATGTTTTAGGAGTGTTCACTTGATCCATGTGTGTGGATTCAAACCTTAGAAAGTATGACAACATTTTTTGCAAAATTGCAAAACTGCAACTTTTGTAAAATGCAACTTTTGAGTGCAAAAGTGCAACTTTTTGAAATGCGGTTGGGGGAAGCCTTTCAATAGCTCCAACATACTATAAATTTGGTTGGAAATTGTTGGAGAGTTTTATAAGACTTTTTTACATGATTCCCAAGGTTTCTGCTATTGTGATTGGAGTTTGTGAAGAAATAAAATACTAAATATTATAGTTTTCCCAGAAATTTTGAGTTTGCAGGAGTTGCACGTGCCTGTACAGATTGATTTGAATCACACCATCCATGGAGTAGATAGAGGGGTGGAATATAATTATTTTGGTTGTGGTCTAAGGTCCTAATTATTCCAGAATAGTGAGAACCCTCCATTCTTCTGACTGCAACCCGAAAATTGAGGTTTTGGAGAGGGTTTTTGGATAAACATTGCCTTATCTTGCATTATAGTCCACTAGAAGAATTTTCCTTTGGAGGGATGCAGGATAAGCCTCTATAATTTATGTTTTTCATTTTTTTTTGTAAGGGAAAATTGGTTGTGTGGAGAAAGGAGCAAAATTAGGTAGGCATCTCTATGTGACTACCTAGGACAAGATTTAGGACAATCATCATAAAATGTCATAGCGGTGGAATCTAGGCATGCAAAAATGGAATTGGAGGTTACACACCATCCTTCACATGCCCATAGAGTTGGTTTTCTAGTTTGGTTTCATTGATTGGTAGTTTCTTTGGAAAATAGGCCTAATTGCCCCTATTAGGTCTCTTAGCCTCTAAAGGGATCATACCTTGTAATTATAGACCTGGTCAAACCATTTTGGGGAATAGTACAAATTCCAAAAGGGTGTTTGAAATGGTAATTTTTTTGTATGGGCATGTGGAAAATTTTGGATTTAGGATCCATTTTATCGCCAAATAGGGCTACAAGCCTAGGGGGTAGGTTTCTAAAGAAAGTATAAGGAAATTGAGCCTAATCCCAAAACCAATGCTTGGAATAGTTTCTAATGACCATAAATGAACCAAATCCTAAGCCCTTAGGAGCAGGGTGTCATGGGATGGTGTAGGGTAGGTATTGATGCATCTACTCATCTTGAGTAGACCCAAGCCTAGTAAACTTGTGTGTACTTTCATCCAAGGTGTGGAGTCCTTCCTTGCAGGACCCATGTGATCATCTGGGGGTCATAAGTCTAACCTTGTTTGGGCTTGTCCTTAGGTGTGTGGGTAGGGCTCTGCATCAAGTTGTATCAGATCATAGGAGTGTTCTTTGGATAGAAGGAGAAGACAAGAAGGCAGAAGAAGAGGGATCCCAAGATGTACCTTCAAGAATGACCAATGTTGAGTTGAATGTCCTAGTGAAGAAATAGATGGTAGAGAGAAGAGAAATCAGGGCTGAGAATTGGGCCTTGAGAAATGAGATGGACCTATTGAAGGATAGAGTGCAGAGGGGAGAGAGAGACTCTGGAGAAGAAGGGGATAAAGAAGAGATCCCTAGGAAGGAAGAGCTAGAGGTTCCCGCAGACTAGAGACCCCTGATGAGTGTCCTCAAGTCCATGGAGAGAATAAAAATGGATGTGCACATGGAACTGGCAGTATTTAGAGGAAAGATGGAGCCTGATACAGTGATGGAGTGGATAGACTCCTTGGATAATTTTTTTGAAATTGAAGACATACCAGAGCACCAGAGGGTGAAGATGGCCCAATCCAAAATGAAAGGGGCTGCACTAACCTGGTAGAATATAATCCAAGATGAGAGGGTGAAAGAAGGAAAGAGAAGAGTGGCTACATGGAAGAAGATGATGTCTTTTGTGAAAGAAGCCTATGTCCCAATGGACTACAATGTCTAGTTGCATAGGAGGAGACATAAATTGAAGAAGAAGGAGATGGACATGAGTTCCTATATAGAGGAGTTCATGAAGTTGTGTGTGAGAACCAAGGTGAAAGAAAGTGAAGGTGATAAGGTGGCTAGATATCTCAATGGGTTGAGATTTACAATCCAAGAAGATTTGAATCTCCACAAACCGGAGATAGTCCAAAAGTGCTTTCAATTGGCACTCAAGGTGGAGGAGAAAATGAAGAGAAGGAAGGAAAAAAATGGTAGAGGTAAAGGGAGACAAAAAAGAGGGGGAAGAGGCCCTTTCAAAGGTAGAGGAAATGGTTTTGGATGCCAGGGTGACTCTAACCAAGAAGGCAATAGAGGAGAGAGCAGTTACAACCAAGGAGGGGGCTAAAATCCAAGAGGGAACTTTAGGGGTAGAAGACCACCCTCTAGAGGAAGATCCCAAGGAAGAGGAACTCCTAGGTGCTATAATTGCAACCAAGAAGGGCACATGGCCAATAGGTGTCCGGAGAAGGCTTCTAGCTCCATGGGAGAAAGGAGAAGCAATTTGGTTGAGGAATCTAATTGTCAAAGTGTGGCAAGTGAAAACACTTATAAAAGTGTTAATTATCCTGATAGATGAGGAGAACAGTAACCACCATGAAGGTACCTAACAAGGATCCTACACAAAGGAAATCTCTTTTCAAAATCACTTGCAAGGTAGGAGGAAAGGTATACAAGGTCTTGATAGATTCTGGATCCACTAAAAATTTTGTATCACTTGAAATGGCAGAAAAGCTTAAACTTAGAAAGCTGCCTCATCCTTACCCCTACAACATCTCATGGCTCACCCAAGGTCAGTAAGAAGAGGTAGAAGAGTAGGCTTGGGTGGAGTTTCAGATTGGATCATACAAGGATAGATTGCTATTTGATATAGCCAAGATGGATGCATGCCATCTCTTGTTTGGGAGACCATGGTAGTATGACTTGAAAGCTCATCATGATTGGTTGAGAAACACCTAATCAATCACCAAGGATGGGAAGGTGATAGAACTCTTACCTCTAATAGAGGAAGATATGGAATCAAAAGGGAAGGATGCCAAGGTGCTGATGGTAGAAGGAAAATAGTCCATGAAGAAGATTGTAGAGAAAGGTGCAGTTTGCTATGCCCTCATGCCTATCCCCAAGGTGACAAGGAGAGTGCAGTTTGCAGAAGAGAAAGAAGGAGGATAGAAGCTCATAGACCCTGTAGTCAGATAGTTTCTTGATAAGCATAAAGGCATCATCTCAGATGGAATGCCAAGATCCCTACCACTGGTGAGAGACATCAGTCATTACATAGATCTGATCCCTCGATCTACTCTCCCAAACAAAGCAGCCTACAAGCTCACTCCAGACCAGAATGCAGAAATGTAAAGGCAAATTGAAGAGTTGCTTAATTCGAGACTGATTGGCAAGATCTTAAGCCCATGTGTAGTACCTCTTGTCCTTGCACCCAAGAAATAAGGCAATTGGAGGCTTTGTACAAACTCAAGGGCCATCAACAAGATAACTATAAGGTATAGGTTCCCAATCCCTAGGATAGAGGATTTCCTTGACTGCTTGGGGAGTGTTAAGTATTTCACCATAATGGATCTAAAAAGTGGATACCATCAGATTAGAATAAGGCCAGAGGAACAATGGAAAACAACTTTTAAAACTAATGAGGGGTTATATGAGTGGAGAGTCATGCCATTTGGGTTGTCCAATACCCCTAGTACCTTTATGAGGTTGATGAATGAAGTCTTGGTGGAATTCATAGGAAAATTTGTCATAGTATACCTAGATGATATCTTGATCTTTAGTCACACAAGGGAAGAACACCTCAAACACATAGATATAGTTCTCAAGAGGTTACGTGAAGAGAAACTAATGATCAATTTGGATAAGTGTTTGTTCATGCAGGAGGAGATCATCTAATTGGGTTTTGTAATCTCACAAGGTGAGTGGAAATGGACCAAGAGAAGGTTAGTGCTATACTATCTTGGCGAACACCTAAGACTATGAATGATGTCAGGAGCTTCCATGGTTTAGCAAATTTTTAGGAAGTTCATAAGAGGATTTAGTTATGTTTGTGCACCCATGCTTGACACCATAAAGGGAGGACAAAAGTGTAGGTTTAGTATTACTAAAGAGGCAGATGATTCATTTGAAACATTGAAGATGAAGATTGCAGAACAACCAATCCTAGCCTTACCAGAATTCAACAAGATATTTCAGGTGGAATGTGATGCAAACCATATGGCTATTGGGGAAGTGCTTAGTCAGGAAGGAAGGCCTATTGAATTTTTCAGTGAAAAGCTAAATGATGCCAAGAAGAGATACACATCCTATGAATTGGAGATGTATGCTCTAGTACAACCTTTGAAGAAGTGAAGGCACTATTTATTTCCTAAGGAGTTCATAGTTTTTATTGATAATTAGGCACTCAGTTTCATAAATAGCCAAGAGAAGCTAATCCACCACCACATGAAGTGGGTAGAGACCCTACAAGCCTTCACCTTCACCCTCAAACACAAGAAGGGGGTTAAGAACAAAGTTGCAGATGCTTTGAGAATGAGGGTCTTAACTGTCAACCAAATCAAGATGGAGAGTGTTGGTATTGATTCCTTGAAGAGTATGTATGATGTTGATGAAGACTTTAGAGAGATATAAAAAGGTATGTGAAACCTTTCATGAGAGGTATAATATTGAGTTTTCTCAAATTTTTATACAAGATGGATTGTTGTTCAAAGGAGTACAATTGTGTATTCCTAAGTGTTCCATGAGGTTGAATATCATTAGGGAGAAGCATTGTGGAGCTAAGGCAGGTCATTTTGGCCTTGACAAGACCCTAGACCTTGTGAAGTGACATTTTTACTGGCTTAAATTACAGACAAATGTAAGAAAATTTGTGGAAACATGTGTAATATGTCAGAAAGCTAAGGGGTAGGCCACAAATGCAAGTTTTGTTGGCTCTGCCTAGGACAAGGAGGAGATTTGATAGTGTCTTTGTAGTGGTGGACAAGTTTAGTAAAATCGCTCATTTCCTGCCATGTAAGACTTCTTGTGATGGATCATATGTTGCAGACCTATTCTTCAAAGAAATGGTCTTGATAAATGGATTTTCCTTAAACATTGTTTCAGACAGAGATGTGAAGTTCATAGGTCAATTTTGGAGGACCCTTTGGAAGAAGTTGGGAACTAACCTAGCTTTCTCATTAGCCTACCATCCTCAAATGAATGGGAAGACTGAAGTTGTCAGTAGGTCATTGGGAAACCTATTAAGGTGTTTGACAAGGCAACATGGAGAAAAATGGGATAGTATACTATCATAGACAGAGTTCTCTTACAATGATACTATCAATAGGAGCACAGGGAAGCCTCCTTTCTAGATTGTATATGGCATCCACCCAAGGGGAGTATTGGAGTTAAGGGATTTACCCAAGGAAGAACCCATTAGTTCAGATGGTGAAGATTTTGCATCAGCCATCAAGGAGGTGCATGACCAAGTGAAGTCTCATCTCCAACAGTCTACAATGAAGTATAAGGCTTATGCTGATAAGAAAAAGAGAGACGTATAGTTTGACGTTGGGGATTTGGTATGGGTACATTTGAAGAAGGAGAGACTGACAAAAGACAAATACACCAAGCTCATGTAGAGGAAGATTGGACCATGTCAGATATTGAAGAAATGTGGACAAAATGCCTATAAAATCCAACTCACTCCCAATCTTGGATTATCACCCATTTTTAATGTTTGTGATCCTACACTTTTTAAAGGTAGTGACAATGAAGGGGAGGAACCAATGCAGGTTGCAACAGACAATGACATTCCAAGGCATGAATCACCTAAGTTGATAAAAGTGTTAGACACTAGAGTCACAATGAAGACAAGGAACAAGGAGTATATTGACTACTTGCTGGCTTGGTAGGAAAAACTAGACTCTGAGGCAGTTTGGATGACAAATGACCAAATTTTCAACCTTGGTGCAAATTTACAAACTTTGATCTCAAGTGGGCTTGAGATCTCTTCTCCTAAGGAGTATGGTGTAGGGGCACCTCATCAACACTCAAATAATGACCCTAAGGATGAATATTAGGATCATTAGAGTTTCTTAGTGTGTCTTGTGTTTCATGTATGCAGTAAACCCCCACCATGTAAGCCCATGCCCTCAATTAGGCATTTTGATAAGCCAATTTGGACAATGTGGTCAATAGGGGTAGTAGATGGTTTAGTTTTGTGTTTGATAGGGTTTAGAAATGTCTTAGGAGTGTTTGGTTGATTAATGTGTGTGGATTCCAAACTTAGAAAGTATGACAACATTTTGTGCAAAATTGCAAAATTGCAACTTTTGTAAAATGCAACTTTTGAGTGCAAAAGTGCAACTTTTTAAAATGTGGTTGGGGGAAGCCTTTCAATGGCTCCAACCTACTCCAAATTCAGTTAGAAACTATTGGATAGTTGTATAATCCTTGTGGAAACTATTCCCATGGCTGCTACTATAGTGATTGGAGTTTGTGAAACAATAAAACACTAAATACTGCAGTTTTCCCAGAAATTCTGAGTTTGCGGGAGTTGCATGTGCCTGTACGGATTGATTTGAATCACACCATCCATGGAGTAGATATAGGGGTGAAATATATTTTTTTGGTGGTGGTTTGAGGTCCTAATTGTTCCTGAGTAGTGATAACCCTCCATTCTTTTGACTGTAATCTGGAAATTGAGGGTTTGGAGAGGGTTTTGGATAAACATGGCCTTATCTTGCATTCTAGTCCACTGAAAGACTCTTCCTTTGGAGGGATGTAGGATAAGCCTCTATAATTTAGGTTTTTCATGGTTTTTTTCAGGGGAAACTTGGTTGTGTGGAGAAAGGAGCAAAAATAGGTAGGCATCTCTATGTGACTACCTAGGACAAGATTTAGGACAGTCATCATAAAATGTCATAACTATGGATTCTAGGAATTCAACCTTGGAAATGGAGGTTACGCAGCATCCCCCACATTCCCATAGAGTTTTTTTTCCTATTTGGTTTCATTGATTGGTAGTTGATTTGGAAAATAGGCCTAATTGCCCCTATTTGGTCTCTTGGCCTCTAAAGGGATCAGACCCTGTAATTGAAGACCTGGTCAAACCATTTTGGGGATTAGTACAACTTCTAAAAGGGTGTTTGAAATGGTAATTTTTGTGTATGGCCATGTGGAACATTTTGGAGTTAAGATCCATTTTGTCGCCAAATAGGGCTACAAGCATAGCAGGTAGGTTTCTAAAGGAAGTATAAGAAACTGGAGCCTAATCCCAAAACCAATTCTTGGACTAGTTTCTAATGGAAATAAATGAACCAAATCCTAAGCCCTTAGGAGCAGGGTGTCATGGTATGGTTCAGGGTAGGTATTTAGGCATCTACTCATCTTGAGTAGGCCCAAACCTAGTGAACTTGTATGTAGTTTAATCCAAGGTTTGGATTCGTTCCTTGTAGGACCCTTGTGATCAGTTGGGGGTCATCAGTCTAACCTTGTTTGAGATTGTCCTTAGGTGTGTGGGTAGGGCTCTGCATCAACTGGTATCATATCATACGTGTTCTTTGGATTGAAGGAGAAGACAAGATGTTAGAAGAAGAGGGATCCCAAGATATTCCTTCAAGAATGACCAATGTTGAGTTGAATGTCCTGTCGAAGAAATAGATGGCAGAGAGTAGTGCAGTTAGGGTTGTGAATCAAGCCTTGAGAAATGAGATGGACCAATTGAAGGACAAAGTGGAGAGGGGATAGAGAGACTCTGGAGAAGAAGGGGATGAATAGGAGATCCCTAGGCAAGAAGAGCTAGAGGTTCCTGTAGACCAGAGACCCCTGATGAGTATCCTCAAGTCCATGGAGAGAAGAAAAATGAATGTGAAGATCGATCTACCAGTATTTACAGGAAATATGGAGCCTGACACAATGATGGAGTTGATAGACTCCTTGAATTTTTTTTTTGAAAGTGAAGACATACCAGAGCACCAAAGGGTGAAGATGACCCAATCCAAAATGAAAGGGGTTGCACTAACCTGGTGGAATTTCATCCAATATGAGAGGGTGAAAGAGGGAAAGAGAAGAGTGGCTACATGGAAGAAGATGATGTCTTTTGTGAAAGAAGCCTATCTCCCAATGGACTACAATATTTAGTTGCATAGGAGGAGACAAAATTTGAAGCAGAAGGAGATGGACGTGAGTTCCTATACATAGGAGTTCATGAAGTTGTGTGTGAGAACCAAGGTGAAAAAAAGTGAAGATGATAATGTGGATAGATATATCAATGGGTTGAGATTTACAATCAAAGAATATTTGAATCTCCACACCCCAAAGACAGTTGAAAAGTGCTTTCAATTGGCACTCAAGGTGGAGGAGAAGTTGAAGAGAAGGAAAAAAATGGTAGAGGTAAAGGGAGACAACAAAGAGGGGGAATAGGCCCTTTTAGAGGTAGAGGAAATGGTTTTGGATACCAGGGTGACTCTAACCAAGAAGGCAATAGAGGAGAGAGTTGTTACAACCAAGGAGGGGGCTACAATCCAAGAGGGAACTTTAGGGGTAGAAGACCACCCTCTAGAGGAAGATCTCAAGGAAAAGGACCTCCTAGGTTCTATAACTACAACCAAGAAGGGAACATGGCCAATAGGTGTCCAGAGAAGGCTTCTAGCTCCATGGGAGAAAGGAGAAGCAATTTGGTTGAGGAATCTGATTGTCAAAGTGTGGCAAGTGAAAACACTTATCAAAGTGTTATTTCTCGTGATAGACATGCTTATCCTGAAAGAGGAGAGGCTTTGATGATGAGGAGAGAAGTAACCACCATGAAGGTACCTGACAAGGAGCCTACACAAAGGAAATCTCTTTTCAAAACAACTTGCAAGGCAAGAGGAATGGTATGCAAGGTCTTGATAGACTCAGGATCCACTAAAAATTTTGTATCACTTGAAATGGTAGAAAAGCTTAAACGTAGAAAGCTGCCTCATCCTTACCCCTACAAGGTCTCATGGCTCACCCAAGGTCAGTAAGTAGTGGTAGAAGAGCAGGCTTGGGTGGAGTTTAAAATTGGATCATACAAGGATAGATTTCTATTTGATATAGCCAAGATGGATGCATGCCATCTCTTGTTTGGGAGACAATGGCAGTATGACTTGAAAGCTCATCATGATTGGTTGAGAAACACCTATTCAATCACCAAGGATGGGAAGATGATAGAACTCTTACCTCTGATAGAGGAAGAGATGGAATCAAAATGGAAGGATGCCAAGGTGCTGATGGTAGAAGGAAAATAGCTCATGAAGGAGATTGCAGAGAAAGGTGCAGTTTGCTATGCCCTCATGCCTATCCCCAAGCTGACAAGGAAAGTGCAGTTTGCAAAAGAGAAAGAAGGGGGACAAAAGCACATAGAATCTACAGTCAGACAATATCTTGATAAGCATAAAGGCATCATCTTAGATGGAATGCCAGGATCCCTACCACTGGTGAGAGACATCAGTCATTGCATAGATCTAATCCCTCGATCTACTCTCCCAAACAAAGTAGCCTACAAGCTCACTCCAAACGAGAATGCAGAAATGGAAAGGTAAATTGAAGAGTTGCTTGAATCAAGACTGATTGGCAAGATCTTAAGCCCATGTGCAGTACCCATTGTCCTTGCAACCAACAAACAAGGCACTTAGAGGCTTTGTACAAACTCCAGGGCCATCAACAAGATAACTATAAGGTATAGGTTCCCAATCCCTAGGATAGAGGATTTTCTTGACTGCTTGGGGAGTGCTAAGTATTTCACCAAAATGGATCTAAAAAGTGGATACCATCTGATTAGAATAAGGCTAGTGGAAGAATGGAAAACAACTTTTAAAACTAATGAGGGGTTATATGAGTGGAGAGTCATGCCATTTGGGTTGTCCAATGCCTCTATTATACCTAGATGATATCTTGATCTTCAGTCACACAAGGGAAGAACACTTCAAACACATATATATGGTTCTCAAGAGGTTAAATGAAGAGAAACTAATGATCAATTTGGATAAGTGTTTGTTCATGCAGGAGGAGATCATCTACTTGGGTTTTGTAATCTCACAGGGTGAGTGGAAATGGACCAAGAGATTGTGAGTGCTATACTATCTTGGCCAACACCTGAGACTATGAATAATGTTCGGAGCTTCTATGGTTTAGAAAATTTTTAGGAAGTTCATAAGAGGATTTAGACATGTTAGTGCACCCATGCTTGACACTGTAAAGGGAGGACAAAAGTGCAGGTTCAGTTGGACCAAAGAGGCAGATGATTCATTTGAAACATTGATGAAGAATATTGCAGAACAACCAGTCCTAGCCTTACCAAACTTCAACAAGATATTTTAGGTGGAATGTCAAGCAAGCTACATGTCTATTGGGGTAGTGCTTAGTTAGGAAGGAAGGCCTATTGCTTTTTTTAGTGAAAAGCTAAATGATGCCAAGAAGAGATACGCATCCTATGAATTGAAGATGTATGCTCTAGTACAATCTTTGAAGAAGTGGAGGCACTATTTATTGCCTAAGGAGTTCATAGTTTTTATTGATAATCAGGCATTCGGTTTCATAAATAGCCAAGAGAAGTTAAACCACTGCCACATGAAGTGGGTAGAGACCCTACAAGCCTTCACCTTCATCCTCAAACGCAAGAAGGGCTTCAAGAACAAAGTTACAGATGCTTTGAGAATGAGGGTCTTAACTGTCAACCAAATCAAGATGGAGAGTGTTGGTATTGATTCCTTGAAGAGTATGTATGATGCTGATGAAGACTTTGGAGAGATATACAATGTATGTGAAACCTTTCGTGAGAGGTGTCATATTGAGTTTTCTGAATTTTTGATACAAGATGGATTGTTGTTCAAAGGAGTACAGTTATGTATTCCTAAGTGTTCCATGAGCTTAATATCATTAGGGAGAAGCATTATGGAGCTAGGGCAGGTCATTTTGGCCTTGACAAGACCCTACACCTTGTGAAGAGACACTTTTATTGGCTTAAATTGCAGACAAATGTAAGAAAGTTTGTGGAAACATGTGTAATATGTCAAAAAACCAAGGGGAAGTCCACAAATGCAGGTTTGTATCAACCCTTACCCATTCCTTCTAGGCCATGCGAGAGGATAAGTATGGACTTTTTGCTGGGTCTACCTAGGACAAGGAGGGGATTTGATAGTGTCTTTGTAGTGGTGGACAAGTTTAGTAAAATGGCTCATTTCCTGCCATGTAAGACTTCTTGTGATGCATCATATGTTGTAGACCTATTCTTCAAAGAAATAGTCTAGATACATGGATTTCCGCTAAACATTATTTCAGACAGAGATGTGAAGTTCATAGGTCACTTTTGGAGGACCCTTTGGAAGAAGTTGGGAACTAACCTAGCTTTCTCATCAGCCTACCATCCTCAAACGGATGGGTAGACTGAAGTTGTCAATAGGTCATTAGGAAACCTATTAAGGTGTTTGACAAGGCAACATGGAGAAAAAGGGGATAGTATACTATCACAGGTAGAGTTCTCTTACAATGATACCATCAATAGGTGCATAGGGAAGCCTCCTTTCTAGATTGTATATGGCATCCACCCAAGGGGAGTATTGGAGTTAATGGATTTACCCAAGGAAGAACCCATTAGTTCAGATTGTGAAGATTTTGCATCAGCCATCAAGGAGGTGCATGACGAAGTGAAGTCTCATCTCCAATAGTCTACAATGAAGTATAAGGCTTATGCTGATAAGAAAAAGAGAGATGTACAATTTACTGTTGGGGATTTGGTATGGGTACATTTGAAGAAGGAGAGACTCCCAAAAGGCAAATACACCAAGCTCATGTAGAGGAAAATTGGACCATGTCAGATATTGAAGAAACGTAGACAAAATGTCTATGAAATAAAAATTACTCCCAATCTTGGATTATTACCCATTTTTAATGTTTGCGATGTTACACGTTTTAAAGGTAGTGACAATGAAGGGGAGGAACCAATGCAGGTTGTAGCACACAATGACATTCCAAGGCATGAATCACATAAGTTGAGAAAAGTGTTAGACACTAGAGTCAAAATGAAGATAAGGAAAAAGGAGTATATTGAGTACTTGGTGGCTTGGTAGGACAAACTAGACTCTGAGGTAGTTTGGATGACAGATGAGCAAATTTCCAACCTTGGTGCAAATTTACAAACTCTGATCTGAAGTGGGCTTGAGATCTCTTCTCCTAAGGACTATGGTGTAGGGGAACCTCATCAACACTCAAGTAATGACCCTAAGGATGAAGACTAGGATCATTAGAGTGCCTTATTATGTCTTGTGTTTCATGTATGCAATAAACCCCCACCATGTAAGCCCATGCAATCAATTAGGCATTTTGATAAGCCAATTGGGACAATATGGTCAATAGGGGTAGTAGATGGTTTAGTTTTGTGTTTGATAGGGTTTAGAAAAATTTTAGGAGTGTTTGGTTGATTCATGTGTGTGGATTCCAACCTTAGCAAGTATGACAACATTTTGTGCAAAATTGCAAAATTGCAACTTTTGTGAAATGCAACTTTTGAGTGCAAAAGTGCAACTTTTTAAAATATGGTTGGGGGAAGCCTTGAAATGGCTCCAAACTACTCCAAATTTAGTTAAAAACTATTGGATAGTTGTATAATCCTTGTGGACATGATTCTCATGGCTGCTACTATTGTGATTAGAGTTTGTGAACTAATAAAACACTAAATACTGCAGTTTTCCCAAAAATTCTGAGTTTGCAGGAGTTGCATGTGCCTGTATGGATTTATTTGAATCACACCATCCATGGAGTATATAGAGGGGTGAAATAGAATTTTTTTGGTGGTGGTTTGAGGACCTAATTATTCCAGAGTAGTGAGAACCCTCCATTCTTCTGACTGCAACCCAAAAATTGAGGGTTTGGAGAGGGTTTTGGATAAACATGGCCTTATCTTGCATTCTAGTCCACTGGAAGACTCTTCCTTTGGAGGGTTGCAGGATAAACCTCTATAATTTAGGTTTTTCATGGTTTTTTTCAAGGGAAACTTGGTTGTGTGGAGAAAGGAGAAAAAATAGGTAGGCATCTCTATGTGACTACCTAGGACAAGATTTAGGACAGTCATCATAAAATGTCATAGCTATGGATTCCAGGAATGAAACCTTGGAAATGGAGGTTACGCACCATCCCCCACATGCCCATAGAGATTTTTTTCCTGTTTGGTTTCATTGATTGGTAGTTGATTTGAAAAATAGGCCTAATTGCCCCTATTTGGTCTCTTGGCCTCTAAAGGGATCAGTTGAAGGACATAGTGGAGAGGGGATGGAGAGACTGTGGAGAAGAAGGGGATGAAGAGGAGATCCATACGCAGGAAGAGCTAGAGGTTCTTGTAGACTAGAGACCCCTGATGAGTGTCCTCAAGTCCATGGAGAGAAGAACAATGGATGTGAAGATGGATCTGCCAGTATTTACAGGAAAGATGGAACTTGATACAGTGATGGAGTGGATAGACTCCTTGGACAATTTTTGTCAAAATTGAAGACATACTAGAGCACCAAAGGGTGAAGATGGCCCAATCCAAAATGAAAGGGGCTGCACTAACCTGGTGGAATTTCATCCAAGATGAGAGGGTGAAAGAGGGAAAGAGAAGAGTGGCTACATGGAAGAAGATGATGTCTTCGGTGAAAGAAACCTATGTCCCAATGGACTACAATGTCCAGTTGCATAGGAGGACACAAAATTTGAACTAGAAGGAGATGGATGTGAGTTCCTATATAGAGGAGTTCATGAAGTTGTATGTGAGAACCAAGGTGAAAGAAAGTGAAGATGATAAGGTGGCTAGATATCTCAATGGGTTGAGATTTACAATCCAAGAAGATTTGAATCTCCACACCCCAGAGATAGTCCAAAAGTGCTTTCAATTAGCACTCAAGGTGGAGGAGAAGTTGAAGAGAGGGAACAAAATGGCAGAGGTAAAGGGAGACAACAAAGAGGGGGAAGAGGCCCTTTAAGAGGTAGAGGAAATGGTTTTGAATACCAGGGTGACTCTAACCAAGAAGGCAATAGAGGAGAGAGCAGTTACAACCAAGGAGGGGGCTGCAATCCAATAGGGATCTTTAGGGGTAGAAGACCACCCTCTAGAGGAAGATCCCAATGAAGAGGACCTCCTAGGTGCTATAACTGCAA
The DNA here is from genome assembly GCF_030272615.1 of Cryptomeria japonica. Taxonomy (NCBI): domain Eukaryota; kingdom Viridiplantae; phylum Streptophyta; class Pinopsida; order Cupressales; family Cupressaceae; genus Cryptomeria; species Cryptomeria japonica. The sequence continues at coordinate 480,551,087 of NC_081406.1, read as the reverse complement.
CCAAGAAGGGCACATGGCCAATAGGTGTCTGGAGAAGGCTTCTAGCTCCATGGGAGAAAGGAGAAGCAATTTGGTTGAGGAATCTGATTGTCAAAGTGTGGCAAGTGAAAACACTTATGAAAGTGTTAATTATCCTGATAGATATGGCTATCCTGAAAGAGGAGAGGCTCTGATGATGAGGAGAGTAGTAACCACCATGAAGGTATTTGATAAGGAGCCTACACAAAGGAAATCTATTTTCAAAACCACTTGCAAGGCAGGAGGAAAGGTATGCAAGGTCTTGATAGATTTTGGATCCACTGAAAAAAATTTATCACTTGAAATGGTAGAAAAGCTTAAACTTAGAAAGTTGCCTCATACTTACCCCTACAAGGTCTCATGGCTCACCTGAGGTTAGTAAGCAGTGGTAGAAGAGCAAGCTTGGGTGGAATTTCAGATTGGATCGTACAAGGATAGATTGCTATTTGATATAGCCAAGATGGATGCATGTCATCTCTTGTTTGGGAGACCATGGCACTATGACTTGAAAGCTCATCATGATTGGTTGAGAAACACCTATTCAATCACTAAGGATGGGAAGGTGATAGAATTCTTACCTCTTATAAAGGAAGAGATGGAATCAAAAGGGAAGGATGCCAAGGTGCTGATGGTAGAAGGAAAATAGTTCATGAAGGAGATTGTAGAGAAACGTGCAGTTTGCAGAAGAGAAAGAAGGAGGACAGAAGCACATAGACCCTGTAGTTAGATAGTTTCTTGATACACATATAGGCATCATCTCAGATGGAATGCCAAGATACCTACCACTAGTGAGAGACATCAGTCATTGCATAGATCTGATCCCTGGATCTACTCTCCCAAACAAAGCAGCCTACAAGCTCACTCCAGACCAAAATACAGAAATGGAAAGGCAAATTGAAGAGTTGCTTGAATCAAGACTGATTGGCAAGATCTTAAGCCCATGTGCAGTACCTTTTGTCCTTGCACCCAAGAAATAAGGCACTTGGAGGCTTTGTACAAACTCAAGGGCCATCAACAAGATAACTATAAGGTATAGGTTCCCAATCCCTAGTATAGAGGATTTGCTTGACTGCTTGGGGAGTGTTAAGTATTTCACCAAAATGGATCAAAAAAGGTGATACCATCATATTATAATAAGGAAAGGGGAAGAATGGAAAACAACTTTTAAAACCAATGAGGGGTTATATGAGTGGAGAGTCATGTCATTTGGGTTGTCCAATGCCCCTAGTACCTTTATGAGGTTGATGAATGAAGTCTTGGTGGAATTCATAGGAAAATTTGTCATAGTATACCTAGATGATATCTTGATCTTCAGTCACACAAGGGAAGAACACCTCAAATGCATAGATATGGTTCTCAAGAGGTTACATGAAGAGTAACTAATGATCAATTTGGATAAGTGTTTGTTCATGCACAAGGAGATCATCTACTTGGGTTTTGTAATCTCACAAGGTAAGTGGAAATGGACCAAGAGAAGGTGAGTGCTATACTATCTTGGCCAACACCTAAGACTATGAATGATGTCCTCAAGTGGCTCAACAAGGGAGGACATGTGTCCCTTAAAATGAACAAATGTAAAAAAGGGTCTTTTTGTGAGGAAGCCACCCAAAATAGGTTGAAATTTCCTAATATTATGGAAATTAAGGAATTATGTTTGTGCACACACATGAGGGGAGGTTAGGATAGGATAGGATGGGGTTGGTTGAGAAGATATGGTTGGTTAGAACACAAAGGTTAGATTGGAGTTTAGGTTAGAAGGGTGGTTAAAGTTAGGAGACATGCGACTAAAAGAAATATTTGAATAGGATGGAAAGGGGGGAATTCATTAATTTGATTAATTAATTCAAGGATTAGAAGAACGGGGTAAGGGTTAATTAATTAAAAGATTAATTAATTAATATGGCTATGGAACATGGCTTCATTTAATTAATTTAGCCAAAAGGGAAACTTGATTTTAATTGAATAACATGAATTATTCAACTAATACAAGCGACTTAGGAGATTTAATTTGAATAAATTAACCAGTCAAATTTAAGTGTCTACATTTTGCCCCTCTTTGCAGTGGTGCTAGAATAGTGTCAGTGCGAAGACAATAAGACACCACTGACTTAGAGAAGGAAGAGAAAGAAAATGCCCCAAGCGAACAAAGGAATGGCCAGGGATGCCCCCTCGAGAGGGTGCATGGGGAAAAAGGGGTCGGGAAACATTTCGAAAGAAACATTGTCCCAACAGACTGGGTGGAAGACAAGAATCAGATGAGAAGGGGAGAAAATGCAAATGCAGCAAAAATATGCAGATGGAACATCATAGAGTGCAAGCACCCACAAAACTAGATGCCATGTAGAAAGCACTTACTTTTATTTAGCATTGTATGTGAGCCATCAAGGTATAAGGAACAAAGGAGGAATTTTATAGTCAATGCATGGACTGACACATATGAACATATACACAAGCTAATCAGGTACCACATAGATTTACAAAGACTCTACAAGAAATGGTGCTAGAACAACCACAATTAGAAGACATGCCCTAGTGTAACACGATATAGCCGATACCTCATGAGGGTACATCAAGGAACACATCCAAAAGACACAACAAGAAAAAACCAAAAGCAAAAAGATCACATCCTAAGCCTTATTATTCCTAGTGCACCATGATGTAAAGGATCTTGTCAACTAAGAGGAAATAGGACCTAAGGAGCTTAAAAAGATAAACAAAGATAAAGAATCAAAGCCAACATGAGTGTCTCAGATATCTTTTGCCAAAGGATGATTGATAAATGAATATTGATGGTGTTTGACTTGAGGAAGGACACATCCTGTGTAGATTGATGATGGGTGTTGTTGATGTGAGAATGATATATCGCGAAACAATACCAGGATAAAATATTGATGAAAGATGGACCGAAAAAAGGTACTTGATATGATCATGATGACAAAGATGTTCAAAGATGATTGTTGAAGAGCCAGATGATAGGATATGATCTTGATGATGTGACTGATACAAAAGATGAGACCTAAGGACACCTATATACAGGAAAACCTAGATGGAGACACACGACTGACGCTATGTACATGACACTATTTACAAGATGTACAAGAGACTATGGAGAATATACAAGACCAACACGACAGTATGTATAGAAGACCAAGCATAGAGGCTATTTGCAAGTAGCTATATACAAGCTAAGAACAAGGTGAAGTAGATGGAGGTGAGTGATAGGTGAGGGAATGTGAGTAACATGGGATACCATGCTGAAAAAGATGTGGATACGTTGAGAATAAAGATGGGAGTGAGTAGAAAGAGATATAGAGAGATGGAGGCAAAGAACTAAAAAATAATGGAAACTGCCCTTTACACATGATGCCTATTGCCAGGTTTTCACCATGTGTACATGTCCAAGGCACTTGTTTGCCAAGTTTTCACCCTTGGATGAATTTTTTTTTTACTATTTTTGCCATTTTTGCTTTTTTCTTTTTCTGATTTTTTTTTTGTATTTTTTGTGTATTTTCTAATATTTGGAACTTGAGGTACACTGCTATGTACTATGCATGGAATCTCTTTAGGTGCAAAATGTTGAGGGGGTCATTGAAAGGATCCCCTTCTAGAGTTGATTAGTGATATGCCCCTGACACATACTTTGATTTGACCACATATGGACCAAGCCAATTAGCTTTAAATTTTCCTTTCTTTTCTCAGTCTTGCTGATTTCTGGGATTTTCTTAGAGAACTAGATCACCTACTTCAAACTCACGAGGGTGAACCCTCTTTTGATATTAACTCTTAAGGTGGATATGATATATTTGTAGATGACCATATTCTTTCTGATGCTTCTCATCAAGAAGATCTAACTGAGTCAATCTTACCACTCTATAGTCTTCATTAGAAACAAAACTCTTTCAAAGATATGTGTAGTGATGGCAATTCAACCTTGATTAGTAAGACCACTTCTGCACCATAGACAAGGGAATATGGGGTGGTGCCAATAGGAGTCCAGATACTAGTATGATAGGTCCAAAGAGAGGGATTGAGATGGAGATGCCAGTCATGACTAGTTTCATTGAAAAATTTCTTTTGGATACTAAGCAAGGTTTTATTAGTTGCCTCATCTTGGTCATTCCCTTGGGGTTAGTATGGTGTGGATCAATGACGATGAATATGGAATGTGGAATAGAGATCATACATATTTTTTATCTTGAATGGGGTTCCATTATTAGTAATGATGGTGGAGGTAATCCCATAGTGGCAAATGATGTGGTACATGATAAACTTGGACACTTGTACACCAGTAGTGGGGGTAAGAGGGATAGCTTCCACCCATTTGGTGAAATATTTTGTTGCAGCAATGTTAAACTTGTATCCATCCAAGGGGGATAGATCTTACCAATGAGGTCAAGGCCCCATGTAGAAAAAGGCCATGGTGTTGTTATGGGCTACAAATACTAAGCTGGAACATGAATTAGGTCTCTGTGTTGCTGACAAGGCACACATTTCTTGATGAATTCACAACAATAGTGTTCCATAGTGGGCCAATAGTAGTCCACTCTTGAGATTTTTTTGGAAAGAACACATCCACTCATATGAGCACCACAAGTTTTGGCATGCACTTCTTTCATCACAAGATTAGCTTCATTCGAATCTAGACATCTAGCGAGGATGTCATGGTAGCCGCGATGATATAGATTGTCTCCTACAAGAGTAAATCGGGCACACTAGCGGATGAGTTTTCAACATCCATTACAAGATATGTTAGGTGGAAGGGTACCATATTTAAGATAAGCATGGATATCATGGTACTGGAGTGATTGGGGTCCAATAATGTTACACATCATTTTTGTGTGCAATGTCTCAAATGTCAGCTACAAAAGTTGCTTGACTAAAAACTCATATCTTGGACTATCTGATTCAATGTGAAAAAGGGACTCAATAGTAGCATTTGCATCTACTGCTTTGTTCTGAGCCCTAGGGATTTGGTCAAAGACAATATTCTGAAAGTTCTTCTTAAGGTCATTAACCATTTGTTTGTATGGCATGAGCTTGTCATATTTAATTTGGTACTCATCATTTACCTATTAGATGATGAGTTTGGAATCTCCATAAACTAGAATATCCATGATATTCCACTGAATGGATGTCTTTAGGCTAGTGATAAGTCCTTCATATTCAACAATATTGTTGGTACATGGGAAAGATAAACTGAATTATTTAGGGATGAGGCCACCTTGATGAGTGACAAATAAGAATCCTACCCCCACTCCCTTTTGTGTGTAGGAACCATCAAAATAAAGTTTATAGTGGGGTTGTGGTGTAATGGAGAAAACATATTCATCAAGAAATTATATGACCAGTGGGTGAACATCAAGTAATGGGTTTTTTTCTAACTAATTGACAATGACCTACCCCTTGATTTCCTTTCTATATATATATTGGATATCAAACTCACTAAGAAACATGACCCACTTAGCCATGCGACCTATTCAAGTTGTCTTTGATAGCAGTTACTTTAGTAGATCAATCCTGCATATGAGCTTAACTATATGGCTTAACATGTAGTTTCAAAGTTTTCATAAACAAAAGACAACAACTAAGCATGATTTTTCCATGGAAGAGTAATTAAGCTCAAATTAGACCAAGATACAACTATAAATTTCTCTCTTTGCCTTGATCATCATGCTGCGTGAGAAGTGCCCCTACAACCATTTGAGTAACTGAGATATATAGGAGAAATGGACGACTTGGAATGGGTGACATTAGAATCGAGGGATGAGCCAGATATTCCTTTATCTTGACAAATTCTTGTTGGCATTGGGCATCCCATTAAAATTTTGCACCTTTTCTAAGAAGATGTGTAAATGGTTGACACTTGTCTGCAAGTTGGGCTATGAAGCGACAGATAGACTATAACTTGCCTTGTAAACTACACAAATTCTTCAATATCTTGGGAGGTGGTCTCTAATATTTCCTTGACCTTTTTAGGATCAACCTCGATGCCATGCCTGGATACTATAAACCCTAGGAGTTTACCTGAGGTAACTCTAAACACACACTTTTTAGGGTTGAGGTGCAATCTATATTTATCCAGACTCACAAATATTTGTTCTAAGATCGTTGGATGTCCTGCTTTGGTCTTAGATTTACATAGTTAGTCATCCACATAATATTCCATTATCTTATGCATAAGGTCATGAAATATCACTATCATGGTGCATTGATATGTGGCACTTCAATTCTTAAGACCAAAAGGCATGACTTGATAACAAAAATTTCCCCATAGAGTGGTGAAGGCTATCTTATGTTGATCTTCTTCTACTATCTTTATCTGGTTATATCTAGAGAATTTGTCCATGAGAGATAGTGGTGCAGGGAACCTATCACTCCATGAAAATTTTGTTTTGTTCTTAAGTCTTTCATTTTGTCTTTTCATGTTGTAATAAGTGGACCAACCATTTGGGACTTAATGAAGTCATGGTTGAGTTGTCCAAGCTTTTGTTGTGTTCAGGATGTTGATATCCTAGAAAGATGTAATGTTGATGTTGTTCATAGGTGCACTACTCTAAAAATAGAGTCATCATGTAATAAGGGTGTAATTCATTGTTTTAGGTCTCCTAGAATGCATAGAGGCTCTTTGGAGCCTTGAAGTACACTTGAGTGCAAGTTTGCATCCTAAGGATCAAAAAGATGTAAAATGCTAAGCAACATTTACAACATTGCAAAAAGTTGCACTTTATGTTGTTGGCGGTGAAGAAGTTGGTTCTAACCAACTAAATCATGATGTTAAAATCCAAATAAAACATCATTGTACAGGTTGGAAGAGTTTGGAATGTAGAGCAAGTTTTGTTTGTAAGGGAAAAAACCTTGTTTTTACACCACTTTCACTATTTTTCCTTGTTTTTTGTTGTGTTGTACGGTCCAGTATGGACTTACCAGAGGAATCTACCTATAGGGCATGAAGAACTGGTGAATCTAATTTCCATCAAGGTAGCTTTCAAGGTTTGATTATGTCTAGTTGCAGAGATTCAAACCATTCTCTGTGAACTAGGTACAAACCCTTGTAAGCTAGAGTTTAAGCAATAAATAGCTCTAACAAGAGCACCCACTGATGGCACTAGTTGAAATCCAGTGGAATGATAGGTTAGGGTCTGTAAATATGTTTAGTGTAGGTTTTTTTTCTTTGCAAACCTTTTTGGTGGTTTTACAATGATACCCTAGGCTCACAACTAGGAGTTGGTGAGACTAGAACAATAGAAGATGTGCATTTTCAGAGCACACATGGATTGGTAGAGAAAAAGTTGATACATGTTTGGAGACCCCATTGAATTCCCTTTAATAATCCATGATTAGTTTGTGCAGAGGTTTTGACTAGTGAAGCTTTCTAAGGCCAATTTTGCAAGTCACCTGGGTAGCCCTAAAACTCTTAAAAATAGGATAGTTCTAGAAACCCCATGTGTATGGAGAACCCAAATTCTATTCTACAATATTGTATGTAACTAGGAAAAGGCTACTCATAAATGTAATTTTTTGGGGGCCGTGTGTGGGTAGATGTGAACTTAATCCCTGAAAAATAGTAAAAATAGGCCTAATTGAATTAGGTCTATTTGGAGCCCGGTATAGACAAAGTGAGATTGAGAAGGCTTGGCGATGGGTTTAAAGGTGATCAAACCCTTAGAAGACACCAAAGACACTATGTCAACTTCATTTACACTCATGGAACAAGGTTGTGATTATAGATCCTTTGCAAAGGTTGTTGGGGCATTGGGAAGGTGTGATAGGGATTGAGGTGGAATCCTCAATAGGAAAGTGTTGTTGTAAAACATTTGTGTCTATACCTTGGAGGCAAGCCAAAGTGTATTATGCCTTGGAGGTCTAACTAGTAGAACCCTTACAAAGTACCTTTGGATGGGCTTGAGGAGTTAGAAGGTTGGAGAGAATAAGAAAGACAACTAGGTGACTGAGAGAAACTCCAAGAATCTTCGCATTAGATAACATTTCATGTCCTTCTATTAAATCAAAAAGGATGTCGATGTTGGGAAGTGGAAAATAATCTTTGGGACATTATTTATTAAGATCCCAAAAATTTGTACACACTCTGATAGCACCATTAGCCTTAGAAATGAATACCATGTTGGAAATCCACTTTCAGTAATCAATTGGTCGGATGATTTTAACCTCTAGGTGCTTTTCCAACTCTCCTTTGACTAATAGGGCTATTCTTGGATGCATCTTACATAGTTTTTGTTTAACTCATTTAGCATTGGGATCAACTGCAAGATGATGAACCACTAATTTAGGATCTATATATCTACATAAAACCATGCAAAGTTGATATGCCACTTATGAAGGATCATAGAGAAGACCTGAAATTGCTTGTCAAATAATGATGCAGCTACATGAGTTATGTGTGGGTTATCTGTAGTACCCAAATTTATCCCTTTAGTCTAATCTATGAGAATAACCACTCTATTAAGAATATATGCATCAATGAGGGGAAGAAGGGAATCATCATCCTCTAACACCTTAGAGAGGTTTTCACCAGAAGATACACCCTTTATTTTTACCATTTATGGTCTATAGGTGCGTGAGAAAGGTTTTCACCACAAGACCTTTTATTTTTTAGTTCTTTTTCACTTTTTTAGTTAAGGATTCCCTCTTCCCCAAAATAGCCCTAAGGATCAAGCTTGTACACTATGTTCTGCTCAGGATGATAATATGGTGCACACTTATTTGCCCCCAGAAACTGTAGAAGTGCTATGTCATTTTGAAATGTATCTAAGTGTGCAATAGTTTGACCCCAATCAATAAGTTCAGGATGGAAAAGGGGAAGGTCAATTAGGAGGACAAATGTATCAAAGAGGTTATATGTTTCCTAGGTAGAGGAGGAATCTATATCATCATACGCTTGTTTGACAACCTCCTTAGGCATGTCTTCAATAGCAACTGAAGCGTGTTCATTGTTTCTAAAAGTGCCAACCAAACTTGAGGCTTCATGGGAGGGACATCCAAAACCAAGCCCTTGATGGTTCACATTGGGAGCTAGATTGATGGGTCCTTTGATTCCTTGTTCTTCTTGGCCTAGTCCACCACGTTGGTAGTTACATTTTTGAGAGGCTCATTTGTGGGCAGCCAGGTATTTATCCTTGAACTGATTAAGGCAAGTGCCATTATCTAAGGAAACATATTTGAAGAGCCATTGGCTAATATCTCCTTCGATGACCTCATGGTTTAGTTCACCTTGAGATTGAAATGTTGTGGAGCCACATTATTGAACTATAAGTTCTTTCTTCTTTTGCTCCTTGGTAGGTTTCCCATGAGCATGCAGATCTAATGGTAGGGCACCTACTGTGAATGTGCCTTGGAGGGCATATTCACCACAATCAGTGTCATTGATCTTGAGCTGGGAAAAGGAAGAGGAAATGGAAGTTTTTTCCTTAGCAACAACAAATTTGAATTAGAGTCAACATATGAGGAAGATGGAGTTGTGGATGAGAATCCACTGTTGATGCTTGGGAAATTATGAGAGTTTGGAGATGAAGCCTTGAGAGTACGACAATAATCAAATGGTTGAGAGTAACCATGGATCATGATTTCACATCCTTGAAATGGAAACTTGAGGCATTGGTGATAAGTGGAAGGGACAACCTGCATGGCATGGATCCATGGGGGCCAAGGAGGATATTGAATGGCAGTTCAAGATCAATGACATGGCACAATGTGCTCTGTGTTACTAACCCCACTTGGATTGGGAGATTGATCATTCCTATGGAACTTCTTTCAGCATTGTCATATGCTTTGATGATAATGCATTGATTGTGTATATCTGCAACAATGTACCCCACTTAAGTAACGAACTTCAATGTACAAAGATTCAATGCAGAATCATTATCAATCACAACTCATTTCAGTTTGTATCACTTGACTATGACTTCAATATTGAGTGGGAGAATATGGTCAGGCTCTGAGACCATAGCATTAGATTGTGTAAAACTGAGATGGTAAGTGGAAGACATATGGGCCATTGTTGGTACTTACAACTCGAATGGAAACTAGGTAATAAAACATAATTCAAAGATTGAATATCTTTGAATAGTTAGCTTTCCTATAGCAAAGGTTCATTTACTTATCAACCAGGGACATAAACTTAAAATGGGCGAGCATTGTATGTGAACCAAGTTCATATCGCAACCATTCTATATTATTGCAAGAAAGGAAATTCTTTAAAGTAAACACACAAAATCTCAATGAACTAATACTTAATCCAAATTCACAACTGGAAATTACCTAAACAACTACTACTATATGATAATGTTCTGGAAAACAACAGGAACTGTGATACCCTAAAAATGGTCATCTAAACCATGGGCCCCTAATCTCGACAACATCACCAAGGTCCTAACCAAAGGCAATTAAATAAATCTTGAGCACATAATTAATTCTTTAATCATCAAATATCACATGGCAAAATTAATCAACCAATATTAAATAAATATTTATTTAATTAATTAAATCATTCCAAGTAAATCATTTTAAACAATTATCTTATTTATTTTAATTAAATATCTTTTGCATATTTAATTAAATAAATCAATTTGCCATTACATCATCAAAAAGAGGAATTAATTTGAAAAATAAATAAAAATTGCCATAAATCTTCAAAAAAGGAAACAAATCAAGAAAGAGGAATTGGAAATTATGAGCACAAATCTTCAAAAAAGGAAACAAATTAAAAAAGAGGAATTAATTTGAAAAAAATAATTTAAATTTGAGAAAAGAAATCAATTGGAGATAATCTTGAAAATAAAATTAAAAATTGATAAATAATCTCAAAGAAAGCAATTAAAACAATTAAATCTCAAAATTGAATGAAATAGAGAATAAATCAGTTTTTTCCTGATTTTATCTTAATTTTAGTTCAATTTCCTTTAAAACTGAGAAAAGCATCCTGTATACACCTAAAAATGGTCTGAAGATAATTAATTGAATAAGAGAATATTTAATTAATCTCTCCTTCCCAATCTAATTGAATTCATCAGAAATTTGATTAAATACCACCTTTCATCTACTTATAAATAAATCTAAGGATTTATTTAATAGGTTCATTTCATCCCCTTTAATTAATTAATTCCCCCCATGCAAATTCATTTCTTCTAAATCACCAAATTAATTAAAACAAATCAATTATGAGTTGTTGAAATTAATTAGCCTTTTCCCATTATTTGAATTTTAAATTTAAATTCTCCTAACTTCTACCACTCCTAAACCTAACCATTCCTAAACCTAACCCATTATACCTACCACCATATCCCCTTTTATCCAACATCTTCTAGAACCTTGTGACACTTGTCACTAAGTGTTCCCTTTCATCCTACTCCTTCTAGAAGCCTCTTGACACTTGTCACCATAGAGATGACAAATGTTCCCTTTAATCCAACCCCCTTTGCCATCCTCCTCCAATTTAACCATTGATATCTTCAGATCAATCTTGACCATTGATTCTTGCCACCTCACCCCTAGCCTTGGAAAATCCTATAAATAGACCTCATTTTGGAGCAATAAGGGTCCCAATTTCATATGATTTTTGCATATCATTTGCATTCAAGCATTGTTATTATAGGCATCTAGCTTCTAGTTTATCATTCTTAGCAATGTTATCATGCTCAATTTTAGCTTAATTGCATCTTAATCTTAGTTCATTTTCTAGATCAATCATGAAATCATGTTGCTTAATCATGCTATTCTTTCTAGATCATGCATTTTCATCATTCAAATCCTCCATCTAAGTGTAGTCAAGTCACTAGAATTTGCATAATAAGATCTGAGAGCAAAATTCATACTCGAATTTACTAGGAGGCAATAAGTCGATTAGCTATGGTTTTGTCTTTCATTGTTTCAATTTGATAACCATTGCTTGTAATGATTTATTGAGTGCATTATGTTTGCAGGTACAGGTACACTTCATAGAGAACGACACATCCAATTACATCAATTCACCTCGATTGTGCTTCCTCTTGGAAAATCTTGACCGCTCATCATCATTTGGTCTCAGTCGTCAGTTTCTTTCTGAATTTTCTATAAATTTAGGCTCTCATCTCTCATTCAAAAATCCTAGAGAATATATTGTTATTATGTTGTTTTTTCTCTAGGTTCATTGAGAATTTGCATTGAGATATTGCATATTAGTTATTTCATATTTCTTAAATCATTTAGCTTAAATATTCATATATTTCTTAAATCATGTTAGATTAATCTTGCATATCTAGCTTAAATCTTGCATCCATTTAGCTCATACTCATGCTCATATAGATTTAAAAATCCTTTGTTTAGGTGTTGTCTAGTCATTGGATAGCTTAGCAATCTGAGAGCAATCTAAACTCGCATCTACTAGAAGGAAATAGGTCACTTTGTAATGGTTTATTATTTATTGATTATTGATTTACTAACCATGCACCTAATGACTTAATTGAAGTGTTGTGTCTTACAACTTACAGATACAGGTCCACTTTTCACACACATTTTTGGTGCCCACCGTGGGGCAAAAGACTACTATTTTCGGCCTCAAAATCATTTTTTTTAACCCTACAAGATTCGTCCGTATAATTTCTGTGAAATATCGTATGAGTGTTATTATTGTATCATACGACATTCTATCGAAGCCTCTGATTTGTCGTATGAATCACAAAAGGGTGTCGTATGAAATTCTATTCTGAGTATCTGATTTTGTCTTCTGTCATTTTATGCTCAGCTCTAACTCGTGCGATAAAAGACTTTTGTCATTTTACTCTATGATAATTATCATTCGATGCTATATTCTGTTGGGTTAAAACAAGTTTCACTTTTCAAGTTTTCTATCCAATTTTGATTACGCTAATGCTAACCCTGAATTGTCTTCAGTCTGCCTGATATTTTCACAGCCTAACCAGTTTCTTGTAGGAATCTTGTGAGAGAATTTATCAATCAAACATACGCCTATCAAAGAATAAAAACAACATGATTACTAATACATTGTTTTTGCAAGTTTCCTAAAGAGAATCAACTAAACATCATGTATTCTTTAAATTCATTTTTAGGCACCTAACTTTCTATCTGGTTAAAGAACAAATCTGTATTTTGTGTTTTAAGAAAATTTTGAGAGGTAGGAGAGTATGCTCTTGTTTGTATAGACAATCATAAATACAAACCCTTGATGCATTTTCTTTAAGTTTAAGATTTGCATATCTTTAGCAGGCCTGCCCTCCCAAGGAGCTAATAACTCTTAAAGCCATTACAGCCAGTGAGAGGGGAACAACCCAAGTGGGAATGACTAAATGCCAAGTACTCCAACCCACTATAAAATAAACATGATTTGATGAAAATCAAGTCAACGACAGTGCTCGGGAATAGCTCTCCTCTGTACCTTCAGGTATATTAAACCTTGGTTTTCAAGGTTAGGAGACCTCTTAATTGAGTTTATACCTCGACGCACCGAATGAACCCCTTACTAGTTCCAATTCAAATTAGAAGATACCTGATTCACCTTTGAAAGGTTGATAATCTTTGTGAAAGAGAGATAGTAACTCTCCCAAGACACTTGCCATATTGTGTGCCTATTAGCATTTGGAGCTGGCTAATATGGCATTGAGAATCCATTGTGTGAGACTCAGTGGTTGTATTCTGATTAGCTATTGGGTGTGTACCTAAGTCAGAAAGAAAAGGTTTTCTTCTCTAAGCCAACTTCCATAGGGTTTGCATGTTGTGATTGAAGTTATTATTCGTATTGCATGTTTTCTGTGTTTTCATCCCTGAAACTAAAACTGGAATACCAAAAATGGAGAAAACAATACCAAACAACTCAGTGATAAACTCTGTCAGTGTCAAAAACTAGTCCTCATTAGTCATTGAAAATTAGTCCTATATCAAAAATTGGTCATACTCAGTCATCAAAAACTCAGCATTTAATCTCTATCCAGACATAGTCATATGAGCCTTCTGTTTTATCATTTTTCTACATATCTTCTGTCGTATGAGATTCCATCAATCCTAACAGTCTATCGTTTGAGCTTGCATTTGTGTCATACAAAACCTGGTTGTTTGTCATCTGGGTCTGAGAACTATCGTTCTATCCTGAATCCTGTATCGTATGATAAAACCTTGCATTTATCAGTTTGTCATTTCATACATACCCATCTATCGTACGATATTAGGAAGCAACTCGTATGAAACAATACTATCATTTTTCTTGAAGCTATTATACTATCGTCTGGTCCTGGAAATCTTGTCATACGAATCTCTGATTTTGCTAGTCTAGAATAGTCAAACTTGCCTAAAATAGTCTACAACAAGCCTAAAACTAGTTTTCATCCTCCTGAACATAAACAACCTTGATAGTGTACCCCTGCCATTGCATTGCACAATTTTGTTGATCATCTCTCAGCTAGTTCAAACAACATCTTATCAAACCTAAGTTAACTTAGATAACATCTTACACAGGATAGATCATTCTTGAAACCATACCAAATCTTAGTTACTTCACTCAATCACTACGTTAAATGAACAACTAGCTACAATTTGATCTTGACTTCTGCAACACATCTAGCTCTCGATCTCATCAATTATAAATTTCTGTTCAAACTAGAAGCTCTTCTAAAAATTCTGATAAAAGTAAGAATCCCATGGCCACCTTAGCTCCAATTCCCATGGCTACCTTGGCTCAAATGCTTCAAGATATCAAGAAAGAAATATATGACATGAAAATCCAACAAAATAAATCAATGACTCCATTTGAAAAACAAATGCATGATATCAAGAGTGAGAAACTTCAAGGAATGCTAAAATGATTATATGATTTGACAATAAAAAACCAACAAATAATTGACAATCAAAAGCCAAATCTCAAACAAGCTCACAAGACACCTTCACCAAGACATAAAGACATTTCCTCCAAATATCCTCTAGATAGACAGTTTACACCTTTGGGGAAATCTATTGAGTCGACTTTGAAAGAGCTTCTTGAGAATAATATTATCATATTGCCTAAAAAGACCACATGGGGATGTGAATTTGTGACTAAGTATTGTGAATATCATAGACAAAATGAACATAAGACTTTGAAATGCATGGAATTAAAACATAAGATTCAAGATCTCATTGATAATGGTGTCATTAAAATTGAAGATCCTAATGACTCACCTAAAGAAAAAGAAGGAACTATTTCTAAGCATGATCAAAATCATGAACCTATGTCTAGCAAGGCTCCATATGTGACCTCCATCCCTTCCATGATGCCTTCATCTCCTAAAACTTCTCAGCAACAATCCATACCATCTCCTTCAAACAATAAAACTTCTCATGTTTACCTTCAATAACTATCTCCTATGGAAATCCAAGTTAATGCTACAAGTTTCTCTAAAGATTTAAAAATCCTAGATGTTATGCCATCATGCACTCCAATTCCAAACATACCCACTCTAGAGAGTCCCACTCAAAATGCTTCCCCATCATACCAAAATATGAACACCTTCCAATAATCCTCCATGCATATCAAAAACACTATCTCTTCCTTAGAGATGGCTTCATGTCAAGAGGATAATCCAGAAAATGAAAAAATAAGTCCTACCATAAATCAAGATCAAGACACCAAAACTCCTCAATCCCATCTAATGATTGAAAAAAATCCTATTTCCCTAGAATCCCATGATGATCCCCTTATACCTTCCATTCTTTTCGATGATTCCATTGAAAGTCAAGAGAATGGCACCTTTAAAGAGGAATCTAGTGATCTTCCTCTTCCATGTCAAGATCAAAGTATATATTTATTCCCTTGTCATAATCCTCCATGTTCAGCTCAAGGATCCATCATGCCTACAAATCCCTCTCATGATCCTATCATTCCTTACATTCCACCTCCATCTCATAATGGACTCGTGCCTTCTTTCCAAAGAAAAGTGTATTCTACAAGTCAAAATATGTATAAAGGAAAAGGGGTAGATCTCCACAAGTAAGAACCCCTCCATATTAAAGAAAATGTTAAAGGTCATGGCCTCAGGGACATTTCTCAAGATGTTGGTATCTCTCATAAATCCTACATTTCTTAAGTTAAATCCAAATATATGCTTTTCCCATCATCGCTTCCATCCATTCTAGGTCCCTATATCCCTCCATCCCTTATGCAAGATCAACAAAGGCACACGTCTTAGAGTACCTTCCATCCATCTAAAATACCTCCATATCATTCCTATTCATTCATACATTCTTTTCCTTCTCCAAGCAATTTGGATGCCAAGCATAAAAATCATAAATCACGTAATCCACATGTATTCAAGGATCAACATGTCCCATCTAACCGACATGTCAAAACAAAGAAAAATATGATCCAAAAAGAAAAAGAAAAATACAAAATGCCACAAAGAAAGAAGAAAAGTCAAAAGTTATATGGGTTCCTAAGACACTTGTAGAAGCAATGCGCTCTAAGGAACTACAAAAGCATGAAAAATCAAAAACCATGTGGATCCCTAAGCAGTTTCTTGAAGCACAAAAGTCAAAAGAAAAATCAAAATTGGCATCCAAAGTTGTTCCCCCATCCAAACCTTCCGAGTCTATTCCTCCATCACCTTCTTCATCCATTTTTGGTTCTTATGCTCCAAAATATGTAACCTTTCCTCCATCCAAATCTCAAAATCTGAGATTCACTTCTCCTCCATATGTCCAGCATCCCTCAAGGTGTGTGCCAATGTTGATCTTTCCAGCATTTCCATCTATCCATACACAATTCTTCCAACATCCCATCCATTATCCATAACCTCTTTTTCACCCTTCCATCCCTCTTATCCAATCCTTTGCATAAATCCTTGCCCTAGTTTCATTTCATTATCCTACCAACATCTTTGAGCATACCTTCATAACCATGGTCTATTGCAACTCATATTCTATGGGTACCATCCAAAGAAATGAGACGTTGGGGCCCTTATTCCATCCCCTATCATGCTTCCATTATCTTCCAAAAAGAAGAAAAAAAATGATGAAAAAATGGAAAAAAAAATCAGAAAAAAAAAGTAAAGAGAAATAATTTCATCCACGAGTGAAAACCACTTCTTGTGGTGCCTTGGGCAAGTACCATGATGAAAACTTAGGAAACAGGCATCATGTGTAATCCATTATCCTTTTTCACTTTACACTAGGGACAAGTTCCATCTATGTACATCCATCTATTATCCTTTTTCCTCCATTATCCTTCATCCTCCATTATCCCTCATCCGCTCTATCTATGTTCATATCCCTTTTCCACCTTTGATCTTGACAAGGTTAAGGATCCTTGTAGGCTTCATGTGTCCTATCTATTACACTTGATCCAAACCCTTTATCTCCTATCCATTGCTTGCTTACATCCTTCATTACCACCTTTGATCTTGATTATCCTATTTGTCCCCTATCCAGATCTATTCCTTGATCTTGATCAACACTATGGACAAAATGCAAAAACATGCTTTCCACAAACCTCTTGACATGGCCACTTCTTTGGACCATATGGCTTTGTTACACTATATCCTTGCTTTACATCGCTAGAATCCTTTTTTTACATCGCTAAAATCCTTGCTTTACATTGCTATATCTGGACCCTGTGCTTGGATTAACGTTGTGAGATAGCCCTTGAAAGCATCCACCATCATTTTCTTATCCATTCATGTACTCAAAATCCCTTTTTCCTTGCTAGACACTAGGGGCAAACATTAAAAAATCCTAAAAATCCTAAAATGTCCTGAAGAAATCCTGAAAAATAAGAAAAAGTCTTAACAAAAAAAAAGGGCGGGAGGGGGGGAAGAGAGAAAATGCCTTGGTAAAAACCTGGTAATCAGGCACCTTGGTAAAAAAAAAATGAATCTTTGCCAAGCAGGTGAAAACTTGGCAAACAGGTGCCTCTTTTACTCAAGCGCTCCATCTATCAACACAACGTTAGTGTTCCCACTTTCATGCATCTTTTGCTTTCTCTTGTACATATTTCAGTCACTTTTGTGACAACCTGGTTCGTTGGAACCCTCATGGCTTGAAACTGATCAATGTCCTAGTCTTAGGTTAATCAACAGAGAACATTACATGTCCTAAGTAGTATCCACCAAGTCATCTTTATGTCAATGAAACCTGGTCGTCCACTCTGAGTCAGTCACTTGTCTCCTGACTACTAAAGAGTTTTATCACTGAGAACACAAGCAAAACAACAAAACTGAAAACAATCACTAAACTATTTGAGATATGCATGAAATTTTCTTTATGTGTTGTCTTTTATATTGGTTTTTCAATTATTATCCCTCTAAGTAACTCAAGGAAGTCTATCTTGGCTAAGAGGAGCAAGGATTGGGGGCATAATATTTTCTTTGTTTTCTGCTTGTAGGAATGATTCTGATGATCTAAAAACATCTAATCAACTGGGTGTTTGTGATAAGTGCCTTCACATTAAGGTGAAATCTCCACACATACCTCGACTCTGCTTATTTGTATGCTATAGGGAGGTTCCCATCATTTCTTTTTCTATTTTGAGGGAATTTCTTTATCATGGAATCCAGGTCCTTGCGAAATCTGTCCAAGGATATGAACGAAAAAAGGTCATTGTGGACAACATGATTAATATTGCACATGAAAAGTAAGGAGCTCTAATTTTCCTACTGTGGTTGTAAAACGCTCAATGATGAAAATTAAGTTTTTCAAATCCAGTGACTAGGTTTAGGTTGCATCTCATTTCACATTTCATCCTACATCTTGTGAATTTAGAGTGATTTCAACATGATAACAATGATTTCTTTATCTTTTGAATGGGAGTTTGAAGCTTCATCATTTTCTCCTCTAAGTGGTCTTTGTTTCACCATTATTTCCCCAATCGAGTACTTGTGTATTGAGATGTTAGCTGCATACATGAGCATTTTATATAGATTCATACGTTCATTATCATTCATTTGCATTCATCTTATTGCTTTGAAAAAATAAATAAAAAATAAAGAAAAAAAAAATTGCACTACTCAGTACTAATTTTTCATCCATTTTATTTGCATATGAAAAGAAACAAAAATAAACATCCATATTCATCTACATTACATACATCCATGCTAAATAGATATGCATACATATAGAATAAAGCATATAGAAAAGCATCTCATAAATCGATTGACACAAGTACAATGAAGTCAAATCAAGATCTCGTATATTTAATGATCAAGTCTCAGGGTACAAAATAATGTCAACTGTAAAATACAAACTCCCATCAGAGCAAGAATCCTAAGGGCTACAAAAAATGGGTGTGTCTACAAAAACAATATCTAGCTCTCTACCTCTCCCTCATTGCCTGGTGGAGGAGGTGGAGCCTGCTAACTCGGATCCTGACGAGGTGCCCGAGCTCCCTCCAATCGAGCCATATACTGCGAATATGGTACAACTTGCTACGCTATTGGAATTGTTATGCTATAAGCCGCAACATAATAGGTTGCCCGACTCATCTGATGGAGAACCTCATGTTGAAGAGTGTCTCTCTCTGCCCTCATCGCTGCAACCTGATGATTGCGCTTGGCTCTGAGCTCAGCTACCTGACGATATCTCTCCACTCTAAGATCCGCTAGCTGTTGGTCTCACTCTGCCAGTTGAGTCTGTGCCACTATCATCTATGATTGTAAACCCACTAGGCATACTCTCATCAAACATGCTGTCTCAGCCCCCTGATCCCTCACAGGCTCTCCGCCTCCATCACCTCCTCCATCTTCACCTCCGACTCTACCCTCCGGCACTCTCACTTCACCAAGTCTCACTCCAACCATCCCCAAGGATCCGCCCTCTCCTCTATCTTGTCTACCACCAGCTGGTACCTTGTTGCTGCTAGCACCGGGATCACCACCTGCCCGCCTCAGAGCCTTGGCTCTCTATCTTTGTCCATGTCCCTACGCGGGGGTATCATCCTCTATCTCCTCTATGCAAGTTACCTACTCAAATGGATCCATAAATATCAGGAATGGATGCTATTGGAACCAATCCCTATACTGGGGCAAGACCCCCGCATCTGCAACATCATCCATATAGTCCCATCCGAGATGTTGTAATCCAGTCAGCTCCTGCATACTCAAGGCATAAGATAATCTCGGTGCCCATTCCTACCTCTCCTCATCTACATAACGCATGTATGCAGTGTACTCCAGCAAGATCCTCTGAGGTGTACCATACTGCCTCATCACTCAGGAAACAATGAATCGCTCGACTATTGTTTGTGATCTATCGATGAGAGGGCAAGTCATGAACAAATCCCTGCGAACAACCCTCCAATCATCCCATGGCACTAGACCCCTATACGGTCTCCATGTCATGGCTATCAAATCATCCAACTGCCATCTCCAAAAATCTGTCTTTCCCAGATGGGGCTGAGTAACATATCCTGAATATTTATATACAATGGGTTGACTAGGATCTCTGCCATCATTTACAATCGACCTGCAAACTGGCAGGTGTTCCTAGGCCCATACCTGTAAAATCAAAACTCCTACAGCCATACTCTTCCCCTCCCTAAATACAATCTCATGCATCTTGCAATACATGTGTGCTAATATACAAGAGCCCCAACCTAATCTCTGAGGGGTATCAATAAGCCTCTCTAACATCCTGCCCCATCCACACAAAAAACCCTACTATCCCTTGTCTAGCATCAAAAAATAGCCGATAAACCTACCAAGATGCAAGCAAGTGGAAAGTCCTCACTGTACCTGCCCATCATCACATCCCAACTAATACAACGTGTCAGGATATCAGCATCCTTGAAAACATATCTAACACCTAGTAACCCAAGAAGTTGCGCTGCATCATAATCAACCTTACCCCCAGCAAAAGGGATATAGAAAATCTTTTATATGTCCTCAAGAGTGATGGTCATCTCCCCAACTGGCAAGTGGAATGTGTTATGCTCATAATGGAATCTCTCTACAAGCACAGCTAGCATTCCGTAATTCACATGGATATCAAGTAAATCAAGAAGGTGGGTCAATCCGCACAAATCAATATGTGCCTGGTCAACCTCTGACAATTGACACACTAATGTCATCATTGATGGATATACACATCTAAAAATAATGTGAGGCAATCGAACCTGCAAAAAAATCAAACAACAGAGCATCAAAAAACATTTCAAATTAGCCTATAAGAGAAGCAAAACATCACACAAATTCAACTACGTCAACTGCAAAGTCAAAATTTCAAGTTTGCACCTTTAAAAATGCTCACTATTTTCCAAACAACAAAACATCACAGGTGCAAAAACTTGTACAAGTCAGAAATAGACCTAGTACGACAAGAGAATCCCATACGACAAAAGAATAGCCCTAGGAAGACAAAATGGGCTCTTTTGAATGTTCTCGTATGATATAAGGGTAGGCCTCGAACGACAAAATTGATGGACTAAAACAAAAAAAGAGACTTAATCAGTTTGTTGTACGAGATAGGATCTTGTCTCGCACGACAAAATGAGAAAACCCAACTTCAACTTGCAAAAAATTGAAAAATGCAACAAAAAAATTCAAAATTGAAATGAATAACAGGCTTAAGATAGATCACTTACCACTGGCTCATAGCTCTGAGGTCAATTATTTCATCTTTGGCACTCGAATCGATGCACATGAGTGGGAACCACCATTTTTCTTCACAAAAGGCTTTTTGAAATTTCAAACTTGGAGGGTTAAAATGAATTGAAAATGATACTTTTACCCCATATATATAGCCAAAACCCTAATTTTTCAACTTGCTTCGATGGACATGAAAATTGTACCCTTAGCTAATTTGCCAGTTTTGATTCCATTTTCAGAATCGAAATCAAAATTCAAGATCATTATGCTAGTCAATTTCCAAAATTTTGACCACTTGGCGCTTTTAACCAAAAGCTCATTCTCTTCTTCAATTTGTGCTCAATTTCTTGTTAATCAACACTAAATCTCATTTAACTCTCACATTAACTCTGATTTTAATCTTCAACATTAATCTTTGTGCTCAAATAACTTATTGCTAAACAATTGCCTATAATCATGTACCCTCGCTATCTTTCGATTTCGCTCCCGAGGAGGCATATTCATAACCTTATGACCTCACATCTTCAAATGTCGAGAAATTTTTTCAAATTTTCAAGACCTCATCACTAGGGGCATCTCAACTTCATCGCTTTATATCAAGTTGAGGTTTCTCGACCATCTGAATCAAATCAATCTCTAGGGGCATATCAGTTTCATCGCTTCATATCAAGATGATATTCATCTTCTCTAAATGTTAATTAGTTTCATCACTTTTCATCAAGCTGATTATTCATTTAAACTCAATCAAGGGTTTAAAGAGTATCTTTGATCACACACTCAATCTAAGCAGGTGTTCAGTTTCATCACATCAAATTAAGCTAGACAATTTATCTTCACTCATCATGTCTTGATCCATCAAGTTCAAGATCAGTTTTATCTTCGCTCACTGTGTCTAGTTCAATCAAGTTCTAGATCAGTAGGATCCACTTCTTGATCAATCAAGTTCAAGTTTGGTATCTTTTCTCTTCATCGGTCCTAGTTCAATCAAGTTCGGGATCGATTTTGTTTTAATCAACTTTGTTCAGCTTCATCGCTTCAAATCAAGCTAAACACCTCACTCTTTATCTAGTTTGTGTTCAATCAAGTTCAGAACTAGTATCTCCTAGACATCAAATTTTCTTTGAACCAACGCACTGCTCACACATTAATTCAAAGAGGGGCAAATGTAATACCCTAAAAATGGTCATCTAAACCATGGGCCCCTAATCTCAACAACATCACCAAGGTCCTAACCAAAGGCAATTAAATAAATCTTGAGCACACAATTAATTCTTTAATCATCAAATGTCACATGGAGAATTTAATCAACCAATATTAATTAAATATTAATTAATTAATTAAATCATTCCAAGTAAATCATTTTAAACAATTATCTTATTTATTTTAATTAAATATCTTTTGCATATTTAATTAAATAAATCAATTTACCATTAAATCATCAAAAAGAGGGATTAATTTAATAAATAAATAAAAATTGCCATAAATCTTGAAAAAAGGAAACAAATCAAGAAATAGGAATTGGAAATTATGAGCACAAATCTTCAAAAAAGGAAACAAATCAAAAAGAGGAATTAATTTGAAAAAAAGAATTAAAATTTGAGAAAAGAAATCAATTGGAGATAATCTTGAAAAACAAATTAAAAATTGATAAATAATCTCAAAGCAATTAAATCTCCAAATTAAATGAAATAGAGAATAAATAATTTTTTTCTTGATTTTATCTTAGTTTTAGTTCAATTTCCTTTAAAACTGAGAATAGCATCCAATCACATCAATTCACCTGGATTGTGCTTCCTCTTGGAAAATCTTGACCACTCATCATCATTTGATCTCAGTCGTTGGTTTCTTTCTAAATTTTCTATAAATTCAGGCTCTCATCTCTCATTCAAAAATCCTGGAGAATATATTGTTATTATGTTGTTTTTCCTCTAACTTCATTGAGAATTTGCATTGAGATATTGCATATTAGTTATTTCATATTGCTTAAATCATTTAGCTTAAATATTCATATATTGCTTAAATCATGTTAGATTAATCTTGCATATCTAGCTTAAATCTTGCATCCATTTAGCTCATACTCATGCTCATATAGATTTAAAAATCCTTCGTTTAGGTGTTGTCTAGTCATTGGATAGCTTAGCAATCTGAGAGAAATCTAAACTTGCATCTACTAGAAGGCAATAGGTCACTTTATAATGGTTTAATATTTATTTATTATTGATTTACTAACCATGCATCTAATGACTTAATTGAAGTGTTGTGTCTTACAACTTGCAGATACAGGTCCACTTTTCACACACACAAGAACTACTTTGTTGATGTGGCTACAGGAACAGGCATAGGAACTATTTCCAATGGCTGCAGGAACAAACAATTGTGGAAACAACTATTACTGAAGAAGGAAACTAAACTGAAACACATGAAGGATTACTCACCAAATAGCCCCCCTTGAGTGAATTTCTCTAGAACTTTCAGATTACAATTGTTAAGCATTTAAAATCATATTGATCTCTTTATTTCATCTTGACTGTGAAAATACATAAAATACCAGAAGACTGTGTATTACAAATATTATGATCGTTCTCTACTATCTCCGAGAGGAAAGAGATCCCTTTATTTATAAGGAATCTTATAGTAGATTCCTAACTAATCGACCACATCCCTACGGAATAGGCAAACAAGATTTATTAAACAAAAAGAAGAAGAAGAAGAAGTCAGTGCAGGAAAACATAACAACATATGTCCTGCAGCTGAGAAAATATAGCATTACTTGTTGCCTGGATCTAAGCTCCACTAAGAATAGTTATAAATGTTTCATAAACCATTCTACTGAAGAACTGGTCAAGTGTCTTCGATCATTACTGCTTCTCTCTGACTGGGTTTGCATTGTGGCTATATACTTGGTGCTTCTTTAAACCGTCATTTAGTCTTTACTTCTCCTTTGTCGACCCTGCATCATGATATTAATGTGCACAACAAACATGTGTATATACTAATGCTAACATGATATAATTTAAACCATACTTAAGATTGATTTTAGATATTTGCATAGATAAATCATTTAAAAGCCATTATATGACAACCTTAAGTATAAGTCAAACCACTTTTAGAAACACTTAAAAGGTATCAAGTAGGAGGGTATCCTGATCTAAATGTTATTAAATCACAAGACCTAAGTAGGAGTATTATAACAAAAATATATCAAAATAGAGCCATTAGTTAGGCTCATCAGCCACCATGGCCTGGAACTGCATAGGGTCTATGTTGCTAGGAACACAAGCCTCTTGTAATATTTGTGTGAGGATTTCCTGATGAGTGGGTGAGGCTTTTAGAAAATCCAAGATGGAGATATGTGCAGGAGTTTTTCCTAAATTCTTGAGGATATTATATTGCATAGATATAGACATGGATGGGGTAGCATTAGGTACAGGAACCCTAGGGACTAACATATGAGATCTCCTAGTGGTTATTGTGTATTAAGTATTGACTCCTTTGAGATGAATCATGCTGGCATGATCTTCTGCCTGAGTAATGCAACCTATCGTAGGGCAATAATCGAAGGGGGTACATTATTGCAATTAATGTTATTTCTAGTATGACTTTGATTAGCATTGGATGTGCTTGCATATCCCTGATGTTTAGGAAGGGCATTCTTGTACATACCAATGTTGTTATTGGGTGACTTACCCATGGTAGGATCAACAAAAATTTTACCCTGATCAATGAGGTCTTGAACTGGGTGTTTAAGTTTCATACACTTGTTTGTATCATGACCTTGAATATGATGATAGGAACACTACTCATTATCTTTGTACTAGTTTGGATTAGGTTTGGACTCATCAAATGGTGGTGTTTGTGGATACATGACCATATTATGTTTCTCTATACATTTTAAGATTAGATCTAGGGGTTTCACCAAGGGTGTGAATTAACATTGTGGGTGCTCGATATTGCTCAAGAAAGAAAAAGAAGAATAATTGATATAAAACAATAAGATGCAAAAATTCTTTTAACTCCTTGATTTGATTGTCCCATAATTGAATGTGTGCTCATTGACGTGACGTGTGCTTGATATTGCTCCATGATGTGCGATTTGAAGATGAGATTTAAAAGCATGAAAAGATGGATGAGAAGAGATGGAATTGATGCATTATGGGGGTAGGGTTGTAGTAACATGGATGATCTTTGGCATGATGATGATATGGATATGCTAAGAGTGGATGAAATGCAACATTATAATGGTGTGGTTGTATGAAAAGTGGAGGATTTTCTTGAAAAAGAGGGGGGATTAAATAGGAATTGGGATGAGAGGAAGGGATTGTGAAAAATACAATACTTGTCCTCAAGGAGGAAAAGTGACAATCCAAAGAATGCCATATGGAATAAGATTCCACACTTTTCCTCAAGAAAGGACATGTGTCCCTTAGAGGGACAAATGTCAAAAAGGGTCTTGACATGTTTCCTCAAGGACACATGTCCGTTCTGGGAGGAAGCCACCCAAAATAGGTACAAATTTCCTAACATTAAGAAAATTAGGGAATTATGTGTGTGAACACACATGTGATGGGATGTTATGATAGGATAGGATAGGGTTGGTTTAGAGGATAGAGTTGGTTAGAACCCAAAGGTTAGATTGGAGGTTAGGTTAGAAGGGTAGTTTAGGTTAGGAGACATGTAACCCAAATGGGATATTTTAATTAATAACATTCAAATAAGGGGATAGAAAAGGGGAATTAATTAATTCAAGGATTAGAAGAAAAGGGGTGAGGATTAAATAGGAATTGGGAAGAGAGGAAGGGATTGTGAAAATGTGGCACTTTTCCTCAAGGAGGACAAGTGGCAATCCTAAGAATGCCATATGGAATACAATTCATCACTTGTCCTAGCTCAACAAGGGAGGACATGCGTCCCTTAGAGAGACAAATGTCAAAAAGGGCTTGACATGTTTCCTCAAGGACACAAGTCCATTTTGGGAGGAAGCCATCCAAAATAGTTGCAAATTTCCTAATATTAAGAAAATTAGGGAATTATGTGTGTGCACACACATGTGAGGGGAGGTTAGGATAGGATAGGGCTGGCTATAACCCAAAGGTTAGATTGGAGCTTAGGTTAGAAGGGTAGTTAAAATTAGGAGACATCTGACTAAAAGGAATATTTGAATTAAATTCAAATAAAGGGATGGAAAAGGGGGAGTTAATTAATTTTATTAATTAATTCAAGGATTAGAAGAAAGGGGCAGGGGTTAATTAATTAAGAGATTAATTAATTAATTTGGCTATGGGGCATGGCTTTGTTTAATTAATTTAGCCAAAAGGGAAACTTGATTCTAATTGAATAACATGAATTTTTGAACTAATACAAGAGACTTAGGAGATTTGATCTGATTAAATTAATTAGTCAAGTTTAAGTGTCTACACCTACCTACCACATCTACCACTATTCCTTATACAATATCTACCATTCTATCTTATACCATACTCCCTTTTCCACCTTTGATCTTGGAAATGCTAATAATATTCATAAGCGTCATGCTTCCTAGCTAGTTCATTTTATCCAAATCCTCCATCACATATCCTTATCCATCCCATCTCACCTTTGATCTTTGATCCTACTCACTTCTCCCCTTCCTGTCTTTCATCTTGCTAAGTTTAGGGAAATATTTTCTCATGCTACCTAATTTACTACATCTTATCCACATCACCTAATATCCTCCATCCCATATCCCTTATCTTAATCTCCTTTCATCTCATCCAAATCAATCATTTTATATTGATAAAAAAATATGGGCATATATTTGAAAAAAATGCTTTTGAAAAACTCTTGACATGTCCACTTTTTTTTACCACATACTATCATACCATCACCTATATAGCCATATCTAATCCACTATCTTGTATAAAAAACATTTTATCTCATTGTGAGATAGTCTTTTAAAAAATGAATATACTCCAATTCCATAATAAGTTATCCTCCATCCTCCATCTTTCACCTATTCATTTATTACATTTAATCCACCCATCCATTCATAATGATCCATACCTTTCTTGACATTGGGAGAAAGTGATTACATCTTTCTTTTGAATAAATCTTGATTTTCTAACCCCTCAAAAATTCAAAAAAATCACATATTGTAAAAAATATAAAAAATATTCTAAAAACTAAAAAACAAAATTACAAAAAAAATCAAATGTCCTAAAATTATAAAAAAAATCTCAATCCATATCATCTACCTTCAATCCAATGTGATATCAAAATCATCTCATCCAAACAATTCATGCCTTAGTGGATGCAACTTTCATATAAGGGGCATAATCCAATCATCATATCATTAGCAAACACAATCGTCGATCAATGTATCGATCAATTTTAGCTTACTTGAGACAAGACCCAAAATGGTCTTTGGTATCTCTCCACTATCATCAACTTTCATTGTTTATCACTATTATCATCATTATTTTCTCATCATTATCATTTACATCATCCTACCCATAATAAACTACCACTATCTAGACTTGACACTCAAGAAAAAAATAAACTACACATCACCCAAAAATATCAAGCTTTATAAAAAATTATAAGTGAAAGACTACTATTGAACTATCCTATTGCCTACATATCTATTTTCTAATCAGCTTGATCCATTTTATCCAAATTATCCATGCCTTAATATATGTATCCTTCTTATAACAAGCATAATCCAATATTATGGACAACATGAGCATATATCCTTTAAAAAAAGTTTTGGTGGTCATTGATTTTGTTTGGTTAGTCAATCTTATTTCTTTTTTCTAATTTTATTTTTCTCACTTTAATTATAACTTCAAGTCATCTTGATATATCTATATTTTGGTGTCTTTAGATAATCAAAGAATGGTTTATGGTCATTTCTTTTTATACGATGTGTTTGTGATATGTTCCTTGTATGTGTTAGAATGAATTCTAAGATAGAGTCATTCATACCTTTTGTGCACTAGGATTATCATGCTCATACTCCAACTTCCTTACATATTTTGATAAAGTTCTATTATGTTTGATATGAATAAGGATAAAACTATTGTTTTGTATAGTTAATTAAAGTCTTTTCATTGGATACATATTCATCTTGGTTTCCCATACCCTGGTGCATAATATTGATTTTCTATATTAAAGTAAGGTTGCTCTTTATATGTTAGCATGACCAATGAAAGGAAACTTGCAACCATACAAATGACAATTTCCACATAACCTAAATGAGAGATAAAAGAAAATAAACACTTAGAATCCATATACAAAGAATAGACAACATACCCATCAAAGATGACACAAGATGTACCCAAGGAAAATCCTCACGAGGGAAAAAAACCAACCTCCAAAATCATCCATCCACCATGTATTAATCAACAATACAACATTACAATACATCCATGGAAGCCTTTGAACCACAAACCACCACCAAGAAATCCATGTATACAAGCATGTAACCATACATCCCATGTCATGCTTCCAACCTCCACAAATGCTAACTTGGCCTACCTACTAACCTTAAATATCTACCTTGTGGTTGATTTTATAGAGTCACGATCCTACAAAACCACCAAGGGGTATTACATAAAAACCATGGGCTACGTAACCTTTAACCCCACATCTAATATTGGGTACTTTATTAATTTAATTTCCACAATATTAAGTGTTTACAATATAATATCCCAATGTTACAAGATAACTCATCAAGTGGCTCTGAAAATATCCCAAGGGAATCTCTACATGTTACATGTCCATGTGAAACTCACATAAAAGAATAAATATAATAATTATAAACATTATTATGCAAGGTGTACAACACCTATTTTCCCAACATTCTCCCACTTGTATATATTGCATAAAGGAAAACAAGTAACCGCATCATGAATAGGGGAACAATCTCTCTAGCTACATATACCATCATGGAATACTATGGATCCATGTGATCCATCAAGATACCTACAATAAGAAACAAAGTGACCACCATCTCATACATGAATACTATCACACATCACCATGCCATTGTCATTGGACTAATGCAGAGCCCCAGGCAAAGTGGGGAATAGGTTCTTCTACCCAAACCTCCAACCAAGGACCCTAGCACTTCAAAATAACTTCATTGGGTGTTCAAAACTTGGATATATAGGTTCCATATCATTTCCAACTTGTTTTCTTCTATGCAGGGTTCTATCCCCACAATGTTCCCTAATGGCTACAGGAGACTCACTAGGCCAAATTGGTCCAACTATGGTTGGAACTCTTCCCAATGCAAATGTGACCAAAAATGGTATGATTTGAAGGTTTAAAGGTTAGAGAGACCTTATCCTAGGCTTGGATTGATTCCCTTAAGGTAATTTTGCAAAGTTGTTGTTTTAGAGGCTTACAAGCCCTTGTAGCCCTGCCAGACTAGAATTGTTGTTTTTCTCCCAATCATGCCAAAGTAAACCTAAGGATTAAAATGGATTTATACCCCTACCATGGATTACTAACACATATCTCAAGGGTTCAGGCTGATCAATTATGGAAAGGACCTAACCCTACCCTTGGCTAGTAGGCCTAATAGCCCCCATTAGGTCTATTTTACAAAGCAAGTACCCTTCAAAAGTGCTGCCCAAGAAAATTAATGGTATTTAACTCTCAATTACATGGAAAAACTACAAACTACCAGGTTTCAGACCTTGGTGACACCCCAAACTCCAGATATGGAACCTTCTTGTATACCTTCACTAGGTGGCCACATGGAGTTGCCCACCTTAGTGCATCAAACCCTTTCTCATTTCCACTCCAAACCTGAAAAATTATTTCAAAATATTAAATTAAATTGTTAAACCTTTCTTCTCCTCCAGGGCCATTGAGTGACTAAGAAGGATTAGCAAGTTTTCACCATTTTAATGCCAAAACCTAGGGAACGCTGTCCTAACCCAGCAACTTCTAGTAAATTGCAGATATCTCCACTTCCAGAATGAATAAAGACCTTAGAATAGTCTCATTTGAAAGGTGATTCAATCCTCTAACACATCCCACTATTTTTATTCTTATATGAAGTCCGTACAGTATGGTACAATGATTGCAGGAAAATCATAGAATTTTATTACTTTTTGATGCCAAATCATTACAAAATGACTCAACCTCCCCAAAAAGGTGGTTTGAATCATGATTTATATCCTTCCCATCAGTTATCAACCACTTTTTGAACTATGGGAACCATTTGGAAAGAAGTTGCACTTTTTAACCAAAAATGGTTATTAGCAACTTTGACAATTTTTACAATTTTGACATATTTTAACCAAATTTGACACCTATTGAATCCAATGATATTAGTGTCATTAAAACATTTATAAAACATCATAAGACACCTAAAAACACCTAAAATACTCAATTCAATACCCCTAGGCCCATATGCCTATGGTGGCTTATTATCCTGCCAAATCCATGACATTGGGTAACAAGGTGGGGTTTATTACAAAAATCAACAAAATAACCTATCTTATTGCAAAGATGGATGAATCACATCATTATTCCTTTAAAACTTCATGGTCTTTGTCATGATTTCCTTGGTCATGAGGCACCCCTACACCATACTCCTGGGGTCAATGAATCTCAAGTCCACTTGAGATGAGCTCATGTAAGGTGGTGCCATATTGTTTGATGTGTTGTTCATCCAGCCAAGTGGCTTCAGACTTTGGTTTTCCCTTCCATTTGACCAATTATTGCTTGTATTCCTTCCTCCTTGTCTTCTTCACAACTTTAGTGTTGAAAACTTTCTCAAGTTTTGGTGGTTCATGTTTAGGAAAATTTGCATCAGCCTGCTGCTCCAAATCATCATTACCTATAGCTGCAACATAAGAACCTTTATATTGTGTTAGATCACAAACATTAAAGATTGGTGACAACCCCAACCCATTGGGTAATTGAATTTCATAAGCATTAGGTCCACATTTCTTCAAAATAGAACAAGGACCTATCTTCTTTTGCATCAACTTAGTGTGTTTGCCTTTTGGTAACCTCTCCTTCCTGAGATAGACCCATACAAGGTCTCC
Source organism: Cryptomeria japonica (assembly GCF_030272615.1). Classification (NCBI taxonomy): domain Eukaryota; kingdom Viridiplantae; phylum Streptophyta; class Pinopsida; order Cupressales; family Cupressaceae; genus Cryptomeria; species Cryptomeria japonica. Next base: position 480,519,478 of record NC_081406.1, on the reverse strand, counting down.
AACATCAAAACTTAGATCTCTTCTTTTCTGATCTGCATGCTTCTTATACTGTTCATTGGACCTTTGAAGGTTTAATCTGACTTGTTCATGAACTTCCTTGATTGCCTCAGCAAAGGCTTCACCCTCAGCACTGATTGGACTAGTAGAAGGCAGATTTCTGAGTTCTAAAACACCTCTTGGGTTCAGACCATAGACAATCTGAAAAGGAGACTTACCAGTACTCCTATTAACAGTATCATTATAAGAAAATTCTGCCTAGGGTAAGATAGTATCCCATTTCTCTCTATGCTCTCTTGTTAAGCATCTCAAAAGGTTTCCAAGGGTTCTATTGACAACTTCAGTTTGCCCATCTGTTTGGGGATGATAGGCAGATGAAAATGACAAATTTGTTCCTAGTTTTCTCCATAAAGTTCACCAAAAATGACCCATGAATTTGACATCTCTATCTGAAACAATATTAAGAGGTAACCCATGGATCCTTACCACCTCTTTGAAGAAGAGTGTTGCAATGTAAGAAGCATCATTTGTTGATTTGCAAGGGAGAAAGTGTGCCATTTTGCTAAATCTATCCACAACAATAAAAACACTGTCAAAACCTTTTTGAGTCCTAGGCAGCCCCATTACAAAGTCCATACTTACACTCTCCCATGGTCTAGATGGAATGGGGAGTGGTTGATATAAGCCTACATTAGTAGACCTTCCTTTAGCCTTTTGACATACCACACAAGACTCCACATACTTTCTGATTTCAGTCTGCATCTTTGGCCAAAAATAGTGTCTCCTCACAAGTTCTAGGGTCTTATCTAACCCAAAATGACCTGCCATTGCCCCATTGTGTTTCTCCTTGATAATATTCATCCTCATGGAGCATCTAGGGATGCATAGTTGACCTCCTTTGAACAACAATCCTTCCTGTAGCAAAAACTCAGAAAAATCTACATTGTACCTGTCATCCAAATTAGTACAAGAGGCATATATCTCACCAAAATCTTCATCATGTTCATACATAGTCTTCAAAGCATCAATTCCCACACTTTCCAATTGAATATGGGACAATGTGAGCACCCTACAACTTAATGCATCTGCCATTTTATTTGTGACTCCTTTCTTATGCCTCAAAGAAAATGTGAAGGCTTGTAGAGTCTCTACCCACTTCATATGCCAGTGATTCAATTTTTCTTGACTATTAATGAAACTTAGGGCCTTGTTATCAGTAAAAACCACAAATTCCTTGGGCAAAAGGTAGTGCCTCCATTTCTTTATGGACTAGACCAATGCATACATTTCAAGGTCATATGATGAATACCTCTTCTTGGCATCATTGAGTTTCTCACTATAGAAAGCAATAGGTCTCCCTTCTTGGCTCAAGATAGCCCCTATGGCCACATGACTGGCATCACACTCAATCTGGAAGACCTTATGAAAATTAGGGAGGGCTAGGACTGGTTGCTCTGCAACTTTTCTCTTAAGAAACTCAAAAGACTCATTTGCTGCTTGGGTCCACAAAAACTTACTTTTTTGACCCCCCTTTATGGTGTCAAGCATGGGTGCACAAATCTGACTGAAACCTTTGATAAACTTCCTATAAAATGTTGCAAGACCATGAAAACTCCTAACACAATTCAAACTTCTAGGAGTGGGCCAAGTTAGAATGGCATTTACCTTGTCTTGATCCATTTTCAGTTCACCTTGAGATATGACAAAACCAAGGTAGATGATCTCCTCTTGCATGAACAAACACTTATCCAAATTGATCATTAGTTTCTCCTTGTGTAATCTTCTCAAGACCAACTCTAGGTGTTGCATGTGCTCCTCCTTTGTGTTGCTAAAAATCAGAATATCATCTAGGTAGACAATCACAAATTTGTTAATAAAGTCACTCAACACCTCATTCATTAGTCTCATAAAAGTGCTAGGGGCGATGGACAAGCCAAAAGGCATGACTTTCCATTCATACAACCCCTCATTAGTTTTGAAGGCCATTTTCTATTCATCCCCTGGCCTTATTCTAATTTGATGATATCCACTTTTACGGTCTATCTTTGAAAAATACTTTGCACCTCCTAAACAATCAAGAAGATCCTCAATTCTAGGAATGGGAAATCTATACCTTATAGTTATTTTGTTGATTTCCCTTGAATCCGTACAAAGCCTCCAAGTGCCTTCCTTCTTGGGTGCAAGTACTGCTGGTACTACACAAGGACTGAGACTTTTTCCATTTAGACCTGTATCAAGTAGATCAACAATCTGCCTGGCCACCTCTTCATTTTGTTGTGGGGTCAGTTTGTAGGCAGCCTTGTTGGGCAATGTTGCTCCTGGTATAAAGTCAATACAATGACTGATTTCTCTAATAGGAGGGAGGGTCTTAGGCATACCCTCTGAAATCACACCCTTATACTTGTCAAGAAGCTCTTGCACTTCATAAGGAACCATCCTAGGTCTCCCTTGTTGATCTGCTGCTCCTACATCTACAACCTCCTTCTTAGGAACAGGTATCAATGCAAAACATAACCCTCCTTCATGAACTCCTTTCTCTCCATCAGCATCACCTTAGCCTCTTTCCCCTTAGGCTCTTCTTCATCCTCCATCAAAGGTAGCAACTCTATGATCTTACCATCCTTGGTGATAGAATAGGTGTTTCTAAGCCATCATGTTGTGCCTTCAAGTCATATTGCCAAGGCCTACCAAACAATAGATGACAAGAATCCATCTTAGCTATGTCAAATATGAGTTTGTCCTTGTAGGTGCCAATCTGAAATTCAACCCATGCTTGTTCTTCCACAAGAGATTGCTACCCTTGGGTGAGCCATGACACCTTATATGGATAAGGATGTGGTATCCTCTTAAGTTTAAGCTTCTCCACCATCTCCATGGACACAAAATTTTTAGTTGAACTAGAATCTATCAAAACTTTGCAGACTTTGCCTCCTAATTTGCAAGTTGTCTTGAAGATTGCCTTCCTTTGTGGGGGTTCTTTTGTGATAGGAACCTTTAAGAGTGCTCTCCTCATCATCAAGGCTTCACCTCTTTCGAGATACCCATAAGAATCAGGTGCATTTACACTTTGAAAAGTGTTGTTGTTGTTCACACTTTGACAATCAGATTCTTGGATCAGATTGCTCCTTCTTTCTCCCATAGTGTTGTTGTTTGCCTTCTCTGGACACCTAGTGTCAATGTGACCTTCTTGGTTGCAATTATAACACCTTATGGGGCCTCTCCCTTGTGATCTACCTCTGTAGTTTGGTCTTCTACCTCTGAAACTTCCTCTGCTGCTGCCTTCACCCTTGCTGTCCTCTTGGTTGGTGTCTCCTTGGGAACAACCATTGTTTCCCCTTCCTCTAAAGGGACCTCTTCCTTTTTGAAATCTACCTCTGCCCCTATTGTTCTAATCTTGTTTCTTTTTGAATTTCTCTTCTACCTTCAATGCCATTTGGTAGCATTTGTGTACATTACCCAGGGTGTGTAGATTTAACTCATCTTGTATAGAAAATTTCAGACCATTGATGTATCTCACCAACTTCTCTTCCTCTGTCTCTATGGTCTTGGCCTTTATGCACAATTTCAAGAATTCTTTAGTGTATGTGCTTACATCCATGTCCTTTTGTTTGAGATTTTGTTTCCTTCTATGAAGCTGCACTCCATAGTCCTCTGGCACATAGGTCTTTTTGATCAAAGCAATCATTCTATTCCATGAACTGATCATACTCTTTCCATTCTTCACCCTCTTTGTCTGGATAAAGTTCCACCAAGTCAAGGCTGCTCCCTTCAACTTGGACTTTTCCACCTTTACCCTTTGGTTCTCTAAAATCTCTTCACATTCAAAGAAGCTAGTTAAAGCCTCAATCCAATCCATGACCAAGTCTGGATCCATCTTGCCATTGAAAACTGGTAGTTCTAGTTTCCCATCCATGGTTCTCCTCTCCATGGATCTGAGAGCATTCAAGAGGGGTCTCTGGTCTACAGGAACCTCTTCTTCTTCCTACCTTGGGGTCTCATCCTCATCCCCATCATCTCCATCTCCAGAGTCTTCCACTTCCCTCCTATCCATTCTGCCCTTCAACCTTTCTATCTCCCTTTTCATGGCTCTATTTTTTGCCAATTTTTCTCTCACAACCTTGGCCAATTCCACATTGGTCATCCTTGCTGGAACTTCTTCATCTCCTTCTGCCATGGTGCTTCAATCTTCTCTCCCAAAGGACACTCCTTTGCTCTAATACCAATTTGATGCAGAGCCCCAAACAAAGTGGGGAATAGGTTCTTCTACCCAAACCTCCAACCAATGACCCTAGCACTTCAAACTGACTTCATGGGGTGTTCAAAACTTGGATATATAGGTTCCATATCATTTCCAACTTGTTTGCTTCTATGCAAGGTTCTATCCCCACAATGTTCCCTAATGGCTACAGGAGACTCACTAGGCCAAATTGGTCCAACTATGGTTGGAACTCTTCCCAATGCAAATGTGACCAAAAATGGTATGATTTGAAGGTTTCAAGGTCAGAGAGACCTTATCCCAGGCTTGGATTGATTCCCTTAAGGTAATTTTGCAAAGTTGTTGTTTTAGAGGCTTACAAGCCCTTGTAGCCCTGCCAAACCAGAATTGTTGTTTTCTCCCAATCATGCCAAAGGAAACTTGAGGATTAAAATGGATTTAGAACCCTACCATGGAGTACTAACACATATCTCAAGGGTTCAGGCTGATCAATTATGCAAAGGACCTAACCCTACCCTTGGCTAGTAGGCCTAATAGCCCCCATTAGGTCTATTTTACAGAGCACGTACCCTTCAAAAGTGCTGCCTAAGAAAATTATTGGTATGTAACTCTCAATTACATGGAAAAACTACAAACTACCAGGTTTTAGACCTTGGTGACACCCCAAACTCCAGATATGGAACCTTCTTGTATGGCTTCACTAGGTGGCCACATGGAGTTGCCCACCTTAGTGCATCAAACCCTTGCTCATTTCCACTCCAAACCTGCAAAATTATTTCAAAATATTAAAGTAAATTTTTAAACCTTGCTTCTCCTCCAGGTCCATTGAGTGACTAAGAAGGATTAGCAAGTTTTCACCATTTTAATGCCAAAACCTAGGGAACGCTGTCCTAACCCAGCAACTTCCAGTAAATTGCAGATACCTCCACTTCCAGAATGAATAAAGACCTCAAAATAGTCTCATTTGAAAGGTGGCTCAATCCTAATCTCATTTTAAAGGTGACTCACTCCTCTAACACATCCCACCATTTTTATTCTTCTATGAAGTCCATACAATATGGTACAACGATTATAACAGCAAAATTGTAGGAAAATCATAGAATTTTATTGCTTTTTGATGCCAAATCATTACAAAATGAATCAACCACCCCAAAAAGGTGGTTGGAATCATGATTTATATCCTTCCCATTAGTTATCAACCACTTTTTGAACTATGGGAACCATTTGGAAAGAAGTTGCACTTTTTAACCAAAAATGGTTATTAGCAACTTTGACAATTTTTACAATTTTGATATATTTTAACCAAATTTGACACCTATTGAATCCAATGGTATTAGTGTCATTAAAAAATTTCTAAAACATCCTAAGACACCTAAAAACACCTAAAATCTCAATTCAATACCCTTAGGCCCATATGCCTATGGTGGATTATTATCCTGCCAAATCCATGACATTGGGTAACAAGGTGGGGTTTATTATAAAAATCAACAAAATAACCTATCTTATAGCAAATATGGATGAATCACATCATTATTCCTTTAAAAATTCATGGTATTTGTCATGATTTCTTTGGTCATGAGGTGCCCCTGCACCATGGACATTGATAGAGGCCATCCAAAGAGAAATCGACATAACCTATCACAATGAATCATAAGTATTGCCTCAGCTAATATCCAATGAAAAGCACTCAATCCAAAGCTATGAAATTTATCAGTAGCTATCAAGAACTAATAACCATAGCTTAAATAACACCCATATAAAATTATAACACATACAACTATCCATACCTCCAAGGTATACAAAACATATCAAATGAATCTTATAACATTGACATATACAACCCACAACATGCAACCATAAGCTCCAAGTGCTATACCTATCACATACACACCTATAAACTCCCATTGTCTAGGTAATTTCAAATATGAAATGACTCTACTAATAGAGTCATATAGAAAGTGTAACCATAAGCATATAATATCAAGGAACATCATCGACAAGATGAATAGCTTGTAAACTGATAACTTGCAAGTACAACTCTCGCCACAAGTCTCCATAACTCTCCCATGTTCTCCACACTCAACAAAAAAAAGAGATAAAGGAACCTCCATGTAATATCCCACATGAAAACACATGAAAACAAACTAGTGATCACACAGCTCCAAACAACCTCAAATCCAATGTAATGTAAAAGAGAACATCCAGGAAGATAACCAAGACCAAAGAGAGAAACACTGCAAATCAAAACTTGTATCATGTCCTTCTACACACACCTCTAAATGCCAACTATGTCAAGTACGATATCCTCCATAAAACCCCAAATGAAAATCCATAACAAAACCCAAACCCATTCAATCTCTTAGACCAAACAAACATATATCAAGTAATTAACATGGATGTAAGCCTCTCATAACCAAGAAGATAAAACCAATACAATTCTCGAATAATCCCAATAAACCATCTCCTAAACTCAATATCAACAAATACCTTCATAATAAAAAACTCAAATGCATAAGGAGATAACCAATGCCAAACATCTCTCAAAATTAATCCTCCAAAACTACCATCTCTCCATAGCTCAAGATCCACATCTATGAAAAAAAGCATAAACGTAATGCACTTAAAAAGAACAATGGACAATACCTCTCAAGTAGTAAACCATTGAGTAGAATAAGATTTGGGAATGGGAATGCTTATCAAGATATCCAAGTCATTATGACTCACACTAAGAACAATCTCAAATCTCAAGTCCATACCAAGTGAATTCTCCTTGGTCTTCATGTTGTTGTCATCAACCATCTCAACAAATGTCTCTAATCACAAGATAATACCAACATCACCTATGTCTCCATGTATCTATGAGCACCTGAAGCAATGAAAATGGGGAACAAGGGACAAAACACAAGTTCAAATGTTAGTAGATCAGTTACAACCAAAATGAAATACAAATGAACTAAAAAACCTTAAGATGCATACCAAGAGAGATATAAAGCACACAATAAAGAGCATACATAAACAAAAAAAGGGAAAGAAAACCCCCCAAGATGCTCCCCAAAATGCTCATAGACGTTCCTCCCTTGTTCCTCTCCTCTCCAAGTCCCACATGATTGTAGCTCTCAGCTTTTAGAATTATCCATGGATGTCATATGAAGATTCAAGATGGTTGTAAAAATGAAAACAAATGCTTATGCAAGTGTGAATGATTTACTATGAGAAAGCTCCTAATTAGTCTATGTGAATCTTAGTATAATAACAATGCAAATGCTTCTTAATACTCTCTAAAATGACTATAAGTTTGATGCACACAAGACTTCTGATCATGAAAATGAAGAATAAGAGCTCTATTTATAGGGGAAATAGGGCAATGGATGGTCAAGATTGAATAATCTTAACAAGGGCCAGGATTGAAAGTTAATCAATTTAGGTGATGGCTTTCAACCCAATCCCATGATGACAAATGTCAACATGAGATGGCTTGAAAGGAGAGGGAAGAAGCATTAAATGCTTGAGATGACATGAAGGTTACCCTAGGAGGGTTTGGTTAGGCTTGAGTTAGTGAATAAAGCTTTTATCCAATGAATAATGCCTTTATTCAATGGATAAACTCTTGTGCAAGAGTTAATGGGGATAACCATGGTCAAAGCAATGAATGCTTGAAGAGACCCATGAGTTAAATGAGGGTTGAGTTAGAGGAAAAGCCTCTAACCATGTGGGTGAGTTGAGTTAACCATTAATGGTTATGTACGAGCCATAAATGGTTGTGTAAGAGCCATAAATGGTTGTGTAAGAGCCATAAATTATTTGGAAGACTTTGGGGGTTAACTTGTTGAAGGATAAAAAGCCTTTAATGCATTTCAAAGACTTTGGAGGCTTTGAGAAGTGACTTCTCTTTTCTTAGGAATGTGACAATAATTATGAGATGAATTAGGATAAATTGGAATGGATTAGAAGAATCTAGAAGGGGTTTAGGAGGCAAGTGGGTTTGGTGGGTGAGAGAAAATAGGATTTTATTTAGAAATAAAATCTATTTATTGATGCAACTTGCATTTGTAAGAGAATGCAAGTGGGAGGGTCTTAGATATTTTAAATAAATATTTATTTATTTTCAATGTGGTGAGGGGTTAATTAAAAAAATATTCTTTATTCATTTAATTAATTGTTAGAGTATGGTTTTATGAATTATTTTAAATAAATTCAATAATTTATTTAATTAATAGAAGAAGAGGTTTAAGATGAATTAATTAGATATCAATTTAATTAACTGTTGACCAATGGTTAAATAATCAAATAAATACTAAATATTCATTTAATTAAGTGGACAGATTTATGTGTCTACATTTGCGTCTTTGAGACGGTGCGGTTTATCGCGTCGTTTCAAAGAAAGAAAGATAGGTATGAGAAATATGCCCCAGAAATGTTAATTTAGTGGGTGGTATGCCCCCTCGAGAGATGGGCTGAATTTTTTTTAAAAATCGAGCGATCTCTCGAAAAAGAGAAAGAAGTTGGGGGGAGGTAGAATAGAAGAAATTAGAAATAATGGTGAAAGAATGGGAGAAGATGGAGTAAATACAAAGAAATGAGAGGCTTCTAAAGTTCACAGGGACCACGATGATGAGAAAGGTGAAGTAGGGTTAGGGTTGGGGGGTGTATATTTAGATGGGAAGGGGTAATATTGTCTCATTTTCACCTATCTCCTTGCCAGTTTGGGACTCTGATAGTGACCTTTGGCAAATGAGTGAGCAGCATTCATCATGGTCATGCCTATAGCAAATCACCGGCCAAAGCGGATCCACCGATACCAGTGGCCAGAGGACTACAAACCGTCGGTACGCAAATGTTGAATTTTTCTTTTGATGCATTTTTAGCATGTTTCAAGTGTCAAAGTCCAAGGAAGACAATAGTGCTAGACCTTTGTTTTAGCACTTTTGTCACCTAAAGTAGCATTATGGTGCCGCAATGGCACTTTTGCATAGTCATTTTAGCACTTTTGTCAGTGTAGCACATTTGCATCATAGGTATAGCACCTTTGTAGTACTAGTGCTTTTGTGTAGTTGTTGTGATGCTTGTGTTATGAAATAGCATAATTGTATAGATTTTGTAGCGCTATTGTTGTTCTAACGTGTGTGTGCTTCAGTTTTAGCACTATTGTTAGTAGAATGGCATGATTGCAATAGATGCCCTAGTGTTAGATAATATATCACTTGATTCCTATGTTGATTGATTGATTGGTTATTTTGGTGAATCATAGCAGCCCTGTTGAGACTAGGACATTGTGATAAATGCCTGTTGTAGTCTAGGATTGCCATAATCAATTACCTGTTGAGACCCAAAGATACCTGATTAAAAAGTACCTGTTGATAGTCTAGGTTGAAACTTAAGAAATTTTTTAGCAAAACAACTGATATTTGTTGATATGTGTAGGAGGATCTACCTGTCTTATAGATGCAAGAGCGACATCCTGCGACACAGCAGCTGTGTGAGTAGTTGTCTGAGGTGGAGATCGATTTTGTATGTGTGGTTAGGTTATATGATATGATGTATCTACCTGTGATTCAGATGAATCATGGATTACTGATAGTGTTGGCCGAGCGATGGCACAACGAGACATGCTCCTTTCATTTGGTGATGGGAGAGATGACTGTGACACTAGAGGATGTTTGGAGGATATTGCATATCCCGATTAGAGAGGAGCTTGTGACATATGATTGCCCCCTGGGGATGGTAGTCGTACACAGGATATTTGGTAAGGATATATACATTGAGGATGGATTCGTGGCATGGGAGGACATAGCGGTGCTTTGTGAGCCACTACCATCAATACTAGAAGGTATCATTGGGGGTTTTCTTTGCCCTAATCGATGTTCGAATTGGCCATTGGTTGGGGCCAGGTGATAGAGCAGATGGTGAGAAAGGGGACTTGCTATGCATGGGGGCCATGTGTGTTTGTGCACTTCTACAGGATTTGCATGAGGCAGTATATCGAGAGAGTAGATTACTAGGTGTAGGGATCACTTTGTTACATATCTGGGCTTGGGAGCACTTGCTAGTCACACGACTAGTATGTATGATGTTTAGGGAGATAGATCAACCCTATGTATTTATGTATGGAGGTTTGATGACCCAACCCCATTTGGGGAAGTTGGAGTTTTGGCAACGTGCATTAGATGACTTAGATAGGGTCATATGGAGGCCTTACACTGATTGTGAGGCCTAGGAGGATGATGGAGAGGCCTTCCTGTATGTATATGTGACTCAATTTTTTATTGGTCACACATCCCATATTGTGGAGAGATAGTTGCCAGGGAGAGTGATGAGATAGTTTGGGCAAAGGTAGAGTATGCTGAGGGGTTTGGGGGAGTATGCACAGGTAGTACAAGAGAGATTTCAGTGGGGGTCGGTTTGGCCCTATGATCAGGCCCTTCAGGGTTCCAGATATTACAAGCGAGACCATGGCAGATGAGGCCAGAGATTGCAGATGCAGGGGTGACAGAGGAGTATAGACAATATCGTGCCGCTCATCTGATTCCACATACCTCAGATCCTACATAGCTCATACCACCGTTTGAGGATGACAGAGCACCATGATAGGGGAGGAGGAGGAGATTAGGTAGGGATGGCGGAGATTTTGGAGGAGGATTAGGTGGGGGAGGTGGATTTGGAGGTGGAGGTGGTGGAGGAGGATAGTTATAGAGGAGAGGCAAAGGTGGGCATCCTTTACAACTGTCATAGGGTCCATTGATATAGGGAGCAGTGAGAGCAAGAGGGTGATGGAGATGGGATAGGGAGCTATAGGTGGTGGAGAGGAGCTGATGGAGATGGTACAGGGAGACGTAGGTGGGGGAGAGGGAGACCTACAAGATTTTATGATATTACGGTTGCAGACTAGGCTGACAACAGATGAGGCATAGTTGGAGGATAGAGATGCAGAGTTTGCAGTCAGGGATGTCCAACTTTTTGCACGGGAGGTAGAGTTGACTGCAGTTGTGTGAGAGAGAGATGATGTGGTGGATAGAGTGAGGGAGCTACAAGATAGAGTTTGAGTTTTGGAGGGAAAACAACGACATGGCACGACTAAGGAGATGCGGCGAGTAGGGGCAAAGATTGACTACTGGTGGGGATTATATGATCAGGTTGTGTCGATTAGTCAATGAGCGATGAACTACTCCCAGATGTAGTGGGGGAGATCAGAGCGGCCACATAGTGGTCAGAGCAGCAGTCGTGTGATGGGTCCTCCTCAGCGAGATGGTGAGGGTGGTGGGGGAGAAGCATCTGGTTAGAGTGTCATTTGAGGTGTTTTTGTGCATTGTTACATTGTTACTAGAGTGATACTTGGATGGCTAATATTTTTAGACATCATTGTAGTCTGATACATGTGTTCTTTTTGATGTGATATATGATGAGATCTCATTTTTGTGGTGATGATATGATATGGATCCATGTGATGATATGTTTTATTTATGCAGGATGATGATATGAGTTATGCTTAGATACATGATATGGAGATGTTTACTATCTAGATGTACATGTGGATGATATGATTTCTATCTGTATGATATGAATGATTTGCTAACATGTGGATGCAGGTTAATATATGGATGATGATTTTGTAATGACATTAATGTGATGAAATGATGATGAATTATGCTAAATGATGAGATTTAGATAATGAATAATGATATTTAATAGATAATACTCTACATGTTGAAATGATGAGATAATGATATGGATGATATGAGTAAAATATGCATTTTTTAAGATGAATCTAAATGAATAATTTTTTTATAAATATATCATGTATGTTTTTAAATGAAAAGCAATTAAATGGATAAATGAATGCACTTGATGATGGAATGAATGCACTTATTGATGAATAAATAAATGCACTTAAAATGAATTAAATGAATGACTGAATGTATTTAATGAATAAAATGCCACTAAATGTTTGAAGGAATGAATGCACTTAATGCTTAAATGAATGTACTTGAATGAATAAAATGCAACTAAATGGTAATGAATGCACTTAATGAATAAATGCACCTAATGCAAGTAAATGATAATTAATGTACTTAAATTAAGGAATGAATGCACTTAATGAATAAATGCAACTAAATGATAATAAATGCAACTAAATGGTAATGTCATTCATACATGATATATGAATGTCAAATTGGTGGGAAAATGCAGATATGGAATGGAGATGTGAGATGATGTATCAAAGAACTCTATCATGATTGTACCCAAGACAAATTTGATAGGCTTAGCTTTCTCATATAAACCTAAACTAATTGCATGCGAATGACAGATATGAACAATGAATGAGCAAATGGACGGGTGATATGCAAAAAAATGCAATATAAACAAATGAGATGAAATGGCGATCCATGGTTTATTCACAATGCTTAATTTTCATCATCAAGAATGGTAGTATCGATCTTGGCTGAGGTAGAAGAAACCAAGGTTGAGTGTTTCAGCTATAAACAAACATCGTAGACAAGGAAAGTTCCCCTCCATTCTGGTTCATGTAGAAATGGTTGAGGTATATGTTGTAGTCAATAAGCCATAGTGATCCATGATTGTATTTTTGCATAGGATCACGTAGCTTAGTGAACTTCCCACATAGACACCATTAGTATATGCCCCAGAACTTCATTGGAACAATCTGTAGATAGCAAACAAAGAAAAAGATATCAAGAACCATCCCAGCTACTCTAATCACTTGTGGATATCCTGGAGTAGCGTAGGAACCTGATATAAATAAACAAATAAAAAATCAATCAAGTAATTATCATCCAAACAAAATTTTATTGTCAAAGAAAATGTTACCATGTCTTGTTTGTGGGGAAGGATGAATCCTTGTGAATATGGTCGTGTGCAGATGTTTTGATTGGTTGGTTGATTTGATAGGTGGTCATCGTTTGAGTAGCTCAAAATTTTGTTTTGTGTTGTTTGAAGTATGTATGTACAAGAAATAATATACTTTTCAATGTTTTTGATTGATTTTGATGTTTTTGTCATGTTTTTTGGATTTTTTTTTAATGTTGTAAATGTTTTTGGTATTTTCTTTAGGACATTTTGCAAATGTTTTTTGGGATTTTGCTGAGATTTTATGAATGTTTTTGGTATTATTTTAAGACATTTTTGAATGCGCAACTCAATGAATCACAAGAAATGGAGGATCCACTCCCATCAGTAGGTTTAAGAACATTTTCCCTCATTTGGATGTCGGTATGGAAGTGTGATGCGAGACACATGAAGCAATAACCCTGATTAGAGATCAATAACAAGCCATGGTATAAATGATGGATGGATGGTTGTAATGGATGTGATCGCAACAAGTCTGTAAGACAATGGAGCCATAGCCTTTATGAATGGCACTTGTTTACGAATTTTTCACCATCATACTTACCCAAGGCACCATCAAAGTGGTTTTCACCATTTGGATGAATGATCTTTCTTTACTATTTTCTTGATTTTTTGTATTTTTTGTATTTTGTTCAGGACTATTTTTTGAATGTTTTTGGTATTTTCTAATTTTGGAGGAGCCTGATGTTCTACACAACTTATGTATGAAACCTTTTGAGATGCATGTTGTTGATCGGATCTGCTAGTGGTTCTCCTTTTGAAGTTGCTAACGGATATGCCCTAGACCCAAAGACGACAATGATGACATATGGACCCAGCCAATTGGATTCAAATTTTCCTCGATGTTCTTTGCTTAGTTGATTGTGAGGATTCTCCCTAAGAACAAGATCTCTTACTTCAAATGTGTGAGGTTTGACCCGATGATTGTAGGTTTTTCTCATGCATTGTTGATAGGCTTTTAGGTGGTTGTAGGCAGCTTGTCACTTTTCATCGATAAGTTCCAAGTCCTCAAGACGCGAGACTCAGTATTCTTCATCATTTATTTGATTGTTGGAGGAGACCCACAAAGATGGTAATTCAACCTCAATAGGCAAGATGGATTTTGCTCCATAAACCAGTGAGTAGGGGGTTGCGCCTTTAGGGGTTCGAATGCTAGTTTGATATACCCATAGTGCTAGATTCAAATGAATGTGCCAATCATGACTAGCATCATTGACTATCTTTTTGAGGATCCTCAATATATTCGTATTTGATGCTTCGGCTTTACCATTGCCTTGTGGGTAATATGGGGTGGAAAAATGGTGTTGGATATGAAACTTCTCATAGAGCTCACGAACATCTTGATTTTTGAAAGGGAGCTCGTTATCTATGATGATGGTCATGGGTACACCATACCAACAGATGATGTAATTGAGGATGAATGAAGCAATCTTCTTGTCGGTAACTTGGGTGAGTGGAATGGCTTCGATCCACTTTGTGAAGTATTCTATGGTGGTAATGATAAATTTATGACCATTGGATGAAGATGGATGGATTTTACCCACAAGGTCAAGTCCTCATTGACAAAAGGGCCATGGTGTTGTGATAGGTTGTAATTCATGTGCGGGGGAATGTATTAGATCTCCATGAAGTTGGGACTTCTTGTACTTTTTGACAAAAAAATAGGAGTCCTTCTCCATGGAGGACCAATAGTATCCGGCTCACATGATTTTCTTTGCTAGTGAAGGACCGCTTGAGTGAGCCCCACAAATTCCTTCATGTACCTCTTCCAAGGATTTTGTTATCTCATCTTGTTCCAAAAATCAAAGGAGAGTAGCATCGAGACTTCATCTATATAGGGTTTCGAAAATGATGGTGTATCTAGTGATTTGGCGGATAAAGGTTTTTCATTTCTTGTTTGATTGGTTAGGGGGAAGTGTGTGGTTATGTAAGTAAGTGAAAAACTCACCGTACCATGGGGAGTCAAAACTGATAAGGTGACATACCATTTCAGATTTAGGGATATCATAAGTGGGGATCCAAAGTTGTTCTACCAAGAACTCATAGCGTGTCAAATTTTGTGGAAGATCAAGGAGAGATGCAATTGTAGCCATTGTGTCAGCAACTTGATTCTGATCTCTTAGTACTTACTCAAATGTGATAGTTGTAAATGATTATTTGAAACTATCCACCATCCTTTTGTACAACATGAGCTTATCATCCTTTGTTTGGTATTCATCAGTGACTTGTCGGATGACTAGCTGGGAATCTCCATATACTTGTAGCTCTTTTAGATTCCATTGTATGGCCAATTTGAGTCCTGTGATTAGGGCCTCATATTCTACAATATTATTTGTGCATGGGAAAGTGAGTTTGTAGGACTTCGGGATGTTGTCACCTTGAGGTGTGATAAAACGAATACCTACCCCTAAGCCATGTCTGGTGTATGAGCCGTCAAAATATAGCTTCCAGGATTGTGTAGCTGTGATCATGAAATTTTCCTCATCTAAAAAGTTGGAAATAAGAGGATGGTCACCTTTGAGTGGTGCATCAGCCAACTGATCTGTAATAACTCATTCCTTGATAGATTTGTAGTCCACATACTCAATAACAAATTCACTCAGAATCATAACCCATTTAGCCAATCAACTTGTCAATGTTGCCTTGCTGAGTAGGTACTTGAATGGATCTATCTTGGAAACAAGGTGTACTTTGTGCGTTAAAATGTAGTGCCTTAATTTGGTGGTTGCCAAGATAACTGCTATGCAAGCTCGCTCAATAGGTGTGTAATTGAGTTCATAGCCTACTAGTGTTCGAGAGATGTAGTAGACAAAACATTAGTTTCCTTCCACATTATGTTGTGCAAGCAATACTCCTAATGTCATGGTTGTAGCTGAAATGCATAACAATAGAGGTCTGTTTGGATTTGGTGGAATCAACAATGGTGTATTCATTAGGTAGTCTTTAAGCATTTGGAATGCTTGCTGGCATTTTGCATCCCATTGAAAGCAAATATTTTTGTGTAATAGATGGGTGAAGTGATGACATTTATCAACCAATTGTGCAATAAACCTCCAAATTTATTGTAGTGCCCTTGTAATGTCCTCAACTGACTGATATTCTTTGGAGGTGGCATGCCCATGATTTCCTTGACTTTCACAGGATCTACCTCAATGCCTTTACTTGAGAAAATGTATCCTAAGAGCTTCCCAAAATTTAATCCAAAGACACATTTCTTTGGATTGAGATGTACATGGTATTGTTCTACTCTGTTGAAGATTTTATCCAGTACTGCAAGATGACCCTCTCTTGTTAATGGTTTAGCTAGTAAATCATCCACATAATCTTCCATTATTGTGTGCATCATATCGTGGAAGATGGTAGTCATGGGTCTTTGATATGTTGCCCCTGCATTATTTAGACCAAATGACATCATATTCCAAAAGTATGTTCCCCATGGACATGTGAATGCATTTTTGTGTTGATCCTCTAGAGAAACTTTAATCTGGTTGTATCCTAAAAAGACATCCATAAGAGAAAGCATCGCATGACCTGTTGTTAGATCGATAATCATGTCGATGTTTGGTAAGGGAAAGTCATCTTTAGGACATGCTTTGTTTAAATCTCTAAAATCTATACAGATATGGATGCCCCCATTAGGTTTACCAATAGGTATAATATTGGAGATCCACTCTACATAATCAATTGGTCTGATGAAACCAGCATCCAAGAGATTTTTAAGTTCAACCTTGACAAGAACGATAATTTGTGGGTGCATCTTTCTGAGATTTTGTTTGATAGGTTTAGCTCCTTCTGCTACAGTTAGGTGATGCATGACCAAATTTGGATCTAAGTCGTGCATGTTTGCATAAGACCATGCAAAGTTGATTTGGCGGTTCTGGAAGAATTCTACAAATTTTGGCTGTTCTTCAAGAGTTAATAGAGATGCCAAATGTATCTTGTGAGGAGTCTCAGGGGCCCCCACATTTAATTCTTTTGTTTCTTATATTAGGATGGTTGATCTCTCTTGATTCATACTAAAGGGGAGGATGTCAAACCTTTCATCCTCAGGCGCCTCAGAGAGGTTTTCACCTTTGGATACACTTTGTTTTTACTCTTTTGGGATCAAAAAGTGCCACCATGTGGTTTTCAATAGAAGATCCATGCTTTATTGTAAAATTTTTGTAGTTGAAAGGTTTGGCATCTGCCCCAAAGTATGCTGCGCTATTAAGTTCAATGGCAAATCTAGCTTTATGATCTCCGCTTGGTATGTTATCCCGTAATTCTAGAAATTTTATGAGTGCCTCATCATTTTGGAAATGGTCAAGGCATGGGGGATTTGGTTGGTTCCATTCAATGAGTTCAGGATGAATGATAGGCATTACTTCATCGATTAAGTTGAGTTCGTAGGAGGCATCAGTGAGGGTTAATATGGAGGCGTGAAGTTCATCGATGGTACTCTCCTTGTCAGATTCTAGTGCAGGATTTGACGTAGGGCCTATGGAAGTTTCTTCTAGCTCAGGAACCCAAAAAATTTTAATCCATGCTTCTCCATAAAGTGGTATATCCTTAGGAAGTGGAGGAGGTGATGATTCTTCCTCGTCTGAAGTATTTAAATGCATTGAATCCCATTCCTACTCATGTGAGTCTATCTTAGAATCACTCTCTAGCATCCGATTACTATACCAAGCTGGGATATCATTTGAATTGAATAGTGCATTAGTTACTGGCTTATGTACTATTGGAGGTGGGATTGTTGGTGTTGTTGGTGGGGTTGTTGGTGCTGTAGATATAGTCAAAGAGTGCATCCTTGGAGTAATTGGATGATACATAGATTTTTTGGGCTTTCGTTTGAATCAAAGTTTAGGAACATATTCTCTTTGAAAACCTACTCCATTTTTATCTCTTGGTTTCAACTCAGGTTGTAAGGTCTCTTGTTGTCCTTTCTTGGAAGGTCCCAAAGCAGTATGGCCATTATAGCCCATTATTTTCATTATAGTGAAGCTTTTGCCATAATTGTCAGTGGGGATCTTAGCCTTCGATCTTTCTTTGTTGAGAGGGTCTATGTAGATCCATTCTACTAGGTCATCATCCATGGTTTCTTCCTCTTGACTTTTACCAGGGGTTAATTGTGCTAAAGTAAAAGTTCTTTTGGCCAACGGTGATGGAAGTAAACCTTGGGGTTTTCCTTGAGTCTTAGGAGATGTGAGTAACTGCCCAACATAAAAGAGTTGGCTAAGATTATATGCACTAGGACATTCCTCAACCATTTTCACTTTTAATTTCTCCTACTTTGGTGTAGGGGTTGTTAAGTTGGAAAGAGAGGTTGGATTAACATATGATGAGGAAGGGATAGCTTCCCTATTGTTAGGTACGGTGATCTCTGGCTAATGGTGAATATTATTACAATATGCAAATGGATTAGCATCATCGAGGATTGTAATTTTTACCCCACTATGTGTGGAAACTTGATACATTGGTGATAGATGGATGGAACGGCTTTCATGGCATGTATCCAAGGTCTCCCTAACAAGAGATTGTATGGAAAAGGAAGGTCTAGAACTTGGAAAACTATATGCTTCACCACTGGCCCAACCCTGATGGGTAATATAACAGCTCCTCTGGAAGAACATTTTGCATCATCATATGCTTTGATGGTTATTTTCTTGCTAACATCCACTGATTCTGCTGCATAACCCAATGTTGTGACTAACTACAAGGTGCATATGTTTAAGCCGACTCCATTGTCAATCAAGACTCACTTGATTTTATGTTGGTTTACGAACCCTTCAATATGGAGGGAGGCATTATGGGGTTGTTGGAAGGATGTGTTGTCACTTTTAGTAAAAGTGAGACATGGTGATGACTTTAGACTACCAACCATGGCTTAAAATTGATCTGTGTTGAGGTCGGCGGGGACAGACGCTTCTTGGAGAGCTTGGTCCAAGATTGTTTTATGTGAGGGGGATAAGTGTAAAAGCACTAATATAGAGATGAGGGTTGGCATCTTATCCAATTTCTCTACAAGATTATATTGTTTGGGAAGGGGTGTCATTCCTTGTGGTGCCCCTCAAATAGTAATCTTGCTATGACGTGTAACAACATTGCATGTAGGATTTTGATCTTTTATGGTAAGAGTTGCAACTTGCTCATCTGCATCATAAAGGTGATTCACAATATAATTGTATGAGGCTTCTGTGTAATTGGTTGTGGTATCTATGTTTCTCTTTGAGGTAGAAGGACCCCTTTGATCATGTGATAGAAGTGGATTCTTGAACATTAAGTGATCATCATTGAATTTTTTTGGGTCATGTCCCTCAATTTTGATTTATCCTCTATCGATAAGATCTTGAACAAGATCTTTTAGTTGATGGAAATTGCTTGTTTTATGCCCTCTCCCTTGGTGAAATTCACAATGTTCATGATCTCGCCACCATGGAGGCTTGACTTGAGGCTCATAATTGGATGTTTTTGGTAAGGTCACAAGATTGGAGGATATTAATTGGTGTAATATTGTTTCGATAGGTTCCCCTAAGGGTGTATATGTGTGTTTTGGCTTGTAGTTTTGTTTCTTTTGTTTTGGTTCCTCTTGTTGTGTATTGCAACCTTGATTTTGTGGATTATTGATGGTGTTATTGTTAGGAGGGGGATTTTGTCCTGCAAACCTAACCACATGTTGTGCAATTTTCACTGTTCTTGCATCCACTATCCCATCATTGACAATGTTCTTGTTTTTGTTCCAAAATTTTGGTTTGTCACTATTATAGTTTTGGATGAGGACCATCTTTGTTTTCATTATAAATTTTGATAAGTCCCTTTTTAATGAGGGCTCTTTCATATTCAAGCCCTTGAGTTATCATTTCTTCAAAGGATTATGTGCCCTTTATGTCCAAATGAAATTCCATTTCATCATTTAAGTTGGAAATGAAAATTTCCACTAAGAATTGCTTAGGTAGATGAAGGGAACATCTACTAGACAGTTGTCTCCACCATTGTAGGAAAGTTGAGAACAACTCCCCTAGTTTTTGTTTTGTGTTGCACAAATCTGCCATGGTGATGTCACGTTCTATGTTGTGTACATAATGAGCGATAAAGTTTTGGACCAGTTCTTCAAATGTTCTAATACCACTCGACAATCATGAAAACCATTGTGTGGTTGTGCCTCCCAAACTTTGAGGAAAGAGGTGCATCAGATATGTGTCCTCATAAGCCACCTCTAAGGAAGCAAAGTGAAATTCTAGGACATGGTCCCTAGGATCTCCTTTGCCTCTATATTTTTCAAATTTGGGTGTTTCGAACCCTCATGGAAAAGGTAACATAAGCATGTTCCTATCAAATAGATAGGGGCAAATGTCATTAAGTGAGAATCGATTGGTCTTCACACCACTGTTAATTTGTTGTGCAATATTTTCTACTTGTTGCCTCAACATGTCTATCTTTGAAGGAGGAGGAGGCGGAGGATTCCCTTGATGATTAGGGTCATAGAGGAAGTAGTATCTACCTCCTCCACCATCATGATGTCTATGTTGCTTGGATGTTTAACTTGGTCTTTTGATGAAGATTTCTTTTTCTCAAGATATGAGTGATGGTCATACAAAATGATACTTTGTTTCACTTGTTGATGTAGATTTGTTATCAATGTTGATGTAGATTTGTTGGATGTATACTTTGTTTCAATTGTTTTAAATCCTTTGATAAGAAAACATGACAAGCACACAAGAACATATTTTTGCCTCTTTTCAATAAAGGCACAATAGGTGTGGGTCTAAATCTGTTAGATTCAATGACAGTTGCAAAGATATTGAGAGGGGGGGTGAATCAATATCTAACCGGTTAGTGTTATATTTGAACTTATTTATAACTTTGCAACCCAAATCAATGTATTGGTAAGCAAGAAATAATGCAGTAAATAGAAATAATAGAGATAACATAAATGCACACCATAACACAAGATATTTTAACAAGGAAACCTGGTGTGGGAAAAACCTCAGTGGGATTTGTGACCCACAATATTTACTCACTAGCCAATATGAATAAATATTATTTACAATAGGGGCCTGCAGATGTAGGAAGGCAATAGCCTAGAGCTCACTGCTCAATAGAAGAGTCTCACTAACTACAAAATGGATAATTAAATCCAATACAATCAACTACTCAAAATAGCATCTCTAATGCCTGGTTCAGTACCGGTTTAAGCTCATTCAAATACCTTAACCAAAATCTTTCGATGTCCACTATATCACCTCATACAATAATCTCTTACAATACAAAATGACCTATGAGATCTCATACATATATGAGTCTTTACAATATACCAAGTCGACTTACAAAAGATAATTATATTTACAATACAATTCACATAAACAAAACTATGTCTCATGTTGTCTTGAGTGTCAGTATACTTCATTGCCAGTGTAATCTGGATGTTGGTGAATATGCCTGTCGATGTTGGTAGATGGTATCAGTGTGGACCTTGTTGCCGGTGTGTGTGTAGAGACCTAATATCGGTTGTTTTCCATCAATGACAACATCAACCAGTCTCATATGAGTGTAGAATGCCAACAATCTCCCCCTTTGGCATTGATGGCAACACTCATGAGAAAAATCCAAAACTGTTATCCAAAAAGAAGTGTGCTCCCCCTGAGCAAGTGATCTTTGTTGTGCATATATTTTTCTCTTCACTACTCCCCCTTTGACATCAATGACAAAGGATGTCAAAAAAGAATCAAAGAGTATAAAATTTCTACCTCAAAGTCTATAACTGGTTGGTTACAATCAAAAAGATATCCGCCAAAACTAAGTTCAAACTCTGCATAAATTTGTTACTGTCAAAAAGAATTTTCTCAGTCTACTGGATCATACCAGTTAGATAGAGTATCTGTTGCTCCAGTGATCTTTCTCCAGGGATTGTTGCCTTAGTTAATTCAACCTGCAGAGTAATAAGACTGTCCAATCTTGGACCAAGTTTTCTCTTTAGCTCTCGGGCCTTCGGCCTTATTCTTGCCTTTTCTTTCTCCAAGTTCTCCATTTTTTCTTCAAACACTACCATTTTCTGTTCAAAAACTGATATAAGTTCTGAAGAACCTATCATATTGTCTACTAAGTCGTCAATCTCTTTTTTTGTCTTTTTTATCTTCTCATCAATTTCCTCTATCAAATAGTGAGGCTTACAGGCTTCTCTATATAACTCCTTATACTCCAAAATTGTAGAATTGAGTACCAATAACAATGTATCTAAGTGCTCTGTACAGTTTTTAATAGTTCTCACAAAGAATTCACCCTTCTCTTTATCAACTCTCTCCTTAATTGTTCCTTCATTCACCTTCTCTAGAGTTAGAACATTTTCAACAATGAATTTTGACAAGGTGTCCAATTTACCTACAGAATTGTTAATGTGATCTATCATACATGTTGGTGCAATCTTCTTCAAGATAGGTATTGTGTCATCAATAGCCTTAAATTCTAAGGCATTGAAGTCTATTATCCTTTTGATAGAATCCAAAAGAACATTTGTCACATTAGTAGGTCTGAATTCACATGTAGATGTGCTTGGTTCAGCAGTAGCTTTCCTCTCAACAGATACTTCTCCAATAACCTTAATTATTTCTTCCTTGTTACCAACAATTGATTCCTCTTTATTCACATTCTTTGTTGGTTTCTCTATCTCAACATGAACCTCTGCCTCAGATTGTTTCTCAGTATTAGTTCCTTTATCTTCTGTCAGTGTCTTAGTATTCTGAGAGTCAACAGTATTTGTCGGTGTCTCAAAGATCTTGGTATTCTCACCATCGGCTGCCTTAACTTCTGCAGTCTCCTTATCTACAACAATGTTAATATTTTTTTTATCAACATTCATAGAAAAAAGAATCTTAGAATCCGGGTTAGTATTATCAAGAGTAACATCTTCAGTTCCCATATCCGGTGGACTGACTGTATGTACCGGTGGGATATCATGAGCTGGAGGTGGAAGATTATCTGTAATCTTTATTGTAGGAACACCACCAAATTTTCCTTTACCCTTATCCTTCTGATATACTTTAAAGGTTTTGTCCGTTTTTAGTTTTCTCCTTTCTTCTTTCTTTTCTTTTTCCACAAAAAATATATCCCATTTGTCTGCAGTCTCATCAGTAATCTCCTTAACTCTCCCAGCCATTAGGCTTACTTGCCGATGTCCACTAACAAAAACTGACTAGTTTGCCTTAGAAATTAATTCATCAATTTCCTCTTTTGAGTTCACAAGATGTACCACCAATAGTGCTTCAACTTTCAACTTTTTATCAAGTTCCATTATTGATAATCTTTTTGCTTCTAACCTTAAATACAAATCATTTGGCAAATCATCTACAACTTCAATCAAAACCTTCTTATAGATATCTAAATGCAAAATAATTCTCTCTTCTAATGTTTCCCTATCAAAATCCTTAAGAGAATTATACATTTTGTTTACATTAATCAGATTTCCTTCCTGTGTTATCTCGTTCAATAGTTCTTCCAAAGTAGGGGTATCTCGTGTTTGTTTCTTCTTTGGTGTAAGCTTCTTCTTAGGCTCCCTAACTTCCTATTGCTTCTTCCTTAGTGTTATAGTTCTCTTGGAAGAAGGAGAAGGTACTGGTGAGGGTTTTCTCTTCCTCCTTTCCACTCTCTTAAACTCAGTTGCCTTTCCACTGTCGGTATAAGAAGAAGTGACAACCGGTGAAACATGTGCTTCCAGTTTCAGTCCTTTCAGTTCACTAGCAGATATACCACTTAATTTTATTACATTTTCTTTAATCTCCTTCACCATCTTGGATGCATCTCTGATAAATTTCTCTCTTCTTTTTCTCTGCTTCTGCATAGAAACAACACTCTTATTAGTTTCAGCATTTCCAAAAATTTCTTCAGATGGATCTCTAGGTGCCTCAAGTAGTGTTTTTGCATATGTTTCAAGAATGTTTAGATCAACTTCATAACCCATTTCAGTAATCCAAATAGTTCTAGGGATAACTACTTCCATCCATGTCTCATCACGTTTAGTAACAAAGCAGATTTGTTTGTCATACTTGTTAACTATACTTTGTGGTAACCTCTCTCTTGCCTTCATTTTGGTTGAAATTTTTTTGAAATAATCTATGATGATCTTGTCATAGTCAGCGCCCATATCGGTGAAAGCTTTCAGAATCTATTTTCCTATTGGGATGTCATATCCAAAATCCTTATGACCAATACCGGTTATCTCTTTGGTGAAGTAAAGCATCAATCAGACAAGTAGGTTGCCAAAGAGAAAAGTTCCTTTCTTATCACCTTTAATCTTCTTCAATTTATCAATCAATTCATCCTTAAGTCATTCACAAACATCAATTTTAGTGTTGTTCTTTACCATCTCATATGCCCTATGAATACAAAGGCTAGAAACTAAATTCAATATGTTTGCATGTGTTACTCTATAGCCAAGTACCATACTCACATATCTCACATTTTCATCTTTAACATCATTGACTCTAAGGGATCTGTTGTCAGATGTAGCTCCGGTTAAGCTCATCACACTCTTGTTAGGTATTTTCTTTGTTTTGTCAGGCCTACTATTGGTTGAGGGTAAACCAGTAACTACCTTAATTGCTTCCTTGGTTATTTTGCAAACTGACTCTAACCACATAAATTCTCCATGGACTCTGCTCAACATAAGACGAACTACCTCCTTCGAAAATTTAGGAATGCTCAGTATTTCAACAAAACCTAAATCTTCAATAATCTTATGTTCAAGTTTAATCAGACCTTGCTCATCAGTAATAACATCATTAAATATTTTCTTCAAATCCTCAGTCCATAGGTCTTCTATGTTGCAGTGGATATAGATTCTCGGGTCTTCGGCAAAAGCGACACCCTTCAGAATTTTTGAAAAAGCTCCGATAGAATCATCTTGTTTAGCAATTTTAGGGATAATCTTGTATACATGTCTAGGGCACTTGATGTTATCTACCATAGTAGGGTTTGCAATAAACTCAGGTGCAAAAGATGAAGATGCCATTTTGAAAGATAAATACCTCTTATCTTGAAATCCTTGAATGCCTGAAAATCACTTTGCTGCTTCACCTTTAGATTTCCCTTGCTCAATTTCGTGCTCTCTGAATGCTTGAATTCTTGGTGAGTCAAATGAGGGTTTCCCGATGTTATATAACCAAAAATTTCTTCAAAAACCGCATTAAATGCTCACCAGTTAAGTGAGAACTTAACATATTTGTTGGTAAAGAAGAAATGTATCTTCTTACCATCAACTAAGGGTAGAATACATGATTTTCAACTTGCTACAATACCCCCTAAGGATTATTCCTTAGTCAGATGAAGAATATCCTATAGGTGGAGGGTTACTTTGTTCTACTGGTGTAGAGACAAATTCATCAACTCTCTGATCTCCCTTCTTAATCCATTGTTTTGAAAATTCTTGCTTTATTTCATTTACCTTTTCTTTTCCCTTCTCACTAGATCCTTTATTGTTCGTCGGTATAGTCTTGCTTCTAATTTTTTTTCCAATATGCCCAATCTTGTTACATGTTGTAACAAGTTACATTATTCCTCTGGATAGCCTTTCCATATCCTTGACTGGTTTGTGTTCTGCATTGATTAGATAAATGCCCAAATCTACCACAAATATAGTATTTCACATTCATTCTGCAATTTTCTGAATTATGACCAACTTTGTTGCATTTGGAACATTGACCGGTGGGTAAGTTTGTATTATGATTATTTCTAAATCTGCACTAATTTGCTATATGACCAAACTTGTTGCAATTAAAACATTTCCCATTAAATTTATAAGCATTAGGTTGTCTTATAGGTTTACTATGATCTTGATTATTTGCAGTCCCAAAACTTTCTCCATGTTCAAATCCAAGTCCAACTGTATCTTCATTAGGTTTTTGTCTTTTTAGCATGTCAACAAGTCTTTCTGAACTTTTCTTGAATTTGTCTTTGTGTTTATTTGTAGTGATCAACTCATTTTCTAGAATGCCAATTTGTCTCATAAACTCCTCTTTATCATGTTACATGTGAATCAGATCTGTCTTTGGCATATCATTCTCATGATTAAGTCTCAAATTTTCATTTGCTCCATCATTAAGTCTTCTAGTCAAGTCTTCTTCATTCTTGTTTCTGTCTTCAAGATCCTTACATAGCCTCATGGTCAAATCTTGCATTTCATTCCTCATGTTAGTGTTCTCTTGCCTCAACTTGTCTGCAATATCACTAAGAGTTTCCTTTTCATCATCATGTTTCTATATTTGCTCATGAAGTTCTTTCCTCTTATTTTATGCTATAACTAGGTTCTCCTGAAGTCCTTTCATGAATTCCTTAGCAGTCCTCGGATCATTTTCAAGTTTCATATTATTCAATTTTTCTGCATCAAAATCTTCAAGATCTCCTTCCAACTGTTTTCTCAAACTCTCCATCTGTATCGGTTTCAGAATCTTCCTCAAGTTGTTAGGCTTTTGAAAATAGAGAACCAGGCTCTGATATCAATTGTTAGATTCAATGACACTCCCAAAGACACTGAGGGGGGGGGGTGTGAATCAGTATCTAACTAGTTAGTGTTATATTTGAACTTATTTATAACTTTGCAACCCAAATCAATGTATTGGTAAGCAAGAAATAATGCAGTAAACAAAAATAATAGAGATAACATAAATGCATACCATAACACAAGATATTTTAACGAGGAAACCCGGTGTGGGAAAAACCTTGGTGGGATTTGTGACCCACAATATTTACTCAATGGCCAATATGAATAAATATTACTTACAATAAGGGCCTGCACATGCAGGAAGGCCAACAACCTAGAGCTCACTTCTCAATAGAAGAGTCTCACTGACTACAAAATGGATAATTAAATCCAATACAATGTACTGCTCAAAATAGCATCTCTAATGCTTGTTTCAGTACCAGTTTAAGCTCAGTCAAATACCTTAACCAAAATCTTCCGTTGTCCACTATATCACCTCATACAATAATATCCTACAATATAAAATGACCTATGAGATCTCATACATATATGAGTCTTTACAATATACCAAGTTGGCTTACAAAAGATAATTATATTTACAATACAATTCACATAAATAAAACTATGTCTCATGTTGGCTTGAGTGTCAGTATACTTTGTTGGCATATGTGCAGAAGTGTGATGACATGATGATATTGTAAGTTGTCATTGATGTCAATATGCTGAAGTATGAATCGGTATATTGAAGTAAGCAACCTGGCAAGTGAACCAGTATGATGATACAAGTAAACTGGTATGATGGTACAAGTGAAGCGGTATGATGAAGTGTGAACTGGTATGATGGAATGAACCGGTATATACAAAAAGTGAACTAGTATGTGAACCGGTTTATGGAAAGTTTGTATCAGGGTTTCTGGTTGATGCATTCCAAGTCTATGTGATTCAACCGATGACATCCTATGATGGGTTAGCATTGAAATGAAGATCAGATTGTGTTGCAACGTCAGCCTTGTGCATGTGAAGGATTTCCTTGAGGATATTGCATGAAGAAGATTGATCCTATCTACCTCGGGAATGTGCGAAGTCTTAGTAAATGGTGGAGAGTGTGTGATGGGTTATCATCTTCTAGAAGTGGAAAATAATGAACAATGGAGAAAGTCTTGAGATTTGTTCAAGATCGTTTTACACTATGCAATGTGATTGAATGGTCAAGATTGGACCGACTATATTGATAACCTAAATGTTTAGGGTTTAGGGTTTATGCCACTGACCTATCTGTTTCCTATAAGGTTGATGATGATTTGCATTGTGAAATTGTTGGCAAATGTTATGTGTGTATCCAAGTGAAGAGATACTTGATTCTTGCCAGACTAGAGAAGTGTGTTGATACCTACAGAGTGTGATTGCAGAAGTAAAGGAACTAAAATGGATATGTCTTGGCATTGAGTGTTGTTATCAGATCAGTGTATTACCTATTGACTTTTAACCATTTCAATAGTTGGAAAATCCCTTAACCGGGTAGCTTTAACAAGCTTTCTGTAAATCCTTTAACAAGGTGACTCAAAATCATTGAGTTATTCAAATCCTCTTGTGAGGTAACCTTTAGTAGAATTCTAACCTTTAACTGGTTATTTAGCCATCCCTCAACCAGGTGATCCCTATCAGGATCGGTTCCTAGCAGAACCTATTGTAAAGTCCTTAACCAGACTAGGCTCCTAACAGAGTGGACTTCAGAAGAGTTCAAATAACAACTTGTGGGTATTCATCCCCATCGTGGTTTTTCCCAGTTGGGTTTCCACGTGAAAAATCAGTGTGTCTTGTGTGATGCTTTTTCATGTGATGATTAGTGTTTTATGTTAAGTGGTAATGCATGTTGATCCAGTGGTCTTGATATTTATGATGTATTACTTGTTAATGCATATGGGTGAAGTGGAAAGGAGAGATTAGGTTTTGTGAAGATCTAAGTGTTATCGGTTTATGTGTTTCACAGTCTCACTATGTTTTACCGATAGTGCCCTCTTTTAGATCAACGATATTGTTTACCCATTAGTGCAGTCTTTGCAGTCAAAGTGGTTTAAGGAATTTTTTGTCTATACTGATTTACCACCCCTCTCAATATCTATTGAGTACTTATTGTTCATCATTATTCATCAATTGGTATCAGAGTGTCCTTTGGGTCCTCTGTGTTGTAAGCTTAACTACTTGAGGAAAAGATCCTATTCTAATGATGAAGAGGGAAGGTCCTAAGTTTAATAGAGATAACTTTAAGATATGGAAGGATAGAATGAAGATATACATTAAAAGCATGGGTGCTCAACACTGGAGCTGTGTTGAGAATACTTATGTTGTCCCTACCGGTACTCTCACCAATGATCAAAGAAGAGAAATTTAGGAGAATGGGAAAGTAATGGAAGCTCTTATCAGTAGCCTATTTGATGTTGAGTTTATAGATGTTCAAGAAAAAGACAATCCCAAAGATGTATCAGATACTCTGGTGTCTATCTATGGTGGTGATGAGCATGTGAAGCAAGCTAAGGAAGAAAGCCTTACAGGAAAGTTTGAAGACATGTGGATGGTTGAAGGAGAGACCATTCAACAATATGGGATAAGGATTAAAACTGTTGTTGGAGACATCAAGAGTGCAGGAGGTACAATGGATGATTCCACCATTGTTAGCAATGTTTTGAGAACCTTATTACCGGTCTATGCAATAAGGGTTGCCAGTATTCAGGAGTTGAGATCTATTGACAAGACAAAGGTGTCCCTTGATTCTATCATTACTAAGTTGGTTGCATATGAGCTAAACAATTATGATGGCCATGTTCAGAAGACTGATTCAGCCTTTAAAGCATCTGCTACACTATCCAGAAAGGGTAAAGAAGCTAGTACCAGCTATGAACCTAGACAAAGCAGAGATGTGGATGATGAGGAGATCCTGATAGAATTTGAAGCTCTTTTGGGCAAGAGACCTCCTAAGGGAACTAGAAAATATAGAGGTAAGCTCCCTTTGAAATGCTTTTCTTGCAATAGGATTGGACACATTGTTGTAAACTATCCTAATGATGATAATAAGGACAAATTGGAGAGGTTCAAAAAGTTCAAAGGAGGAAATAGGAGAAACTGTCTTGTTGCAGTTGATGAAGGTGTCACTGATGATGAATCAAAAGATGAAGAAAGTGAAGACATAGTATTTGTAGTTGTTAAGGAATATGTGTCAGACAAGAAGACTCTTGTCTCCTACTTTGATAATTCCAATGAGTGGATTATTGACAGTGGTTGTTCTCACCACATGACTGGTGAGCGGAGAAAGTTTCTATCTCTGGAAGAGTATGATGGAGGTGTAGTCCAATTTGCTAATGATGCACCTTGTATGGTAAAAGGAAAAGGGTCCATTTCTCTAAATGGAAAAAGAAGTACTAATAATGTGTATTGGGTAGAAGGTATCAGGCATAACCTTTTGAGTGTTGCTTAGCTGAATGATAATGGACTCACTCTGGAATTCAAAGATGGATTGTGAAAAATAAAAGGAAAGAGTGGTGAACTGATGGCCACTGGTATGCAGACCAAAGGTAACTTATTTAAATTAAATGCAAATATCAGTCAATGTCTAATGGCTAAGTTTGATGATAGTTGGATATGGCATAAGAGACTCTACCATGTAAATTTTGATAATATTGTGAGGGCCAGTAAGATCAAGGCAGTTAGAGGATTTCTTGTGCTAAACAAACCAGAGAATCCTTTGTGCAGAGAATGTCAATTGGGGAAAATGTCTTCCTCAAACCTTAAAAGGTAAAGCTTTCATAGTAGATAATTTACTTGATCTTGTGCATACTGATTTGTGTGGTCCTATGAAAACTAGGAGTGTTCAAGGAGATAGGTACTTTATGATTCTTACCGATGATTGCTCAAGAATGATGTGGGTCACATTCTTGAAAGACAAGTCTGAAGCTTTTGGAAAGTTCAAAGCCTTCAAAGCACTAGTTGAAAAGGAAAGTGGTAAGAGGATCAAATGCCTTAAAACCAATCAAGGAGGTGAGTTCACCTCTGGAGAATTTAATAAGTACTGTGAAGAGAATGGCATCAAGAGGCAACTGTCTGCCCCTAGGACTCCACAGTAGAATGGCCTAGCAGAAAGGAACAACCAGATTGTAGTTGAAGTAGCCATAACGATGCTGATGTAAGGGAAGGTTGCTCAAACTTTTTGGAGAGAAGCGGTGAGCACTACAGTCTACACTATGAACCGGGTACTCATCAAGAAAGGTAAGGATAAAACACCTTATGAGTATTGGACCGGTAAGACTCTTGTAGTAAGATACTTTAGAGTGTTTGGTAGCAAGTGTTATATCAAGAGGAGTGAACACCAGAGCAAGTTTGATGCAAAATGTGATGAGGGAATATTCCTAGGATATTCCACCAAGAGCAAAGTTCTCAAGTGTTTTAACAATAGGACTCAGAGAATTGTCGAAAGTATCAATGTTAGAGTTGATGAAACCTCTGAGAAACCTGAGGAAACTGGCAATGAGCAAGTGGTAGATGAACTGGTTGTAACCTTCTGGGAACCGGTTGCAAAACAACCAAGTACCAATAATAGTGCTCCTACACCGGTAGATGCTAATGTTGATGATGATGAGGATGAAGAGGAAAAGCAAGAGGAAACAATTAAGATCATTCCTAGGTATGTAAAGTTGAATCATGATCCAAAGCATATCATAGGAGATAAGGATGCGGGAATTCTTACAAGAAGAAAGGTTAGAGAAAATTCCTGCATGATCTTTGAATTTGAGCCTAAAACATTTAAAGAGGCACATAAAGATGAAGATTGGATCAAGGCTATGGAAGAGGAACTTCACCAGATAGAAAAGAATGGTGCATGGTCTTTGGTACCTAGACCTGAGCATAACAATTTTATTAGCACCAAATGGGTTTTGAGAAACAAGCTAAATGAAGATGGCACAGTGTTAAGAAACAAAGCCAGACTGGTATGTAAGGGATATGCTCAAGAAGGAGAAGACTATGGAGAAACCTTTTCTCCAGTAGCTAGATTGGAAGGAGTTCAAATGTTTCTTGCATATGCAGCCTTCAAGGGATTCAAAGTGTATCAGATGGATGTAAAATCTACATTCCTGAATGGAATACTTGAAGAGGAAGTGTATATAGAGCAACCAGATGGGTTTTCCCTATCAGAAGACAGTGATATGGTGTGTAGGCTACATAAAGTCTTGTATAGATTGAAGTAGGAACCTAGAGCATGGTATGAATGTTTACACTCCCATCTTGTGAAGATTGGATTTGAAAGAACAAGTGAAGATATAAATATCTATCTGAAGTTAGAAGGAGATCGGATGATATGTGAAGTATTTGTTGATGACATAATTTTCAGTGGAGATGACAAGATGAGTCATGATTTTGCAGATGAGATGAAGAAGGAATTTGAGATGTCACTAATCAGAGAGATCAAGTTCTTCATTGGACTATAGATACAACAAATAAAAGATGGTATCTTTATCACTTAGTCCAAGTATGTCAAAAAGGTGTTGAAGACCTTTGGCATGGAAGACAGCAAACCGGTTGGTACACCGATGGTGACCAGTTGTAAATTGTCAAAAGAAGATGACTCAGCGTTGGTGAATTTGAAGGAATACTGATCAATGATTGGTAAGTTGCACTATGTAGCACAAAATAGACCAGACATTGCACATGTAGTGGGCATTGCTGCACGTTTCCAGAAAAGTCCAAGAGAATCCCACTTGGTAGTAGTCAAGTGGATTCTTAGATATCTCAAGGGAACTGTAGACTATGGATTGTGGTATCCATACAGTAATTATTTCAACCTCAAAGTGTTTATATATGCCGATTAGGCTGGTAATGTGGACAACCAAAAGAGCACAATCGGTGGTACATTCTTTCTTGGTGGTAGACTAGTCTCATGGATGAGTAAGAAGCAAAGTTGTATCTCTTAGTCTACAGCAGAAGTAGAATATGTAGCAACATTTATGAACTGCACTCAGACAATTTGGATGAAGCATGTACTAAGTGTTTAAAAAGTCCTTGTATCTGAACCGGTGAGCATATTTTATGATAACAAAAGCGCAATTAATATTTCCAAGAATCTAGTATTGCATGCTAGAACCAAGCACTTCGAGCTCAAGTATCATTTCTTGAAGGGAGAAAGTTCAGAACAAAGAGGTTGTATTAGAACATGTTTCCAGTAAGGAGCAGTTAGCAAACATATTCACCAAGCCCCTACTGAAGGCTACATTTACCTATTTAAGAGGTGAATTAGGGGTGCTGCCCCTTCAAGAGGTGAACTAAAGGTATGTGCTCCACATCAGTCAGGTATTGCATTGTCAAATCTTTTTCAGGATTGATGTGTTGAAGGATGCTACTCCTCAGGGGGAGCAGCATAGTGGAACATGGATTTCTGTGCCTCCACTTTGGCATTGTTGTCAAAGGGGGAGAAGATGTGAAGCGGAGAGATATCTTTGTATATTGCCATCAATGCCAAAGTGGGAGATTGTTGGCATATGTGTAGAAGTGTGATGACATGATGATATTGTATGTTGTCATTGATGTCAATATGCTAAAGTATGAATTGGTATATTGAAGTAAGCAACCTGGCAAGTGAACCAATATGATGATACAAGTAAACCGGTATGATGGTACAAGTGAAGTGGTATGATGAAGTGTGAACCGGTAATGATAGAATGAATCGGTATATACAGAAAGTGAACCAGTATGTGAATCAGTTTATAGAAAGTTTATATCAGGGTTTCTGGTTGATGCATTCCAAGTCTATGTGATTTGACCGATGACATCTTGTGATGGGTTAGCATTGGAATGAAGATCAGATCATGTTGCCACGTCGGCCTTATGCACGTGAAGGATTTACTTGAGGATATTGTATAAAGAAGATTGATCCTATCTACCTCGGGAATGTGTGAAGTCTCAATAAATGGTAGAGAGTGCGTGATGGGTTATTAGCTTCTAGAAGCGACAAAGAATGAATGATGGAGAACGTCTTGAGATTTGTTCAAGATCATTTTACACTATGCAATGTGATTGAATAGTCAGGATTGGACCGACTATGTTAATAACCTAAATGTTTAGGGTTTATGCCACCGACCTATCTATTTCCTATAAGTTCGATGATGATTTGCATTATGAAATTGTTGGCAAATGTTATGTGTGTATCCAAGTGAAGAGATAATTGATTCTTTCCAAACCAGAGAAGTGTGTTGATACCTGTAGAGTGTGATTACAGATGTAAAGGAACTAAAATGGATCTGTCTTGGCATTGAGTGTTGTTATCAGATCAGTGTATTACCTGTTGACTTCTAACCATTTCAGTAGTTGGAAAATCCCTTAACCGGGTAGCTTTAACAGGCTGTCTGTAAATCCTTTAATAGGGTGACTCAAATTCATTGAGTTCTTCAAATCCTCTTGCGAGGTAAACTTTAGCAGGGTTCTAACCTTTAACCGGGTATTTAGCCATCCCTCAACCGAGTGATCCCTAGCAGGATCGGTTCCTAGTAAAACCTATTGTAAAGTCCTTAACCGGACTAGGCTCCTAACAGAGCGGACTTCAGAAGAGTTCAAAGAAAAACTTGTGGGTATTCATCCCCACCATGGTTTTTCCCAATTGGGTTTCCACATGAAAAATCAGTGTGTCATGTGTGATGCTTTTTCATGTGATGATTAGTGTTTTATGTTAAGTGGTAATGCATGCTGATGTAGTGGTCTATATATTTCTGAGGTATTACTTGTTTATGCATATGGGTGAAGTGGAAAGGAGAGATTAAGTTTTGTGAAGATCTAAGTGTTAGTGGTTTATGTGTTTCACAGTCTCACTGTGTTTTACCAGTAGTGCCCTATTTTAGATCAGTGATATTGTTTACCAGTTAGTGCGGTCTTTGCAGTCAAAGTGGTTTAAGGAAGTTTTTGTCTATACTGATTCACCCCCCCTTCTCAGTATCTATTGAGTACTTATTGTTCATAATTATTCATCATACTTCATTGTCGGTGTAATCTGGATGCCAATGAATATGCCTGCCAGTGTCGGTAGATGGTATCAATGTGGACACTGTTGTTGGTGTGTGTGTAGAGACCTAATATCGGTTGGTTGCCATCAATTACAACATCAACCATTCTCATATGAGTGTAGAATGCCAACAAAATCAACCCAATCATGAAATTTTTGACCCTTATAAATGTATGTATGTTCCCAAATCCTAAAGTCGACCCAGATTTTTACTGGTCTAAAACAAGACGAAGATAACTCAAACACTTTTTATCCCTAAGGTCATGTCCAATTGCAATATTTTCAGCCATCTTGATATTTCTTCAAATTTGGTACTACATACCTTATGTATCCTTTCGTGACAAGTAAGGATATGATATACTAAGTCTTGTGCAAGCATAATAGATAGATGATCCCTGTGATGGGGGAGTCACCACTTTCATAAAGCTACAAGTAGCCTTTCAAAAAGCCCTATTTCTACTCAAGGAAATATGTATGGTGAGTATCTTGGGAGCAAAACCATCTATTCTCTTGCACTGAACTTTTCACAAATATCCTCAATCAATAGGACGGGTTGGCTTCTAGAATAAAAGGTGTCTAGTAATGTTCGATGTCTTTGGATGTAAGTTCATTATGCAGTGACTCACTTAAGAGATTTGTAACTCATAGTGGGGCCCATATGTCCTTTCGACAAGTTACACTACAGGAACAGCTACACCCAAGGCTATGGGTTTCACTCTCATCTGATTTCTATAGCGGCTTGAAGGATTTACTGTACAAGGTCATCCCAAGAGTGATGTGTCTCTTGGCAGGCCTCTCTTAAAAATAGAAAATTTAGAGCATTACTAACACTTTTCTCTTGCACCTAGGACCACGAGAGCCAAGGGAGAGGATAGTGTGTGTTAGAACAGGGACCACTCTACAGATTTGCACAAGTGTGCCAAAAACAAAAGACACTTGTTCTTTTTCACCTTTTATTGTAATGTGATCTATTTGCTACTTGGATATGTTGCTCCAATAGACATGGTGTTCTTTTTATCCCACAAAGAAATTTGTTTTCTAAGTAGGAAAGTGAAATAATGGTCAACAAATTGAAAGCACGTTTGCTTGAAAGTAAATCTCTTTTGTAAGTAAATGGACAAGTTGAATGTTCTTTTTATAGCCCAAATTTGAAGTGTGAATTTGCAAAAAGAAATGTTAAGGTTGTTGTAAATTTTAGCTTT
This sequence comes from Cryptomeria japonica, assembly GCF_030272615.1. Lineage (NCBI taxonomy): Eukaryota > Viridiplantae > Streptophyta > Pinopsida > Cupressales > Cupressaceae > Cryptomeria > Cryptomeria japonica. The sequence continues at coordinate 480,483,713 of NC_081406.1, read as the reverse complement.
GCAAATGATGTTATTTTTAATCCCAAAAGACAAGTTTTGATTTGTTTAAAAGCACCAAAAACTAAAATGTGAGGTTCTTTTTATCAAAAAAGAGAAAATATGAATTCATTTTAACCAATTTTTGAAAAGAAGCTAAAACAAAATCAAAATCCTAAATTAAACTCCTCCAACCTGCAAGAAATCATTAAAAACCTGCAAAATAAAGAAGTTAGTAAAATCCAAAATCTTATGTGGGCTTCCACAAGCCTAAATTCAACTTTTCGGTTACAATTTTGAACTCTCTGGAACAAAACCGCTACTCTGTGAGAACACCTAAGTGCTACTTGTAACAAAAGTGCCAAAGTAATAATAAAAGTGCAACACTATAAACAACAACACTATACCAATAACAAAAGTGTTATATTAACATATTTGATAGAATTAAAAACTGACAGACAAAGAGATCAAAAGCGCTATATCATTACAAAAGCATCGATTAATATGCAAAAGTGCTAAAACACTAAATAAAGCACTAAAACTCTCTAATAAAGGCACCAAAGCGTGGAACAAAGGCGCTAAAGCTCAACCTGTGCATGAACATTCAAGAAAATCACAAAAAACTAAAGTCAAGATCAGAAGGTTTTGTGTTTGATTCACATCGGGTTCACCAAATGATGCAATGCAAAAGGGGCACAAGGCACAAAACACAAGTTCAAATGTTAGTATATTAGTTACAACCAAAATGAAATACAAATGAACTTAAAAACCTTAAGATTCATATCAAGAGAGATATAAAGCACACAATAAAGAGCATACATAAACAAAAAAGGGAAAGAAAACCCCCCAAGATGCTCTCCAAAATGCTCATAGATGTTCCTCCCTTGTTCCTCTCCTCTCCAAGTCCCACATGAGTGTAGCTCTTAGCTTTTAGCACTATCCATGGATCTCATATGAATATTCAAGATGGTTGTAAAAATGAAAACAAATGCTTATGCAAGTGTGAATGATTTACTATGAGAAAGCTCCTAATTAGTCTATGTGAATCTTAGTATAATAACAATGCAAATGCTTCTTAATGCTCTCTAAAATGACTATAAGTTTGATACACACAAGACTTCTGCTTTTGAAAATGAAGAATGAGAGCTCTATTTATAGGGGAAATATGGCAATGGATGATCAAGATTGAATAATCTTAACAAGGGCCAGGATTAAAAGTTAATCAATCCAGGTGATGGCTTTCACCCCAATCCCATGATGACAAATTTCAATAGGAGATAGCTTGAGAGGAGAGGGAAGAAGCATTAAATGCTTGAGATGACATGAAGGTTTCCCTGGGAGGGTTTGGTTAGGCTTGAGTTAGTGAATAAAGCTTTTATCCAATGAATAATGCCTTTATCCAATGGATAAACTCTTGTGCAAGAATTAATGGAGATAACCATGGTCAAAGCAATGAATGCTTGAAGAGACCCATGAGTTAAATGAGGGTTGAGTTAGAGGAAAAGTCTCTAACCATTGGGTGAGTTGAGTTAACCATTAATGTTTATGTAAGAGCCATAAATGGTTATGTAAGAGCCATAAATGGTTTAGAAGACTTTGGGGGTTAACTTGTTGAAGGATAAAAAACCTTTAATGCATTTCAAAGACTTTGGAGGCTTTGAGAAGTGAATTCTCTTTTCTTAGGAATGTGACAATAATTAGGAGATGAATTAGGCTAAATTGGAATGGATTAGAAGAATCTAGAAGGGGTTTAGGAGGCAACTGAGTTTGGTGGGTGAGAGAAAATAGGATTTTATTTAGAAATAAAATCTATTTATTGGTGCAACTTGCATCTGTAGGAGAATGCAAGTGGGAGGGTTTTAGAGATTTTATATAAATATTTATTTATTTTCAATGTGAAGAGGGGTTAATTAAACAAATATGCTTTATTCATTTAATTAATTGTTAGAGTATGGTTTTATGAATTAATTTACATAAATTGAACAATTTATTTAATTAATAGAAGAAGAGGTTTAAGATGAATTAATTAAATATCAATTTAATTAACTGTTGACTGATGGTTAAATAATCAAATAAATACTAAATAATCATTTAATTAAGTGGATAGATTTATGTGTCTACATTTACCTGTAATCAATCAATCCATGCAAAACTCCAAATGCAACATAATACTATCATGAAGTAATCAAGAAAATGATCATGTACTAAATACAAAGAGAAACATCAATATCAATGTCAAAGCTCCAATCACAGAATCGAGAACATAAAAATGACAATATGATCTTACCATCCCCTCTTTCTCCATATGAACATAACAAATCATTGTAATATTCTAAAACTCTAAGCATGCAATCAAAAGTGTACCATGACATAATAGAAAAACCATCCTATCAAACAAGGATAACATATCAAATGAAAGCATAAACTACATCTCAACCAAGCAATCCACGAGTCCTCCAAGATGTCAACATCCTCAAATATCATGATCACCATCTCCTACAAGTGAAATTGAAAATATGAAAGAACCTTCTGCAACAACCGGATCTAAGGAATCCTCCAACATCTACAAAATGAGAAGATCATCCACCATCCAATGGTGAATACACATCACTACCACAAGCTCCCACTAAATTGTGATATCAAGCTCTCCATAGCATCATGATAACCATCTCATAAATCAAGGGCATCTATATCTATACACACACAATTGAAATATCAATAACATAAAATAAATAAAGATCTCCAAGCCAAGAAGATACCAAAATACCAACAAACAAATAAGAACCAATCCTATGCTACCACATCATCATTATCAAAAGATCTCACAAAAAGTGTAAACAAGATATCCATGACATCATGATAAACAATTCTCTACATGAGAATCATAAAAAGTGCTCACATAAACAAAGAACTCAACAATGCATATCATGAGCTCTCAAAAGACAAAGTAACCATGATCCTCAAACAAGAAGATACACCACTATAACAAATCAATAATCCATAATTATCATCACCAATAAAGCACTTGCAAATCCAATCATGTCATGCCAAAATCCTTAAAAATAAGTAACATCCATGGTATCGTGATCACCTCCACTAAACAAGAATCTAACTCCTAATGTGTCCAACCTATAAGCATCACATTGTCAACAACATAGGTCCTCTTTCATGAGTGTACTTCATAACTCCATCTCTCATATTTAAAATGACAATTAAATCAGAAAACCAAGTGACTAAACCAAGACACTAATCTAAATATGCATCAACAATGAAAGGTCTATGGGCATAGACAACTCACATCCGAGTCATAAATGAAACATATAATTACATACCATCTACAACACTGCACAACTTGTAGACCCAACAATAGAACATACACATCTAAATTAAATATTGATAACCATGTCAACATGAGAGCAATCTAAGATAAAATATTGAGTATACAATAACATAAACTCCAAATCTCCAATATGTAACATGTCATAAACACATAATGTCACCATAACCAACAGGACCCATAAACAACTTAGATCAAAATATTAGAAAATAAATCTTGTCAAACTTGATCCATTGTGTGGTTCTCTGAATGAGCTTTCCATCGACTATTGGAAGTGAAAAATCTGACTTTGTTTGCTCAAGTTATAACCTCTCAAAGTCATAAAGGTACCTCTAACTTTCAGCTAACATTTCATTGTCAAAAAAGAAAAATATGAAAAAATTGATTATAACACAGTGTAATTCTCTAAGTTACCTTTCCAACAACTATAAAAAGTCAAAACAATTACACTCATGGCCCAAGTTATTCTCAATTGAATGAAAACAATCATTTAAGCTATATTCAAGCAATAGGTGTACATGGATTCCAAATAATTATCCAGTTTGATTAAATTTTCCTTTTCAATTTATTTTTAAATAAATAAATGGGGGTCAACTTGAACCCCACCCCCATTAGTTTTGGTTTAATATTTAATGGATAACATTAAGGTTTCAAAGTTTTGTTTATATTAAAAATAATAATAAAAAGAGGTGATAAAATTTTAAAAAATTGTTTGTTTATTTTAACAACTTTTAACCTGACGATGGTGAGTAGGTATTGGGAAGCCCACCCATCTAGGGGCTGGTGTAACCCACTAGCTAGGGTTTCCCCACTAGTGTGATTGATGTGGGTCAGCTAGCCCATACAATGCACTTGTGGGTGCATAGTACAGTGGGGTTGCGAACCCCCCACCTTTACCAAAATAATTTTTTTTTTTTGTTATTTGTTTTAAAAACAAACACCACCACCCCCAATAAATTGCAATGTATTTTAATTTTTAATTTTAAATGACTTTAATTTAAAAAACTACTGTGTTTTTTACTAATATGTACGCAATAATTTTATTTTTTTTAATGATATTTTCACGTGTTGTACAACTATATTACCAAAAAAAATTGCATCTCGGTTCATCATCACCAAAAGGGATAATTTTTTTTATCAAAATTTGTCTCTCAAGCCTCTTACATCCAACTATGGGGTTTGTTTTATCCCATAGGGTCAAATGTAAAGCCGCACTCCCAAAACCCTCACAGTGAATGTCTTAATCGCTCAAAAATACTTCAAGCCACCTGTTAGCCCCAAAATAGATTTCATTGAAGAACATCAAAGTTCAAAATAAAATTTTGAACAAAATTTGGTGGGTATGTTCTTTCTGTTTGTTGACTTTCTATCCTGGTCATCGGTAGGATAAGTTATAATTTGAGGGGGCTAGCATTGTTCAAAAATGGAAACCGACCCCGAACCCCTTGCCTACATGGTCCAATCGATAATATGTCAAAGGGTCAAAATCTTTCAAAGGGATGAATAAGTTTTGAAATATGATGACAAGGCGACACCTTGAGAATAAACTCGGTGCTCAGCCAAGGCTTCTCCTCGGCTTGGTAGAGTCCCAAGTTATCTCATGTGGACCGGGAGATCGGTCCTCAATGAGTTTCTCTTTTAATCTATGTGAGTGATGAGAGGAGTAATTTGTTGGCACTTTGAAATGGGACCACTTGAGACTCGATGAAGGCATTTTTTTTACTTCAGCGCGCCCAAAGTAAGAAGAAGATGCACATTGTGTAGTGGCCACCTGTATGTCCAAGTTGTCAGCTTGACACTCGACAAGGTTGATTAAAGGGCTTCAATGAGTCCCGAGTAGAGGGAGAATCCCTCGCAATTTGAATAGCTATCATGAAGAGAGCACAAACATAAAAGATAGTGTCCAATAAAATATAGACTCGATAATTAAAAAGGAAGGTTGGAACGAGTGAATCAAAAGATAGGAAGATTTGAGGCTCGGGCCTTGTGATGTAAAGACAATAAAATTATGACAAAAAGTGTCTGTTTGGAGTAAAATTGAGATGACTGACAGAAAATTTTGTGTTAGCCTCAGGCATAGGGATTTTAAAGTATTGACAAATCAGATTGCATGAGTATGGGTGGTTAAAACTTTTTGAATTGGTGGTTGGGAAGTATGAGGGGAGTTTTAAAGCATAAAGTAGAAAAGATAGTTTGCATGTGTGAATAACTTAGGATAGACCATTTTTAGAACTCTCGAGTGTTCTTATAAATTCAATATTTTGTTTTTCAACCAGTGGAGATTATGGAGATTATTCTACAGGGTTGTTTGAGAATAATTTTAGAGATGAGGAAAGTATCCATTGAACAAGACTATGCATTCATTACATACAAATTCTATGATATAGGGTGGAGAACATTCCATTGAGTGGTTTTATAACCATGGGGGTTTTGAAAATTTGTTGGATAGCTAGGGGGTCTTGAAAGGCCTTTTTAGTTGCCAGAATCCTTTCAAGGGTTATCCAATTATTCCCCTTCATCACCAAATGACAATGAGGTAGTGGAAGAGGGGACAAGAGTGATAAGAGAATGAGGTGGATGGTTTAGATGCAACATTTTGTTGATTCTGAGAGATTATGGAAGTTGCAAACCCCTATCTGATTAGAATACTTCTCTTTGAGATCCTCTTTCGACTTGAATGGCTTCCAGTCTAGAAGTATGACCTCCTCCTTTAGTTTTAGAGATGCTCCACTTCTTTTGTTGTGGAACTCCTCTTTAAGGGTGTAGAGTTCCTCTTCTAGTTGGAATGGTATGAATCACGGCTCCACTGAGACATCTGCAATGTGATGGTGGCATGACTCAAAATGGTTTATTCACAACAACAAATATTCTCCACCATAATAATTTTGTACGCACGTGATCTTTTTGTCTTGTTTGTACTAGTAGAAATTTCCTTTTTCCATGTATGGTTGAATGATGTTTCAAAAGGGAGGATAGCCAAATGTAAACAACCTATAGCTTGTGCATTCCTTGTTTTCTATAAAAGGAATACTAGGGTTGTAATTAAGGGTTCTGAGATTTTTGCATCTTTGGGGTGGGTAATTGCAATCCTTTGTTAATTTAGGGTTCTAGAGTAATAATGCAGAGAAAAGAGACATGACTTATACATTGTAAACATCAACTAGCAATGAAATAATATTTCTAGTTATTACATATTTTGTTTCCTATGTATTTTTCTAAATTCATGTAGGCTAATATATTAAGGATGTATTGGTTTACCATGATAATTTCTACTATTGTGTAATTTTGCTTATGGGTATCCTTCAAGGACGAAATTAAATTTTGTGTGCAAGTTACAGTGAATTTATGAAAGGTTTACAGGATTAACAAGAATGGGAGTGTAATAGATTAATGGATTCATGTTAATGTCAGGCATTAGCACAATACAGGTTTCGTAATTTGAATTATTTTATAGTTGTGGGTGTGTTTGTACTTATTTTTGGTGTGACTTTGTTCCCGAAAGTAGGCACTAGACTATGGTTTATCCTAGAGATATCTCAAGTTCTTTTCAATTAATCAAAGTCCTTTCCCTCTCCTTTCTCTCTCAATAAGAAAGGGGTTATGTTTTAGATGTGTTCTTGATGTTATCTTGCATCCATGAGCACCGCATGTGTCAATTTCTCAGTCAAATTTAATGGTAATGAGATTAGGGATATATGTAAGTTATATACATAAAGGATCCCCTGCATTTTAAAGAAATATCTACCATATTGTTGAAGTATGAAGCCATGAACTATTGGATATAGTTAAATGTTTTGATCTTGAATGGGAATACCCTCCTAAGTTAAGTAGAGCTTGAAGTGAAGTTGGCTTAGAAAAAGGCCTTGTCTCTATTGTATTTTCTTGTCCTTGACTAGTTGATAGCTTAGAACAATGTTGAAGGTCCTTTCTCTAACACAAATCATAGTGAATTCCTTAGGTTAAGGGGAGAAAGAAAAATCACCAAAATAAATGGCAAATCCTCTGGGGACTCTATGCTAAATCCATTGAAAGAAGAGTCTAGAAGTTGAAGAATCATAAATTTATTTCAAATCTAAAGTTTTAAAACCTGTAGAAACTTTTATTTTCACCCTATATGAAAAGAAGAGTGTGACTCTACTATTGAAAGAAACCCAAAATGAAGATATGTTTCAAATGGCTTTCAGATGTTCAAAAAAAATTCCTATGTTAAGGAGGTGGCAACTCAAAGTAAAGAACTTGATATTTGAAGGATATCTTCAAAAGTTTTAGTCAAAAAGAAGATAAACAACAGTTGCAATGCTCCAGGTATTCTCCAAAATTTATATGAAGATGTCAGGTCTTCCCTTCAAGTGAGTTGAGCACTAAGTTAGGGAAAGAATAAAAGTAGTTTTAGCATACTTCTCAATTGTCATTTGCATTCTTTGTGTGAAGAAGTATGTATGTTTTGTTTTGATCTATGCTCTTGAGTGAGGTTTCAAATTCCTATTGTAATAGGTCATGCTTTATATATCATGTGAATTTAAGACTTCTTGATTATGTGAAAATTGTAAGGGCATTGGTTTAGGATGTTTCAGTGCATGTATCCCAACATGGTTCCATGTGCAACCATGGTTTGTAATCAACATCCATTATCTTATTTGAAAAGATATTTCAAAGTGGAAATATATAAGCCCCTAAATTTTAGTGGTATTTATGGTTTTCCAAATGTCATACCATCTGGAATTAGAGATAAGATAACCAAGTTTAATGGAAAAAAGAATGAATCAGTAGACAAGCACCTTCAAAGATTCAGTGGCCTAATGGACAATTATGAAATTGATCTTGAGCATGTGATCATCAGACTATTTGTGCAATCCCTAAAGGATGATGCTAGGGAATGGTTTTTAATTTTTCCATTAGGATCAATCAGTACTTGGGATGAAATCAAGTTAGTTTTCAATAATCAATTTGTTGAAAGAATATGTGAGTTTTTCAGTCATTAGTGAGTTCATGGATATTCATATCAGGAATGGTGAAATGGTTCCTGAGTTTAACTTCAGATTCATGAAGGTATTGAAGAAGATCCCTAAGAATTATAGACCTTAGGATGCAATGGTGTTAGTGGTATATCTGGGTGCATTTGATAAAAAGATGAGTTGAAGATTGAGAAATGAGAACCCAGAAGATTTGCATGAAGGCTTTCAGATTGCCATGAACATTGAAAAGGTCTCAAAGTGCGGAATGAGTATAAGATTAAAGCCTGGTAAGAGAGCCCTGAGAGAAAGTGAAAAGTGTGTACCAAATAATGATAATGGTGTTTTAAGTAGTGGCCAACTTGCTGCCCCAAAGTGTAGATCTCATCCCAAAATATTGTTGATATTCCCTCAAATACTATTCAAACACCATTAAATGATGGAATAAATAGAACCAAAACATGTATGTTTCAGTCAAAGGTTATTCCTCATATTCAAGTATCAGATGCATGTGAGCAGCCTTAAGATCAAGTTGAGTTTTAGATCATTGATCAGCAACATGAAATGAATCTTGACTCATTAGAATATCTCCAAGTGTTAATTGATATCAAAACAAAAGGGATTGCCAAGAATGGAGAAGTTACACCAGAAGAAGTTCATTTGAAACTATGTGGTGTGACTTCATTGCATGACATGATGGAGACTATTTGTTATCCTAGTGTCCATTATCATTTATCTGAGATGGAATCGTTTGAAATATCTAACTCTAATGGTGATTCTTATAATATTCAGGAGGAATTAAAGGATACTAATCCTTGTGTTGTCCCTATTTGTGGAGAATGTCAATTTCTATGAAAATTTTTAGTACTTTGGAGGAGTCATCTGATATTGATGTTTTTGACTTGCGTGGAGATGATGCTAATATAAGAATGTTTGATAATGCATACTCAATAGTGGCTGATCCAAATGAACATTATGTTGATCATACAGATCAAGAATCTATGTAATTATTCATGGGATATCACAATAATTCTGAGAAAATTTCAAATCCTGAGTTTTCAAATTTATATAAGCCAACTTATGAAAGTCTTCATGAAGAAATGCCTTATGAGTTGGGAGAGAAACTTGATTACATGTTGGAATCGGAGATGGAGATATTCATATGTGATATGAACATTGATGACATAGTTGTGACATCCTGTTCAAAAACATGTAAGTGTTTCTAACCATTAGAAGTTGATGTCCAGTCAGGTGGAGACCAATGACACTGATAGAGTTGCTTGTAGAAGAGGTTCACACTAGGAAGAGTATTGTGATAAAGAGATATGTAATGGGTTGTTTTCAGAATTATTTGAGCCATCCTATGAATTTATGGATGTGGTGATAAATTTTGATGGGAAAGTTGAATTAGTTATTGGTAGTAAACCAGAGATGCATGTATTTTTGCAAGAGTGTGATGTTGAGGATTTGTTGTGTGCCTTACAGACTGATAGTCATCAAATTTCCATAAGACACAAACATGACAATCAAGAGGTCAGATATGATGACATTGGTAGCATGATGGAAAATAAGTGGTTCATTTTTTCATCCCAATTGGAGGAGATGCTTGTGGGGTGTGATGAAGGTATTGGTGATGAAGAATACCACATTGAAGATGAACGTGCACTATTTTTTTCACACAATAAGTACGTCTCAAATTGTGAGATATTTTAATATGTGCATAATCTATTGAAGACCTTGAAGACTGAATATGAGGAAAATATTGAATATAGTAAATGGATTGATGATACCAATAAAATTATGTATGATCACACACTTTTCAACAATCCTCATAATTTGATTATACTTTGGTGTGATGTGAATTACATATATGACAAGGGAAATTTTCAATTCTACCTTTTTGGTGGCCTAGGGCCACCAAGCATGGTTGAAATTTTAAATATTGAAAAAATTCAGCATTGCAGTGACTCTAAACCTAATGGTGTAAGCACCTAGTCTGCTTCCTAGAGATCTTGATTCTTGCCATACCCATAGGAGGCACACATCCCCAATTAGAGCCACTATTAGCCCTAGATTGGATTTCATTAAAGAACATCAAAGCTCAAAATAAAATTTTGAACCAAATCTGGTGGGTATGTTATTTTTGTTTGTTGACCTGCAATCCTGGTCATCGATGGGATAAGTTATAATTTGAGAGGACTAGCATCATTTAGAAATCAACACCAAACCCCTTGCCTACACGGTCCAACTGGTAATATGCCTAAGGGTCAACATCTTTCAAAGGGATGAATGTTTTGAAATATGATGACAAGGTGACACCTTGAGAAGAAACTCGGTGCTTGACCAAGGCTTTTCCTCAACTTGGTCGACTCCCGAGTTGTCTCGCATAGACTGGGAGCTCGGTCCTCAGTGAGTTTCTCTTTTAATCTAGGTGAGTGATGAGAGGGGTAATTTGTTGATGCTTTGAGGTGGGACCTTTCGAGACTTGGAGAAGGAATTTCTTCGACTTCAGAGATCCTCGAGTAAGAAGAAGATGTGTGATGTGCAGTCACCACCTAGATGTTCAAGTTACCATCTCAGTACTTGGAAAGGTTGATTAAAGGGCTTAAACGAGCCTCGAGTAGAGGGACAATCCCTCACAATTTGAATAGTTGTCATGAAGAGAAGACAAACATAAAAGATAGTGTCCAATCAAATGTAGAACTGATAATCAAAAAGGAAGGTTGGCACAAGTGAATCAGAAGATAGGAAGCTTTGAGGCTCTAGCCTTGTGATGTAAGGATGATAAAATCATGACAAAAAGTGTCTATTTAGAGTAAACTTGAGATGAGTCACTGAAAAGTTTGTGCTAGCCTCAGGCATAGGGATTTCAAAGTGGCGGCGAATCAGATTACATGAGTATGGGTGGTTAAAACTTTCTGAATTGGTTGTTGGGAATTATGAGGGGAGTTTTAAAGCATAAAGACGAAAAGACAGTTTGCATTGTGAATAACTCAGGATAGACTATTTTTAGAACTCAACAATTTGCATTTCAACCAGTGGAGATTATGGAGATTATTCTATAGGGTTGTTTGAGAATAATTTTAGAGATGAGGAAAACATTCATTGAACAAGATTGTGTGTTCATTATGTACAAATTCTATGATACAGGGTGGAGAACATTCCATTGAGTTGTTTAATAACCAAGGGGGTTTTGAAAATTTGTTGGATAACCAAGGGGGTCTTGAAAGGCCTTTTCAGTTGCAAGTAACCTTTCAAGGGTTATCCAATTCTTCCCCTTCACCATCAATTGACAACGATGCAGAGGAAGAGGGGACAAGAATGATAAGAGCACAAGCTGGATGGTTCAAATGCAACATTTTGTTGATTCTAAGATATTATGGAAGTTGTGAACCCCCCTCTAATTAGAGTACTACTCTTTGAGCTTCTCTTTCAACTTGAATGGCTTCTAGTCTAGAAGTATGACCTCCTCCATTAGTTTTAGGGATGCCCCACTTCTTTTTCTATGGAACTCCTCTTCAGTTGGAACTATGTGAATCACGCCTCCACTGAGACATCCACAACGCGATGGCGGCATGATTCAAAAGAGTTTAATCATTGCAACAAATATTCTCCACCAGAATAATTTTGGATGTGCATGATCTTTTTGTCTTGTTTGTATTGGTAGAAATTTCCTTTTTCCATGTATGGTTGAATGGCATGTCAAAAGGGTGCATTCCTTGTTTTCTATAAAAGGAATACCAGGGTTTTTATTAAGGATCCTAAGATTTTTGCATCTTTAGGGTGGATAATTGTAATCCTTTGTTAATTTAGGATTTTGGAGTAATAATGCAGAGAAAAGAGACACAACTCATACATTGTAAACATCAATTAGCAATAAAATAATACTTCCAATTATTACATATTATGTCTCCTATGTATTTTTCTAAATTCATGTAGGTTAATGTATTAAGGATGTATTGGTTTACTGTGATATTTTTTAATATTGTGTAATTTTGCTTATGGGTATCCTTCAAGGAAGGAATTAAATTTTATGTGCAAGTTGCAGTGAATCTATGAAAGGTTTACATGATTAACAAGAATGGAAGTGTAATAGATTTATGGAATCATGTTAATGTCAGGCATTAGAACAATACAGGTTCCCTAATTTGAATTTTTTTACAGGTATGGGTGTGTTTGTACTTCATTTTGGTGTGACTCTGTTCCTGAAAGTAGGCACTAGACTATGATTTATCCCAGAGATATCTCAGAGTATTTTAAATTAATCAAAGTCCTTTATCTCTTCTTTCTCTCTCAATAAGAAATGGGATATGTTTTAGATACATGCTTGATGTTCCCTTACATCCATAAGAACTGCATGTGTCAATTTCTTAGTCGAATTTAATGGTAACGAGATTAGGGATATATGTAAGTTATATTCATAAAGGATCCCCTACATTACTAAGAAATATCTACCATATTGTTGAACTATGAAGCTGTGAAGCATTGGATATAGTTAAATGTTTTGATCTTGAATGGGAATACCCTCCTGATTTAGGTAGAGCTCAAAGTGAAGAAGGCTTAGAATAGGCCTTGTCTTTATTGTATTTTATTGTCCTTGACCTGTCAATAGCTCAGACTAATGCTGAAGGTCCTTTCTCTGACATGAAGCATAGTGAAGTCCCAAGGGTTAAGGGGAGCAAGAAAAAGAACCAACAGCACCTATCACATTTATGACAAATCTATTTTGAAAGCTGAATAAAGTTCTTTATGTGTGGAACTTCTAGTTCTATTGTTGTGTAGTGAAAGATTCTGAGTAGAAGAACTAGTTCTAAGTCTTTTGTTTGTAATAGCCACTGAGTCATCTAAATTGGTGCTATTTGTATTTGAATTTTAAATAAGGGTATATTTACCCATTGCTAAAGCAAGATCAGGAGTTAGTCAAAGTTAACCCAATTATTCTATTATTTTTAGTATTATTTTTTGTAAACTCGTAGTAGACATTTTGTTGTACTCTCCTTTAGGGGCCCATTTTAATTCAAGTTTGAAGGAGTTGATCTAGATGGAGTGTTCTAAGTCCCTCTAGAGGTAGAGATGGGCCCACTCTTCTAAAGGAAGATGATCTCCCTATTGGCAAGAGACACTATATCGGTAAAGATTTGTGCATGAGAAATGTTTTTGGGTTGTCATTGATGGCAACTCAGATCAGAGATCGCATCCAGTATATGCATATTTGTTCTACCAGAAGTTTGATATTCATTTATGCTTAAGTCTGGAAGGTGGAATACAGTATGCAGCAGAGTATAAGCACATTGTGTAGATCTCAATTCTGGTTGCATAGTTTTTGTTGTTGTGAAAGAGGTAGTTGATTGGATGTTAGAGGCAACTTATTTTCCAATCCTAGTCTCTGGTATTGATTCTTGTGCAAAATAGAAGATTTGGTATCCAGTAATTCAAGAAGAAAAGAGTCATTTTGGTGTAATGTGTTGTGTGGAATCTTTGGGATGATTTTGGTGATTGGTTTTGAGTTCGAGGTGATTAAGATGACATGTGTGAAGCTTATTATAAATTTGTTTTGGTCTGCATATGGATTTGTAATCAGATTGAGCCGACTTTTTGTTACATGTTTCATGTTGTGTGTTATGCAATTTATTTTGAGCCGACATGAAAATTGATTTAATTTGTTAATGCGAATATATAAGACCGATTCACTTAAGTATTTTGGTATGAGATGTGAGTTTGCAAAGATTTTATGAGTGATTGTGCAAAGTTTTGTGTGTGTGATTGAAGGTTTTTGTGCTCTGATATATGACAGAGCAACATAACAGAGCAGAGAGACATAATAGAGGAAGAAGACCTTTTGCGCTTAGCCAAACTGCAATTTGGCATTCATAGATGCTATTGGCCAGTTCATACATTCTTGTTATCATTTGTAAGGTAGTGAGCCTTCCTCTGAGTTGTAGCCCTCTATTGTAATTGAGCAATGAGTTCTAGGCAGTGTGCTTGAACTGATGTGGATTCCCCTCTTGTAATATTATTATACTCCTGATCATAGTATTATAATATTGTGGGTTCCAATAGCACTGTGGTTTTTCCCTTTCTGGGTTTCCACATAAAAGAATTAGTGCTATGGTTTTGTGCTTGTTTGCATTCAGTTTCTGCACTTTGCTTTTATTCATTTGTATCTGGTGGTTAAAGAATCAGTTTAAGAAAGTTGTTAATTGTAGAACACTAATTCGCCCCCCTTCTCAGTGTTCATTGATTCCAACACTCCTTTCAGTTTATTATTTTCTTTTTCATGCATATTATTTTTAATATTTTCATCTTAGTACTTTTAGAAATGCATAGATCAATTGTTGTTTTGTTCTCATGATCCCAGGTTAATTGAATTATTCTTCATTGCATGTTTAGAGTAATTATCACTGTTAGAATAGATTTTGCTTCAAAAAATTTTATATATTCATTTTTTTAGTAAGCGTTAGAGTAGATTGCATAAGTAAAGAATAGATAAAAGCTTTATTGTGCTCACTCATAGAATCAATTTACTTTCTGCAGTGTGTGTTTTAAACGAAGTATGTTTATTTCCTTAATTCATTTGCATAATCTAGTAGAATAGGTGATTATGTGAATTGTTCATTAGAAGTCTTGTTTGGTATGAGCTAAGCAATTAATAAATTCTTAGGATATAATTGTTGGTTTGGTAGAAGTTGTGGAATATAGGAAATAGAGACCATTAAGAATTTTGTATTGAAAGTTTACAATTGATATCTCTTGACAAGGCTTGACTAAGAAAGAATTTTGTGCTCTAAGCAAAAACCACCCATAAATAGAAACAACCCTCATCGCATATAACTCTAGACACACCCAGTTTGACAAATATAAGTAAAATGATGTGAGTATTGTGAAAATAATAACCTCACTCATTACCATAGATTCAACTTCTAGGGTTATAACATCACAAACATGACTTTGATACCAAATGAAAGGAAACTTGCAAGCATACGAATGATAATTTCCACATAACCCAAATGACAAATCAACAAAAATAAGCTCTTATAATCCATATTCAAATAATATAAAACATACCCATCAAAGATGACACAATATATACCTTGAGAAATCCTTCGTGATGGAAAAAAATAGCCTCCAAAAGAATTCATCCACCATGTATTAATCATTAATGAAATGTTACAATACATCCATGGAAGCCTTTGAACCACGAGCCACCATCAAGCAATCCATGTGAACAAGTATGTAACCTCAAATCCCATGGCATGCTTCCAACCTCCACAATTCCTAATCCGACTAACCTACCAACCTTAAAAAAATATCTTTTGTTTTCTTTTATAGAGTCAAGATCCCACCAAACCGCCAAATGGTATTACATCAAAACCATGTCCTGAAACCATGTGACTAAAACCATGGGCTACCTAACCATTGACCCCAGATCTAATATTGGGTATTTTGTTAATTTACTTTCTCCAATATTAAATGATCACAATCTAATATCCCAATATTACAATACAACTCATCAAGTGACCCCGAGAATATCCCAAGGGAATCTTTACACATTACACTTCCATGTGCAACTCAAATGATAAAATAAATATTACAATTATAAACATTATTATGCAATGTGTACAACACCTATTTTCCTAACAATCAAGCATTCATTATCTTCATTTATACTATTCAATTTTTTCTTATTCATATTCTTCCACTATTGATCCTTTCATCATTCATTATTCAAGAGCTCACCCCCATCACTTTTGCATGAATTATTTTCTCCACATCAGCTCATAATCTTCTCTTCATACCACATTTGTTTATTCTTTCAATATTTACTCCACAAGACTAGGTCATATAATGGGGTTGATGCCATAATGTGATGGTTAAGTTATGAATTGTTAATTGTTCCGCCAAGATTCTATAAGGACCACCATAATTTCAAAATAACATAATTCACAAAATACACACAATTAAGAATAAATCATTGCCATGTGTCTAGATATACAAGGTTAGAGACAAGAAATTACATTTCAACATATAAAGTCAAATTACATAATTTGACATCAAGATAGACATAAGGAAACATATACCTTTACAATAGACCACAAGGTCAAATATAATAAATGTACAAGGACCAAATCATGATGATCACCTTGACAGAAACTCTTGACATCTATCTCCCTCAAGAACATCATGGGTGAGAACATTGTCAGAGTGTGTTTCCACCCTACCACGAAGTAGTTACACTTCCTCAGAATATTTCATGACATGAAAGATACCCATCCTAGCACAAGGAAGACTAACAATGTGATACTGATAGTGTAGCATCCTAAAATTGTGACACTTGCAATTTCGACTGCATTTGGGTCTTCACGATGGCGTCGCAACGTTGAACCTGAATGGAGACCGCGAAACCTGTTTACGACACCAAAAACTGCATTTTTCTGCACCCTGGCCTGATCCCTCCTTGCACCCTGATGTCCCAGGAGGTGGGACCATGGTGCCCAGCACCCTGGTCCTTCAGGACTAGGGCGCCCAGCGCCCTGGTCCCCCAGGACCATGGCGCCCAGCGCCTTGGTCCCTGGCCCTATTTTGGGCCCGGTCTCTTGTGGGCATCAGGTCTTTAAGTTTGCAATTCGGGAAATAATGTTTCCTGGTCGGCCTAAGGTTAGGAAAATCAGTCTATCAACCCTAATTGACAAGTATATAAACTACATTTCCTCTTCCAAAAAAAAGGAGGGAAGAAGACATATGTGGGCAAGACGCGGAAGCGATATTCAAACATCCAAGCATTCAAGCATTCCTTCAAGCAATTGAGCATTCTAAGTCTCCATTCAAGGCTAAGTGTTGCATTCAAGACAAGGATTCAACCATTGAAGAGGAGATCACTTACAACATACAACATACTACATACATTACACCTTCGCATGTAAGAATACAAACATTCTTACAACAAGGTATCAGTACTTGTTTACATTACAAACATTTACATTTACAACATTCTCATTTCTTGGTTAATTCCAAAACCGGGGTTTGACCTAAAGGCAAACGCCTCATCCCTAACCCCCCAATCATCCTCTCTTTTATGTGTGTAGGTTGCAAGTACGCGGCTGTAATTGAAGATCTGGAATCCTTGTGCAGAGACGAACAGATCCCCCTTTGTTTCACGGATTTTTCAGAGGACCGTGTGCATGCTAGGCGCCATCGTCCCATCAACTTTCGTTCA
Source organism: Cryptomeria japonica (assembly GCF_030272615.1). Lineage (NCBI taxonomy): Eukaryota > Viridiplantae > Streptophyta > Pinopsida > Cupressales > Cupressaceae > Cryptomeria > Cryptomeria japonica. Next base: position 480,466,234 of record NC_081406.1, on the reverse strand, counting down.
AATTTGCAGAACAGCACCGTCTTGACATTTTACTGCTAATTCCAGGTCCGCAGCTTCATCCCATATCCCTATCTCTGTTTATAAGTGAATCTTTCTTGCTTCTACATGCATTCCTAGTTCAATCTTCCTAGCTATATTCTTTACAAAAGAGGGTATCCTTGATGTCTTAACCCTTGAAACTCATTTAGAATCTAATCTTGCATTGCGTGGGATTGGATCTTGTGGGTTTCAACCCCTCTTTTGAATGTAAAGTCTCCCCTAAGTGAAAACCATCAACCCTAGTGACTCTCCCTTCTCTCTCCTTGGAGTTGGGGAGGGGAGAATGAATAGGGTTCGATTTTTCCGCTTTACAGATAGGAGTAATGGAATTGTGCAACTAACATGATATATCCACATTCTACACTAATGTAATGATGTCATGACACACAAGATGCATATAAAATATATATGAAGGTAGAAGCAACACTCCTTGCTTGACTATCTAAAAAACATACTAAATTAGAGTCTCATCTCAATCACAATCGATCCATGAGGTACACATAACATGATTTTATTACAACATTAAGAAAGCATCAGAAGGTATATAAAAGCACCTCAAAAACAAACATGAGCATTTATGGAAATACAAGAGCACATAAGTGCATATAAGTACTATAGTCTAGGCATATCCACAAGTCCTTAAAAGTACCCACAAAAGCATCTATGTATGCATCTATGTATGCATTACCTTCTTGATATCATTTTATATATTTGAGATCTATTTAAACCACATGTTAAATAAAATATATTCCAGATTACACTTAGTGAGTCAAATGTCATTAATATGAAAAGGGAAATTCAACCTCTTATTAATGTCAAAAGATACTAATTTAACATTTCATTTTCCAATCTAAAGTCACCATCACTATTAGTCAACCAATATAACACATGTACCAAGCTTATAATATTGATGTTTCACATATTAATTCAAAATCATGTCAACCTATTTCAGTGAATATTTTTTTTCCTCTTTGAGCCAACTGTATTCCTCCTAACCTTTGATTTAACAAGATATGCTTTGATTTCCATTGATTCTTCAAAAACTTGTGATATTACTATGAAACTTATAGTAATATCTTGAAGGAGTAATAGGGTATTGTTTTGATTAATTAAAAATAGGTTTTTGGAAGGAACCCAGAACCTTGATTACATAACAGGAGGAAGATAAAGCATTAAAGCAGCAAGAAAAAATAGTGCCTGGACACCCTTACAAAGATCAAATCTGAGAAAAACAAAGAGGGATCACAAGACAAAGAGAACATAAAAAAATAGCCAAAGGACATCACAAAGATAGGAACAACTAGATGTTTCTTATGATTTCTTCCGCATGAACCACCATCCACTTCATATTGACCACTTCTTCATATCATAGAGCTCTTTTTCATTGATGCCCACCTGCTTTTGGGTGTTGGCCCTTGTTCTTTTTTCATGACCCATCTTCTCCGTCTGATCCTTCTCATCTTCCCTGCCTTTAATCTATTTAAATTTATTTATCAGTATGTTAACATGGTTGACAGTGGCCTTAAGGATCTGGAAATTTTGCTAAGCAATATTCTTCACAGTAAGCTCCATTTTATCCACTCTATTGACCAGGTTGTTCAGGTTAATTCCCAAACCTTTTTCATCTCTGATTCCTTCCAACTCCTTCACCTTCTTTTCTGTTTCTAGAATAGTACTAACCATTGCTTCAATAGCCTCAACCTTATTAATAACAACCATTAATTCTTTGACGTTCATAGATAGAGGCTTCTCACCTATGGTTGCCCTTTTGATCATATTGAGTTCAGTATTCAAATCACCAATCTCTTTCACCATTTTGATAATGACCTCATAGAAACCCTTGATTCTATCATTACCTATGGCACCTTGGCAAACATTTTGATTGCCCATGTTGGTCACCTGACCCTCATTATGCATTCTCTATGTGTAGTAATAGGGTATTGTTAAAAGAACTAAATTAGATAATAATTCCCATTTTATGACAAGATATTTTAGCCATATTATTTTTTTGGTTTAGTGTAATATGAAATCATGTTTGTCTTTTAACTATGGGAAAAAATAATACTTCTATGATCGTCAAAATGATATAAAGTAAATCTATTTGAAGACTAGACGATGTGGAGATTAGATTATTCGGCTAGGAGTACAATCAATGCAAATCTTACACAAGGCATCTCAGAAAAACTAATAAGAATTGCTATTAGTATTATTCGGTTCTGTGATGGTCATTTCTAACTTGAATACTGCATCATATGTGCAAGACGTTGGTTCACAATTGGGAAAAGTGCAAAACTATCTCCATCTTTGATACTCATCATCAACAAGGAACATATGTTTCAAAGGTTGGGGTTTATGATGACACTGAAACAAAATTAGTGAATCTATACTTACATCTAGACTTGAACAAAATTCTTTCTTATAGCCTGCCTAGATCATGCATGATTTGTTTCTAAAACCAGTTTAAATATAACAAAATCATGAATGAATCCGAGCATGAGTTAAGGGTTACGTCCTATAGCTTATTTTTTATCAAATATACTAGAGGCGAGAGTCAAAACATGGTTATACTTGTATAAACAAATCTTAGGTATGGTTTACAGAATTCAAAACAACCCAAAAGAAAACCACTCTAATCACAAATAAGGTGAATTTAGCTTATGATTTTAGTGATCTAGAGGTTTGATCCTTTATGTAATAGATTACTTAGAAGAACTAATATGAAATCTACATCACAACTTAATTCAAGCAATTTATAAAAAATGATGAATTTACAGGCAATTTCTATCGTTGTTGTCTTCCCTTGTCTGTGGAACCTAGTTCTCCATTCCATGCTTCCTTCATAGTCTCTTGTTCCTAGTGGTTGCCTCTCATAAATTTTGAAGGATAGAAAAATAAAATCCATATACTCTTTTGGTTTGTTGTTCCCATTCAAAACTATTTTCTATCCCATGTGTGGCTTTCTGGTGATCACACCCTCTTCAAATCCACATTACTTCCTTCTTTTCATCACATTGAAACTTTTCATAAGATACCATAAGTGTATCCCATAATCATTCAAGAGTGATCCAAAGAAAATTCTTATGTCTATCAAAAAGGTTCCACCGTATTCCCCTCATAGTGGAAAATTAATTTATTTCTCGTGCATTTTACAATTAATGTCCACACATTTTCATATATATATATATATATATATACACGTATGTATGTATGTATGTAATGTCCCCATTTTTGTGAGCATCAGAGATTGAGGGATTAGCCTATTATTTGGACACTCGTATGCTAATATGTTTGGATAGAGAGACTCAGTAGTAGTTACTGGAGATTGTTGTCATTCCATGTCTTCAGTTTAGTCTTAGTTTTAATTCCAGACCTTTGCATACCAATGTTTGAGATTAGTTAAGGAGCTTACTATTTATAGTAAGTCAATCTGGCAGTGGAGCTATTTTTAGTCAGGGCACCTGGACACATGGGAGTTATACAATGTTGACCCCAACTTTAGATGGCTCGTCAAAAGACTAAATATTGAGGGAGTTATTAATATTTTAGTGGTTAAGTTATTTAATTAACTTATATGGATATTATAAAGTCATAAAGTGACTTTATATAAATTAAAAAGCCACTTAAATATTATAAAGTGACTTTAAAAATCACTTAAATGAATAATTTCGACCAAATTCATTTTATAACTATGTAAAGTAATTAAAATATATTTAATGTATTTTAAAAGGCAATTGGGAATACTTTCTTGGAATTCATGCCATTTGGGGTTATAAGGGAAAAAAGCAATTGAACCTCAATTCATTATTGATTATTTGACATTGCTTGCTTTTTGCTTTGTGGATTTTTTGAGACAAGGGTTTCATAGGGTTTTCTATTGAAGAACAATAACTCTTCATGGATGAGTGATTTTGAGGCTATGAAAGATCAGTTGAATTATTGCAATTGAGAGGGCTTCATTTAGGATTCTTATTGTGCTTCATCAAAGGTTTATTCCTTCAGTTGTTTGCTGATTTTCCAATAAGGAAAGGGCTTCCTGGTTTAGATGCGCTTATTAGCAAGAATTTTCATTCAATAAAGCAGTCATACTATTCTCTCTTGCTAGTCGTACATTTTCTAGCTTGGCACGTGGGGTCCAAAATAGGGGTGTTTTATTCTGAAGGGTTGAAACGCCTTCCTTCTTACAATATGGTTGCACCATTCACAACACCTAGCACATATAGGTTATTCCATCTATTTTCTGGCTTGGAGAATTTGCATTCTAGACTTGTGCAACTTGTTTTGTCAGTTTCACAGTTTTGGCTGGCAAGTTCTAGATTTTCTTATTTAAATAATCTGATGACCTTTAGGTATGTTTTATGTATTAGTTTCAATTGTAATAGTTACCTGATACTCAATATAGTTGCAGTTGCTCTATACTTTTTGTCAATTCAGTTTTATGTGCATTTCTTGCCTAGCACACTTGTTATTTTTTTCTTAAAATCCCTCAAACCCTTTGAAAATACAAAAAAAAGACAACATTTGCATCAATAGAAGAGTTAGAACCAACAGGGTTCTTACAATGGTAGCAGAGCTCTGATCCTACCTTCCTGGAGGGTTAGAAGTTCTTATGCATCAACGTCATTTTGGGCCTCACAAGTTTTACACACGCAAGAGGCTTGGTTTACAAGGAAACCAAGATCAATTTTAAGAGATACCATTGGGAATCATTGAGCTCACACGGTTGATATTGTAGTGACCAACACTCTTGCATTGTTATAGTATGGGTAAAATGAATTCTATATACAAGGACTCATCCCAAAGCTCATGCAGGCCTTCCAAAACTATGATAGGAGTTTTTTAACAAGGTTTGTACAACATCTGGAGATATTGGATCCTTTGTTTGCAAAAGAAAGGAAAACACATGCTAATGCAAATAATTTTACCAATACAAAAGATGCATTAGGGAAGGAGGAAGTCCTTGGAGATGTTGAAAACAAGACATAAAGGTATGACAATAATTCTGATTTTTGCAACTACAGCCAAACTATTGAGCATAATCATGATGTAGATGTGATGGTACATGAGGAAAATGATGAGGAAGGATCTACAAATATTGGCACACAAAATGGAAGTGTCAAAGTTGAAGAATGTGCAGAAAATATAAGTCCTAATAATTCTGATTTTATGAACAACAGTCAATTACCTTCACAAAATCATAAGGTGACAAATAAATCACATGAAGATGACCATACTATGGAGTCTTCTAACATTAGCATTGAAGTTTTGCATGTTGAATGTGAAGGTTCTATTATGGATTCAAGCCACAAATAGTCTGATGTTGTATATCAGACCTTAGAAAATGAGCTAGAAGGTTCATATGTTGACATCAAAATGGAAGTGTATGAAGATATTGCCATATCAGCAGCTTCTACCTTGCTAGTTAAGCCATTCGATGAGGTTCTTAGTAGTCATACCTTGGATTTTGATGTGTACATTGATGATAGCACACAAGTTGCTTCTAATCATGAGGTGAGTTATCTGGATACAACCTCATATCACAATGTAGATTTTGGGTTAGAACACTTGACTAGGAGTCATTGGTTTCAGATTCCTCATCATTAGGTTGGGAAACTTAAGGTTAATGATGGCATGATTGCCATAGCCTTAGAGAACTTTTATGTTTCTTGTTAGATGTTGGCCCTACATTTTGTTGGGGTACTCCTCTATCAGATGAGCATGGTGATAGTGGCCTTTCCCCTGCAGAGTTCCATTCACTATGCGAATCCATTGGGATAATTAAACATAATTACTTGCAACTACTTACTGATAGGGACTTTCTTCTCAAGTAGGATTGTATTTGCTACGATGTGTTGGGTGAATATTTTGTCACTAGCGTACCAATGACAAAATATATGATTCACACACATCTATGTTGAGAAATTAATCTCTCCTCTCATCAAGGGGAGGTTCCCTTTGAAATCTCTTCTCTAATTAATAAAAAATTAAAGTCCGTGGGTTAGTGTTTGGAATATAACTCTCTTTTTTCAGAGTTAATGTATTCTCCCTTCACTTTGTTACAATTTCCCTATCACTTTGATACTTAAGGAAATTAATGAATTTATCCAACAAACTATATCAATATTTAATAAACAAGAAGCACAAAATCTTTCTTGAATATAACACTAACTAAACTAATTATCACAATAATAAGGAATTCAACTTGCATCTCAAAGTCTTCAAGTATAATTCCTTAATCCTAAAAACTACAAGAAATAGTAGTAATACACAGTCTACTACCAATCACTTAACAATAGAAAATTTCTCAAATATTCAAGGAGCACAAAGTCTACTTTCACAATTCAAGAGCTCTTTAATCCACTTAACAATACTTCCTATATCAAGAAATTAAAGAACGCATATAAGTCATGAACATAAGAACATCAACGCATACAAGAAACTTTTTTTTAAACACAACACAAAGTTTGGGATCAAATAAAATCACTTTCTATATTTGCTTGATCAAATTTTCACAACAAAAGCTCAAAGTCTTAGTTGAGGCAAAAATTTAGCAGAGTTTTGCTTAGCATAATCCAAGATAAAAATATAAAAATGAGGGTCCCCCTTATATATAAGAAGAGTGGATAAAAATTTGGGCATAGTTGACTAATTCAACTGCACAGTCCCACTTGACTACAACTACAATAGAAAGAAAATATATAGCTACGAGAAAACTTGCAACATCTAATAATGCAACTACATGAAAAGAAAATGTCAAAAAGGGATATTTTATTCATTTTTCTCCTCCTCATTTGATTTGTGGAATTCTTTGAAATTAGTCAAGATGGCCCCAATATCTGCTTGTCTCGACATTGGGGTAGAATCTTCTATTACGCGAACACAAGAAATCATATCTTCAGCCTCTACATATTTCTTTTTCCCATCCTTTAGCACGGATGCGAGAACCTCAAAACTGACTTGGATCTCCAATAACTTATTGAATGCACCAAGTGAGAAATCATGTCCCATGCAGTGATCCATTAAGGAAAGAAATTCCTATGTGATGGCATCACTAGTAACGAGATTCTGATTGTCATCATATAGATAAAAAGGAAGGTCGGCAATTCTGGCAGAAATGAAATCAATCTCATCATCACCTTCCTTTTGTTCTCGATCCAGCTTTTCTATCATCAACCTTATTGTCTCTTTCTTATAAGACAATAGCGACAAGTTTTGGATATATTTTTCCCTTGAAGGAACCACTTTATTTTGAAACAAGGATGTCTATTTTGAATTCCTCCATTTTGCTCCAAAAGTTTGTACTTTTCTCAATATTTTCACTCTCTTGAGATAATGAATTTTTGACACTTTGTATCTAGCTTTGGATCACTTCAAAATTGGTCAATAACCCAACTATTGAACTTAGGAGATGATACCCTTCTGACTTCAGCCATGCAATCCACTCATCCACCACTCGGCCCTTGGCTCCTACCTATTCAATTTTATTAAGAGCTTCAATGTCCATTGAGGATCCTATGGGCTCAACTTTCTGGGAGGATTGTGTAACTTTCAGAAGAACACTAGTCAATTGTTCACATTTCTATTTTAATTCATTCTTCTCATCCCTCTCTTAATCAAGTCTCTATATCAAAGAGTTAAAAGTCATCTAAGAATCCATCTTAACACTCTCATGCGTCTCCTCCCCAAGCTCTACGGTTTGCATGGTGTAATCCTCAAGTTCTATATCATCTTTATTCTTATCCGATGATGGCACCATGACCTTAGCATACTTCCTTTTAGATTTCGGGTTTACTAACACCCGGGAAATAGTCTTCGGCTTCTTTGTACCCTTAGGCTTTGGAGGAACCAACTGCTCAAAATCAAACTCATCAGGCAAAATCACCTGTTTCTTCCTCTTAGGTGCTACTACCTCCATCCAAGGTGGTAATTCTAGATTGGTAGGTGGAGTAGTAGCTTCTTACTAAGTCTCACTTGGTATTTCAGGAGCATACTGGCTTGAACTTGCAGCAGTTGTAGATGTTGTTATTAATATCAATGCTGAAGTATCCAGTGATATACCTATCGATGTAGTAATAGTTGTTGATGCTAACCTTTCTTCAATTAAAGCCACAGAGGAGAGAGTGGAAGGTGCAATGGAAATAATTTGAGTAGTAACCAGAGATGGAATTTTTGTTATAACTGTTGTAGTAGAAATAACTTCAGTGCTTATCAGAGATGGAATCTCTATTATGACCACCATAGAAGGTAAATTCATCATTTGTTGTTCCGTGAATGCTTGCCCCATAGCTTTAGGAAAATCCAACATTGAAGATTCAATGGTGGTTGAAGGAATATCATCCAAGATGGAAAAGTTGGATAGTGCGAAAAATTGTTGAGCAATTTTTGACTGAGTCATGCCCATGCCCAGGTCCTCATTATCAAATTCATCTTCTTCTTGATCAAAATCAGAATTGATGGAATGGATAATCACTTTTGAATGAGTTGGTTCCTATGAAGTGGCTAGAACATCAACTTCACCATGATGTGGTGTTTCTTCAACCTGTGCTTCCTCTTGTTGAGGAATCTCACCTTCTTCTGTCTCCTTCTCTTTTTTAGTATCTCTAGCAGTCTGTTGTTTTGGTTCCTTTGTGGTTGTCTCCTGTGCTTCTAAAGATGATTCAACTTTCTTGGACCCTTTAGTTGTGAACTTGATTTTGGGTCCTTTCCCCTTGGATTGTGTTGTAGGGGCCAAGGATAATGCTTGTGAATCTACTTTGCCCTTGATTCTTGTTTTAGCCATAGTTGTCTTACCAACTAGGCTATCACTATTATCGTCATCTCCAGAAATAGAAGGAAACTATTTCATTCTAAGATTATTTTTAACAACCATGCATTGGTGTTTGCCAAAATAGGAGAGATTCTTTGAGTGATAGACTTTCTTTCCTTTTTTGACCATTGCACTGGTGGAAGTGGAGAGTCGTCAATCTTCTTTTCATAATATATTGGGTCTATTATGTCATCAGTGTCCTCCATGGTCATTGGGATCTTTTCCAAATCCAAGTTTTCAATCTGTTCTAGGGTAAGATGACTGAAATCCATCCTTCTTATATCTTCTTCATCTTTTCAGTTCGCCCATAGATCCTCAAACCTATAGACATGGGTGTAACTCCTCTTGAGCTTGTTCTTCATGCCATGAAAATCAAAATTATTTCATGCCTTGAATCTTCTCATAGTATTCCATTTCATTTCTTCCTCCATGTTCTTGGCCTTGGGGTTAGTTAGAACTGAGTACCTACCAATAGATTCTGGGAACTTCAATCCGATCTTATGTGCTTGCAATTTATTTTCATGCACATAGATTAGTTTCTAACACAACTCCATGAGAATGATCTTATCAAAAGGATACCTTGGTAGAATGAAGGGTTCACTTGAGAAACATCTGATCTGGATGTAAGTGAATTTTGGGAACTAAAGAAAAACACATCCAAAATGAGACACCCTGTTATATGCAACCTCTAATAATATTTTCTTCTGTAGGATTTTATCAAACATGCACTTCCACATAGTAAAGAAAGCATCATTGACTCCTCTAAAGTGGCTACCTTGATTCTTGATTATGAGTTGATCATAGTATTCCTAGACAAGCACTAATCTTATGTCACCTTTAGTACACAAACTTGTATATTGCCTCATGGAAGAGGCTGCATAAATTAGGTAAGACGTCATATAAAATTTCAATGTCACTTTGACTTCTTTCAACTGTGTGCAGAGTGCATCACTGATCTGCTCACCCCAATCAATCCTAGCAGCCCCTTTCTTGATTATATTTATGCAATAACACATCCAACTTTGAAAGTAATGAGAGTCCTTTAAACCCTTCACTCTTTCCAACATGGTGACCATATCATTGTACTCCTCATTGAAGTCACTCCTATGAAAATACTTAGGCCATCGTGAGGTGGTAGAATTTCTGGTAGCAGAGAGGTACATAGTATTGATCACTTTCTTGCATTTGACCTTATTTTTCTCATAGTACTCCTGAGCACTTTCTTGAGAAATGTTGGCTACTTCCTCAACTAAAGAACCTTTGAAAACACTGTTGAGGAAAACACTATCCAGAGTCATGATCATATTTTGATCAGCATCCCAAACCTGTCTTGTATTTGGATCTAAGTGATCTGCTACTACAAGTAAAAAATCTAGATCATGAGCTGCAACTGGGAAGGAAGCATATTTATGCAACTCAAATTTGATCAGGTTTGTTAGGCGGGCAGGAGCTTTCTCAACTTGATCAATAAACTCTTGCATACTGACATGTCCAATTTCTATATGTTTGAATCTACTTAACTTTCTGAGTACAAATTCAAGTACTTATCATACTTGTACTTCATCTTCTTTGCTAATGTTTTACCTAGAGGATTAGCTTGTTTGATAGTTATCATCATTAATAAAATCAAATTTTATTAATTGGATCAGAAAATCAGACTTAGAATAGGCTTGGGAGCAAAATTGTTAAAAATGACAGGTCGGGGAAAAAAGTATGATCTGCACCTTAGGAGTCAAAATTTGCAAGTCCGATGTGCAAAGATAAAACATTTTTACTTGCATATCAAACTTTAAAGTCCGATGTGCAAATTTTGTAAGGTTATCGGCACATCAGACTTTAAAGTTCGATGTGCAAGTTGGGGAAGGTTATCGGTACATAGGACTTTAAAGTCCGATGTGCAAGTTATGAAAAATCATTAGCACATCGGACTTTAAAGTCCGATGTGCTAGGGAAGGGAAACTAATTGACATGTTGGGTTTTAAAGCCCGACATGTCAATCGGATAATATCCTCTCACATATTGGACTTTAAAGTCTGATATGTGAGATTTACCCTCCTGCATATCGGACTTTAAAGTCCGATATGCGGAGAGATCTCCGCACACAGCCTGCAGATTAGGTTTTAAAACCCGTCATGCAAGCGAGGGAAGAGGGAAAAACAAATGGATTTTAATGTCTGATATGCCTCTAATCGATAGAAAACCTAAAGGAAAATGGCAGAGAAAAAGAAAATAGAAAATGATGCAAAGGGGAAAAAACCTGAAATAAATAAAAATAGAGCTAGAAGCCTACCTCGATCTGCAATGACAAAATAAAAATATGATGAAAATCCTACAAATCGACAAGGATGGTGAGCGAAATTGGAGGAGGGAGGAAGAGAGCACATGTAGAGGAGAATTCACAAAATGTAAATGAAGAAATAATCTCCAAAATTTAATAAATAATCTCCAAATTTAGCAATAAATGAGACATTAATTGCTAATTACGCAGTGCATGTAGGACTTTAAAGCCTGACATGCAGGACTAAAACCCTTGCAAGTCAAACTTTAAAGTCCAACATGCAACTTTTGACCAATCGACTTGCAGATCAGACTTTAAAGTCCGAACTCCAAGGGAAGGATTACCTGCAGGTCGGACTTTAAAGTCTGATCTGCAGGGATAAAACCAAACCTTTGTACATCGGACTTTAAAGTTCGATGTGTAATTACCTTTAAAAATAAGGAACCCTGCAGGTCGGACTTTAAAGTCTAACCTGCAGGAAAAACTGCAAATCTAAAGAACTTAGAAAACAATAAAAACCAAAAGCGAAAAGCTAAATGAGCTAACTGACGAGGTCGATCAAGCTCTCTCAGAGGTTGTAAGGTATGATATAGACCAGTTTTGTAGGGTTTCCTCATGATTTTGGTCATGCTGAAATTGAGGACAACATGATGCACTAAAGGGGAAGGAAGAGGAGGTTGACCAGCTCACTCATGAGCTTGAGGTGACTACAAACTCATTGGAGAGCACCTAGTTGGCCCTTTAGGAGGCACAGTCATGGTTAGAGGACTTTACCATGCAATTGACAGTCTTCACCATCTACAGTTATAGTACAGTTTCCTATAGTAGCAGTTGGCGATGATTTGATATCCACGGGTTGTAGTGGGGATGTGGCTACATCCTATTGGCATTTGCATGAAGATTTCATTAATGATATGTTATGTTGTCATTGATGTTAATTAACCAGTAATGATATTGTTGTAATGTTATTTTGTAACCGGTAGAAAGAGTTAGTGAAAGGAAACTGTAACCGGTAGGTAAGTTTGTGGAGTGAACCGGTATTGCTATGTATTGGAGAGTTGAACCAATAAACCCTACTTGTTTTTTTGATAAACCCTAACTGATTAATTTTGGTGAATTGGTTATATTGGTTGATGATCTGATGATGAGCGGTAATTATTATGACGCATATGCATATTGTATGAAGAGAGTTTCAAAGTGTATTTGGCGTGTTGAGGTAATGGTTTTTGTCTTGGGAATGAGAAAGTATACTGCATGTAATGCAAAGCGCATCATGAGTTACTAAGTTGGATGAAGTGGTGATCAAGGAGTGATCGAGGCTTTCCTGAATGATGTGTAGAGATTATTATGTAATCCAACGGTCATACTTGAACCGACTTGTTTGTAATCTCTATGTGAATTAGGTTTTTGTTATGTTACCGACCTAGTTGATTTGTTTATAAGGTTGATGAGTTGTTTAGTTTCAGTGTTAGAAAATTTTTAGTTGAGTGTGTGGTTGTCGAACCGGATGATGTATCTTTATTTTGAGTAAAGATAGATAGGAGCATGAAAAGGATCTGAACAAGCAAGTGTAGTGCTATTCAAACAAATCAGCAAACTCCTTTTATTTTCTAACAATTACAATAGATTGAAATCCCCTAACCAGTTAAGCTCTAACAAGCTTGGTGCTATTAAAATCCTCTAACAAGGTGATCCATTAGCTTGGATTCTAAATCCTTTACAAAGGTTACTCCTCATAGGGTATTGCTTCTAACAAGGCATTATAGTTGATCCCTTATTCGGGTGGTCCCTAACAACATCTATTTTTAACAGAGCTTTTTGCAAAAGCTTTAACAGGATTGGCTCCTAATAGAGAAGACTTCAGATGAGTTCAAATAGTTATCTTGTGAGTCTCATCTCACTGTGGTTTTTCCCATTTGGGTTTTCACGTCAAAAATATTGTGTCAAGTGGTGAATGTTTTTTGTGGTTATGTTTTCTATGGTTGATTTGCTTAACTACTTAATCCACTTTGATATGTCATGATAACTAGAAGCAACATGAAATGAAGCTTTATTTATGTTCAGTAAAAGTATTTGGATGTTTATGAGTTACAAGTTGTTTACTATTAACCCGTTGTAACAGTCAACCAGTTTAGCTTGACAGTTTTATCTTGACAGTGATATTGAATTGATAGTTCTAAGTTTACTTTGAGAGATTGATTTTGAGATTGGTGAATTTTATCATTTTTTCTATCTATTGATTCACCCCCTCTCAGTAGTTGACCAGATCCTTGTTATTTCATCATACCATCAATTGGTATCAGAGCATCTCAGGTCCTCTAAGGTCTAATCCTAATAGCTTGAGGTAAAGATCTTGTAGATCATGATGAAGAAAGAAGGTCTGAATTTTAATAGAGACAACTATAGGATATGGAGTGATAGAATAAAAATTTATATCAAGAGTCTTGGAAATCAATACTGAGAACATGTTAATACTCAATATGTTGCACCTAGTGGGATTATGATTGATGATAAAAAAAAAGAGCAACAAGAAAATAATCAAGCACTAGAGGCTATTATCAGTTATTTGTCTGATGCAGAGTATGCAGATGTCCATGGTCTGGAGACTGCATATGAGGTATGGAAGAAACTTGAAGAGATTTATAGCGGTGATGAACATGTAAATATTTCCAAGGAAGAGAGTCTAAGAGGAAAGTTTGATGACATGCAGATGGCTAAAGGTGATAATATCAAACAGTATGGTCAGAGTATAAAAGAGATAGTTGATGAGATCAAGAGTGTTGGTGGTAAAATGGATGATGCCACAGTAGTTAGTAAGGTGTTGAGAACCCTTCTACTGGTCTACGCTATCCGAGTTGCAGCCATTCAAGAGTTGAAATCTATTAAAAAAACCAAGGTAACCCTTGACTCCATCATTGGTAAGCTTACTGCTTTTGAATTAAATGGTTATGATGGTAGTATTCAGAAATCTAAATCAACATTTAGATCTTTAGTTTCTAACCCATCTATGAGGAAAAGTAGAGATGTCAGTCATAGTTATGAATCTAGATCCAGTAGAGAAGTTGATGATGAAGACAGTTTGGTTGAGCTTGAAGCATTATTGGCCAAGCGGTTTCCCAGAGGTACCGACAAATATAGAGGTAAATTACCTTTAAAATGTTTTGCATGCAACAAGATTGGACACATAACTACTAACTGTCCTAATGGTGATAATGAGCACAAGTGAGAGAAATTCAAGAAGTACAAGGGAAAAGGCAAAATATATTGTCTTATTGCAATTGATGGTGGTATCACTGATGAAGAATCTGATGGTGATGTTAATGAAGACATCATGTTTTCATCCATTAAAGAGGAAACATCTGATCAAAAGGCTTTAGTTTCACGAATGGATAATTCTGATGATTGGATCATTGATAGTGGTTGTTCACATCACATGACTGGTGATCAGAGAAAATTTCTCTCTAAAGGAATTTGATGGCAGAGTTGTAAGATTTGGTAATGACTCACCCTACATGCAGGTTAAAGGTAAGGGAACTATTTCTCTTAATGGAAAGAGCAGTGCAGATGATGTCTACTAGGTTGAAGGTCTAATGCACAATTTGTTAAGTTTTAGCCAACTCAATGACAAAGGATATTCATTGGAGTTTAAAAATGGTATGTGTAAAATATATGGGAGCAAAGGTGAACTGATTGCAACTAGCAAGCAGACTAAAGGTAACTTGTTTCACCTGAATCCTAAAATCGACAACTATTGAATTTCTAAAGTAGATGATAGTTGGCTTTGTCATAGGATATTTTGTCATATAAATTTTGATAACATTGTTAAAGTGAGTAAGTCAAAGACAGTGAGAGGCTTGCCTCAGTTGGACAAACCGGTTAATGCTCTCTATAAGGAATGTCAGTTGGGAAAGATGACATCCTCAACTTTCAAGAGAAAATCTTTTTCAGCGAAACATCTGTTATATTTGGTTCATACAGACCTCTATGGACCAATAAGGACTAAAAGTATTCAAGGTGATAGATATTTCATGATATTCACTACCGATTGCTCAATGATCATGTGGGTCACATTCTTGAAGGATAAAACATAGGCATTTAGTAAGTTCAAGGCATTCAGGGCCTTAGCTAAAAAGGAGAGTGGTAAGAAGACAAAGTGTCTGAGGACTGATCAAGGAGGAGAATTCACTTCTGAGGAATTCACTAGATATTGTGAAGAGAATGGTATCAAGCAGAAACTTTCTGCACCGAGGAAACCACAGTAGAATGGTATTACAAAGAGAAACAATTGGTCAGTTGTTGAAGCTGCTAGGACAATGTTGATACAAGGAGGTGTAGCGAAGACTTTTTGGAGAGAAGCTATCAGCACAACTATCTACACAATGAACATGATTTTGGTATAAAGAGGTAAGGACAAGACTCCTTATTAATACTAATATGGTATATCACCTAATGTTAGTTATTTCAAGATATTTGGTAGCAAATATTTTATTAAGAGAGGTGACTATATTAGCAAGTTTGAGGCTAAAAGTGATGAAGGTATATTTCTTGGTTATTCCACCAAGAGTAAGGCCTACAAATGTTATAACAACCAGACACAAAGAATCATTGAGAGTGATGATATTCGAGTGGATGAGTATCCTAAAGTCTCAAAGGAAACCAGTGTGGAGAAAAAAGATGAAGATCCTTGCATTTTGTTTTTCGAACCATAACCTGTGAAACCTTAAACTGGTAAAGAGAATGTTGTTGTACCGGTTCAATTAGAACAAGTAGATTCAGAAGAAGATGATGCTAACAATGAAGAAGAACCTTAAGATAATGATCATGTTATTTTGAGGTATGTGAGACTCAATCACAATCCTGAACAGATTATTGGAGATAAGGATGCTGGAGTATTGACCAGAAGAAGAATCAAAGAGAATTCTTGCATGATCTCCACTATTGAACCTAGAACTGCTAAGTAAGCATTTGGAGATGTTCATTGGGTTCAAGCTATGGAGGAGGAGCTTAAACAAATTAAGAAGAACAACACTTGGAATCTAGTACCCCAACCAGTAAATAAAAATGTAATAGGTACTAAGTGGGTTTTCAGGAACAAGTTGAATGAAGATGGTTTTGTTGTTCGCAACAAAGCTAGACTGGTTTGCAAAGATTATGCACAAGAAGAAGGAGAAGATTATGGTGAGAATTTTTCACTAGTGGCTAGAATGGAAGGTGTCAGAACTTTACTTGCATTTGCAGCACATAAGAGATTAAAAGTATACCAGATGGATGTAAAGTCAACATTTTTGAATGGAATACTGGAAGAGGAAGTATACATTGAGTAGTCAGATGGTTACGCTCTGACTAATGAGAAAGACATGGTATGTAAGTTTCATAAGGAATTATATGGATTAAAACAAGCACTGAGAGCATGGTATGAAAGGCTTCATTCACACCTGATGAAGATAGGTTTTCAGAGAACTAGTGAAGATAGCAACATATATCTCAAATTTGAAGCAGATAAGATACTAGTTAATGAAGTGTTTGTAGATGATATCATATTTGGAAGGAATGATGACATGAGCAATGAACTTGAAAATGAAATGAAAAGTGAGTTTTAAATGTCTCTAATGGGTGAGATAAAAAATTTCATAGGTTTGCAAATACAGCAAATGAAGAGTGGTATTTTCATTACACACTCTAAGTATGTGAAGGAGGTATTAAAGACATTTGGTATGAGTGACTATAAACCAGTAGGGACACCAACGGTTACAGGTTGTAAGCTATCTAAGGAAGATGAGGCCACATTTGTTGATGAGAAGGAATACATGTCAATGATTGGAAAATTGTACTATGTTGTTCACAGCAGACCAGATATAGCTCATGCAATTGGTCTAGTTGTAAGATTTTAGAAGAATCCAAAGGAAACACATTTGATAGAAACCAAGAGGATATTTTGAAATTTGAAAGGTATTGTTGACTATGGATTATGGTATCCATATGAAGGAAATTTTGATTTGAAGGTATACACGGATGTAGACTGGGCAGGTAATGTTAATGATGAGAAAAGAACAACCGGTGGAGCATTCTTTCTGGAAGGAAGACTTGTTTCATGGAGTAGAAAGAAGCAGAGTTGTATTTCACAGTCTACTGCTAAAGCTGAGTATTTTGTAGCTTATATGAATTGTACCCAAGCTATCTAGATGAGGCACATTTGAGAAGGTTTCAAGATTAAGTTTACAGAACCTATAAAGATCTTATCTGACAATACCAGAGCCATAAATATTTGAAAGAACCCTATCTTGCATGCACGAACCAAGCATATTGAATTGAAGTATAATTTCTTGAGGGAAAAAGTGCAAAGTAAAGATGTGATCTTGGAGCATGTTTCTACCAAGGAGTAGCTTGCAGATATCTTTACTAAACCTCTGTCTAAGACTGCTTTTGAGTATCTTAGAAGTCAGCTAGGGGTTGTACCCCTTCATGAGGTTAATTGAGCATGATGTAGAGTACATCAGTCTTGGAGCTACTTGCAAAATTTTATAGCAGGATTGGTATAGAAGTGGAGTTATTCCACAAGGGGAGCATCAAGTTGCAGGTTGTTGATGCTGAACTGTGAAGTTTTACATTGCATGTTTTACTTTCAATTTGGCATTGTTGTCAAAGGGGGAGAATAACTATGTGATTATGGGAGAAGAACCAGTGACAAGCTGAAGACATGGTAAAATGTAAACCAGGATTCCTATTCACAATCACATCAATGCCAAAGGGGGAAATTGTTGGCATTTGCATTAAGATTGCATTAATGATATGTTATGTTGTCATTAATGTCAATTAACTGGTAATGATATTGTTGTAATGTTGTTTTGTAATCGGTAGAAAGAGCTAGTGAAAGGAAACTGTAATCGGTAGGTAAGTTTGTGGAGTGAACTGGTATTGCTATGTATTGGGGAGTTGAACCGGTAAACCCTACTTGTTGTTTTGATAAACCCTAACCGATTAAGTTTGGTGAATTGGCTATATTGGTTTATGATCTGATGATGAGTGGTAATGATTATGACACGTATGCATATTGTATGAAGAGAGTTTCAAAGTGTATTTGGCGCATTG
Organism: Cryptomeria japonica; assembly: GCF_030272615.1. Taxonomy (NCBI): domain Eukaryota; kingdom Viridiplantae; phylum Streptophyta; class Pinopsida; order Cupressales; family Cupressaceae; genus Cryptomeria; species Cryptomeria japonica. Next base: position 480,448,025 of record NC_081406.1, on the reverse strand, counting down.
AGGTAACAATTTTTGTCTTGGGAATGAGCAAGTATACTGCATGTAATGAAAAGCACGTGATGAGTTACTAAGTTCGGTGAAGCGGTGATCAAGGAGCGGTCGAGGATTTCTTGAATGCTGTGTAGAGATTGTTATGTAATTCAATGGTCATACTTGAACTCACTTGTTTGTAATCTCTATGTGAATTAGGTTTTTATTGTGTTACTGACCTAGTTGATTGTTTATAAGGTTGATGAGTTGTTTAGTTTTAGTATTGACAAAGTTTTAGTTGAGTGTATGGTTGTTGAACTGGATGATGTATCTGTAGTTTGAGTAAAGGCGGATAGGAGCATGAAAAAGATCTGAACAAGCAAGTGTAATGTTATTCAAACAGATCAACAAACTCTTGTTGTTTTCTAACAATTACAATAGATTGAAATCCCCTAACCGGGTAAGCTTTAACAAGCTTGGTGCTATTCAAATCCTCTAACAAAGTGATCCATTAGCTTGGATTCTAAAACCTTTACAAAGGTTACTCCTCATAGGGTATTTCTTATAACAAGGCATTATAGTCAATCCCTTAACCAGGTGGTCCCTAATAGGATCTATTCTTAACAGAACTTTTTGTAAAAGCTTTAACAGGATTGGCTCCTAACGGGGAGAACTTCAGAAGAGTTCAGATAGTTATCTTGTGAGTCTCATCTCACCATGGTTTTTCCCATTTGGGTTTCCATGTCAAAAATATTGTGTCAAGTTGTGAATGCTTGTGTGGTTATGTTTTCTATGGTCGATTTTCTTAACTACTTAATCCACTTTGATATGTCATGATAACTGGCAACAATATGAAATGAAGTTTTACTTATGTTTAGTAAAAGTATTTGGATTTTGTGAGTTACAAGTTATTTATTGTTAACCTATTGTAGCAATCAACTGGTTTAGCTTGTCTGTTTTATCTTGATACTGATATTGCATTGATAGTTCTAAGTTTACTTTGAGAGATTGATTTAGAGATTGGTGAAGTTTATCAAATTTTCTATCTACTAATTCACCTTCCCCTCTCAGTAGTTGACCGGATCCTTATTCTTTCATCATACCATCACATCTATCATCGATACAGGTGCACTAGTCTCAAATGGGATGAGTATTTTGGTTGAGAGCAGCAGAGAACCACATGTTGCATTAGGTTCTCTCGGGGTTAGTACTATGAGAGATGATGTTGGTCAGATTGTTGATAGCTCTTGTATGGTAGTGGTACTAGATTCTCCTTAGATTTGTGTGTTAATTCACGATGTTACTCCATCATCTTCATAGGAGACTCATAGAGTATCATCTGGTTGGGAGTATGTTCCTCATGTAGATTTGTTTCCCTCTCTTGGAAGCAAATCTATTACTTCATCCCATTCAGCTGATTCTAAACACCAACTTGTTATGTTGTAGAGTCGGTGTGATCAGCTTAAGGTTGCAGAAGAAAAGGTTGATTCTGCCTCATATTATTTTTAGTACACAAATTTTTTATTGAGTACTTGCTTGAGAGTCTAGAGTTTCAGGAGGGGCCATTTGGAGTCACTAAGGATGCTCTCATCTGAGGTTCATGCAACATTCAACATTTGGTGGGAGTCATTGTAGATACTTTGAATACAATGCTTCCTCATAGAAAGTTTGTGGTTGGGATTGTAGTGAGGGTTACCAGAGCCCCTGCCCAATCACCTATTCAGAGTCAGAGATTTGAGCCATCTCCTAATTCTAGAGTTGTTAGTGATGAGCCATTGACAGAGGTTGGAGATTTCTACCATAACTACAGAGTGAGGAGTTCTCATCATTTTTCTTTTTCTCCACATGTGGAGGATTTGATGATGCATCAATGCAGATTGGCTCTAAGATTATACCATCCTTGGTGGGATGGGTATTCACCATCTTTAGTAGCTGGAATCGACAACTGCAAGCTAGTAGGGAACTACTTACAGAGTCAGCACATCCATGACAGTCTAGTTGAGTATGGAGATAGTGGTTATGATACAGACACCTTCAAGAGTTCTTATCTCCATAATACGGATGGATGTGACTCTCAGTTGCATTGGGACATAGGTGGTGACAAGATTAGCACTTTAGTTTAGGTGGGTCCTATTGGTTGGCTTCACCACTTTTGGTATGGTGAAGTTGGGATCAGTGTTGAGTAGCAGAAGTTTGAGGATGTTCATTTTGGCTATCTTCTATTAAGGATTTGGGATTCTAGCATTAAGTTAAGCATTGAGTATAGAGTTTGGAATTCTTTGGGTACATTGGGATTCCAAATAGGGTTTATAGTTGAGCATTGCAGCATGTTCAGTGTGCTGAGAGTATACCAAATCATCCTTGGCCTTCTTGAACATGTTTTGATGTTGAAGCACTATACTTGTGCGCATGGGTTGGGTAGTAGGCATGATGTTTTTCCTTGCACAATTGTGTTTATGTTGGTGCTACAAGGGTCAGTTGGAGATGTGTTGGACATTTCACAAATCATCTTTTGGACCTCTGGTGGAGTGGAATTTTTTTGCAGTAGAGATTGCTTGAGCACAAGAAATTTCAGGGTGGGAGGACTGTAATGTCCCTATTTTATTGAGCATTGGAGATCAAGGGATTGGCCTATTATTTTGACTCTTGTAGGATCATGTGTTTGGATAAAGAGTCTCAGTGGTAGTTACTAAAGATTTTTGTCACTCCATGTCTTCATTTCAGTCTCAGTTTCAATTCCAAGCCATTCTATATCCATGTTTGAGCTTAGTTGAGGAACCTTCTATTTATAGTAAGTGAATCTGGTAGTGAAGCTATTTTTAACATGAAAGTTTGCACCCCTGGTGATCAAGCTTGACCACCAACCTTGTGAAACATTGAATCAACCTCTCAAGTGTGGGACCTTGCATTGTTGTGAGGTTGAATCTCCGGAGAAGGTCATATTCCTCTTCAATCTGAATGCAGAGTGTTGGATCAACCCAACATTGATAAAACTAATCTATAGTTTGACAAGGAAAATGGAGAAGGAGGAAAGGGAGAAGGAGGAAAGAAAAACTGAAAGAGAGGGAAAGGGGTTTGCACCCAAACTGAAATGATGATCTCTCCTTCCTATAACTGCATAGAAAATGAATAAGACTACCCAAGTATGCACAATTTCCTATCTTAACTAGTCCCTAAAGTGTAGAGTGAAGGTTGGAATTCGTAAGATACCAGGAAGAACTGATCCAGTTCACAAATGATATCCACAATTAATCAACACATTCATCTATACTCAGGAAACAAATTAAAATGAAGTCAAACAAAGAGGTAAAATAAATACACAAATTGTCAAAACTGAAAGGAGGCAAAACAGGTGAATTCTATTCATGTAAGGGCAAGGTAGAACTTTACAAGTACAGAGAAACATAAGAGTTCTACATGAGAAAAGAAGGGAGAAGATCCTGATAAAAATGTACAAAATTGCCTTGATAGTTTAGGCATAACTCAAATGGTTACATTGAGAAAACCCTAACCCTACCCGGGTTAGGTTACAAAAAAAATTAAAGAGGAGGAGAAGAGATCAGATCAATATATTTGATGGTGTACTGTAACAGCTCTACAAGCTATTCCTCTGTCTCTAGAAGCCCAAAACAAAACCCCGCGATGAACTAATCCCTACCAACATTCATGGCTAAAAGTCTCTATTCTACATTATAGAGGGCATGGTGGCATCTTAAAATGGCCTACAGGGTCACGTCTGAAGTAATGACGAGCAAATCTAGTGGTTGGAGGGTGATCAAAACAGTTATGAGGTGTCAACCTGAGCAAGAAGAACATCTTGATAGTTGGGTCGACAACAACCCACCTACAAAAGTTCAAATGGCAATGGCCTCTATGAATTCAAATGTTGACCGTTGATTTGAGAGATTCATGCGAAGATGGATGCATGAGATCTCTCCATCTAGGCATCCAACAGGCTCAATCGATGATTAAAACATGGCAGTCGGATCAGGCATTATGAAGATCCAACGGTCGTGGGTGGTTGACATGGCACCTCGGGTCCATGCTTCCTTGGCTATTTTGATTATTGAATACACTGTATTCTTACCCCGCAACATCTCTACGGGTCCCTTTTAACCTCGCGGGATAAGAATATTGCTTTGATTTTGCTTTGCTTTTGTTATCCCGCGGGACAACTTGTGTCTTTATTTCCTCCTGCAGGATAAGGGAAAGCCTTTTATTCACTCTTGTTTTCTTATCCTACATGGCCTTTGATACCTTTTCTCGACCTCATGGGATAAGGCCTTAATATCTTTGCTTGCTTTTTTCTTATCATACGGGCTATTTGTGTCCTCGAATTTACCCTATGAGATAAGAAAAATGCTTGGTAGTTTATGTTTGCTCCTTATCCCACGAACTCTCTCATCTTTGTTTTCCTTCACAGGATAAGAGAAAGCCTTTCACTTTACTTCATCTTCTTTCTTTCTTATCCCACGGGATAAGGTTTTCTCTTTGTTTCACCTCATGGGATAAGCCAAAAGTCTACCCATCTTTGACTTCTCTTATCTTGCAGCCTCTTCGATGCATTTGTTCCAATTCACGGGATAAGAGAGGAGATACTCCTTTCCTTTGAAAATTCTTATCCCATGGCCTCTTTTCTATGTCTAAAAATCCAGCGACTAGTAAGAGAAAAGGGGAAATTGACCCATTGACAACCAGAAGCCCTTCCATCTGATTGAACCTAAGTGAGTTGACCGGCTAACCCAGTCAACTCAGAAAAAGAACTGGGGCCTGCCTTGCACTTTTCATTGTTACTTTTCTTCTCCCGCACGATCTCAACTATCTCCATTTATCTCTGTGAGATAAGTGATCCAAGCTTAGGTTTGTTTCTTATCCCACAGAACCTTATCCCATGAGACACCGCTATCTCCATGTTGTTCTTTGATGCCAACTAGGGCTTGCCTTGGTGGTCAATAACATGACCCGGTCAGTGGTCAATAACATGACCTGATCGATAACATGATTTTTTATTGACACATTAGTTGTCGATATAGCATATTAGGCATGAGGTCAATAACACAACCTGTTATTGACACACCATATAACCCTTGTGTTATATGACCCTGCAAAACTATGAAGGAGCAACTAACTCAACTGAGACTGATAACATGACATGTTATCGATATTGACTAACATGAAATGTTAGCCAGAGTAAAATCCCAAATCAGAGCTCTGCTAAGGTTGGCACAAAAATTCCCAACATTTCTGGCGACTTGGAGGGGATGGCAAGTCTTCTTGGCACATTGATTAGTAGCCTTAGATGCCCATTGGGTGCAGAGTCAAAACCTGAAGAAAAATAATAATCTTTTCCCTTGTAAAAGGTCAAAAAAATTTCATTCTGGAGAATAGCTTGTGCATGCGCACTTCTTGGAAATTAGAAGAACATAAATTATAGATATATACAAATTGAATTTTCCTTAAGCACATTCTTTAAGGTGAATGCCATTCACTACAATGGGAAGGTCTTTGCCACTTAGTCTGGCCAAATTGAAAGCATTAGCCTCCTTGTGACCTATGTTCACATAGGGACCAATCCATATTGCATCAAATTTGGAATGTTTCCTAGGCTTTGCCTTGTCAACATCCCACTTTAGGACAAGCTCTCCAACCCTAAAAGTCCTAAAAGTGGCCTTCCTGTCAAAACATCTCTTTACCTACCCTTGATTGACATTTAAATCTTGCCTGGCTTTCTCCCTGACATCTTCAAGATCTGTAAGTTTAGCATACCTCACTAATAAGGCATCATTTTCTAGGAGCTCCAACTAATGTGCTAGGTCCAGGGATGGCAATTCAAGGGATAAGGAAAGCCTTTCTTCCCTTCCATACACTAGCATGAAAGGTGAGATGCTCAAATATCTCTTGGGAGTAATCCTAACAACCCACAAGGTTGTTCCCAATTTGAGGTGACACGACCTTTGATTGTCTTCAAGAGTCCTCTTGATGATTCTAATGAGATTTTTGTTGGAGGAATCAACTAAGCTATTGCCTTGGGGATTGTAATTTGATGATGTTTTCAGAAAAAAAATCATGTTAGACTACCCATAGATTGATCAGAGATCCCATAAAGGCCTTGGCATTGTCTGATATGATGGTGGAAGGGGCTCCAAATCTGGTTGCAATCCCCTCAAGAAATTGAACCACTGAATTCTCAATTGCATCCTTCAAAGCAAAAGCCTTTGTCCACCTTGTGAAATAGTCTGTGGCAGCCAAAATCCACTTGTGGCTTGCACTTGACATTGGTTTGATGGGGCCAATGAAATCAAACCCCCATTATGCAAAGGGATGATAAATTGAAATGGGATGAAGGGGCAGGGCTGCTAATATTTGTTTTCTTGCCAAAAGTGCACACTCCTTGCACCTCCTGGCCCACTTGCGAGCATCATAAAATAGAGAAGGCCAATAATATCCTTCTCTCATGATCTTCATAGCTGTAGTTCTTTCTGATAAATGGCCACCAGAGGGCCCTTTATGAAATTCTTCTAACAACCTATTGGTCTAATCTCCCTAGATGAATCTCGGCAAGACACCATCCTGACCACTTTTCAATAATATGCCATCCTCTGAGGCATAAGGGTTGGATCATAATCTGAGATGTCTTCTCATAGTTCTATCAAAGTGATAAGGATAGCTACCATCCCTTAAGAAGGCAGACATAACTTACAACCAATCAGTTTGTGCATCTCTTTCATTATCAACCAGTTCTTCTTCCTACAACAAGAGCAAGGTCTCTGACTCTTTCTTAAAAGATGAATTGAACTGCTCATAGAGTTCTCTTCCTCTCACTAACCTGGTAATTTTTATGTCAAGGCCATACTCCATAACCTTAGTGATCCATCCATCTCTCTTCTCACCTATATCCTTGTTTAGAAGGAAATCCTTAACGCTGGCATGTGGAACTAGGAGTTGGATCCTGTTGTTTGAGAGCATGTGCTTGAACTTTTTTAGTGCTCACACAACTATGATGACTTTTTTTTCCACATAGTTGTACCTGAGTTCATATTCTTTTAGGCCTTCACTGAAAAAGGATATGGGTTTCTCCAAATCATCCTGATTTAACTGTGTTAGAAAAATAGATATACTTGCATCTCCTCCCAATGTATAAAAGATGAAATCCTTCTCATAGTTAGGATTTACTAAGGTAGGAGCCTAAGCAATGGCCTACTTGATCTGATCAAAGCCCTCCTTCCCTTTAGTGGTCCATTTGAAGGGTAAATCCTTCTTTACCATGGTTGTGAGAGGCTTAACCAAAGCTACAAGGTTTGGGATAAACCTTCCAACAAATTTGATTCTTTCAAGGAAGCTTTGAAGTCCTTTCTTGTGATGTGGAAGTGGAAGAGACACAATGGCTTCCACTCTCTCTAGATCTATGACCATATCATCTTTAGATACAATATGTCCAAGTAATTTGTCCTAATCAGTGGAAAATACACATTTGTTGGGATTCAAGGATACGCCATATTCCCTACACCTTTTGAATACTTGCTCAAGGTGAGTGAAGTAATCTACTACATGCTTGGAGTATACAGTAATATCATCAAGATATACTAGCACAAATTTTGCTAATACTCCCTTAAAATTCATATCCATGGCCCTTTGAAAATTTGCACTTGCATTGGTTAGTCCAAAAGGCACCTTACAGTAGGCATAAGAGCCCCATTTAGTAGTGAATGCAGTCTTGTATTGGTCAGATTCTTGGACTAAAATTTGGCTATACCCCGAGTATCCATCCAAGAATGAAAATCTTTCAGAGCCACTAAATTTGGCTAAAATTTATTCCATGCAAGGGAGGGGGTAATGATCCTTAAGGGAGACTCTGTTGAGGTCCCTAAAGTCCACACACAGTCTATTTCTCATTTTTCTTCCTAACTGGAACAAGATTGGCTACCCAAGAGGAATGCTTGATTGGAAAAATAATGTTAGAATCTATAAGCTTGGATAGCTCTCTCCTCATCAAAGGCTTAGTTTTGGGATTTACGGGCCTTTTATTTTGTCTAATTGGTTTAGCATTGAGATCTAACTCTATGGTATGCTGAGCTAAACTAGGATCAAAACCTTTTAGATCCTCATATGTAAAAGAAAAAATATCACTATACTCTTGATAGAGATTTACAAAAGTATTTTGATCTAATTGGGAACATACCTTCAACAAATTGAGAGCTTTTCCTTCTACCATGGCTATTGATTTGTAGTCTCCTTTCTTCGCGGCTAGGTTCATTACTTTCCCTTTCATTTGATCATCACAGTTGAAGATCTCCTCCAAGGTGATCAGCCCCTTGGGTAGCTTGTTATTGTCAAGTTGCATGATTTGATCTCCATATTGGTCCTCTAGCATGCCTTGCTTCCTATGGGATAACTCTACTTCATCTTGCAAGAAGTTCACAATTTGTTGATCAGATTCAAAGACCTACCAATTTACTTGGTTATCAGGCACTACAGGTCTCACCACAAGTCTGATATGTTGTTCTTTCTCAATTGCAACATGATATGGAATGTCATGTTGGGCACCAATTGCTGCTAATCAGTCAGCATGTTTATTCTGATTTCTAGGGATAATAGAAATATTGAAGGCTTAAAATCCATCAAATAGGTCCCATGCTCTATGCTTGTAAAACTTCATAAGGTTGTTCTTGGTGGTTTTTTGAGCTGTAATCTGATTTACAACCAACTTGTTGTCTCCATGCACTTTTAAGGATTTGATCCCTATCTTTTGTTCCATTTAGAGACCCAAAATCAGGGCTTCATACTCAGCTACATTGTTACTGCAACTAAAATAAAGTCTTAAAGAAAAGTAATATTCCCCCCCTTGGGGGAGGTCAGAAATACATCGGCCCCTAAACCATTCTTGTTCCTTGAACCATCAAAGATCATGTCCCATATCCCCTACATATCATTGTCTTCCTTTGAGATATTGGGAATGGGGGTGTCTTGCTTATGTATACAATATGTGCTCAAGCTGATATTATTGACATCATCAATGAGATCAAATTGAAATGCATTTTCCCACTCATAAAGTAGGCAATCAAGAACCTCATCCAATAGAGTTGTAGGCTCTCTTACTAAAATTTCTTCTTTCTCCTCATGGAGAGTACAATTCATGTTGATGGGACTTGGGGTATAGGGTTCTATATGATTATTGGAACTAGGTTAAGTCCTAATAGTTACTTTGGTACCATATCTTGTCCTAAACAACATGTGAGACCAATCAAAAGATAGGTAGGCACCTATCTTGGCAGTGAAATCCCTAGATAGACAAATAGCAAAATAAGAAGGGAGTTCAATCACTAAGATATCTTGTAACACACTACAACCCAGGTAGGCATGCAAGGTTACATTTAAATCTTTAATGACTCCCATAGTCTAAATTGATGTGCCATCAAGCTACACCACCCCTCTTGTTATAGGTTCATACTTGATACCTAGGCGACCAGCTATCCCCTTAGACATAACTGAACTACTAGCTCCACTATCTATCATGCAATTATGAACACACTTATCTCCTATGATTAATGACAAATAAAAAGGGGGAGGATTATTGATTTTCTTTGAACTCTCTACCTCCAAAGGTTGCACCAAGCTTGTGGAAGTTGAAGAACTGCAATGATAACTGGTACCTTCTGCAACATCCATCCCCTTTAGGGCCTCCTGAACTAGGTCTCTTTGAGATGGGATAGCAAGATCATCCCACATAGATACATTGAGGTTGGACCTCTTCATTTGTTCAACAATATTAAAGGGGATGACAGCCTTAGCAGGGACTTTTTCAACAGCAAGGTTTGGTTTTCATATTATAAGAGCCTTAGGTGTCTCTCTCTCCTTGACATTTTATGTCAAGTCATGCTCTTTGTTTACAACAGTCTCCTTATCAAATGAATTTGGCATTGAAGATTGAAAAATTGGTTGTGAAGCTTGATTTACATATGGAGTCTGAGCTATTGTTGTAGAATTGTCACTAGGATCTATGGCCCTCCTTTTTGATCTTGTGTTGTTGGCCACACTATCCCCTCATGTCCGATTCATTCTACAAAAATCAGCCTCCTGCCAATTCATAAAAGTTATATCTCCCTATGTATGAATGAGATAGTTAGGGATTTGTTATTTCCTTAATGTTGTTGGCTCCTCTTGTGCTACTAGGGCCTGAGAAAACTCACCATTCTAACATGAGGCCTGATTATGGGGTTGATTGCATGGAACACACCAATCTTGTTCTTGAGAAAGATTGTTCTAAACCGACACTATAGCCTTTGAGGATCTTGCAACTGTGGGATTCAAAATGTTCAAAGGCCTAGCATTGCTCCATTGGTTATGCCCTTGAAAATTTGATCTCAGTTGTCGATAATTATGGTTTTGTGACTAATAAGGCCTTTTGTTAGCCTGTGGTAATTGTTTCTTGATTGAGACCAATTCATTTCCATGTCCCTACAGTTGTTGTTGTAATGGACTGATCATCTTCTGCATCGATGTCTCAATAGAGGCCTACAGTTCCTTAATTTCAAAAGATAAGGAAGAGGGTGCAAGTGTAAGAAAATGGCTTGTGGAAGCCACTGGGATAGGAGCTAAAACAGGTTGTTTGGTAGGATCCTCCAAAAATAAGGGCATTGGAGGCCTAGGAGACAACTTTCCTGCCTGTATTAAGCAATTTTCTGCCCTTATAGTAGTTTCATAATCTAATGGGAGATTATTGTTATACAATTCAAATAACCAGAAAACAACTGAGAGGGGGGGGGGGTGAATTAGTTGTCACAGATTACTAGAATATTTAGCAATTAAAACTTTAATAGCGGAACCCAAAACATTAATACTAGAATGCTTAAACCAAATACTAGAATAGCAGTTAAACCAGTTAAGTATAAACAATAATCATAGAATAAATACCATCCACATGACACCAAGATTTATATGTGGAAAACCCGGTAAAGGGAAAAACCATGGTGGGAAGCCTACCCACAGTTAGATAATAGTTTTGCAGTAAGTACGTGAATTAAAATTGAGGGGCCTACACTTGCAGGAAGTCCAACAACCTAGAGCGCACTGCTCATCATAAAAGGAGTCTCATTGACTACATATAAATCCATACTACAATCCGGAGAAGTGTTTGAACTGCAAAGATAGCATCTCCTATGCCTGAGTATAGTTCTGATTAAGCTCTATACCAAAGGACAAAATCCTCTTACATCAACCCAATTCGATCTCCAATGATTGACTAAATCCTCTTCCTAAATGATATTACATTGTTTGCACATTACATATCCATATCCCTGACCATGATATCTACCATATGATCTACAATAAGATCTTACATCTATATATACAAACCCTCGACCATAAACAATCAACTCAACCACCAGATAATAAACCAATTATGTAATTACAAAACATGTCGGCCTTAGACCAAACAAATAATATCCAATACATAAGACATCCTGGAAACACATCGAGAGGTCCAATCCACACGTTACATTAAGTTGGTCCATAACCTAGATCAAACAAGACCCAATATAGGTCCACATGCTACAATAATGATGTCCATCAACCAAGTCTTGAACATGAACACCAATAGCATCTTGAAACTCCACCAGAAGTTTCACCAACACCACTTATGCAATTCATCAAATATCTTCATTAAAAGCTCTACCGGTGGAACCCTCATCGGAACTAGAAGCCAAGCTTCCAAGCAAACAGGATAGCATCCGATCACCAGACCAAAATGAGATGACTGAATATGATCATGAGTATCATGAATAAGCCAATTCCATAACTGAATCATATTGGAGCCTACCGGATCATGTCAGATCCAAACCAACCAAAAACAGCTTAACCTACCAGGACTAGAAGGGTGTCGGTAAAGCATCCAAATAGCTTGTGTTGGCATCAATGAAAAAATATCAATACAACACATAATTAATTCCTCCAAATGGCCAACAATCTCTCCCTTTGGCATTGATGGCAACACTAGATGTGAAAAACATCTAAGTACCAATAAATTCCAAACAAATCTCCCCCAATGGAAGATAGCCAACAATCTCCCACATAAAGATATAGCAATGAAATTATGAAACAAGGACCAAACTGCCCCTGTGAATAGTATCTTTGTAAAGATCTAAAATATACATATATCTCTCTCGCTGATGTATACAACCAACACCTTAAGTTTCTTTTTCACATCAATATCTCTCCCCCTTTAACATCAATGCCAGAAATCTAACAAAAATATCAAAGCAAAAACATAAACCACTGAGTCACAAAGTTGACTACTCCCTCTAAGTAGTAGCATCCCTACATCAGTGTGAGAATGAAAAATATCTTTGATAATGCATACCAGACTGATGCCAAATCACATCAATCAAGTCTCTACCAGGCAAAAACCCCTAATCTGTCTCTCGTGTACTCAAATGATTCTTTAGGAAAATGTTTAGTGAAAATATCTGCAATCTGCTCTTTAGTGTTCACATAAACCAATCTCACTTCATTTTCTTTCACCTTTTCCTTCAAACAGATATACTTGATAGATATGTATTTTGTCTTAGAGTGAAATATTGGATTCTTTGATATATCAATAGTAGCAGAGTTATCACAGTGAATAATTACCGGTGCATCACAATTCACCTTTATATCCTTCAGCATTTGCTTCATCCATAAAACTTGTGTACAGTTAGTAGCAGCAACAACATACTCAGCTTCAGCAGTAGATAAAGAATTACATGATTGTTTCTTGTTGATCCATAAAACCAACTTCTTTCCAAGAAAGAAAGCTCCACCAGAAGTATTTTTCCGGTCATTAAATTCTCTAGCCCAATCAACATCTATATATGCACATAAAGTAAAGTCATCATCCTTAGGGTACCACAAACAATATTTTGATGTACCTTGCAAGTATCTAAAAATGTTTTCACCACACTCTCATGATTTTCTTTAGGATCCCTTTGAAATATTGATACAATACAAACAACATTCATTATATCAAGCCTAGTTTGAGTAAAATAAAATAGACCTTCAATCATAGATTTGTATCTAGTAGGATTTACTAGTGCAAAAACATCTTTTCTTGTCAATTTCTCACTTGTAACCAAAGGAGTACTTACCGGTTTAGAATCTCCCATACCAAATTTCTTCAACACTTCCCTGGCATACTTAGTTTGATAGATGAAAATACCTTTATCAGTCTGAGTAATCTGTAAACCTTAGAAAAATTTCATTTCCCCAATCATAGACATTTTAAATTCATTCTTCATATTGTTAGAAAATTCCTTACACAACTTATCTTCACCTCCAAAAAAATTATCATCAAATACTTCAATAATCAGTATATCATCATCAATAATTTTATAATATAAATTACTGTCAGCATTACCCTTAGTAAAACCAAGCTTCAAAAGATATTTATCCAACCTTGCATACCAATCTTTGGGCACTTGTTTCAATCAATATAAAGCTTTCCATAACCTGCAAACCATGTTTGTATCATCTGATAGTGAAAAACCATCAAGTTGCTCAATATAAACTTCCTCATCAAGATCCCCATTCAAAAATGCACACTTAACATCCATCTGATAAACCTTGTAGTTTTTATGGGCAACATAGGCAAGAAATAATCTTACAACTTCAATCCTAGCTACACATCTAAATGTCTCTCCATAATAAATTGCTTCCTTCTGAGAATATCCTTTACAAACCAATCTAGCCTTATTCCTTATAACTTGACCATCCTCATTCAATTTATTCCTAAAAACCCATTTAGTTCCAATAACATTCTTATTTTTAGGTCAAGGAACCAAAGTCCATGTGTTATTTTTCTCAATCTGATCTAATTCTTCTTCCATAGCTTTCAACCAATATTCATCTTTATATGCCTCAATTACTGATACCAGTTCAACTTGTGAAATTAAACATACCTTATTAGTTGTCAGTCTTCTTCTTGTCATCACTCCATTGCTTTTGTCCCCAATGATCAGATCTTTTGAATGATTCAATCTCACATACCTAGGAGTCCTCTGACTCTCTGTTCCTTTTCCTTGTTCTTCAGTTACTGTAGAATTTTCCGATACTACCAAAGTGTGAGGCCCTACCCTGAATCATCCTAGCATTTTAGTGATTTTCATGTTGAGACTATTATGGATGCTTTATTTTTATGCATTATGGATTTAGAACTTATATGATTCCATGATTTGGATAACATTGATATATATTGATGCTTCATTTCTATGCATTATAGATATGGAACTCTATATGATTCTAAAATAGGATAAATTTGAGATGATGTATGTCATTATTGGATTTGTAGGACTTTACTATGATGATAGAAATAGGATGCATGTTTTATGTATGGATCAAAATTATGAGGATTATGATAATTACTTATGTGGATTTATTTGGATATAAGATATATTGATTTGTTTAATGTCAATTATATGTAGAGTGTTTGATGTGTATTCTTATTCATGTGTTTAATATTATGTGAGTTTAACTGGAATTACTAATGTGTAATTGAGTTGTGCAGGAAAATTATCCATGTGACCATGGAAACATTATGGAGAACCAAACCTAGACCTATGTACGTTCGTAGAACCAGGGGTTGTCTATTTGGAGAGACAACATCCCGTATGTATTGTATTTTATTTGTAATAGTAAATGATGCATGTGTGTTAAATTTTATTTATTGATTTATTTAAATCCAACAAGAGACAAAATTCATGTGTAATTTTGTAATGTATTTTATTGTGTCACTTGACACATGTGCTGATTAGTGTCATTGATTTTAACTTGTCTCTTGGAGGGAGTTGTTTTAACCAAATCCCTTTCTAATATTTAAATGTGGTCTCAAATTTTCCTTGGGTAGAGAGTCTTTGGAGTGGTCAACTCAAGTTTGACCCGAAAGTTAACTTTAGATGGGTTTCTAAGGGGTCAAATGGACTCCTAGGGGTAGTTTAAAGGTTTTTACTAAAGTCCATAAGGTATACCTATGGGTTAGGAGTAATTTTAGGCATGTGACTACTCCCATGTGACTGTTTAGTCACCTCAAAAAGTGATTTTCCTAAGGTGAGCGAAAATTCAATTTAGAAGGTTCCATCTAGGCTAGATAACCTTCCTTTTTGATGTGAGATCTTTTTCCCCACTTTCTCTTACTTTTTCCTTTTTCAGTTTTAGTAACCTGTGAGAACTCTCACTGAGGCCTTTTTAGGCAAGGATTAGAGATTTTGTGGGTAATCACCCACTCTCCATTTTTGGAGATCATTCAATTTTGAAAAGAATAGTTTTGGGATAGAAATTTGGCTAAGTGTAGAAGAAAGGATTGTGGAATTGGGTTGCTCATCCTCAAACTAGTTCTAGCAAACCTTTGGGCAGATTGAAGGTTGGATTCATATTCTCCCTTTCATGTTGCATGTTTATGTTGGAAAGATTGTTTGTATGTATAAGTTGTTTTCTTGTATTTTCCTTTGTGAAATTATTATGTGACCTATCTGTTATTTCTTTTATGCATTTTCTTGTGATTTGGGAGTAACCAAGGCCTCCTACTCTTGGGAGAGTAGGATGGCCTTGAGGGTGGAAGGAGTTTGATAGCCATTGAGTGAGAGGCTCTCTTTATGAGAGTGATCTCAAGGGTTGTATATGTGACCCTTGCTGCATAGCCTTGTGTATGCATTTGGGGGTCATAAGTAGAGAAAGTATGACATGGATACCTTGGGGGGCATAAGGATGTGGGGTTAATGTACTTATGATATATCTTTGTTTGCCATGAGATGGCTTTGTGATCTACCATTCTTGTAGTCTCCTCAGGGTATTTGGTCCACTTCCACCCATGTAAAAACATCACATTTTGTGATGAAGTGTAGCCTTGGTTGGGAAAGTGTTGTTGTGTGTTTTTCCCTTGCTTGTTGTGTTTGCATGTGTGTAACCTGTCTAGGGCTTGGTTCTCCAAGCTCGACAGTGGATTCTAGTAAGCCTAGGCTGGGAGGTGAGCTCTCCATGGTAATAGCCTTGTGATTTATTTGTAGGTTGCTTGGAAAGAAAAGAAAAAGACAAGCTAGGAGTTGCTGGTTTTTACTTGATTTGCAGAAAAAGATTAAGGAATGGAATACCATATTTTAGTTGCAGCAATATAAAGGAAGAACTATATGTTATATTTATTTTGAGAAAGAAATGCATTCATTTTATTTAAAGTCCTAATTTAATAGAAATGAGAGACTAGTTGGGTATTTCACCCATTTGTATTGTTGGCTATATTGTATTTTAAATACACTTTAAAGAAATGCATTATTTTTATTAAGTATTATTTTGTTGCAAAATGAAATATTTATGTTGGGTTTAAGTTATGTATTGTTCTTGAAATAATGTTGGTTGTATACATGGTATTTTGAAAATAAAAGTTCATTTTATCTCCTTATGCATATTGAAATAATGGAAATGAGTAAAGTAGAAAGCTTGCATGTTAGTAAGAGAAAATTAAGCATTAGTCCTAATTATTTATTCCCAAATACAAATCATGGTTTAATAGATTTAACATGTCTATCTCTAAGGTTAATTTAAATGATTCTAGACTAATGTAGTTGTTGAATATAGTTTAATTAATTCTGTCACTTTCTCCTTATTTATTGCAGAATTAAAATCTAATATTTGCACTATAGATTTATGCCTAGATTTAAAAGAAGAAATATAAATATTTGACTATTGCTATGCTGCCCTTTATTTTATTAATTTCCTACAAGTTAAAAATATGAAAATCCATATTAAACCTACCCATGATTCAACCAATGATAGATTTTACACACACACACACATATATATATGATTCTATATATATGTGTGTGTGTGTGTGTGTGTGTGTGTGTGTGTGTGTACACTTACAAAGATGAATATATATATATAAATATATATTTATATTGTTATTTATATAACAAAAAAAAAAGAATTTTTAAATTTTTTTTTTAACATATAAAAAAACAGGGGGGTTTCGGGAAGAGCCGAACCCACTGTGTAAGCACATAGTGGTCAGCGTGGCTCGGGCCACCACTATGGGCAATCATAGTGGTCGGCACGGGGCCTCCCACTGTGGGTAACCATAGTGGAAGGACTCCTGACCGCCACTGTGTTTACCCACAGTGGGCAGCGCCCGACTGCCACTATGGGGAAACACAGTGGCATCTAGGAACGCCCCCGCCCGGTGCTCATACAACCCTCCTCTGCTCCTCCCTCCATGGCCGCCGGTGATAACCATGGTCGCTGCCTCCTTTTCCCTGCAACAAACACACACACACACACACCCTACACACACAAAAAAGAATAACATAGTTAAGCCCTAGCCCAAAAATAGGGTTAGGGCAAGACAATAAGGTGAAAGAGAAAAATAGGGTAGAGGGTGGGGTTATTTTATAATATTTTAGTTAGGTTATATGGTGCTTTCTTTTTATAATAAAGATTGTTTAGGAAAATAAACATCCACATGTACAAATATATATGTGTTTAATAAAAAAAAATATATAGTTAAAAATATGAATGTATAAATTTAACTTTAATTTAATTAGTTTATTTAAACATTCATATTTTATAAATGATGAATATGATGTTTTAAATTTTAATTATTTTGGAGTTTAATCTTTTAGAAAATTTATAATGACTTTGTAAGTTATTTTGGCCATAGGGGATTATTTTTTTTAGTTCACCTAAATTTAGGCTTGTCGAGATTAAGCTTTATAGGGCAAATTTTATTATGGATTTATTTAACCCTTTAGTCAAATTTTTGACACATTATAAATATTGTTAAAATAATTCATGGGATTTAAAAATCCAATTGCTAGAGTTGATTTAATTAAATCCTACTATAATTAAAAAGATTAATTGAGAGTAATAATATCTCTAGGTAATTAATTTAGGGGTTTTTGCTTAAATGAATTTATTATTTATTAAACGATGAGATAATAATAAATTCTTTGGAGAGTTAATTTTCCACATGTAATTTAGATTATCCCGCTTACTTAATATAGTTGTTTAGATTAACTTTAGTTGGAGAAGAATTCAAACGTAGTTAAGACAAGACTTGATACTACGTTATTTTAATAAATTTAGCTTCATTAGGTTATGTTTTAAAAAAAAATTATTCCATTCGTGCCCAAAAGTTTGGGCATGACACATAGTAACATGTTCAACACTATGTTCCAGTAAAGATGCTACCGATTCAGATATAATCATTTCCACTATTGATTCCTTCTCATAAACTCTGATTTGACCTCTATTCAACTCATCCACTTTGACATTAGCACTTTCCACAATTCTTGGCAATCTCTTGTTATAACATCTATATGTCTTGCTTTCATTAGAATAACCAAGAAATATGCCGTCATCACATCTAGGATCAAATTTTCCAATGATATCATCTCTCCTGGTATAACATTTACTACCAAAGATTCTGAAATACTTAACTGTAGGTGTATTGCCAAACCATAATTCATAAGGTGTCTTACCAGTTTCTCCTTTGATATGTACTTTGTTGAATGTATAAACCGTTGTGCTCACTACTTCTCTCCAGTAGATATGAGGTAGACTAGATTCCATCATCATTGCTCTAGCAGCATCCAAGATAGTTATGTTCTTCCTTTCCACAACTCCATTTTGCTGAGGTGTCTGGGGAGAAAAAAATTGTCTTCTTATACCATGCTTTTCACAAAAGTTATTAAACTCACCGGATGTGAATTCTCCACCATGATCTGATCTCAAACATTTAATCTTCAATCCTCTCTCAGTTTCCACTTTAGGCTTAAAGATTTTAAACTTTTCAAATGCTTAAGATTTTTCTTTTAGAAAAGTAACCCACATCATTCTAGAATAATCATTAATGATTAACATGAAATATTTATCACCTTGAAAACTTTTAACTCTAGTAGGGCCACACAAATCAGTATGAATAAGATCAATAACATCATTAGATTTATCTTGTATGCTCCTAGAAGAAGTTCTGACCTGTTTACCCATTTGACATTCTTTACATACAGGATTATAGGGCTTCATAATCTTAGGTATATCTCTAACTACCTTAGTTGAACTGACCTTCACAATGCAATCAACATTCACATGACACAACCTTTTAAGTCATAGCCAACTCTCATCAATCTATGTAATCAAACATGTCTTCTAACCAGAGTTCAAATCAAATATATTACCTTTTGTCTGTGTACCGGTTGCAATATCCAAACCAGATCTATTAATGATTTTACATTTTCCATCCTTAAACTGTAATTGAAATCCCTTGTCCACCAGTTGTCCTACATTCAAAAGATTATGCCTTAAACCTTCAACATAATAAACATTGTCAGTATTGTTCTTATCATCCAATGATATAGTTCCTTTTCCTTTGATCATAATTACTTTATCATCTCCAAATCTAACTAGACCACCATCAAATTCTTGCAAAGATAAAAAATTCCCTTTATCTCCAGTCATATGATGTGAACAACCACTATCAATTACCCATTCATCCTTATCTTCAATTTTAGTAGCAAGTACCTTCTCTTTAGGTACATTCTCTTCCCATGTCGGAACATCTTCAGCTTGATAGCCAAGAACACTCATTCCTTCCCATTTCCAGAACCACTAGCATTGTCTTCTATTAGTTCATCATCACAATCAGTAATGCCTTCCTCATCTGCTATGTAGCATTACATGTCTTTTTTTTCCTATACTTATACTTGTTCTGATATCCAGGGTTGGGCTTAAATTATCTTCTATCTCTTTCTTCAAATCTTGAATTCCTTTCAGGACATCTAGATGCAAAATGACCAATCTTATTACATGAAAAACATTTAAAAGGTGCTTTTCCTTCATACTTACTTTCCTACCAGTCCTTTAGGTACTCTTCTAGAAAATAGTGCTTCAAGTTTCTCAAACTCTTCATCTTATATTTTTATCTCATCCAATTCCTTTGCATATAAAGATTTCCAATCTTTCTTACCGATTGCTGATGCAGATGCATGAAAAGTAGGTTCAGTCTTCACAGCTCCAGAGGGTCCAAATTCTTCAAGCTCAAAAGAAGATAGTTTCCCAACCAAAGTATTTGTATTAACAAATGTATTATTCATTATTCTCAACTCATTAATAGAAGTAGCCTTCATATTGTAAGATGGTGGTCAGGATCTCAAAACTTTAGAAATAATTTCATCTTCACTAAGAGTTCCACCACAACATTGAATTCCCATAACAATCTCATTTACCATTTCCATGAAAGCAGTAATCCTTTCATCTTCTTCCATTTTCAAGTTTTCATATCACCTGGTAACCATCAAGTTTTACAATTTTTACTATAGGGTCACCTTCATTAAGAGTCTCCAACTTATCCCATATAGCCTTTTCAGATAATTTGTCATTTAATCCCATTATTTGCTGATCAAAAAGTGCACACAAGAGGGCTTCTCATTCTCTACAATCATTCTCAAACTCCTTATCTAGGTTTGCCAAAGGAGGATTTCCAGATGCCAAATTATGAGGTATGACACCATTCTGTGTGATTTCCCAAATCTTTGTGCCAAGATATCTCAAATGAATCTCCATCTGAATCTTCCATACTATGTAATTTCTTCCATCAAGCCTAGGAATGTCTCTCTGAAAGATAGCTCCAGATGAACTGGATGAACTTGAACTATTAGATGCCATAGGATCTTCCTCAAGTGGTTAAACTTTCTATAGAGAGGACCAAAGATTTGATACCAATTGTTAGATAGTTCAAATAACCGGAAGACAACTAAGGGGGGGGGGGGGGGGGGGGTGAATCAATTGTCATGGATTACTAGAACATTTAGCATTTAAAACATTAATACCGAAACCCAAAACATTAATACCAAAATGCTTAAACCAAATACCAGAATAGAAGTTAAACCAATTAAGCATAAACAATAATCACAGAATAAATACCATCCACATGACACTAGGATTTATACATGGAAAACCCGGTAAAGGGAAAAACCACGGTGGGAATCCTACCCACAGTTATATAATACTTTTGCAGTAAGTATGTGAATTACAATTTAGGGGTCTACACTTGTAGGAAGGCCAACAACCTAGAGTGCACTGCTCATCACAAAAGATGTCTTACTGACTACATAGAAATCCATAATACAATCTGGAGAAGTGTTTGAACTACAAAGAAGCATCTCCTATGCCTGAGTACAGTTACGGTTAATCTCTATATTGGAGGACTAAATCCGCTTACATAAACCCAATTTGATCTCCAATGATCGACCAAATCCTCTGTCTAAATGATATTACATTATTTGTACATTACATATCCATATGCCTGACCACAATATCTACCATATGATCTACAATAAGATCTTACATCTATATATACAAACCCTCGACCATAAACAATCAGGTCAGCCACCAGATAATAAACCAATTACATAATTACAAAACATGTCGACCTTAGACCAAACAAATAATATCCAACACATAAGACATCCCAAAAACACATTGAGAGGTCCAATCCACATGTTACATTAAGTCGGTCCATAACCTAGATCAACTGGGACCCAATATAGGTCCACACACTATAGAAATGATCTCCATCCACCAAGTCTCAAACATGAACACCAAAAACATCCTGAAACTCCACCAGAAGCTGCACTAACACCACTTATGCAATTCATCAAATATCTTCATTAAAAGATCTCTTGGTGAAACCCTCGCCGGAACTAGAAGCCAAGCTTCCAAGCAAACAGGATAGCATCCGATCACCAGACCAAAACCAGATGACTGAATATAACCATGAGTATCATGAATAAGCCAATTCCATAACCAAATCATACCAGAGCCTACCGGATCATGCTGCATCCAAACCAACTAGAAACTGCTCAATCTACCAGGACCAGAAGGGTGTCATTAAAGCATCCAAATAGCTAGTGTTGGCATCAATGACAAAACATCAATGAAACACATAATCAATTCCTCCAAATGGACAACAATTATCTCCTCCCATAGATTGAACCATTGCAGCTATGTCATTGTTTAAATCCCTAAGAAAATATAAGAAAGCATGGTTTGATGAATTCTTTACTAATGATGGGATTCTACCCCATCTCTTTTGGAATCTATAGTTAAAATCACCCATGAAATCATGGGGTGCTCTTTTGATTGTAGTTAGCTACTCCATAAGTGACAAATCGTCACCTTTATCTTCAAAATGCTTGCACAATTTCTCCCCTAACTCATCCCAATCATGAATAGAGTTAGGAGCTAGTCCTCTGTACCACTGAAGGGCCTTTCCCTTGAATGAGGCAATAAGAATCCTCATTGCAACATTGTCCTTAGTGACATCAAATACCATTCAAATGCTTGCCATATCTTGTATATGCTCCTTCGAGGAGGTAGATGTCTCTCCAGTGAAAAATGGTATAGCCTTCAAGGCTACTACTGGAATGTCATTCTTTTGGGCTAGGACTAAAGGAATGCCACCATTTAAGGTGACAAAGGTATGTGCTCTTGAGATTTCCATATGAAATAAGAGCCTATTGATGTGAATAGAAGGGCCTCTAGGCCGTGTTAATCTTGTAATAGGAGGGGTAGACTAAGATGTAGGGGGTGTAGATGTATTTGCTTGAGTTCCCCTAACCAGTGACAAAGAAAGCCTACCTCTTCTACTCTTGTAATTTGAATAAGGAAGCTAGATAAATTGAAAAATACCTCTAGATGATGATCTGATGTGTCTGCTTGGCATAAAGCTGCAACTGGTATCACCGAGAGTCTGAATTACTTCTTAAGAGAGGCATCAAGTGCTTGATTGATTGCCTCTAGAGGTTGAATTGCTGAGGAAAAGCACTAAATCCTCAATAAGAATGTTAAAATTATGTCCCATCGGGCATGCCAAAAACTGTTAACACAAATTTTTGTACCCCTGGTGATCAGGCTTGACCACCAACCTTGTGAAACATTGAATCAACCTCTCAAGTGTGGGACCTTGTGCTATTGTGAGGTTGAATCTTCGAAGAAGGTCATCTTTCTCTTCAATTTGAATGGAGAGTTTTGGACACACCTAGCACTAATAAAACTAATCTATGGTCTAACAAGGAAAAGGGGAAAAGAGGAAAGAGAAACTGAAAGAGAGGGAAACGGGTTTGCACCCAAATTGAAATGATGATCTCTCCTAATGAGCACTAAGAAGGGGGATGAATTAGTATACCAAAAAATATTAAACTTGAACTCTTAAATAGTTTAGCAATTAACCGATATAACAAATTTACTAACAAACCAGTTCAGACAAATGCAAACCAAACAAAAAATAAAGCATTCACCCACAAGAGCACAATCACCATAATATGAGGTTTTGACATGGAAACCCAAAGGGGAAAAATGATGGTGAGTAGAAACTCACAAGTAACTATCTGCAGAATAGAAACCATATAGGTTAAGGTCAGACCAATTAAGGTCATACAATGTTCTTCACCAGAACAAATCCTATTAGGAATCTAGATCTATGTTAGGAGATAAGTCTTGTTAAAGACTACCTTGTGAGAGGATTTTAGATTCATAGTTGTGAACCACCTTGTTAGAGGATTTACAAAGGCTTTGTTGGGCCTACCCAGTTAAGGGTTTCAGACTTGTCGAAGATATGAGTAATCAACAAGTAGATGATATAGATACTAGCACAATATGCTTGGTTAGATCCTTGATAGCTCGTTGTTAATGCACATTTAGCATTACTTTAGTCTTCAATATCTCCACACTCTTTTTCTTCACACAGACCTAATCTTCTCTTCTATAATTGCACATGCAAAACCCTCATCAACACCTAAAACCCTAGGCATGATGTCCTTATAAGGAGTCTGATTTCATGTTGGTCCAATAGGATTACATTACAAGTTCCTAGGTTCAGTGCATCTAGACACATTTGGTAACATGGCACAAAATCGCCGCCAAAGTGTCGGTGGATGATAACTCATCACAAAAATACTGGTTGGTAACTCATCACAGAGTAGTACCAGTTCATTAACGATTACCGGTTCATACATTTTACCAATTACCGGTTGTCACAATGAAGAGTAGAAAAATGTTAGCTACAACTTTGTTCCTTCGTACCGCTTTGGGATCCTCAAACCGCTTGAGTTCTTCATACCGCTTTGGGTCTTCAGTCAATTTGTGACCGGTAAACACCTTCTGCAAAACACCAATATTCTAAAAGACTATAATACATAATACTGGTTGGAACAATTACCGATTGAGCATAACTCATACATAAGGAAGTGGTCATAAAACAAGTGTGTGTCCATCAATGACAATCACAACATCATAAAAAATGCCAACAATCTCCCCCTTTGGCATTGATGGCAACACTTAGGAAAATTTTGACATCTAAGTTTTTTACAACAAAAATATGCCATAATCAAAATTACTCCCCCTAAGCATATACACTATCCCTTTTTTCAAAAAATATGTATACTACTCCCTTAAAGAAATAACATAACATTCACCAAAATTTTAGATACTACCATCTCCCCCTTTGGCATTGATGGCAACACTTAGGAAAATTTTGACATCTAAGTGTTTTACAATAAAAATATGCCATAATCAAAATTACTCCCCCTAAGTATATACACTATCCTTTTTTGCAGAAAATACAATGTATACTACTCCCTTGAAGAAATAACATAACATTCACCAAAATTTTAGATACTACTCCCCCTTTGCCAACAATGACAAAGTACTGCAGAATAACCCCTGTTTCTCATTATCATTAAAATAAATAAGTGTTTATGACAATAATGAGTGAAACTTATCAAAAACTGATTTAAAATCCTACATAAAAGTCTTCATGGATAATGACCATGACTCAAGTAATGAGGTAGCCACCTCACTTTGCGTCTGCATCTGTGATACCTGTTTTTCCATGGCATCAATTGTACTCATCTCTTGAGTTACCGTTAAAGCTTCTAGATTGAGAAAGCACTTCTGAAGAATTTGCAGTCTGGGTAATAAAACTAGTTGAAGCTCATGCAAATCTCTTGTCTGGCTGCTAATCTCCAATTCTATCCTGATAGACTAAAGCTAATACCAATGAACAGTTTTCCCATATGTAGTGAAAGAATCATACAGGGTCTTAAAGTTGCTTATGTATGCCTGCAAATCAGATTGCAGTTTATCCTTTTCTGCAAGCACATCATCACAAAATAGATGGGGTTGGATTATTTTTCTCAACATTAGTTTTCTCTCATCCATAAAATCTCTTATATCCTTCTGCTCTTTCTGAAATTGAGACCGGAGCTCATTCAGTTTCTTTACTAAGGCAATGTTAAGTGCCTTTTGATGCTTCTTCTGTGCATTAGCTTCAACAACTTCCTCCAGGCATTGTACCTGGTCCTCTACCACTGTACAAAGAAGTTTTAGTTTGGCCAGAGAGGAATTCATACCAGGGAGGTTGGTACCTGGGATCAAACTAGTAAGGGTGTCAATCGCAGTGTGAATGACATCCTGCTCCTTTTTCCTTCTCAATGCTTCCATTCTTTCCTGTGCAAGCTTTATGCCTTGCAGCAGCTCTGATTCATCTGTAGATAGGAGGTCAAGAGGACTGGTGATGTTGGCCAGTTTGGCTTGACCACTAGTTTCCTTTGGAGTCTTTGTTTGTTTTCTCTTTTCCGCTTCCTTCTTCTCTTCCGCTCTTTTCTTTTCCTCTTCTTTTTCCCTTTGTTCCACTTCATGCATTTTCTTCTCTTCCTCCTTCTTTCATTCTTCTTCTTTTTGCTTCTCCTCTTCTTGTTTCTTCTTCTCCTCATCTTTCCGCTTCTCCTCTTCTTTATTTTCCTCCTCTTCTTTCCTCTTCTCCTCTTCTTTTCTCTTCTCTTCTTCTTGTTTCCTCTTCTCCTCTTCTTTTCTCTTCTCTTCTTCTTGTTTCCTCTTCTCTTCCTCTTGTTTCTTCTTCTCCTCTTCTTGTTTCCTCTTCTCTTCCTCTTGTTTCTTCTTCTCCTCCTCTTTCCTTTTCTCTTCCTCTTTCTCCACTTTCTCTTTGTCAACCTTTTCCTTGTCCAGATTCTCCTTGTCTGCTTTTTCTTTGTCCTATTTCGCATTGTCTAATTTTTTCTTTTCAGCCTTTTCATTTTCTGTGTCTAGAGTGATATCTTCAACATCCAAGGCATCAACATCAATAGTGTCCACCTATTTTGTAACTAGTTCTCCTTCGCCATCAAATACCTCATCTAGTTTAGCTAAAGATAGGTCAGGGTCTTGATCGGCCTTCTTGCTGGCCTCAGACACTTGATGCAACTAGACAACAACTCTGGCATGCAGATGAGTGTCCTTCTCTACTTCAGAGGTTTTCCCTTCTAGCAGCTTGAGTCTTCTTCTTCTCATGAAGAAGAGACTTTTATGCGTGTCCATAATCTCAAATAATTCAGAATTGGAGGCTTCAGGAAAGTACTGAGCAAATACTTTCTCCCTTATTTCTTGTTCTTTTTCTATGGAAATGCGCCATTTGTTGTCCAAAGAATTGTTGTATAAAGAATCAGGTGCCTCAGATCTAATTTATGATGGCATCTGATCATTCATACACAAATAATTAATGACTTCCCGCTCTGTTTCCTCTTTCTCACTATCGATAAAATCATCAAAACACTCCTTTAGATCACTAAGCAATTTTATTCTTATATTCTTGATAGTCCTTTGACAATGTGTCATTGGCTTATAAGAAGAGACGTCAATATTTACCGGTGCTGATGATGTAGGTGTATTGCCGGTAGTTTTTGTCTTCCTCCTTGTTTGCCTAGTCTTTTTAGGCTGCACATCTGATTTTGTATCTACAGATTCCAGTGAGTTTCTTTTGGTCTTCCGCTTTCTTTCAAATACTTTAGCGGGTGCAACTTTTGGTTTCTTCTTGGCAGGTGACCACTTGGTCACTTTTGGCCTGGCTGAGGTAACCGGTGCCGATGCCGCTGGCACTACCTTTCCCTTTTTCACAGAAGGTTCTACAACTGGTGTTACCCTTTCCAAGTAGGTGTCGGTTCACTTTTTCTTTGCATTTAAAGGAGAGGCAATTAGGGTGGAGGCATACCCATACAACATGTCATACATCACCTCATATCCCATAGGTTCTACTTCTTCTTGTCAAGGCTCTACCGCTTCCATTACACACTCATCTACTCTAATGGTAAAGTAAACGTCCTCTTCATATTTCTTAACAATGTCTCCAGATATCCTTATCCTTTGACTCATCTTCCACTTGAATTCATCAAAGTATTTTTTCAAGACTTCAGGATATCTAGTTCCCACTACTTGGAGACTTTCCCTAATTTTTTTGGTGACCGGTTGGTCAGTAGACCATTGAATATCACCGACTCCTGGGAAATAGCCTTGAAAGTAGAAAAATAGACCCACCAAAAGTTGTCCAAATTTGAATCTTAGGGCACTGTCCTGTTTGACGAACTTTAAGTTTAATAGAATTTTCTTCTGCAAATAGGTGCATAGATCAAATGAGGCGTCCTCCACGATCATTTTGTAGGCAGCATTAACCGCAGCAGCAGAGATAGAGTTTAATCTGTTGGCATAAAACATTCGGTATCCAATCACCATGCAAGCATACTTGAGCAACTCATCTTTGATGGTGTTGATGTTCATTCCCCATTGATCACTCAGAGAACCAGTGAGCTTAGTCATTTCTATCTTGATGACCTTCCTTAGGGCTAGCACCTCACCAATGTTGCAGAAACTGGTGATGGCATGAATTGCTTCAGGCGTAATGTCATGCGTCCTCTCGAGATACATCTTGTCACCATGTACTCTGCTTAGGATGATGCGGATGTGGTCTACCATGAACTCTTCAAGGAAGTAAAGAGAATTGTGAAGTTTCTTCCTCTCTAGAATGTTGTATTCCGGTTTGATCTTCTTGTCATCCCCACAAAAAAGACTTAGCTGGGAATGAATCGCTAAGGATCCTAGGTCTTCTAATTTGCAGTTGATGTACCATGAAATGTCTCCTTCGACAATGACTCCGACAGGTATTTGGGACAGGGAATTATATTTCATTTTTCTTTGAATGAATTCAGCTGAGTCCATAGGTGCACTAGAACTGGAGTGTGATGTAGAAGCCATGATTTAACTGATAAACAAAATTTTGAGAAATACCTTCACAATTTTGAAATTTAGGGTTTAACAAATGCAGCTCACACCACACCACTTTGGTTGCTTGATTAGTGTTTGATGTTCTTCACTTGATTGATTGTAAATATCTCCGTATACTTTTGCAAGATTTGAAATCTTTTTGAATCGCAAGTTGAATCTCCTTTTGTCACTCTGCTCTTGAGAAATTCTTCGCTCAAAAATTGATAATTGAAAATAACTTTGAAAATTCCTTTTAAACGAATTCTTCACCTACCATAATAAATGCTCCACTGCTAGGGTACAAACCCTAATTTTGCCTTTTACCACTTCACAATCTTCTATCGATTGATAGGTAACATATACCGATTAAGGTCTTTTACTGGTATAAATCAGGGGTTCGAAACATTTCACCGATTTGTTCCCCCTAAGCTTTTCTGAAGCCCAGTTTGTTAGTTCAGAGACTTCCACACTAGGTGCAGAAACCGGTTCATCTTGTGACACTTCTTCAGGTTTCTTTTTCCATGTTTTATTCATTCCTGCTTGAATGGTTTCAACATCAATCTTCCCTTCTGGAGTGACCGATATATCATCTGATAGGTTCTTTCTCATTCTGCAGGTTCTAGCAGGGTGTCCCGATTTGTTGCAATGATAGCATACCATTCCAGGTGTTCTCCATGGTCCATTGTTCATTCTACCATTCTTCCTCCTACATGTTGCAGCAGTGTGACTACTACCATGGCAGATCAAATAGGTTGTTCTCCAACCGGTTGCCACTTGATAACCACCACCACCTGATTGATGGTAATAGGTATTATACCGGTTTGGATTCCGATTCACAGATGATTCAAGAAAAACTCCTTGAGTCCTTTGAGGATATCTCCCAGTGTTGTGAATAACAGACCTGCATTCAAATTCTCTATGCCCAAACTTGTTGCATGCATAACAGTTTCCATTGAATCTATTGGATCTAAGCTTATTGTTTAGAAAATAAGGAAAATTATTGTAGGCCTTATTTCTACACACATTAGTAGTATGTCCTTCCTTGAGACAATTAAAGCAAATAGGTTTAAACTTTTGCTTACCTTTATCCTTTGATGTCGGTTGCTTCTTTGATGCTCCATCTTTTGTTCCAGAGGTCTCACCTTCCACATAACCAAAAAAACCAAGTCCAGTGGTATTCTTCACCGGTTTTGCTGATTCAAGCTTTTGTTCTAGCTTAACAGTACTCTTATTGAATTTGGCAAGTACTTCCTTTGACTTAGTGAGTTCCTTGGAAATAGCAGCATTGGATTCCTTCAAGGTTACATTCTCAAAAATAGCCATGTTTAGTTCACCTTGCATTTCTTCTTTTTCCACTTTACCCTCTTGGAGATGAGCGGTAAGGGTACTAATTTCTTGCTTCAGCTTGGAGAACTCATTATCTTTGTCTTTTACCAGGTCTTCAGCTTTCGTCCAATTCTCAAGATCTTGACACATTCTGATAGTCGGTCCTTCCAGTTCCCTTCTTAGGTTGGCATTAGATTCATTCAGTTTTTCAACTTCTTCAACTAGGGCTTCCAAGTCCTACTTCATCAGAAGAACTATTTTTAGTAAGCTCCATCAGTTTCTTAGCATGCTCTCTTCTTTTGCCAGAGAGGCCTTATATTTGACTTTGAGTTCATCAAGGGCTTTCTCAGTCTGAGTGAGACGATGAGTAAGTTCCCTCATAGTTTATTCCCCCATATCTCCTTCCAAGTGGTTAGACTTATAGAAAGGTTGGCTCTGATACCAATTGATGAGTACTAAGAGGGGGGGTGAATTAGTATACCAAAAAATACTGAACTTAAACTCTTAAACAGTTTAGTAGTTAACTGATATAACAAATTTACTAACAAGTCAGTTAAGACAAATGCAAACCAAACAACAAATAAAGCATTCACCCACAAGAGCACAATCACCATAACACAATAGGTTTTGACATGGAAACCCAAATGGGAAAAACCACGGTGAGCATAAACTCACAAGTAACTATCTGCAGAACAGAAACTAGACCGGTTAAGGTCATACAATGTTCTTCACTAGAATAGATCCTGTTAGGAATCTAGATCTCTGTTAGGAGATAAGTCCTATTAAAGACTACCTTGTGAGAGGATTTTAGATTCATAGTTGTGAACCACCTTGTTAGAGGATTTACAAAGGCTTTGATGGGCCTACCCGGTTAAGGGTTTCAGACTTGTCGAAGACATGAGTAATCAACAAGTAGATGATCTAGATACTAGCACAATATGCTTGGTTAGATCCTTGATAGCTCATTGTTAATGCACATTTAGCATTACTTTAGTCTTCAATATCTCCATGCTCTATTTCTTCACACAGACCTAATCTTCTCTTCTATAATTGCACATGCAAAACCCTCATCAACACTTAAAATCCTAGACATGATGTCCTTATAAGGAATCTGATTTCATGTCGGTCCAATAGGATTACATTACAAGTTCCTAGGTTCAATGCATCTAGACACAATTGGTAACACGACACAAAATCACCGCCAAAGTGTTAGTGGATGATAATTCATCACAAAAATACCAGTTGGTAACTCATCACAGAGTAATACCGGTTCATTATCAATTACCAGTTCATACATTTTACCAATTACCAGTTGTCACAATGAAGACTAGAAAAATGTTAACTATCACTTTGTTCCTTTGTACCACTTTGGGATCCTCAAACCGTTTGAGGTCTTCATACCGCTTTGGGTCTTCAGTCAGTTTGTGACTGGTAAACACCTTCTGCAAAACACCGATAGTCTAAAAGACTATAATACATAATACTAGTTGGAAAAATTACCGGTTGAGCATAACTCATACATAAGGAAGTGATCATAAAACAAGTGTGTGTCCATCAATGACAATCACAACATCATCAAAAATGCCAACACTCTCCTACCTATAACTGTGTAGCGTCCTAAAATTGCGACACTTGCAATTTCGACTGCATTTCGGTCTTCACGATGGCGACGCAACACGCAACCTGAATGGAGACCCCAAAACTTGCTCACGACACTGAAAACTGCATTTTTCAAGCACCCTGGCCTGAACCTCCTTGCACCCTGCTGTCCCGGGAGGTGGGACCAGAGCGCCCAGCGCCCTGGTCCCTAGGACCATGGCGCCCAGCGCCCTGGTCCCTGGGTCCTATTTTGGGCCCGGTCTCCTAAGGGGCTCGGGTCTTTTTGTTTGCAATTTGGAAATTACATTTCCTGGTCGGCCTAAGGTCGGGAAAATCAGTCTATCAGCCCTAAATGACAAGTATATAAACTACATTTTCCTCTCTCATTCGATATGATGGAAAAGGTGTGGAAACTATACTCAAGCATTCAAGCATTCAAGCATTCCTTCAAGCAATTGATCATTTCAAGTCTCCATTCAAGGCTAAGTGTTGCATTTAAGTCAAGGATTCAACCATTGAAGAGGAGATCACTTACTACATGCTACTACAATATACAACATCTAAACCTTCGCACATAAGGATACAAACATCCTTAGAACAAGGTATTAGTACTTGTTTCACATTACAGTCATTTACATTTACAGCACTTGCTCATTTCTTGGTTAATTCCAAAACCGGGGTTTGACCTAAAGGCAAACCCCTAATCCCTAACCCCCCAATCGTCTTCGCTTTTCTGTGTGTAGGTTGCAGGTACGCGGCTGAGATTGAAGATCTGGAATCCTTGTGCAGAGACAAACAGATCCCCCTTCGTTTCACGGATTTTTCGGAGGACCGTGGCGCTGGGCACCATCGTCCCGACAACTTTTGCTCAAATTTGTAGGACAGCGCCGTATCGACATTCTACTACTAATTCCAGGTCTGCAGCTTCATCCTATAACCCGAACTCAGTTTATAAGCGAATCTTTATGACTTTCTATGTATTCTTAGCTTAATTTCCTTAACAACATTTTTTACAAAAGAGGGTAGCCTTGCTTTCCTAACCCTTGAAATTCATTTAGCATCCAATCTTACATTGCGTGGGATTGGATCTTATGAGTTTCAACCCCTCTTTTGAATGTAAAGTCTCTCCCCTAAGTGAAAAACCATCGAATCCTAGCGAACCTCCCTTCTCTCTCCTCGGAGTTGGAAGAGGGGAGAACAACTAGGGTTCGATCGCGATTTTTCGCTTTACATTTTGGTGAACCCGACGTGAACATCCTTTCTGATTTTTCATGCTTAGATCTGAAAATTGATTCCTTGATTACATTTCCATGTTTGATCTTTTGCAAAATTTTAGAGGTGATTGCATAAAAACCCTAAAATTTCTTTTTAGTAATTAAACTTGCGAAATGTTTAATTATTAATGCTTGCTTCAGATCTGCTTTTCTATTATAAATTATCAATTCATATCTGTACTTTAATTTTGAAAATTAAGTGGTTAAATGTCAAAACCCTAATTTTTGAAACCCTCTTAATTCAACCTTTGTTTGACAATTTGACCGATCAAAACATCTCCAAATCAGCTGTAACTTTGGATTCTGTAATAAAATCACAATATCTTTCATCCCTGAAAATTTGGAAAAAAGTTGTAAGGACCGTGTTGCACTCCGAGCGCCATCGTCCCCGACATTTTTTCCAAAATTTCGGGAGCGAGATCTTGCTGTATTTTCCTGCTAAAATCCAGAATTTTGGCTGATTTTGTCAATTATAACACTTTCAAAATTACAGTCAAAGTTGGTCTTGCGATTACTTGGTCTAAGGCTTCTAATCATTCAAAAATTGTTGAAATTGAAATTTTGTGTCAAAATTGTGTTCTTACTATCATAAATCTGAAAAGTGTGTCTACATTCATTCGAAATTTCAATGCTTTATTCAAATTCTTGCATTTTGTGACTTTTGAAATTAAGTGCTTAATTACAACAACCTTGATTTCCGCTTTCAAAATTGAATTTTGTGTGAAATTGAGTCAATTTTTAAATTTCAAAACTTGCACTGCTTTTGACATTCCCTCTAAAATCATAAAATTCAAAATTTCAGTTTCCCTCTCTTTTTCAAAATTCAAAATTTTGCATTTTTCGACAATCTTGATAGGGTTCAATTTTGAGATTGCAACTTTAATTTGGCCTATCTACAGATCGTAAAATCACTCAATTTTTTCAGATTAGCTCTAAAATCATCATACCTTTTATCCCTGCAAATTTTGAAAAAAGTTGCAAGGACCGTGTTGCACTCCGAGCGCCACGGTCCCGAACATTTTTTCCGAAATTTCGGGAGACTGTTGTGATTGCATTTAACAGCTTAAATCTGGAAGATTGGCTGTTTTTACTGAAAACTGCTACCTCTAAATTCAAAATCTTCTCTCTCTCTCTAGTGCATGAGTTTTACAACAGTGAGCCCTACTTACACTATTCCCGTTAGACGAAGCCGTAGAATTAAGTCCTTCCGAGGTTTAACTACCGAGGAGATGGAACCTAATTTGAGTAGCCTTTTTAATGAGGACATGGGTAATTCCTCTAATCCTCCGAATGATGAAGAAGCTCTCCATGAAATTTCTGTTGAACAACTTTCGAAATTGGATAACCAATTTGACGATTTTCACCAATGGATGTCTCATGAGTATCCCGATAGTCAAGCTCTTCCTTTAATTGAGGGTCTAAAACGCATGCTTCAAAGTGATAAGAATGGAATTGATGTTTTACGTGGTATCGCACATATTGTGGATTCGAATGTGATGCCTATGAAGAGTTGTGCTGAATCTTTAGGTTATACACAACCTCCTACACAAGTCAATCATTCTATTCCTTTGACCACTCCTATTGCTAGTATACCTACCTTTACATCAAACATCATGGCTACCTCTATACAAGACATTCCTCCTGTGATTACCAGTCATGGGGGCAATCCTCCTTCTTTAATTAATCCTCTTCCTTCATTCAATCCAACTTCTTCGTACATTCCTTCAATGAGTGTTCCTATTACATCTTCACAAATGAACATGACGAGAGGGGGCAATTCATTTAACCATTCCATCCCTCCTTGTAGTGTTCCTCTTGTCCAATCATCCCCTATGATTGATTATCATAGAGTCCCACCACCTTATTCTCTACCTTCTTTCAATAACATAACACCTCCATCTCAATCTAACACACCTAATATGAATTCTTCGACTGAAGCGACCATTAACAATCTTGCACAAACTGTCTCTTCTTTACAGCAACAAATTGCCTCTATGAATCAATCTAAGTTTAGTGTGCCTACATTTGATGTTGTGAGCCCACTTTCTCTTGATATTGTTCGAGCTATTCCTCCTAAACATGTTGAAATCCCGCATTTGGAGCTCTATAATGGTAAAGGAGATCCTCTAACACATGTTAAGACTTTTCAAACAATATGTACTGATTTTGCTTATGACTCAAGGTTGCTTGCGAAACTGTTCACTAGAACATTAAGAGACAAAGCCCTACAATGGTATTGCTCGTTGCCTTCTTATTCTATTACTTCTTTCGAACAACTTGCAAATGCTTTCATTCAACAATTTCAAAACAATATAAGTCCTAAAGTTACTTTGATTGATTTAATGCATTGTAAACAAGGTGTTAAAGAAAAAGTGACTGATTTCATTGGTAGATATAAGCATTTGTATGCTCAAATTTCTTTTCCAGTGCCTGATAATGATATTCAAAGAATCTTTATTTCTAATTTGCAAAAAGATATTCGAGGCAAACTTCTATTTTCTGAGTTTACTTCTTTCCAACAGTTGTGTGCCACTCTTCACAATTATCAACTGACTGTGAATCAAATGGAACAATCACATCCTATGGCTCCGAGTGATAAGGGTGATAGCAGTCAACAACCATTTGGGAAGTTTAAACCGAACAGAGATTCCATCAAATTCAATGAAAACATCATCAACAACAATGTGAATGTAGCATCAGGTGTGCCTCCTATTTCTAAATTTTTCAAGAAAGAAAGAAAGTATACTCCTTTGAATGAATCATTGCATGGTATTATGAATAAGTTATTGGAACAAAATGTGCTTAGTCTTCCTCCTATAAGACAAATTGATCCTGCAAAGATTACTTCACCTTATTTTGATCACAAAGCTTTTTGTCATTTTCATCATCAGCCTGGTCATGATACTGAAAAATGTTTTTCTTTAAAGGGTAAAATTCAGGATTTGATTGATAATAATACTATCTCTGTTTCTGGAGTGAATGATAAAGGCAACACATCTGTAGCTCCTCCTAACCAAAATCTTTAGATTTTCATTGATCCATTACCTTCTCATACCTCTAATGCAATTGAGACTAATGATTCCTCTCTTTCATCTGATGGTCTCGTGTCTATGACTCCGAATGTGATTAACTTTGTAGAGCAGCAAGAAAACCCTAAAGAACCTTCCATCACATTTGATTCCAGTGAAACCATTAGGGCACCTGATGGTCCTTTATACATAGTTGCAAAAGTCAAGAATACACCTTGCCGTGGAGTGCTTATTGATCCTTCGTGCATGGTTAATGTTATTACTGAAGAGTTTCTTTTTACTTTGCAATTGAATCAAGTAATCTATGACAAAACAGATGTGGTTGTGAAATTATTTGATGCATTTTCTTCTCCTGCAATTGGTTCTATTACATTGCCTATTGAAGTCCATAACAAATCCCTTGATGTGAACTTTGCTATTATTCCATCTTCCGAACAATTTCGTGTGAAGCTTGGCTATCCTTGGCTATCTTCCATGAAGGCTATTGCTTCCCCTATTCATAAGTGTTTGAAATTTCCCTCTAATAGTGAAATTGTTACTGTTAATCATAGTCTCTTTAAACCAGCTGAAAGAACCTCTAGTGTTCCTATTGATTACTTTTGGCCTAAACAATTCCAATCTCTTCCTCCGCGAAGTGATCATCTTTTTAAATATTATCAAAAGTGGAAAACAGATATGATCTTATCTCTAAGTGAACCTAGAACACCTAAACTTGGCATTCCTATCATTCTTGAGAAGGAAATTCTTCCTTTGAAAGATAAAACTAATGTATTTCCTCAAGAAGATTCCCAACCCATCCCCATGGATGTGACTATGTCTATGCCTAATAAATCTTCTAAAAGTAGACTTATCCCTCCTCGTCATGATGGACTTGGTCTTCTTCCTAAACCAAAAATTCCTCCTTTATATGGAGCAGTTCCTCCTCTTGCCTTTTATAGAGAAAAGAGACCTTCTTCTTCTCCTATTATCCAGCCTAAGAGACCACAACCTAAACACCCAAGTGATAAGGATGAGAACATTCCTCCTCCTCTATCTTCTACACTTCCTACTAAGACTAGACGTAATCATTCTGCACGCGAATGCCGACGAAAGCGTCGTCTTAGGGCTCAAGCAGCTGCTTCTCAAAATTTACAATCTCCAAAAACACCTTCAACAAGCATTATTCCATTTTCTCCTCAGCCGGATATTGAGCCTAAATCTCCTACACACAAGATACATGATGGTCTTGATCCTGTGCGAGTTAAAGATCCTATTTTTATAAATCTTGATGATGATATAGATGAAAATGTTATGCATGATGAAAATGTTATTCCTCTTGCTTCTGATAGTGAATATGAACTTGTTGGTGTTGATAACCATTTATCTAATGAATTTTCTAAAGCACTTATCCTAGCTCCTAGACAAGAACAACGTTGCTTGGAACATGAACATAGCCCTTGTTTGGATCTTGTGATAGCTCCATCTGCTGTGTTGGATATTCCTCCTCTAGCGTGTTCCCTACCTTCCCGAAACATTGATCAGCAAGATCGGGGGGTAGATGACGTGCTAGACTAGTTACATTAGCATAGCAGATTCTCTCCTCCTCTCTTGTGTTACTTCTTCTATATGTTATTCTCATTCTTCTATTTGTCATCCTTAGTGTTGTCTACTTGAGGACGATGCAAAGCATTGAGATCTCTTTTGGTCTCTCTCATGTTGACTCAAAAGACACATGTGTTCCCTTCTTCTAGGTGACCTTCCTTGATTGGAGAATGAAGAACAATTATGCATACATACATATGATATATACATGACTTATCATACAGCATACTGACCCCGAGGAAAGCGAAGTCACCTCGTGCTTTGTGTTTGTGTTTATTATCCTTGGGTTTATCTCACACTTGGGGGCTAAATCCTTGCGATAACATGCTCCTTTCCTTTCTCATTTCTTATGTGTATCACTACGTTAAAACAATCACCCCCGTTGAGGCGTGTGCGATCGCTTTAACGTAGGGGGGCATACACCCTGTCTATCCCTTCACGATACTTGAAAATTTCTTGGCAAATTTAGCTTTGCCTCGAAAATTTTTGATATCTTTCTTGCATGACTCATAGTGAGGGAACCTTACTACTGACAGTCATGGTTCTCCCTCGTGATCTTCCCTTTTACTTTGTCAATCGAAGTCGTAAGATCTTTAGTCCACTGGGGGCTTGGTGTATCTTGCCTCCTTGACGTGGTGAAAGTCTTTCAATGTTGTTTCCTTGTACTTTACCGGAAGTATGAGCATACATACTCCCGCTAAAGTGGGGGCTAAATGTAGCATCCTAAAATTGCGACACTTGCAATTTCAACTGCATTTTGATCTTCACGATGGCGACGCAACACGCAACCTGAATGGAGACCCCAAAACTTGCTCACGACACTGAAAACTGCATTTTTCAAGCACCCTGGCCTGAACCTCCTTGCACCCTGCTGTCTCGGGAGGTGGGACCAGAGCGCCCAGCGCCCTGGTCCTTCAGGACTAGGGCGCCCAGCGCCCTGGTCCCTGGGTCCTATTTTGGGCCCGGTCTCCTAAGGGGCTCGGGTCTTTTTGTTTGCAATTTGGAAATTACATTTCCTGGTCAGCCTAAGGTCGGGAAAATCAGTCTATCAGCCCTAAATGACAAGTATATAAACTACATTTTCCTCTCTCATTTGATATGATGGAAAAGGCGTGGAAACTATACTCAAGCATTCAAGCATTCAAGCATTCCTTCAAGCAATTGATCATTTCAAGTCTCCATTCAAGGCTAAGTGTTGCATTTAAGTCAAGGATTCAACCATTGAAGAGGAGATCACTTACTACATGCTACTACAATATACAACATCTAAACCTTCGCACATAAGGATACAAACATCCTTAGAACAAGGTATTAGTACTTGTTTCACATTACAGTCATTTACATTTACAGCACTTGCTCATTTCTTGGTTAATTCCAAAACCAGGGTTTGACCTAAAGGCAAACCCCTAATCCCTAACCCCCCAATCATCTTCGCTTTTCTGTGTGTAGGTTGCAGGTACGCGGCTGAGATTGAAGATCTGGAATCCTTGTGCAGAGACGAACAGATCCCCCTTCGTTTCGCGGATTTTTCGGAGGACCGTGGCGCCGGGCGCCATCGTCCCGACAACTTTTGCTCAAATTTGCAGGACAGCGTCGTATCGACATTCTACTGCTAATTCCAGGTCCGCAGCTTCATCCTATAACCCGAACTCAGTTTATAAGTGAATCTTTATGACTTTCTATGTATTCTTAGCTTAATTTCCTTAACAACATTCTTTACAAAAGAGGGTAGCCTTGCTTTCCTAACCCTTGAAATTCATTTAGCATCCAATCTTACATTGTGTGGGATTGGATCTTATGAGTTTCAACCCCTCTTTTGAATGTAAAGTCTCTCCCCTAAGTGAAAAACCATCGAATCCTAGCGAACCTCCCTTCTCTCTCCTCGAAGTTGGAAGAGGGGAGAACAACTAGGGTTCGATCGCGATTTTCCGCTTTACAAACTGCACAGAAAATGAATAAGACTACCCAAGTATGCATAATTTCCTATCTTAACTATCCCCTAAAGTGCAGAGTGAAGGTTGGAATTTCTAAGATAGCGGGAGGAACTGATCCAGTTCACAGATGATATCCACAAGGAATCAACACAGTCATCTATACTCAGGAAATAAATTAAAATGCACTCAGACAAAGAGGTAAAAGAAATACATAGATTGTCAAAACTGAAAGGAGGCAAAACAGGTGAATTCTATTCATGTAAGAGGAAGGCAGAACTTTACAAGTGTAGAGAAACATAAGAATTCTGCATGAGAAAAGAAGGCAGAAGATCTTGAGAAAAATATACAAAATAGCCTTTATAGTTCAGGCATAACTCAGATGGTTACATTGAGAAAACCCTAACCCTACCCAGGTTAGGTTACAAAAAAAAAATCAAAGAGGAGGAGAAGAGATCAGATCGACAGATCTGATGGCATACTGTAACAACTCTACAAGGTGGTCCTTTGTCTCTGGAAGCACGAAAAACCCCCCTCGACAAGTATCCCTCCCAACAAGCATGGTTGAGCACACTTGCAGGGACAAAAAGTCTTTGTTCTACAATAAAGAGGGTATGGTGGCGTCTAAAAATGGCCAACAGGTCATGTCTAAAGTAATGATGAGAAAATTTGGTTGTTGGAGGTCGATCGGATCAGATATGAGGTGTTGACCTCAGCAAGAAGAACATCTCGTCAGTTGGGTCGACAACAACCTGCCTGCAAAAGTTCAAATGCCAATGACCTCTGTGAATTCAAATGTTGACCATTGATCTGAGAGATTTGTGCAAAGATGGATGCGTGAGATCTCTCCATCTAGGCCTCCAAGCAGCTTAATCGATGATTAGAACATGGTCATCAGATAAGACATTATGAAGATCCAATGACCGTGGGTGGCTGACATGGCACATCGGGTCCATGCTTAGATGATTGTGTTGATTCCTTGTGGATATCATCTATGAACTAGATCACTTCCTCCTACAATCTTACAAATTCCAACCTCCACTCTACACTTTAGGGGTTGATTAAGATAGGAAATTGTGCATACTTGGGTAGTCTTATTCATTTTCTATGCAACTATAGGTAGGGGAGATCATCATTTCAGTTTGGGTGCAAACCCTATTTCTCTCCTTTCATGCAACTCTTCTCTCTCTTTGTTTTCCCTATCAGACCATAGATTAGTTTTACTAGTGTTGGGTTGGTCCAACACTCTACATTCAGATTGAAGAGGAAGCTGACCTTCTCCAAAGATTCAACCTCACAATAGTGCAAGGTCCCACACTTGAGAGGTTGATTCAATGTTTCGAGTTGATAGCTCAACAAGGGTGCAAAATTTTGTGTTAACATCTATTTTTAGTCAGGGCACCTTGACACATGGGGGTTATATAGTGTTGACCCTAGCTTCAAATGACTCGTCAAAAGAATGAATATTGAGGGAGCTATTAATATTTTAGTGGTTAAGTTATTTAATTAACTTATATGGATATTATAAAATCATAAAGTAACTTTATATAAATTAAAAATCTACTTAAATATTATAAAGTGACTTTAAAAATCACTTAAATGAAACATTTTGCCCAAATTCATTTTATAACTATGTAAAGTAATTGAAATACATTTAATGTATTATAAAAGGAAATTGGCCATACTTTCTTGGATTTCATGCCACTCAGAGTTATAAGGGAAAAAAGCATTTCAACCTCAATTCATTGATTATTTGACATTGCTTGGTTTTTGCTCTGTGGATTTTTTGAGACAAGGGTTTCACAGGGTTTGCTATTGAAGAACAATAACTCTTCATGGATCAATGATTTTGAGGTTGTGAAAGATCAGCTAAATTATTACAATTGAGAGGGCTTCATTTAGGAGTCTTACTATGCTTCATCAAAGGTTTATTCCTTTAGTTATTTACAAATTTTTCAATAAGAAAAGGGCTTCTTGGTTTAGACACCCTTATTAGAAACAATTTGAATTTAATAAAGTAGTCGTACTATCCTCTCTTGCTGGCTATACATTTTCCAGCTTTGCACATCGGGCCCAGAATAGGAACATTTTTTTTGGGAGGACTAAAATGCCTTCCTTCTTGCATTTTGGTTGCACCATTCCCAATGGCTAGCACATACAAGTTATTCCATCTATTTTATGGCTTGGAGAAATTGTATTCTAGACTTGTGCACTTGGTTTTGTCTGTTTCACAGTTTTGGTTGGCAAGTTCCAAAATTTTCTTATTTAAATAATCTGAGGACCTCTAGATATGTTTTATGTATTAGTTTCAATTATAGAAGCTACCTAATACTTAATATAGTTATAGTTTCTCTATACTTGTCAATTCAGTTTTATGTGCATTTCTTGCCTAGCGCACTTTTTATTTTTTGCTTAAAATCCTTCAAACCCTTTAAAAATACAAAAATAAGACAGCATTTTCATCAGTAGATATATATGTACATATATATACATATATACACAAAGATGAACACTATTAAATTGTTAAAAATTATGAACACGATAGGGAAAACTATTTGAAGACCCATCACACACTAACAACTCGGGGTCTTCTTGCAACCCTCTCTCCAAATGATGCAGATGATAAAATCCTAACTTATCTCCATGAATCTTACCCCTTGTCACATTCAACAAATCCCCCCATAGAATGACCAGTTCACATCCCATTTCCACGTATTCAAGAACAACAACAATGGATTGTCAAGCATGCTCATAATTGTTGACCAGCTCTTTGTTTGTCCATACCCCTGTGATGATCATCTATTTCCAACCAGATCTCATTTCTACTCAAAATTATTCAAGGTCAATCTATAATCATGACAAACCAACTATTTGAATAGATTTTTCTTAGAAAACTATGGTCCAAAAGTTCATCAAAGCTCCAAAAATTTGTCATGGTAATAGAGGCTTCGAAGAGTAGTTAATAAACAAATCCCATCTTGGATTTTACCAAAGTATACATTCAACCTCATTGTGGACAAACTGGGTTGTCTTCTAATTTTCCTTGCCGACTATACAATCAACAAATTCTTTGGAAGGAACCCATTCTAGCTACACCAAAACATCTAGTTGACCTAGAAGGTTTCGACCATGAATCCTTGCCAAAGTAAGTGCTACGTTTTCACTGATGTAACTATTCTAAATCCCTAATGTATAAGTGTCTAATCAACTATTAAAAAAAATAGTTCCAGGCATAAATTTCCATATAAGATTATCTTTTATATAGGGAACTGTACTTCTACTATTTAAGCAATATTTTCATCTTACACTATCTTCTCATCAACTCCTTAAATACACAATAGCTCTATAACAAGCATCAATGTTAAAATCGATCAAAAAGCATTAGTCTAGAACATCACTTGGTTAGTTGGTTCCATCTCAATGTTACCCATGTTGTATTGTATTTCACTTTTCAGGTGACATATTAAATTAAACATATGTTTCATACGTACTATACAATACGTATTGATTTGTAAATTTGACATGGAAATACAACTTACATGTTATTCTTGTTGTCTCTAGATGAGGAAGACATATAAGATGAGTACTCGTGGTGGAAAGAAAAGAGCATCAACAAGTTGACCATCACATAAAAGATGTGTCAAGTTCCTAGTTGAGCCATAAACCCCACCTCCTAATGTGACCAAACTAGACCCTATACCCCCACTAGTGGAGGATCATGATCCAAAACCTATCCTACCCATAGTAGATGTTACTTCACCTTCAACTGCAAGAAAATTTAAAATGCCACAAAAGTTGTGGCCGACATCTACCATGGGCGATGTAGAGGAAAATGACATGTTCATTGGGTCTACATCAAAGAAATGGGGCATCCCAACTATGAAGACAACCACATCCAAGAAAGGGCACCCAACCATCCTCATCAATGAAGAGGAGGAACAAATTGTTGAGTGGTGCCAACAGATGGTAGCAGTTGGTTATGGCCTAGAGATCATCAACTTGAAGGCAGATGTGGCGTAGATATGTGAGGGTAGACCCAACCCTTTCAAGAATGGCATGCCTAGGAAGTCATGGTGGTCTGGATTTAAGGCTCAACATCCATAACTCATCTTGTGGATAACTGAAGGCCTTGACAAAGACAAGAAACTCAATCTCAGACTAGCAGTTGTTGTTTCTTTCTATGACACATTATCAATAACATTTACAACAAATCCATATGGTCCTGCTCGGATATGGAATTGTGATGAAACTAGTGTTATGAGGGGTAGAAATGGGGTTATGAGGGTACTTGCTAGGAGAGGAAGCCGAAATATGTCTTACATAATTTCAAAGAGTCATGAGTGTATTACCATTCTTTATTGCCTGAACGCTTTTGGGCAAAGCATTCCAAGCTTCTACTTGTTCAAAGGCAAGAAGCACTTACACAATTACATCTACAAATGTGAACTGGGTGCTTGCCTGGAAGCATAGAAACATACATGGATGACCAAGGAACTATTCCTTAATTGGTTGCACCACTTTGCATGATTTATTTTAGGAGGTGTATCACCCACCAACATGCACTTGTTGATATTTGATGACCATGGTAGCCATGTTGCAATGACAACCATCCAAGAGGCAAGGATGCTAGGTATAGACTTGCTCACATTGTCGGCTCACACCACTCACAAACTATACCCACTGGATGTGAGTGTCTTCTCTCCATTAAGGACCTACTTCAAATCAAAAAGAGCATCGTGGTTGGAAAGGTTTCCAAATGTAGAGATTAGGAGGGCAGAACTGGTAGAAATAGGCACCAAGTCTTTGATGAAGGTGTTGATTGTTTCTAACATTGTAACGGGATTCAAAAGGACACATATATGGCCCCTGAATCCCAATACCTTCACGGAGGACATACAACCCAACAAAAAATTTGATATTAACGATGGATAGGATATTTCAATAGTGGAAAACGTGCTTAGCCTATCGGGTGTTGTTTCAATTGAAGTTTTTGCAGAAAACATTGTTGAAATCTGTTAATTTGATTCCAATGCACAAGTGGACTATGATAGACTATCCAACAACATTGTTGAAAGAGTGAGTGAGAGTGTGGAGGATATTCTTTCTCTTCCATTTGAGTGAATACCACCGACATTGGTGGTTGAAGGGGAAATGGATGTAGGAGTTGACTTGCAAGGGCAAGAAGAAGACAAAATTTTCCCTTTCCCCTCATCATCCGCAACTGTCATGGTTGATGTTGTGCATTACTATGTCGATTGTGGCATATCAGATAGTCAACCTGATGTAGATTTGAAATAAGATATAACAGAATCTGGTAATGAGGATGAGGAAATCCTACTATCACAAGTCAGTGAGATGCCTGCCTCTCAACAGGAAACAAGACTTTCAAGATTCCTAAAGTTGCATGTTCACATTATCAACAAGAAACACGGGAAGGGTATTGATAATGGAATCCACTTGAGTTGTGATTCATAGTTGTTGACATCTGATGACTACATGGAAATGGTAATGGCTCGAGAGGTGAGGAGGAAAGAAGTGGAGGATATCAAAGAAAGAAAGAAAGAATATGCCAAAGAGAGTAAGGCACCATGCATATTGGCAAAGCAAAAGAAGTATCAAGAGAGAAAAGAAAAGGAGATACTACATAAGGAAAAGGAAAGGTTGAAAGAGATAGAGAAGAAGGAAAAGGAGGAAAGATAGAACCAAGAGAAGGCAATGATGGAGCATGAGGAAGAGGAAAGGGTCATCGAGGAGAAGAGAGTGATTCTGGCAAGAAAGAGGATGTTAAATATCCCATCCACTCCATCTAGACCCTAGCCTGAATGACATCCCATAATGTAGGATTTGATGAACACAATCATCCTGAACTTTCTAGCAACTTAAAATTGTCCACCAACTTCCCCATCCATGACCTTTTCTAGTCCTATAAGTTATATGGCAAGGTTGGTAGCATTTGTCGATAGCCTTGGGTATTGCAGCATAAGAGCAAGTCATTTGAACACCACTTAACCAAGAGAAGGTGACAAGAACATGTCACTTGTCACAGCCTCAGGGGTAGCACCCGCATTGCGAAGAACTTATTTTCCCCCTAGGTTTAACTGGCCTCTAAAAAGACATATCTGATTAATTTTTTGGCTTTCTAATTGAGAAAGATAGACCAAAACTGCAAATATATCTTATGAAGACATGG
Organism: Cryptomeria japonica; assembly: GCF_030272615.1. Taxonomy (NCBI): domain Eukaryota; kingdom Viridiplantae; phylum Streptophyta; class Pinopsida; order Cupressales; family Cupressaceae; genus Cryptomeria; species Cryptomeria japonica. Next base: position 480,403,027 of record NC_081406.1, on the reverse strand, counting down.
ATTTGACATTATTTTTGTTTTGAATTATGCTTATTTGGTATCTTTTTAATATCTTTATGCAATACACAACAAGTAATGGGATGATTGAGAAAGATGTCAACTAGTACATGCTTTTTGTTTCCAATTATGTGCATTTCATTTCTTTTATATGTTGGTGCAATTTAGAACATGTAATGGGATGATTGAGCAAATATGTTAACAACTACATGCTTTTTATTTCTAATTGGGTGCATTTCAATTCTTTAATATTTTGATGTGATTCAGGACATGTAATGGGATGATTAAGCAAAGATGTCAACAACTATATGCTTTAGTTTTCATCAATTTGATTGATTCAGTATTCAGTTATCCACAATTGTCTCGCTAGCCAAGTAGATCGCCGAGTTGGCAACCCCAAATAAAAATTATGGATGTTGACTCATCTATTTGCCATGTGTCTGGTGACTTGTCCTCCAATTGGTCAAAATTATGCTTCGATGCATCGACCGAAATGTGGTTGGGCCCACACCCGAAACCTATTGTGCTTTCCATCCATATGGAATGAGGTGGCCGCATGGCAACCACTTCATCCATCAAAAAATCTTGTCGCCGCCTTCAAACTTCTAGTGCAATTACATTAAGTATGTGTCACCTCTACTTACTTGCACCTAAAGGCTCGCATTGATCAAGCAATATGCCTAACTCATCATGGATGGAGCGAAGGATCATTCCTTTCTATCCCACAAGTGCTTTCACCCATGAATGTATTTAATGTGGGAGTGTGCAAGCTGAGTTGTAAATCAAAGGCATGATTTCCATCTTACAAGTATTGATCTCCATAATCGACTATAATGAGAACACAACCATTTGAAGACCTTTATACTTGTGAATTATGTTGCACAAACCATTCAATATGAAGTTTTAAGTGCAACATAATTCACAAGTACAAAAGTTTTAAATGACAACATGTCCTCATTGTGTAGAATTATGATGATGGCAATCAAAAGACAAAGGAGATTTTGTGCATGCAACACATGGTTGATTGCAGAAGTGTGAGGGAAATTGCATTCACTCGGTGTGTATATGATCCATATATATTTTCTAATATGTGTAGGTCGATTAGAAGATACTAATATCCATGGGTACTTGTTCCAATTGTTGACACCTTGGCCCAATCATCATATTACATTTGAATGGATAGGATATTACACAATAGTCTTGTTAGAAATTAGTTTGTGGACATTTCAAGTTAGGGTGTGCATGTTATGGCCCCCACCCCTATCAGTTTTTTATTTCTGTTAGTTCTAGTCTCCTCAAATATATGCACACTAATATGTCAAACTTGGGTTGAAGGGTTTCAATTGTTTTGTTAAAGGGATTCAGTCTCATATATGTACACATAGATATGTACATACATATATGCATACATGTACATACATATGTAGAAATACATATACATACATATAGAGAATTTTGATTTGGGGTAGCCAACTCAATGGTCTACATGGGTAGTAGTCAAAGTTGGTCTGCCACATGGACCCTCGAAGTTAGGTTGCACACGTTTTGGCTCTTCTCCACTAGCCAACTCCAAAAACATATACATATGTACATGTATATGCATACTTATATATATATATATATATATATATATATATATATATATATATATATATATATATATATATATATATATATATATATGTACATACATACTTCTATATAAACAACTACTACATACAAACATATATGAAGTATTGGTATGTCAAACTTGGGTTTAAGGGTTTCACTATATAAGGGATTCATATATATATATATATATATGAATGTATATATTCTAGCATCCTGGTTTATATGCACAAGTGATAAGGAAGGAGAAGGGACACGTAGTTAATGATACTGAAAGAGTGTACTGTATACCCTTAAATCAATGCAAGGAATGATATATTGAATTGTGTTTAAGGGTTTAAGGATCTCAATTTGACAATTGTAGGGATTAAATTTCATACATACATACATACATACATACATACATACAATCACAAATAAATAAATATAGGCATACTCACAAATTCGTAAATAGACATATGTAATGGGTTTAATGTTTTTAATTTCATAGTTAATGTTAAAAGGTTTGAAGGTTTTCAATTTCACAACTGTGTTTATTTGGGTTTGAAGTTTACTGTTTGACTTTTAAGGGTGACGCCCATATAATGGGTGTAATGTGTGCAATTTCAGTGTTTAATCATTAAACATGTATTGAAGGATCTTGACTAGTATACAAGAAACTTGGAAACTATTTATAAAACTAAGAAACAGAGAAGTTCAACAAGGAATCTAAGTATGAAATAAACCCTTTTCATAATATTAAAGGCCTTTGGTCGTACAATTGAATGAATGTAAAGGATAGTAAGTGAATACAACATTGGTAAAATATGCAAATATATTTAATTGAATCCCTTATATTACATAAATTGAGCCCCTAAAACACGTCAATTGGAATTGAAACACTTTAACATTAAAATTAGAAATGCATATCAATGAAAATGAAATTGAAACCCTCAACCTCTTAAAATTCTAAGGTGAAATTGTAAACTCTTAAACATTAACTATGGAATTGAATTCCTAAACATGTTGAGTATAATCAGTGAAGAATACATAAATTGATTCCATGAAACATGTAAAGTGATTGCAACTAAGTAAAATGTGCAAATATATAATGGAACGGGGGAAGATTTCATAAATTGAACCCCTAAAACATGTTTCAAATTGTTCACCTAGAATCGAGGACTAGTTTTGAGTTGTTCACCAAGAACCATAAAGTAGGGGAAATGTAAACCCTTGTACAATGAAATTGAAACCTTTGATGCTAATTGAAACAGTGATTTTGAAGCCCTTGAACCCTTAAACAATTAAAGTGAAATTGTGAACCCTGAAACATTAACAATAGAAGTGAATCCATCAATCAATTGACATTGAAATCCTTCAACCCAAGGAGTATTTTCAAATTGTTCACCTAAAAGCATAAAATGATGGAAATGTAAACCCTCGGACAATGAAAATGAAACCATTGATGCCAACTGAAACAATAATTTAGAAGCCCTCAAACCCTTAAACAACAACAGATGAAGTGAATCCCTAAATCAATTGACATTGAACCCCTTAAACCCAAGGACTAGTTTTGAATTTTTCACCTTGAACCATAGAACACTGGAAATCTAAACCCTTGGACAAACAGATTGAAACCATTATTGCCAATCGAAACAATCAACTTTGAAGCCCTCAAACCCTTGTACAATAAAAGTGAATTTGTGAACCCTTATACATCAACAGTGAAACATTGAATTGGAAACCCTTAAACCCTTAAACAAGAAGGGTGATTTTGACAATGCACAAATGGAAACAAGTAAACCCAACATGAACAATTCATTTTAAACCCCTATGTAGATTAATTTTGCAATTGTAAACCCTTAAACATGAACAATGTAATTAAATCCCACACATAGTGACAATGAAACCCTAAACCAGTTTAATTGAAATTATGTGAAACTCTTGAACTCTTCAACCTTTAAACATTAAAGGTGAAATTAAAAATCATTAAACCATTAAACCACAATGATACTTGAAATTGTAACCAATAATCCCAATACTATCAATGATGCACGAAATGAAAAAAAGTATTCACAGCTCACCATTAAAATGATAGTAAAGCTAGAACAGAGGAGTATGATTCCCTTTTTTATGTATTTGTGTTTATGAACATATAATTTAGTGTTAAAAAACACAAAGACATGTAGAAACCTTGCAGGCCAAGCAAAAATAAGTTTGAGGAGGAAACGAGAGTTAGAGCACCACCATATCAAATAATAAACTAAAAGGATTAATGGCATAAAAAATAAATACAACACAAAAGAATAGACATGGTGAAATTCGTGAGCCTTAGTGAGGATAAATCCTCACCTGGGTTGAAGGGGAAAAGATCCATTTCGTCATCTGCAAATGAGGGTCTATTGTCCTCGTCATTTGTCTCCAAACCTGCAAAACGGAGCTCGCGAGGGAGTAATGCACATCAACACAGAAAATGAAACCCCAAAAACTTATTTAACCCCAACAAAAAACCAATGAATGTGCAGAGGTATGCATGCATTACCTAATTTGTAGTGTGCACATTCTGGTGGGAATTCGGTTTCAATGTGCCCCATGGCGAGTGGTTTGTGGCATGCAAGAAAACCAACAATAGTCATCACATAGGAAAGAAATGAACCAACATTAGCTCAATCCACAAGGAGTCGGGTGTATTGAATGCTGAAAGGCTTGAAAAATGCAAGCCAATAGGAGCAAGGAAGGCGAGGTGACACATAGTTAATGTCACTACATTGGAAGTTTGAATGTGGTAGCTAGACTTTATGACGAACAAGGTGGTGGATTGGGTGTGCATGTGGTTGATTTCCATGTGGCCACCCCGTTCCATGCAGATGGAAAGCATGGCAGGTTTCAGTTGTGGGCTTGGCCACATTTTGGTCGACTAACCAAAGTGGCATAATTTTGACCAATCACCGATGATGTGGAAAAAAGCCGAGTTAGCATGTTGAATTTTGATTTGGGGTAGCCAACTCAGCGGTCAAAGTTGGACCCCCAAAGTTAAGGTATGTACGTTCTAGCTCCTTTGGTGTACTCTTCTCTTCCATGCGCTTTATTTTCTTCATTTATTTCTAAAATCTGAAACTCTTATTTGAATACATAGAATCTCATAAAAATACTCCTAAAATAAGGTGGACTTAGTTAGTTTCTTTGTTTGTTTTTTATCAACACACATGCCTTTAAGAATCATTCCACTTATAATTTAAATATTAATTTTTCTTAGTTTAACTCAAATTTTAACTTGTACTTTATAAAGAACATGGGCTCCTCCTATATTGGGATTTCCTAATTTATTATTATTTTACTAGGCTTAGTTTCAAAAATAAAAAATAAAAAAGTCATGCATAAGATATTTATTATTTCTTTAATAAACTTTTGTTTTATTTAGACTCAACATGCATTAAAATAAACAAGTAAATCATTCATAGTTTTTGTCTTTTTTTCTTAAGAACATTTTTGTTTTATTTGATTTATTTATATTAAATTTAGTTTTTCTTTAACTAAAATTATATTCTTTTCATCTAAACTCTATTACGATTTTTTTTTTATAGTATTAATATAATTTTTTATTTATTATATTTAAGATCTAAAAGAAAAATCAATATACATATTAGTTAAAATACTAAATTCATATAATAAGAAATCACATTTTTTAATTAAATAAATATACAATTATTTTATTTATTAAATAATAATTATAAAAAAATAATAAGTGTCATGACATATTCAAATCTTTTGTATGCTGATTGTTAATTGTTGTGGCATTAATGTTGGTTGATAGGTGTTAAGGCATGTGCCAAGTCCCTTGTTGGGGGCTCATTGGTCTTGGTTGTTGTTATTGCATTAATGTCGGGGATGAGGTCCCCTATTTAAGGTCTCAGTGGTTCATAACTCCTATTGAAAAGCGTTCTCCAACCCATAAAAAGACTAGGTCATATCGTCGCTTTCTTGATATCCCATCCATTTCATAATCATTACTTTTTGTTATTTGAAATAATGGTACTCCTAATATTGTCTCAAATAGATGTAAAATATAAACACCTAAAAATAATTAACATATTTTCATCTAACACTTTATCATTTATCATCAATGCTTTTTCTAACTTTTCAAAAAAAAAATTATTTAATAAAATTAACATCATTTCCCTTCTATTGCCTTCTAAGGGAGATTCTAGAACTTTCAACTTATTTCTAAAATTAATTTCCTCGGGTGGATGGTGATGCACAACAAAATTGTAATGCAAGACAATCTCATCAAGTGTGGCTTCTTGCTACCATATAGATGCGCCCTTTATAATGATAATGAAGAAATGCCCCCCTCACCTTCTCCTACATTACACCTTTTCCCACAAATTATAGGGGTAATTGTTGTAGAATCTTCAGATTAGCTAGTTTCTAAACAAAGTGATACCTTCAATAATTGATTACTGGGTCAGCCCCTTACATCACCCCCTCATTAAATAATTATGGAATAAAATCCCACCTCACCTTGGCCTATTCCTTTGGAAGGAAATGAATAATCAAATCTTTAGAGAGGAGTAAATGAGCTCGAAGGAGGTGTTCTCATTTTTTTATAAGCTCCTGAGAGATAACATATTTGTTTTCCACTGGTCCTGCCTGACTTATCCCCCCACCTCCCTTGAGGCCAACATATCTTCTAACTAGGGCCTATCTCAAACCTTTTTAAAATTTGAAATCTCTAAGAAGATTGCCTAACTAAATAATGATTGGTTACCCCCTATTAGTTGGTGCAAAATTAATTTTGATGGGGCAACTTGTGGTAACCCTAGCCCTACTAGTGGGGGAGGGGAATTCTAATATCCCCCTTAGGGGCTATTGCGGCTAGATATGTTGGAGGCCTGAGTGTTAGCACTAATAATGTGCCAGAGGCTATGGCTCTTATTTGGGGGGTCAATATTGCCCTATCCATTGGTACACTAATGCATTTGAGCTCAAAATCCGACGAAAGTGAATGAATTTGTTGTTTTGTAGAATTCCTTTTAATTTTTTTAAATTTATGCATGATGTTCATCGGAATTTAGATGAAAGTTTCTGACGAACATTTCCGACGAAATTTCGTTGGAAAAGATTTTTGATAAATTTTTTATTTTTTTATTTTTTTGTACATACCTCACCCCCCTTTTGGGATTTGAACTTTTGACCTTTCTTTTAAGAGCACAAGTTCTCTACCATTAGGCCAACTTAGGCTGTACAAATTTTTCAAATTTTTTTAATTTTTTTATTATTTTCTAAAAGCATTGAGAGTTTTTTTATACATGATGGCATATTAATATATATATATATATATATATATATTAAGTAAATATATATGTATTGTGTGAGCTTGAATTTCATCCTCAGAATGTTACCTGTAATAAGTTAGTTTCACAAAATACAAATGGAAATGTATACATGAAATCCAAATTCCACCAATGAAACTACATGAAATACATACTAAAATAAAGCATTTTTTTACCTTCATGGCTTATGTCTCATTGTGTCCTAACTCCACTGTTCCTGGTTGCAGATGGTGTGCTCTCAGACAATGCACTATTGGCTTCCAAGATGGCATATGAAGAATGGACTGATAACTTGTAGTTAACTGATGCTATGATATGAAAAATGCTACATGGTTATGCTAAAATGCTATATGATATTTTCTATTACTATTTGCTAATTGCTTCAAAAACTCACGGATGCATATGATTAGCTTGCAAAATGCACTTGAAGTCTCTTGAAGTCTAAATCTCTCTCAATTGAAGCTCTTGATATTATAAACTTTGAGAGGATGAGATGATGTGGCTTAGATCAACGATCATGATCAGATCTGCAGATTTGAATGGTTGTGAGCAAAGGTGAAGGTTGAGAGAAAGGGGGAAGGAGAAGACAAGTGTCACTCATCTCACCTTGACTAGGTTGCTGATTGAGGGAATCTAGGGATGGTTGGAGGAAATTTAGGCATGAGAGGACAAGTGGACTCAAGTCCTTTCTAAGATGTAGGGAGTGTTGGAGAGAATATAGGAAATGGTTATGAAATATGTGTACATACACAATTTTCATTAAGTTTGGAGGTTGGAGATAAATGATGAATTAATATTAAGAAATATTGATTTCCTAAGCCACATGTTTGATGAGTTGGCGAAGGGAAGATGAAATGGAGATGGAGGGTGAGTTGGATAAGAAAGATTAAATAATTTAGGAATTATTTAATATTTGAGACTATAGGATAGGAGAATAACTATTAAATATTGGATATTTAGTTGTTTGGAGGAGATAATTAAATATTAGATATTTAATTAACTTGGTTAGATGAATAATTAAATATTAGATATTCAATTAATTAGAAGAACAGGAAAAATGAATTAATGAATAAAATATTAATTAATAGAAAGACATGAAAATGAATTAAATAAATTAATCTTTTCAAATTAACTATTTAATAGAAGAATAATTATTAAATAAATATAAAATATTTATTTAATTGCTCATAGCCAATTTTTATGTGTATACATTTTGCCCCCGTTTGAAATAATGTCAAGACAACATTGTTTCAAAGATTAAATCAAGTCTCAACAGTGCACCCGATAGAGATTGAAAATCCTATTTGTGTGCACCCTCAGGAGATTGATCGTGAAATTGTCAAAAATTCTAGTTTGAACAATTGATCTCATGATAATTGATAAAAATTTGGTCAATTAAATTCATTTGGAAAAAACAAATTAAATTGCCCAATTGAAATTAATTACTCTTCAAATAGTAAATATAAAATTAACCAAGGCTAATTTTAATTTCATTGTTATCCTTGTCAGCTTGTTTTGAAAATATTCTTTCTGAGGTGGCAAAATGGCAATTCCGGTGGAGTGTCATCGATTTGAGCGTGTTCGGCGATATCAGCAACCTGTCGAGCATGGATATCCGGTATGTATCTTATCCCGAACCTTGTTTCCAAGTTTTCGTTCAAATTTTCATATTTTAGGTGCGTTTTTGAATTTTCCAATTTTTTTTGAATTTTTTTGGCATTAGGTTAGCGCAAATGCAATTTGTTTTAGCGCATATGCAGTTAGGATTAGCGCAAATAAATAGATTAGCGCATATGTTAAAAATTTTAGCGCTTATGCATAGGATAGTGCAAATGCATCGTTTGTTAGAGCTTTTGCTAGAAAAGGTAGCACTTTTGCATGGGTTAGCACATATGCATTTGATGTAGTTTAGCACAAATGCTCAATAAGATAACGCTTTTGCTCAAATTTGATGTTTTTGATAAGTGCAAAGGCTAAAAATCATTTTGATGATTAGATTTAACATGTTTAATATGCATTGATGATGAGATAGGGTCTTGATTTAGCGATTGCATGATTGATAGATAGCTTTGATTAGCTTGATTGATAGATAGCTTTGATTAGCTTGATTGATTGATAGCTTTGATTAGCTTGATTGATTGATAGCTTTGATTCAGTTTTGATTTGATTGATAGATAGTGTAGTTTGCTTCAGTTTGATTGATAGATAGATATATAGATGATGATTCAGTTTTGATTTGATTGATTGATAGATTTGATGATTCAGTTTTGATTTGATAGATAGATAGATTTAATGATTCAGTTTTGATTTGATTGATTTCTCTTGACAAAATAGGAGAAACTTGATGTTCTCCAATGTCGGGAGAAATTACCCGCAATGCATCATTTAGTTTCGGAGTTGACCCAGGATGAGATTAAACATGTGGTTTACGCCATTTATTATATATGCCTGAGATTACGCATAATAGAGGATTATTGACAGCATTGGCCAAGAGATGGCACAATGAGCATAGCACTTTCCTCCTACCAACGGGTGAGATTAGTGTGACTCTTGAGGATGTATATAGGATTCTGCATATCCCAGTGACTAGTGAGCTTGTACAGTATGATTATCGGGATTGGGTTGGGATAGAGGCTTGCAAAGTTGTGTTTGTTGATGATAGCATTGGTAGAGGAGAGATCAGATGCGTTGATATGGTGATGTATTATGAGGCTCTTCCTGTTATTCTTGCTGGTTTGATTGGAGGATTTATATATCCTGATAGAAGATCATGAGGTTTTTCAGTTGGATGGGGTAAGATTCTCCTAAGTATGATGCAACATCATACTCGATATGCTTGGGGTGTTTGCATGCTGGCACATTTATATCATGATCTTCACCAAGTAGTGTATGATGAGAGTGTGAGTTTGTCTATTGGATGCACTTTATTGCAAATCTGGTGTTAGGAGCACATTGTTGTTATGCGGCCTATCCATCACAGAGTGCATAGAGAGAGGCAACCATATGTATATTTTTATGTAGGTATCCTTACTCAGCATAAGATGGGTAAGATGGAGTATTGGTGTTGGGTGTTGGATTCATTGGAAAACATTACTTGGAGACCATATCTTGATTGTGAGCCATGGATGGATGATGCAAAGACATTACCATTTATCATGCAGAGTAGATATCTCATTGGTCGGACACCTTTCATTATTGAGCGATAGTTGATTGGTCAGATTTTGAGACAGTTTGGTATCATCTAGCCTATGCCTACTAGTGTGACTATATATGCTCGACGTTATAGAGATAGATGAGATTGGGGACCTTCCTTGTCATTTGAGATTGCTCATGCAGAGTTTGTTGCTACTCTGAGAGTGGCTTATAATATGAGATTACACATTCTTGATCCTAGGGTTACTGCAGATTATGCCCAGTATATATTAGCTCATCCATTTCCTCGCATTACTGATCCAACAGATCCTCCTCCTAGTTCAGGAGATGATGAGGATGACTCAGATGATCCAGTTTTTAGGAGATGAAAATAGAGATGAGAGCTTAGAGCTACTCATGAGGCTGGGGGAGGTGGAGATGATGGTGGGGATGGAGGTGGTGGTGGTAGGAGACCTGGACGGAGGGGAGGTCGATTGAGAGTCCGTGGAGGATCGTTTGGACTAGCTGGTAGGATTGAGAGAGTGCATCCTATGGGTGGGAGAGATGTTGGATGGATTGGGAGAGAGCATGGCAGGATAGGCATGACATCACCAAGAGGGTTGCCATTGACAGGAGGCAGGGTGATTGGACTGGATGGGGGTTGCAGGAGAGGCATTGATTTTGGATAGATTCAGTCAGATCCAAGGGTTATTGCAGCACATGGTGGAGATGATGAGAATCCTGAGGATCATGTTCCCCTAATTAGATGATGGGTTTGGAGAGTTACTCAGACTGAGATTCCAGTAGTTGGACAGGTTGCTGGTGAGGGGATTGGGGTTCATGCACCATAGCAAGATGCAGCAGTTCATGATATGCCAGAGCAGGATGCACCAGAGCATGATGTGTCAGGGCAGGATACTATTGATAGTTTGAGAGCATAGATTGATCAGCTTTGAGCATAGGTGCATACTCTTATTACTGAGCGGGATAGAGCTATTAGGAGACAATAGGATACTCAGGGTCTTATTGATCATATTCAGCAGGTTGGATCAGGTACTCTCTTGGTGGATACTATTAGAGCACTAGTTCGAGCCAGGAAGGAGACTTCCCACTGGCGACGATGATATGAGGAGGCAGTTGCAGAGAGCCAAAGAGAAGGTAGTTATCATACCACCATGCTGATGGATACTAGCAGTGGTGGGGTCATGGGACCTCCTCAGAGGAGTGGTGAGCATGGGAGACAGGAATCTAGAGGATCTTCTCACCCACAACCACAGAGACAGACAGAGTCAGGTGGTAGTGGTACAGGACAGCCGTGACTTGATTTGTATTTGATGAGGCATTTATATTGTTTATTGGATATCATTGTATACTTGGACTTTTATTGTTTTTATGACGATCTATATGCAGACATGGATTCTATATAATGATGATCTTTATTATGCATGTTACTCTATTTGATGATGATATTTATGCTTTGATTATATGGATGCAGTGATTATATGTATGATGTTATGTATGTTATTCTATTTGATGATGATACTTCATATGATGATGCAATGATAAATGCTTTTGTATTTTCAATTTTGATGACCTTGGATGCAAATGGAAATGATTTCTAACTTAAATGATATGAATGCAATGATCTATATGGATTTGCACATGAATGATTGATTTGCTTTTGATTTATGATGATGTAAATGTAAATGATCTATATGAAAATGTTTTTGAGTTTTTATTTAATGTTTATAATGATTATGATTCTAAGTGCAAAAATGCAACTAAATGATCATAAATTAAATAATAACGTAAACTATAATGATGATACACTATATGATGACTAAAATGCACTTAATTGAATGCAAACTAATGCAATTTTTGAAATACAACTAAATGAGATGGAATGATTCTGAAGAGGAATGCATCTAAAATGAGCAAATGCAAATTTGTTTTTGTTTGTCCAAATATACTCAATCATGATTTATGACTATTGATCTGTTAATGAAATGATATGCTTATAATGCAACTAACAAATGAATGCGTATAATGCAACTGAATAATGAGCTAACTAAAAATTGTACTGCCATTCTTCATATGTGATCTTGTAACAGTGCTTGATTTCATCATTGAGCATTAAATGTTGTAAGAAAATACAAGCAACTTGACATAATGATTCAAGATGACCTAAGTATTCCTTACATGGATTTTGATATAGCAAGTTAATACAAGCAACTTGATATAATGGATCAAGTTGACATGAGTATTGCTTGCAGAACAGACAAGGATTATTTCCTTTCATGCATGACTTGGAATGTCCTCCTTGATCTTTTGCCGATCATATCCTGAGACAAGTTCATACTGTAGTAAGAGATAAACCACAGACAGCAATCAAAGAAAATAATCATGCCCCATCATAGCTTCTCTATTCATGGACTGTAATGCCTCACCAAGAAACCCCGAAGGGATAAAGCTAAAACACTCAAATGGAGTGTAAATATTTTTATTTTTTTTTAATAATATATTCATAAGACACAACATTAAGATGCATTGGAGTTATCTAACACTTAGATAACACAGCGGACGACTAAACGAACCTAAGGATTTTCCCAACGTGATTACGTAACCTAACACCTAACTCAACTCGCAACATCTGATCCAATTTAGCAGGATATCTTAATTACATGTTATTACTTGAAACATGGATATACTTTATTCAGTGGATTAACATTATAGAAATTAGGAAGCGTTCATCTATTATGGTTGAAGATGAGGCTAACATGAGGAATTTTACCCATAGAAGTTAAAACATAGAACACATGCAAATTCATCCATTAAGGATAAAATATGGTAATCTTGATGAGTCCATCCATTTTAGTTACAATATAGCTAATAAAATGAAGTTCATTTATTAAGGCTAAAATGTACATAACCAAATGGGTTCATCCATTATAGTTAAAATATAGTTAATAAGGTGAAGTTAATTTATTTACATTGAAATGTAAATAACCAATGAGTTCATCCATTATAGATAAAGTGTAGGTATTAGATGGAATGATTTTGAAGATGAATGCATCTAAAATGAGCAAATGCAAATTTGTTTTTGTTTGTCCAAATATACTCAATCATGATTTATGACTGTTGATCTGTTAATAAAATGATATGCTTATAATGCAACTGACAAATGAATGCATATAATGCAACTGAATAATGAGCTAACTAAAAATTGTACTAGGTTGAAGTTCATTTATTAAGGTTATAATGTGGATAATCCAATTGAGTTCATCCAATTATAGTTAGAATGAAGCTAATTTGATGAAGTTCATTTATTTAGAATAATACGTAAATAACTAAATGAATTCATCCAATTTAGTTAAAATATAGCTATTATGATGATGTTCATTTATTGAGATTAAAATGTAAGTAACTAAATGAAGTTCATCCATTAGAATTACAATTTAGGTAATATGACAAGTTCATCCAATAATTGTTATCCATTCATTTCGTTCAAATTTTTCCTTAACCATATACCATGCATCTAATTTCATTACATGCTTTATTTTCATCATAACCTAGTGTGTCTTTCCATGGTTACTTATTTTCATTAACATTAACAAAATACTTTCCATAATCATATCTACAATCTTTTATGATCCTAATTACTGCATTTAACAAGATGACTATATACATGCATTCCAAAAATTATCTTCATCTAATCCCCATTACACACTTCATAATGCATCCATACATTCCAACACTAACTATGAAACATGAGAGACAAAAGCATCACATAACATAGAAATGATCTCGGAGTTCACCCCTAGAGGGCTACATCTCCGGGTCTGCTCAACTGCAAGACCCCTCTGGCAATTAATTAAGTTAAGATTACATAAGGTTCATGTCATTTACATTCCTGCCTTTTAGGCGAACAACAACCAATATACAAACAACCACTTCGGTCGATAAATCCTAAATGATCCCTACATAGAAATGACTCCCACTAAGCATATTCAAAGCTAATACAAAGGTCTCTTGTCTGACCATACTCTAACTAGGATACTGACCAACCTAGGGCCAACCACAATTCAACCAGATGACAGGGTCTAAACATACATATCCGGGTATTGCCATGACTTTAAACAAAAGAAAATAAAAAAATTAGAAACTTACAACCGCAATAACAACAAAGAACAATCTTTTCCCATACTGATCCAAACATTTAAAGGTTGATCCAGTTTTCTAAAAGATCTAAGTTCTCAAAATACAATAACACAAAACACAAAACACCATTACAAGGTAATTTCAATACCACAATTGCACTAGTTCAATCTTACCTATTTCCCAATTCGGAGAAAAACATAAATTAACAATTTATTCTACTAAATGAAAATATCATTTACTTGCCAAATTTTCCTAACGATACTTTAATTAAATTCCTAATATTTCCAAAAGTATATTATCTATGTTTCTAAAAATACCCAATGATATAATATTCCTATTTTCCAATTATCCAAAATAATTATTAACTAGCACATATTTATTAACCCCTGGATAATAATACATAACCATTAATAATTTACTAATACACAATTCCAAATTTAAAATTCAATTAATATACATTTATATTAATCCACATTAATAAAATATATATATTAAAATAATTTAATAGTTCACCGCTTCCAAATTAATTATTATTTAATACATATTTATTTTTTTAATTTTTTAATTTTTTTTTTTTAATAAACTATATATTAATAATAATTAATAATAAGAGAGAATAAATTAAAAAAACTATTAAACTAAGTCATTATTATTATTTTTCTAAATAATAATAAATAAGTAAATAATACTTTTAAAAAGGCAAAACTGGGGAGGCCACTACGGGGCCCACCACCCATCACAGGAGTGGCCCGTAGCTCCCCCCTACGGCCACCGCGACGCCGCTCACTGCGACCATCACGGGCAGCCACCACGGGCGCCGCTCCCTGCAGCCACCGCGGGCAGCCACCATAGGAGTAGGGGAACCCTGCGGAATCTCTCGCGGGGAGGAGGGGAAAAGCACGGCGGCGCGAGCCGAGCTTCGGCTCCTCCGCCCACCAAACCCTAACCCCAAGAAATTTTCATCCCCTTTTTTTTTGTTTATTAGATTTTAAAAATAAAAAAAAACAATAACCCAAAAAAAATTAAAACAGTAATAAACGAAAACCCCAAACTTTCTTTCATTCACAGTCACTCAAACACATTTTTCCAAAATGTTTAAAACAACAACATGGGATTATTATTTGTTTTTTTGCAAGATCATGATTTTCCAATACACAATAACTTTCAAATGGGCAAGATTTGCTCAACCACAAAACAAATTTGGCTTCCTCAGATGGATTTACTCCCATTTATCCACTCCATTTTAACAATCTTGACCCAAAAATAATCAATATTCTCAAAACTAAAAACTTAAATCTTAAGAACATTCATGGATTTTTAAACCAAAATTTCATGAGGGAGAATCAAACACAATTTTTTTTTTATTTACAATAAAATGACAGGGCAAACAAGAACCCTACCTCTTTTAGCATTCCTAGCAAGATCTTGAAGAAGAGACCAACCTGGAGCTGTAGAAAAATCCATCCTTTTCCAAAACCCCCAATCTCCATCCAAGAAAAAAAAGAATTTCCCAAAAATTCAACAACCCCAAAAATATTTTCCAACCTAGGTTAAATAGAATGAATTTTGACCTAATTCCCAATTTTGAATTTTAAACATCTTTTAAATTAAAATGAGAAATCATTCTTTTCAACTATTCAAAAATCTTACTTGCTTTTCTAATTAAAATTAAAATGCTTCTCTCTCATTTAATTTAATTTTCTCAATATTAACAAGCTAACATTTCTATTTCGCAATATTGATGAGGGAAAAATATTTTGATTACATTAATTTCCCAAAATCAATCTTTCACACTAAATCAAAATATATATGAATAAAACTTACTTTTCTAATCAAAATTGATTTTCTTAAAAGGGTAAAATTAACCTTTCCTTACCAAAACGCAAAAGAGATTAAATTATTTATATTTCAAATAACTTTAAATCTTTCCCTTTTAAAATGCATAAACTAAATAAATTCACGATTTTAAATTAACCATTAAATTAAACTTGCTACAAACATAAATAGAGCGATCTTTTTTAATTAATGATTAATCACATAAAAGAAACTTATTTATTTTAATTCCTCAATTACTAATGCGTAAATGAACACATTAAATTAAATTAAATACTTAAACTTGCTACAACCATAAATATAGCGATCCTTTTTAATTAATGATTAATCACCTAAAAGAAACCTATTTATTCTGATTTCTCAATTACTAATGCATAAATGAACACATTAAATACTTAGGATAAAGCACTCCATTTTACCACATGCAAGGCACACCAACCAAGATAGCCCACCAATCATGTGACACGCAAACCCAAATGAAAAAGGAACCCAACGGACCATGCACGACGCTCACCTGATCATGGCTAAGGCAAGACGAGGGTTTTATGACCACCTAATCCAAATTCTAAGGATGAAAGAGGTATACTCAACCCTAGAAATCCTAATGGAGACGAACCTTGCACCTAGGTGATACTATACCTGCAATCTCCTGCACCCATGAGTCACGCAAGCATACATATATATACATATTCAATGAAGGCATTAGCTCGAGATTTATAACAAGAATTAGGGAGACAATTAAACTTACCTAAGAATCAATGCTAAAGCACATTAACAGGTATGCACAATATTCGTATTATCTAATCTACAACATTACACCATGGTAAATCAACCATTCAAGAATGCCACATAGGAAGTCAACCAAGGTCAAACTGGTTTTGCAAGGCTGACTAGGGTAGGGGCACTACATTCTCCCCCCTTAGGCTCTGACTTACTCCTGGAAGTCGCAAGGCTAGACAGAAAACATGCAACACGTATTAGCCCTGAATCTCATTTAACAATTATAAATTTGCACATATGAATCTTTCAATAAATAAATGAAACATTATTGCTAAAACCTCTATGATTGTCATTATCGATAGGCAAGATACATCTAAAGCCATACACTTCTTTAAAATATTCTAGGTATTATCCATAATCACAACAGAAAAACAAGAATTTTCTTCCTTTCATCACACCCATCAAAGCATTAAAAGAGGTAAGCATCAATTACCATACTCATTCTACCAAGTAGGTCAAGAAAACATGTTATCATGATCAATCTCTTTTACCATTACATCTTTTTACAAAACTTTATCACATAGAACTAGCTTCCAATATAAATTTCTACAACCAATTTAACTTTCAATGATTAAGAGCAATGCAAATAACTCAATTGTTTACACTTTCCAATGACTACGTCCCATAACATAGTGACAAGTTAACGCCATTTAATCTATGATTTCACATAATAACCATCCACATAACTGGAATTGCACAACACAAAAGGCCACCTGTGAGCATGTCTAATGCTCGGTCAAAGATAACATGCATGATCAACATCTCTATGCCTGATCTCAGAACAAATAACCTGATCATAAATATCCAACAACTCACTCAAGGGCTTGATGGTGCTAGGGTACACCATAGTAGTGCTACCTTCCATACAAGACGCTCGTGAACATCCCTTGTTGCGTAAGGTGTTTAGCCTCCAAGAGATAGTCACCACACATAGGTAGGTAGTGGATCCTAGCTGTCTCACAGCCTCACATACCCCCATCCTCAAGGTTCCCTACATCTACTTCCTCGTATACACTCAACCAAGACCGTCTCCTATGTTCTTGGAGAGGAATTCACATTTCAACACAAGACCAGCATACGAAAACAACAAGGATAAACCAGTTTAGCCACCAAAGTACAGAAGAGTAAAGATAATAATCGTCAATTCCAACAGTAAGGCAAGAAAATAATTCCAAAATTGCAACATCAAATCAAGTAAGAACAAGATTGCAAGATAGTGGCTAAACCTTCAAGGTCAAAATAAAATAAATTTCTGGCCCACAAGGGAATAAATAAATAAACAAATAATAAAAGAAAATCATAAGTGCACATTACATCACTATGTGACTAGCAGCTAGCCACCAACGAGGAAGGAAGGAACAATCGTCTAGCTATCGCAGTAGCTCATCATGTGGTGTGGCCTTGTCACACATCTGCATGGCATGGTAGTGTGCACCTCGACATCACCCCGCATCACATCGTCACGCGACATGGCTCTACCCTAAACCTATCAGTAGGTCGCAAGGCGATGTCTACTACATCTCGCATCGTGTCTCAGCACGACATGACAATACTCCAAGTAGAAAGGACACGCAATGGACGTATCCCCCATGGTAGTGTACCTCACGGAAAAGGGCACGCGCAAGTCACACCCCGCATAGCAACGTTCCTTTCAGGATACTCATCATAAGCCAAAGGTATACATGGCTAAGGTCTACCCACAAGTCCACCAACACTAGTCAATTGGTAGCTCATGTGAAAAATAACATGCCTCCCATGAAGACAAGGCAAAATATGCTCCCATAAAATCCATCATTATGCTCAAGAACTGTCATCTATATGCTCAAAATAAAGGATAGGAATTAGGCTAGCACACATGAACCTCATAAATCGGTTCATCACAAGGGAAAGTATTGAATACACCTATAATACAGTTTCATTATAGAACTATATTTTTCCTCGAAATAGGGAAGCTAAATTTGCTTTGCGTCGACATTACTCGTACGTCGTTCCATACTATTCAAGGAATGGTGACTTCTAATACTACCCCTTCACATACTGACTTATCAACAACCTGTGGGTTGGCACTCAGTAAGGGAAACAAATAAGCAACACCACATAAAAAGTATGGTCTCCCATACCCATAAGCAAACATATCCTCCATGGTTGATTACTTCACCATCCCATGGGCACACATAGAAAGCATGGGTTTCTTACAACACACAAGGTATAGCACCATTACTAGTTTAGTCACATTTACGGGGGTAATTTTCAATACGTTATCATCTACTCAAGAAGGGTTTTACCTATGTTTTCCACATGAATCACTAAATAAAGTTTACCCTAGTTACACGTACTGAAATTCTTAACAATTCAAATTTACACAAGGAAATAACGTCATTCTGATATATTTCTCAAATTTCACTAAGCATTTGCATTCACATTACTAACTATGCAATTTTCTTTTCCAAAGTGAAAACTTTCCTCTTTCAATTAGAAGCCAAAAGCAAACATACAATTTCACATGCGTTATAAAAATTCTTCTTAAATCACTGCATTCTTAGTAGCATTTCTAAAAAAAAGCCTTATGATCCTAGGCAAGGAGAAGGGGAAAGAGAGTTTGAAAATTAAACTATTTCCTACGAATACATAAGATCCACAAGGTTACACTATATGCTCAGATATAATTCTATCATTTTAGTTGCACGGTTTTCATTTCGCTATCTTTTAGGAGGATGTCAAAACAACCTAACATGACATTTCCAATTATTATGGTTGCAATAGAATGTTCTAGTTTTCCGAACAAGAATCAAGTCAAATAATCTTTCTATAGTACAAGACCTCTTGAGAACACTCACTATTCTAAATTTAATACGAAAACATATCAAAACCTGCAACCTATCATTGAAAATCAAAATACGACAAGAAATTAAATGAGGAGCTATCAACTAAATGATACACTTTTATGCATACACATCAAACAAGCTTTTCGTTAGCCCTTTCTAAACATAATAAGGCAATTATCTATATCCAAAGGCAAGTTCAAAGGAGCATTGCTAAAAATAGGTCCTCAATCAATCTGGGTGAAGAAGCACATAACCAATCTTTCATGGAACATCTTAAGACACTCTCAAAGTTACTATAACATGTTCCCTTTTGATACTTCCTTTTACAACTAAAGCAATTTCACAAAATCAACTATTCACATATTAATGCACATTACTTAAGATAGAATTTAATTGTGTTACTCCTATGAGACACATGGTGAATTCCTTAATGTAAACATACAATTTTTCTCAATAACCAATATTAACTTCCAAACCCAAAGCCCTTTATAATCTAAATACACATAAGCGTTATAAGGCTCACACAAGGGCTCAAGAAGTCACAACCTTCTCTCGCAAAAAGAAAACTCAAATAAGAGATAATTACACATATCAAAATGGTTT
This sequence comes from Cryptomeria japonica, assembly GCF_030272615.1. NCBI lineage: Eukaryota > Viridiplantae > Streptophyta > Pinopsida > Cupressales > Cupressaceae > Cryptomeria > Cryptomeria japonica. The sequence goes on along the minus strand of NC_081406.1, from coordinate 480,382,779 downwards.
TACTTTCTAGAGAGAGAGACAGGAGGAAGGGTGATAATTATTCAATTTACTACATAATAGGCATTCAAAATCTACCACACTAGTCCTTCAAGCGAACAACACTACGCTACATCACAACCTTAAATAAGCACATTTCCTACTTTTAGATCCAAGACAACACTAACCAACCCAAATGGTCTAGTCAAAAGAGTACAATGAATCAAGAGGAAGGTACATACGACTTTCCTTCAAAATAAGAGAAATTGTAGACCAAGACCTCCAGAAGCAGACAAAGCACATACAATCACTCCGACACACCCACATCAAGAAGGTGAGGACAAGGTGTGAACACACAAGTTAAGGTCTGCTAAATCACACTCTTACAACAAGGAGGACAAGAATACAACATAAGGTTGATACACCACACAACAACTAAGGGCACAAGCAAAACCAGAGATCCTGATGTTGCAACATGGGCTCTGATACCAAGTGTAATGCCCCGCCAGGAAACCCTGAAGGGATAAAGCTAAAACAATCAAATGGAGTGTAAATATTTTTATTTATTTTTAATAATATATTCATAAGACACAACATTAAGATGCATTGGAGTTATCTAATGATTAGATAACATAGCGGAAGACTAAACGAACCTAAGGAGTTTCCCAACGTCATTACGTAACCTAACACCTAACTCAACTCGCGACATTTGATCCAATTTAGCAGGATATCTTAATTACATGTTATTACTTGAAACATGGATATACTTTTTTCAGTGGATTAACATTATAGAAATTAGGAAGCATTCATCTATTATGGTTGAAGATGAGGCTAACATGAGGAATTTTACCCATAGAAGTTAAAACATAGATCACACGCAAATTCATCCATTAAGGATAAAATATGGTAATCTTGACGAGTCCATCCAATTTAGTTACAATATAGCTAATAAAATGAAGTTCGTTTATTAAGGCTAAAATGTACATAACCAAATGGGTTCATCCATTATAGTTAAAATATAGTTAATAAGGTGAAGTTCATTTATTTAGATTGAAATGTAAATAACCAATGAGTTCATCCATTATAGATAAAGTGTAGCTATTAGGATGAAGTTCATTTATTAAGGTTATAATGTGGATAATCCAATTGAGTTCATCCAATTATAGTTAGAATGAAGCTAATTTGATGAAGTTCATTTATTTAGAATAATACGTAAATAACTAAATGAATTCATCCAATTTAGTTAAAATATAGCTATTATGATGATGTTCATTTATTGAGATTAAAATGTAAGTAACTAAATGAAGTTCATCCATTAGAATTACAATTTAGGTAATATGACAAGTTCATCCAATAATTGTTATCCATTCATTTCATTCAAATTTTTCCTTAACCATATACCATGCATCTAATTTCATTACATGCTTTATTTTCATCATAGCCTAGTGAGTTCTTTCCATGCTTACTTATTTTCATTAACATTAACAAAATACTTTCCATAATCATATTTGCGATCTTTTATGATCCTAATTATTGCATTTAACAAGATGACTATATACATGCATTCCAAAAATTATCTTCATTTAATCCCCATTACACACTTAACATAGTGCATCCATACATGTCAACACTAACTATGAAAAATGAGAGACAAAAGCATCACATAACATAGAAATGATCTCGGAGTTCACCCCTAGAGGGCTACATCTCCGGGTCTGCTCAACTGCAAGACCCCTCTGGCAATTAAGTTAAGATTACATAAGGTTCATGTCATTTACATTCCTGTCTTTTAGGCGAACAACAACCAATATACAAATGACCACTTCGATCGATAAATCCTAAATGATCCCTACATAGAAATGACTCCCACTAAGCATATTAAAAGCTAATACAAAGGTCTCTTGTCTGACCGTACTCTAACTAGGATACTGACCAACCTAGGGCCAACCACAATTCAGCTAGATGACAGGGTCTAAACATACATATCCGAGTATTGCCATGACTTTAAACAAAAGCGAATACAAAAATTAGAAACTTGCAACTGCAATAACAACAAAGAACAATCTTTTCCCATACCGATCCAAACATTTAAAGGTTGATCTAGTTTTCTAAAAGAGATAAGTTCTCAAAATACAATAACAGAAAACAGAAAACACCATTACAAGGTAATTTCAATACCACAATTGCACTAGTTCAATCTTGCCTATTTCCCAATTTGGAGAAAAACATAAATTAACAATTTATTCTACTAAATGAAAATATCATTTACTTGCCAAATTTTCCTAACGATTTTTTATTTAAATTCCTAATATTTCCAAAAGTATGTTATTTATGTTTCCAAAAATACCCAATGATATAATATTCCTATTTTCCAATTATCCAAAATAATTATTAACTAGCACATATTTATTAACTCCTGGATAATAACACATAACCATTAATAATTTACTAATACACAATTCCAAATTTAAAATTCAATTAATATACATTTATATTCATCCCCATTAATAAAATATATATATTAAAATAATTTAATAGTTCACCGCTTCCAAATTAATTATTATTTAATACATATTTATTAATCCTCATTAATAAACTATATATTAATAATAATTAATAATAAGAGAGAATAAATAAAAAAAACTATTAAACTAAGTCATTATTATTATTTTTCTAAATAATAATAAATAAATAAAAAATAGTTTTAAAAAGGCAAAACTGGAGAGGCCACTGCGGGGCCCACCTCCCAACATGGGAGTGGCCCGCAGCTCCCCCCCCCCCGCGGCCACCGCAGTGCCGCTCACTGGGACCACCTCCTTGCGGCCACCGCAGGGGCCACTCCCTGCAGCCACCACGGGCGCCGCTCACTGCAATCACCACGGGCAGCCACCGCGGGAGTAGGGGGACCCTGCGGAATCTCCCGCGAGGAGGAGGGGAAGGGCGTGGCGGCACGAGCCGAGTTTCGGCTCCTCCGCCCACCAAACCCTAACCCCAAGAAATTTTCATCCTCTTTTTTTTTGTTTATTAGATTTTAAAAATAAAAAAAAACAATAACCCAAAAAAAATTAAAACAGTAATAAACGAAAGCCCCAAACTTTCTTTCATTCACAGTCACTCAAACACATTTTTTCAGAATTTTTAAAACAACAACATGGGATTATTATTATTTTTTTTTTTGCAAGATCATGATTTTCCAATACACAATAACTTTCAAATGGGCAAGATTTGCTCAACCACAAAACAAATCTGGCTTCCTCAGATGGATTTACTCCCATTTATCCACTCCATTTTAACAATCTTGACCCAAAAACAATCAATATTCTCAAAACTAAAAACTTAAATCTTAAGAACATTCATGGATTTTTAAACCAAAATTTCATGAGGGAGAATCAAACACTTTTTTTTTTTTATTTACAATGAAATAACAAGGCAAACAAGAACCCTACCTCTTTTAGCATTCTTGGCAAGACCTTGAAGAAGAGCCCAACCTGCAGCTGTAGAAAAATCCATCCTTGCCCAAAAATTCAACAACCCCAAAAATATTTTCCAACCTAGGTTAAATAGAATGAATTTTGACCTAATTCCCAATTTTGAATTTTAAACATCTTTTAAATTAAAATGAGAAATCATTCTTTTCAACTATTCAAAAATCTAACTTGCTTTTCTAATTAAAATTAAAATGCTTCTCTCTCATTTAATTTAATTTTCTCAATATTAACAAGCTAACATTTCTATTTCGCAATATTGATGAGGGTAAAATATTTTAATTAAATTAATTTCCCAAAATCAATCTTTCACACTAAATCAAAATATATATGAATAAAACTTACTTTTCTAATCAAAATTGATTTTCTTAAAAGGGTAAAATTGACCTTTCCTTACCAAAATGCAAAAGAGATTAAATTATTTATATTTCAAATAACTTTAAATCTTTCCCTTTTAAAATGCATAAACTAGATAAATTCACGATTTTAAATTAACCATTAAATTAAACTTGCTACAAACATAAATAGAGCGATCTTTTTTAATTAATGATTAATCACATAAAAGAAACTTATTTATTTTAATTCCTCAATTACTAATGCGTAAATGAACACATTAAATTAAATTAAATACTTAAACTTGCTACAACCATAAATATAGCGATCCTTTTTAATTAATGATTAATCACCTAAAAGAAACCTATTTATTCTGATTTTTCAATTACTAATGAGTAAATGAACACATTAAATACTTAGGATAAAGCACTCCATTTTACCACACGCAAGGCATGCAAACCAAGATAGTCCACCAATCACGCGACACGCAAACCCAAATGAAAAAGGAACCCGACGGACCATGCACGATGCTCACCTGATCATGGCTAAGGCAAGACGAGGGTTTTACGACCACCTAATCCAAATTCTAAGGATGAAAGAGGTATGCTCAACCCTGCGAATCTTGATGGAGATGAACCTCCCACCTAGGCGGTACTGTACCTGCAATCTCCTGCACCCATGAGTCACGCAAGCATACATATATATACATATTCAATGAAGGCGTTAGCTCGAGATTTATAACAAGAATTAGGGAGACAATTAAACTTACATAAGAATCGATCCTAAAGCACCTTAACAGGTATGCACAATATTCATATTATCTAATCTACAACATTACATCATGGTAAATCAACCATTCAAGAATGCCACATAGGAAGTCAACCAAGGTCAAACTGGTTTTGCAAGGCTGACTAGGGTAGGGGCACTACATGGACATCCTTGAGTTGCATAGAGTACATGATTAGCAATAAAATCAAGATATAAACATTGAATCTTGTATGTCATTCACATGTTCTTATGGTCATTAATTGATATAATCATCTTGACAAATGATCTTTGATAATCCTTTATTACCTGCTGATTGATTCTTCAGTTTTTAAGTTTCATGATTCAGTTGTTGATGAAATGCCTTGATTTTTGTTGCTTTGTTGCTCGTTATCTATTTCAAAACCCTAGGTGTTTTTGGTTTTTTCTAAGTTTTCTAAATGTTTTGGATTTTTCAAAGATTTCAAAAGATCACCTTAGCAAAAAGGAATCAGGATTTTGCCCCCAATGGAAACAAAAATTTATTATGGATATATGAATTGATCAAGATTCAAACCATGGCGGGATACAAATGCAGATATGATTGATTCTGATAAAATCTAAGACAGTGACTGCAACAAGTATGTCAAAGATTTATAACTATTGGTAACCTGCATATTTCTTGCTAAATGATTCAGAGAAATAGGTGCGAAAAATAAAATGGATGAGCTAAGATAGATGGAAGTGATAAACGTGATAGGATGGAGTGGATAGGTGCGCAAAGCGATCTTCATAGATGGAGGAACTCACTTTTTAGATAGCACCTGTTTACCAGGTTTTCACTATCTAAATTTATTGCATTTTTTTTGGATTTTATATGCTTTTTATTGATTTTCTCAGGACTTTATATGCTTTTTATTGATTTTCTCAGGACTTTATATGCTTTTTATTGATTTTCTCAAGACTTTATATGCTTTTTATTGATTTTCTCAGGACTTTATATGTTTTTTATTGATTTTCTCAGGACTTTTTATCTCAAGCATAGAATTTATTGAGATGGATAGAATTTATAGGTTCATCAAACCAATCACCTTTAGGGGTAGATAACTTGTATGCTCCTGATCCATATGTTGCTACTATGACAAAAGGCCCTAGCCAATTCGGTTCAAATTTTCCCTTCTTTTCCCGGTCTTGCTGATTTCTTGGATTCTCCCTTAGAACTATATCCCCAATCTAGAAAATACACGGCTTGACTCTGTGGTTATAGCTTCTTGTCATTCTTTGTTGATATACCTTCAAATGTTATGTTGCAATTTGGCGACGTTCCTGAATTAATTCTAGTTCCTGGAGTCAAGAGACTCGTTGTTCTTCTTCTGGTATAAGACCGTGCAAGGATACTCATAGAGAAGGTATCTCTACTTCTATAGGTAATATAGCTTCTGATCCATAGACCAGACAATATGGAGTTGCCCCTGTTGGAGTGCAGACACTAGTTCAGTATGCCCACAGAACAAGATTTAGCTGAATGTGGCAGTCTTTTCCAGCTTCATTGACTGTTTTCTTCAAGATTTTCAAGATAGTTTTGTTTGATGCCTCAGCTTGACCATTACCTTGTGGATAATATGGAGTAAAGAACCTATGTTGGATATGAAACTGTTCACATAGCTCTTTCACATCTTGATTTTTGAATGGTCTTCCATTATCAGTGATAATGGTCATAGGAACTCCATAGCGATAGATTATGTAATTCAAGATGAATGATGATATTTTTTTTCTTGTCACTGTTGTTAAAGGCACTGCTTCAATCCACTTAGTAAAATATTCAGTAGCAATCAAAATGAACTTATGTCCATTAGAAGATGAGGGATTGATCTTTCCCACCAAATCAAGGCCCCATTGTGAAAATGGCCATGATCCTGTCATAGGATATAACTCTTGTGTTGGTGCATGAATTAGATTTCCATGGATCTGACATTGTTTACATTTTCTTGCATAGGTGAATGAATCGCTTTCCATAGTAGGCCAAAAGTAACCCATACAAATAAGTTTCTTAGCCAACGTTAAACCACTTGAGTGTGTACCACAAATACCTGCATGAATGCCATTAAGAACTCTCTCAGATTCATCTTTTTCAAGACATCTCAACAAAGTACCATCTAGACCACGCCTATATAGGATATCAGCAATAATAGTATAGCGAGAGGACTGATGGATAAAGTTTCTTTGTTGATTACGAGATAATTCAAGAGGAAGGATATGATCTTTCAAATATTGGTAGGTTTGACCATATAAGGATTGATTGGTTCCTGATATATGGCAAATTCAATAGGTATGTTGGGATTGAATGGTAGGGGTTAAGATATCTTCCATGAGAAATTCATAACGCTGTTGATTCTCCTTATTTTGCAAGAGAGATGCTATTGTAGTCATTGCATCTGATTATTTATTCTCATTTCTTGGAATTTGGGTGAATGTGATTTCTTTAAAGTGTTCTTTAAATTCCTCCACTAGATGTTTGTATGGCATAAGCTTATCATCCTTTGTTTGATATTCATCATTTATTTGATTAATGATAAGTTGTGAATCACCATAGACATGTAGTTCTTTGACATTCCATTCAATAGCCATTTTAAGCCCTATAGCCAATGCTTCATACTCTGCAGTATTATTGGTGCATGGAAATCGCAGTCTATACAATTTCAGAATTGTGTGTCCTTGAGGTGTGATGAAAAAGATTCCTGCACCTGATCCATGTTTAGTATAAGAACCATCAAAGTACAATTCCCAAAAGTTTGTACTTACTCTCAAGATATCTGCATCAGGAAATTCAATATGCAAAGGCATGTTATTGTGTAGAGGTGCATCAGCCAATTGATCAGCGATGACTTGTCCCTTAATAGCTTTCCAGTCAACATATTCTATGTCAAATTCACTTAGTATCATAACCCATTTGGCTAATCTCCTTGTCAATGTTGACTTTCTCAATAGATATTTGAGAGGATCTATCTTTGCTATTATTTTTACAGAATGAATCAACATATAATGTCACAGCTTCTGAGTTGCAAATACAACTACTAGACATATATTTTCAATTGAGGAATAATTTAACTCATAGCCAACAAGTGTTGTGCTAATATAATAAATTGTTGTTTCCTTTCCTTCATCATCATGTTGAGATAGGAGAGCGCCTAATGATACACTTGTTGTTGATACATAGAGTAACAATGGTTTCCCTTTGGTTGGTGATATTAGTACTGGAGGACTCATAAGATATTCTTTTATTTGTAAAAACGCTTCTTCACATTTTGTATCCCATTTGAATGGAACATTTTTATGTAGAAGATGGGTAAATGGAAGACATCTATCAGCCAATTGAGAAACAAATCTCCTTATTGATTGCAACCTTCCTTGTAAAGATCACAATTGACTTATGTTCTTGGGTGACTCCATCTCCATGATAGCTTTAACTTTTCCAGGATCTACTTCAATGCCACGAGCTGATATAATGTACCCAAGGAGCTTTCCATAGGTTACCCCAAATGCACATTTCTTTGGATTTAATCTCAATTGATATCTTTCTAGCCTATCAAAAATCTTGCTTAGAATGTTCAAATTTTCTTTTCTTGTGTGAGATTTTGCAAGTATGTCATCAACATAATCTTCCATGAATGTATGCATCATGTCATGGAAAATTGTCATCATAGCCCTTTGATAAGTCGCTCCTGCATTCTTAAGCCCAAATGGCATAACATTCCAGCAATATGTTCCCCATGCACAGGTGAAAGTTGTTTTATCTTGATCTTCAGGTGTGATTCTTATTTGATTATATCCTAAGAAGCCATCCATTAATGAAAACATCTCATGTCCGACTGATAAGTCTACTATGATATCAATGTTTGGTAGCGAGAAATCATCTTTTGGACATGCTTTATTCAAATCTCTAAAATCTGTGCAGACTCTTATGCTCTTGTCTTGTTTTGATACTGGTACAATACTTGAAACCCATTCTGGATAGGTCTTATGAAACCCACTTCTAATAGTTTCTTGAGCTCGGTTTGGACAAGGAGAGCAATATGCGGATGCATCTTTCTTAGTTTCTGCTTAACAGGTTTTGCTTTTAAATCCACATTAAGATGATGCATGATAAGATCTAGGTTAAGTCCTAGCATATCTGCATAAGACCAAGCAAAATTTATTTGTCTTTTCTTAAAGAATTCCATGTATTCTTTCCTCTCTCTTTCTGATAATGAGGCAGCAAAATGAAGTAATTTAGGATCTTTTGATGTATGAATGTTTACTGCTTCTGTTGGTTCTATCAAGATAGCAGATCTCTCTTGAAAATATGCTGGAAAAATGTCAAACTTTCCATCTTCTGGCACCTCAAGGAGGTTTTCACCATTAGATACGCCCTTTGTTTTCTCTTTTGATTGATCTAATGTTGCCATGAAATGGTTTTCAACAATAGGTCTCTTTCCTTGTTTTATTTCTCTTTTGCGACTGGAAAGTTTGGCATTCTCCTGACTATGAGAAACATCACTTGATTCTACAATGGAAGATATCTTAGGATGGATGGGTTTGACAATGTTAAGGTACATGACTAAGTCATGATCATTGGAAAAAACATTTAGTTCGGGGTTGTCTAAATTATCCCAATCAATTAGTTCAGGATGTAGAAGGGGTAAATCATAATCACTGTCATCATTAGGTGTTTCCATGTTCATGACATAATGGTCATAAATTGGCGTAGAATAGGTATTGTCATAGATTAAATGTTTTTGAGAATTGTCTTTCTCAAGCATTTCCGAATTAGTCAACAAAATTAATATTAGAATTTTGTAGTTCACACTCAAGTGGTTCTTCAACTGACGTTTGTCCCTTAAATGAATGGATTATATCCACACACACATCTTTGATACTACAAATCCTTTCTTGATTGATCTCATTTTCATTTTGGAGTTGACATATTTGTTCACATGGTAAAGTGGATTCTTTTAATAGATTTTGTCTTCTTTCAAACTCAACTTCTTCTGGACTAATAGTTAGTCCAACTTGACTATTTCTTAGCTCTTCCATGGTTCTTCCATATCTGATCTGTGTTTGTGCTTCCTATGGCATTGCTTCTTTGTCTTTGTCATTTCCTTTCCTTTTTGCATACACCTCTTTTCTCTGAATTCTCAGTTTTTCTTGCCTTCTTTCTAACTTCATCTTTTGTTCTGCTATAGACAAGTGTTCTTTCGTGATAGCTGCTTGATCTTCATTATGTTCTTTACTTGATGTAGTGGATAAGACATCTGGACTCCATTCATGTTCATTAGAATTTGTTTCTGAATCCTAATCTAAGATTACTCCACTATACCATACTGGAATGTTGTATGGTGCAAAAAGTTCTCTGATTTCTGTCATCTCTATTTTTACTGCTTCTGGAATATCTTGTTCAGACTTTGCCTTTGTTTGTATTTTCAGAACTTGTTGACAAGATTTTTCTTTGTCTTGGATGGTAATCTCCTCTTCTTTCTTTTCATGTTCTTCTTGCTTCTTTTGTTTATTAGTTACTATTTCGGCCACTTGATGTAACTTTTCTTGCCAGTTTTCTTCTTTAGACACTGATTTATTTCTCTATTTTTGTTGTTGATTATTATGTTGCTTTTGATTGGATTTTAGCTATCCCAGCTCAGATTTATCTTCTGTGGATTGTGAGTGCGGACAAATAGGTTCTGAAATACCTTGATATTGTTTACCAATTGGTCCTTTTCCTTCATATCCCATCTTTTGCATGATTTCATATCCTTTGCCATATTGTTTTATGAGAATATTGACTTCTGCTATTGTTGCTATAGTTTTATCTTCATCTTTGTATAACCAACCAAGAATATCTTTGTCTTCATTTTCCTCTTCAAGAGTTCCAGCACTAACAAAGGTTCCTTTAAACATAGGTTTTGATTTTCTTGATGTCTTTGATTGAATATATGTAGGCTTTCCATATGACTTAGGGGAAAGTGGAAAATTTTGCAAAGAATATTTTCCCATTCCTTCATCATTTAACTTGAGCTTTTCTTGAAAATTTTCCCATAGCTTTGTTTGAATTCTTTAGTAGGATATACTGATTCTCTATTATGTGGAACTCTTGCAATATTGACTGGAATCTGCAATTATAGTGATTTATTTTCCTTCATGAGGAAATTTTACACATTGATGATATGTAGAAGGAACTGCTTGCATCTTGTGAATCCATGGTCTTCCCAGAATAATATTGTAGAAGAGGTTCAAATCTAAAACTTGAAACAATGTATCCTTTTCTGTGGGTCCTATCTTTATTGGTAGCACAACAATTCCTTTAGAAGAACATTTTGCTTCATCATAAGCCTTGATGGTTATTTTCTTTTTTGGGTCTACTGCATTCTCTGAATATCCCAAAGCTTTTATCAAACTTAATGCACAAATATTTAAGCTAGCTCCCCCATCTATGAGCACATGTTTGACATGAGTTTTATTTATGGAGACTTCAACATGTAAGGGAGCATTTTGAGGATGTTGTAAGGACGCATCATCATTTTTAGAAAATGATAAGCAATGAGGAGCTATGAGGTGTCCTACCATATTTTAGAACTGATCTATATCCAAATCTTTTGAAATTATTGTTTCCACTAAAGCTTTCTCCAAAATGTCCTTATGCATAGGTGAAATCTTGAGAAGTTCCAGAATTGATATTTGAGCGGGTATTTGTTGTAATTGCTCTACTAAATTGTATTGTTGTGGATTGGGTGTTGGATCTTTTGCTATACCTGGAAAGGTAACCTTTGCTTTGCTTCTCATGATAACATTGATTGGCTCTGAAGATGGATTTTCGTTAATAATAATCACATTTACTACATCATCGTAGGTATAAGTGTAATTAACCTTGGTTTTTCCTTTGTCATATTTTAATTGGGATGATTCACCTTTGTCATAATTCAAAAGTGGTGTTTTAAAAGCCAAGTGTGATTCATTTGTCTTATGGCTATCCACTGCAATGGCTCCGTTATCAATTAGATCTTGGATAAGGTGTTTCAATCTCTGACAATCATTTGTTAGGTGTCCTTTATTCTGATGGTAATTGCAAAAACGATTGGCATTCCACCAATTGGGCTTGATTGGTGGTTCATAACTTCTTGCTTCTGGCAAAACAATCAATTTGTTAGCAAGTAAAGTTTTTTAGACCTGATTCCAAAGATTCTCCAATGTTTGTAAATTTCCTCCATGGATTGGAGAAAAAGGACTTAGCTTTATAGTTTTCTGGATTGTTATTGCTTGGGATTTGACTTGGTAGATTGAAAATTGGTTGTTGTTGTTGTTTTGTAGTACTATTATCGTCATTCCCTTCATTGCTGACATTCCTATTCTTTGACCAAAACTTGGGTTTGCCATAGCTTTTGTTGTTGTTGTTGTTGTATGTATTATTATAAAATTTTAGTTCTCCTTTCTTTACCATTGCATTCTCTATTTTCAGACCATTCTCGATCATTTTGGCAAAAGAGGGAGGACATTGCATCCTTAGTCGATAACTCATTTCACTAATAAGATTATCAATGAATATGTCCATTTTTTCTTGATCAGGTACATCTCTAGGATACCTATTAAACATGTGTTTCCATCGTTACAATAAAATCATAAAGGATTCACCATTCTTTTGTTTAACATTGCAAAGATCCAGCATTGTTATTTCATTCCTTATATTATAGGAGTATTGTGAAATAAACCTATTCACAAGTTCTTCAAAGGATTTGATTCTGGATGGTAATCTTGAAAACCACTCCATTGATTGTCCATTTAAACTCCTAGGAAAAAGATGCATAAGATAAGTTTCATCATGAGAAAATTCCATGCTCATAGTACAAAGCTCCCTAATGTGATCTTGAGGATCAGATTTTCCATCGTATTTGTCATATTTAGGAATCTCATAATGTTGCAGAAATGGTATCATATTCAGATTTTTATCAAAAGGATATGGGCATATATCCTCTAATTAATATTTCTTGGAGAATGTCCCATTTTGCATGTCTTGTATCTGTTGTTGTAGAGTTTGTATTTGTTGAGTAAGGTTTGATAATGGATTATCCACATAGTTTCTCCTTGTTTCTTCGTGAGCTTTCTTATCACTATGCTCTTTTCTTTTGTCATCCTTCTCTTTCCTTATTTCTTCATTGCTTTCTTTGTTCACATCTTTGTTATTTGGCTCATCTGTGTTTTGGGTGTTACTTGCCTCTACATCTTGTTTCAAGCTTTCTATGTTAAAGTCTTGTGGTAGTTTAGCTCCAGATTTTGCCAACATCAAGAGATATTTTTCTTTTTATTTTGCCAACAATTTTTCCATTAGCCTATCAAATTTGAAATATTGCTCAAGGTCTCTAATGGTGCTATTGACTACTTCTTCATCAACAATGGTAAATCCAAAAGTGTGGAATATAGGAGCATCTTCTTCCTCCATTTGTTGTTTCTTTCTAAGTTGCTCATGTTGGGCTCTAGTCCAAACTGGCATGTGATTATTTCAAAAGTTGTTGAAAGTTCCAAAGGACAAAGTCAATAGGTGATTATTGGTTTAGGAAGATATGCTTTGTTGATCTTACCACTATTGTTTGTTCGTTGGGATAAAGTGTCTCTTTGTTGAAAGGCACATCTTTGTAGAGTTTCACCATCAAATTTTGTACAAAAGCCACGTAGGTAGTGACAAAAATAGTGTAGGAATGTCCTATGTTTCAATAAGATCTTGCGATTAATATACAAGAATCTTATCTTTTTCTGAGTAGCTTTATAACTGTGTTTTCTTTTCTTAAGATGATACTTAAGAGTCATATAAGCCTTTGACAATTTACAAGTTTGTTTGATTCCAATGTTGGTGCAATTTTGGTTTTGATAGACCTAAGTTCAAAATAGGAAAGATATATCCAATATTAGGAACCTGGTATAGATTTGATCAAGCTTCGTGATAGAGGATTTGATTATCCTAATGAGAAACTTGACAAAGATGTTGATTTTTTTGCACTTAAGATGGTTGAATCGATAGCTTGTTAAATGTTGATGTTTATAGAACCTTTTGAGTATAACCTGTTCGGTTAGTAACCTAGTTGTTTGAGCTAGTTTGAAAATACATGATAGTTTAGAGACAAACCTACTTCAAGAATTATTTTGATATTGATGTTTTGATATTTTGATTTTGATCTGGCATTTCAAGTGTTGGAAAGTTTTTGTATTCCTCTTTTCAATCAAACTTTTTCAGAAATTTGTTGGATTTTTGCTCACTTGTAGATGATAATCTTTTTCAATTTTTGACCATTTGGAACATGTTACAGACATAGAAGACACAATGTTTAATAAACAAAATGCACAAGCAAGTACAAATCCCTATGGCAAGTCGAGACAATAGTTGTTGAATCTCACGTGGGGTTTCCCCTGAGGTTACGCTATTCAAAGCGGATATTTAGATGCTTGACCCCACTGGCTCCACCCTCGGCACTCACTTCTTTGGGGCAGCCAAGCACCAATTTCCATGAAAACTCCCCATGGCAAACTTTATATCTCTACTGTTTGAACTCCTATGCCAACAGCTAAAAGGATTTTGGCAACTAGTACAAGGTTTTTAGTAAAGGCTTCCGGTCATGTGGCCATACATGCGGCACTTTCAGCTTTGTAAATACAGAAGGTTCCCAGCCTATAGAGGTTATGCTCCATAGGGTTTATGGGGAAACATAGTGTCGGTATGAACTTATCAGCACATGTTATTTGAGACTTTCATCACAAACATGATTTATTTAGAGTGGATTGGAAGGACTCAGTATTAGCCCGTTTCCACTTTGGGTCATTCCCCTCTCACTGGCCCCCTCAAGGCAGCTCAGGAAGGTAGGCCCTCTAAAGGATTTAATTGCTTGAAAGTAAAGAAAGCGTAAAAGAGTGGGTTTGGCTTTTTGGTCACCCAATTAAGGGGAGAGCATATACCTATCACTTTTGAGACATGGAATACAAGCATTCTTTTTATCCTTTTCAAAGAAAATATTGGCTAAGTCCTATTTGGAGATGTTGCTCCAACAAGCATGGTGTTCATTTTAGCCTTTTTAAAAGTCTATGTGTAACTTTTTTTTTTTTAAGAGAAAATACTAAAAATGGAAGTTGCATGCTGTCAATTCATCCTGTTAGTTAAACTAGATGAACAAGATATGATATATTACTTCCAAAATGAAGACTTTTAATTAACTAAATGATGAAATGCATAAAATTTTCCTTAAATTTCATCCTGCACACGCACGTTAGTAATCTGAAAAATCTGATTTCTTGGACATTCGGACCTGCAAGAAAATTTTGTCAGTTTTATGAACAGAAGCACTAATCTAACATATGCGCTATTTTTTTTCTCAAAAGCACTAACCTGCAGATCATAAGTGCTAACCTAGACTACACAAGCGTTGTTTTGTGGTCACAAAAGCACTATTTCTTTGACATATGTGCTAACCAAGGGCACAAATGTGCGAACCTATAATGCAAATATGTAGATTCTAAGACAAAAGCGCTAACCTAGAATTCTCATGCGCTAACCTATGTTGCAAATGCGCTAACATAAAAGGCAAATGCGCTAACCTGCAGAACAAAAGCATCGTCAGAATTCACACATGCATGAATCTGCATTACAAATGCATTAATTTAACTATTTGCAATATTTTTAAAAGTATATGCGAGGCTTATGAGCCCCATGGTGGGCACCAAAATGTGTGAGCTTGAATTTCATCCTCAGAATGTTACATGTAATAAGTTAGTTTCATAAAATACAAATGGAAATGCATACAGGAAATCCAAATTCCACCAATGAAACTACATGAAATACATACTAAAATAAATCATTATTTTACCTTCATGGCATATGTCTCATTGTGTCCTAACTCCACTATTCCTGGTTGCAAATGGTGTGCTCTTAGACAATGCATTGTTGGCTTCCAAGATGGCATATGAAGAATGGACTGATAACTTGTAGTTAACTGATGCTATGATATGCAAAATGCTACATGGTTATGCTAAAATGATTATACTAAAATGCTATATGATATTTGCTATTACTATTTTATATTTGCTTCAAAAACTCACGGATGCATATGATTAGCTTGCAAAATGCACTTGAAGTCTCTTGACGTCTAACTCTCTCTCAATTGAAGCTCTTGATTTTATAGACTTTGAGAGGATGAGATGATGTGGCTTAGATCAACGGTCATGATCAGATCTACACATTTGAATGGCTGTGAGAAAAGGTGAAGGTTGAGAGAAAGGGGGAAGGAGAAGACAAGTGACACTCATCTCACCTTGACTGGGTTGCTGATTGAGGGAATCTAGGGATGGTTGGAGGAAATTTAGGCATGAGAGGACAAGTAGACTCAAGTCCTTCCTAAGATGTAGGGGGTGTTGGAGAGAATATAGGAAATGGTTATGAAATATGTGTATGTACACAATTTTCATTAAGTTTGGAGGTTGGAGATAAATGATGAATTAATATTAAAAAATATTAATTTCCTAAGCCACATGTTTGATGAGTTGGCAAAGGGAAGATGAAGTGGAGATGGAGGGTGAGTTGGATAAGAAAGATTAAATAATTTAGGAATTATTTAATATTTGAGACTATAGGATAGGAGAATAACTATTAAATATTGGATATTTAATTGTTTGGAGGAGATAATTAAATATTAGATATTCAATTAATTAGAAGAATAGGACAAATGAATTAATTAATAAAATATTAATTAACAGAAAGATAAGAAAATGAATTAAATAAATTAATCTTTTCAAATTAATTATTTAATAGAAGAATAATTATTAAATAAATATAAAATATTTATTTAATTGCTCATAGCCAATTTTTATGTGTATACATGTATATTTAATTAATATATATATATTAATTAAATATATATATATATATATATATATATATATGTTAGTTAAATAAACATATATATACACATACATACATATTTAATTTATATATATAATTATCTCAAAGGTTACATTTTATTTGTTTCAAATACATTATGCTTTTAACAATTTTCCCACTAATTTTTCCATTAAATTTTTCCACTAAATTTTTCCACTAATGGGATGTGCATTGAATCTCATCCATAAGATGAATTCAATCTCCACCGTGTTGGTTGAAAATTTTGTACACTTGGGGAAATATACAAAATTGTGGTTTCAACCACAGTGTATGAGTAAAACTCTCCTAATTAAGGGAAGGCTCCCCCTATCTATCTAATACTAAAACTAAAATAGGATGGAACATCAGTATTTCTTCTTTTTTCAAGAATGTCAATATCCTTTTCTCCTTTTACTTCATGCCAAACAAATGGGATACACTAAAATTCATGTAAAGGGGGATTCCTCTATTATTATTAATGCTTTTAAGTGCAGAAGCTCTTTTAATTGGCACATTCATTATGTTCTCACTCAAGTATGGAATCTATTAGACTCTTTTGAGTAAGTTCATCTGTCACACACATATAGGGAAGGAAATAGGCTCGTGAATAGGCTAGCCAACCTGGGCTACGATGGTGTAGTTGATGACTCAGCAAAAGATGGGTTTAATTTAAACTTTATCATTTTTTACCTGGATGATACATTAAAGTCGAATTCAGTCTTTGTAGGAAAAGAGTAGCCGCTTAAAAAAATACTCTAATCATTATTTCAAGTTTGTTTGGTTTCCATTGATATGATTTTTTGTAGGAAATATATTATGCGTACCGGGATATTATTCATAATCCATATGGTCGCATGTGCAAATAGTTATTAATTGGCCTATTGGCAACAACTCCCATGGAAAAAATCTTGATTTGTTATCTTCGAGCATGAGAAAACATTGCTCCATGTGCCAGTATTTACTACCCTCAAAATCCAAGGCTTGAGTAGACACATTGCTATTATTATTGTCTCCGCCAATTTTCTGGCAGGTTTATCCTAGTTTTAATCGGCGAGCTTTTTCGCTTGGAAAGCTAACATTTTTTTAATGTAGCTAGATAGGGACATTAAAGGGATGAGTGACATGCAAAATTATCCAGTATGTCATACATGTCAAAGAGATAATCTTGAATACATGCCTCATAATTACAAGGTTAATATTTCGGTGCAAGAATGGGAGCAACCTTTTTCCGAACACATAACAAATGAACATCTTGGCTTGGTTTTTCTTTCCCATAGTTATCAAGTGTGAAAGAGTATCAAAAGGATAATTGGGGAGCATATTCTATTTCCCCAATCAAGGAGAGTCATTTTACCCTCTCATTTGGTGTCAATTTTCCTTTCTAATGCTCTCGACCTTCTTAAATTCATGCATCTTCTAGAGATTATAGCTGCTAAAGTGTTTAGAGATGTTTTCCTTCTAGACAATAAGATTTTCCTCGCAGTGTAGAGGTATGACTTATGGGATGGAGCAACTCACATAAGTGGTATCTTTACATGGTAATCCCTCCTTAATAGACATTATAGGGACATTGGGCATGAAATGATGGTTCAAATTAAATAAAAAGTTAACGCCCATCATATTCTCCTTCATGCTCCTTTTGGTGTTACAAGAGACCTGATTGCTCAATCGGTTGCTCTGCATAATCCTATGCTAGACCTCAATGCTCCTCCTCAGCATGGCCTTATTTTGGATGGTGGCAAAATTGGTTCTACTTCACTTCAGCAGGTCACTGGGGGTATGATCTTACCTGTTGATTTACATGATGACTTGGAAAGGTATCCAGTGGTTATGGAAGAATAGATATCTGAAGGGCTCTGTTTTTAAAAAAAATGCTATGGTAGAAACTCGACATTTCCTTCAGCGGATTTTGGAATTTTTTGATTGGCCGACTTCTAAAAGTTTGCAATTAATATATGTCGGGATCACTTGGGCTTACTTAGCATTCTATGATAATTACTGATTATCATCTTTGTAAAAGGGTCATTGGCCTTGTTTTGGGAATGACCCCTTTTTTTTTATCTAGCCTCGGTATTTAGATATTAGGATTTAGGCTTTAGTCTTTAGTTTTTTTTTTGTTTTTTTTTAGGTCTCTGTTTTGTCGAGTCGAGCTATAACCAGAGCTTTTCTCCCCTGGCTCTTTCATGTTGGTATGCTCGTCGAGCCAGGTTTTTTGTAACATCTTTATTATTATATTAATATATTTAAGTGGTCTTCCACTATTGCAAAAAAAAAATATATCATTTTCTTTCCACAGAAAAGTGATAGCAATTTAACATAAAACAATAATAACAACTTTTTGAAATGAAATGAGAGAAAGGAAATGAAGTTTCCTGAAAGTTCAAAGACTTCTGTCACTTCCTTCAGGACTGGATAGCTATATCAAGCTCAAATTCTTGACTATGTGAAGTCCTATCTACCCTTTTCTATTCTAATGATATCAAGAACAAATTATCATAGCACAAAGTATGAAATAACTTATTTCTTTCTACACAACATAGCAAGAACTAGTGTGAGCTCAAAGTTTCACAGCTATTTTTTATTATAAAATCTACCTCTAATCTCTCTTAAGAATGAGTGTAAGCACAAAGTCTTACAACTTTTCTCAATAGAACTTCTACTTTAACTAAATTAATCTCCAATACTTGCAGCACAAAGTCTACAAATCAAATTTGATTAAGCCCTTTAAGAAACACTTGCAAGAAAGGTAATATTGAACATAAACTCAAGAATATAGCACAAAGTCTCAACACTCGAGTAATTTTCATCTATTCCTTTCAATTCTTCAATTTACAAATAAAAGCTCAAAGTCTTCTTTGCTGCAAATTTGGTAGAGTTTTTGCTTTCTTTTCAAAAAGATAAAGATTACAATAGACCCCCTCAAGTATTTATAGGAGAAGAGTCTTGAGAAAAAGGTGGGAGGATCCTAACTAACTTGAGAAATTCTCTCAACCACCATGACTTATTCAATAACTAACTGTAGTCACCTAAATATCTTCATTTAATTAAATGAATATTTACTATTTATTTGATTCATAAACCATCAATCACCATTTAATTAAATTAATATTTAATTAATTCATCCTCAAACTCTTCTCCTATTAATTAAATAAATTATTCAATTTATTTAAATTAATTCATTGAGCCACACCTCGGTAACATATATCAGTCATATAATCAAAAACTGTCAAACATCCAAACTCAAAAGCATATGAACAATATAAACCTCATAACACCAGATTTAACATGGAAACCCAAATAGGGAAAAACCACTGTGGGATTTTGGACCCACTAAGAAATATACTCTTCTAGAGTGTGCTCAGTTAAAAGCAAATCATGTTAAAGATTACAAAACACATTGCTAGATGTGACCCGGTTAAGGGATTTCCCTCAGATCTGTTAGGATCTTCACTTTGTTAGAAGTGACCTTGTCAAAGGATTTCAAACACTCAATCAGAATGTCACCTTGTTAGAGGATTTACATATAAGATTGTTAAGTCCACTCGGTTAAGATATTTCCTGTCACTTTCACAAAATAACAGTAATACAATCTATCTGCAACTTCACATCTAAAATGCTAAAGCAGATTCCTATTTGTTCAATACAATCTAGACATAGAACTAATCTTGTCTATCTGCTGGGCATCAATACTCTGTTATTATAACAGGTCTTCAAGCTTCTGTGCTCGGTAATCACTATGTAACATCCCTGTGTATACACTTGCCTGCATACATTGTTTATGAACAGTTCCTTAGGTATAAACAATCTTCTAACCACTTAATCTCCTTGATCACATTTCCCATGATCAATCATAGCCATCAGATCTTCAATCTTGTCTCGGTTCATTGTATCTTTCGATCTGAAAATGTTTTACCCCACCTCGGAACTTATACATTCACCTTGGAACTTGTGTTAGGGTAATGCGGTTTAATCTGAGCTGTACATCTTCTTGCCAACTTTCCATTGCCTTAGATTCGTTAACAAACTTCTTCTACGGTTTACCAATCATTGATCCACTCCAGCTCATCAGCATCTTTCATTAAATATCACATGTAAACATTTAATGCATTCTGTTATAGCTCAGTTACAACTCGGTGAATACTAAACTTTACTCAGTAGACATTTTGTCTTCATTAACCGACTGCGATAACCTTAGGGTTTACCGACTAGGTTCCTTAGGGTTTACCGACTAGGTTCTTTGCTTGATAACATAGTATAGTATTAACCTTTACATTTTACAACATATGTATGATGTTAAAACAATCTAAAACATCAAGATCTCATCATTGTCTGACTCAGTAGAGTTGCCTATTGAATAACTTATCCCCTTATTCATCATATTCTTTCCTGTGTCTTTACCGACTTCTTTATAATCTTCATATCATATTTCTTAAGATATGGCAACATCATACTAAATTAGAAAATCAATTTCTTGACATCAATGACAAAATAGTAATATCAAGACAGTAAAACATCTTTAATCAGTTATATCCATAATCATCAACAACCTTCTCAATATCCTTGTAATATTGCCAACAACGCTTTTGTGTTAAATAGCGCTTATGTTTTCACACAGAGTAGCACTATTGTAATAGAGAGTTGTAAAAACTTTTTTGTAACCAAAATAAAAATAAAAATTAGGCTTGTTGAAGCCCACCAAAAAATCTTTTTTTACTAACTATTTACTTTTTTGTGCAGGTTTTTTACTAACCCCCTTTGTAGGATTTTTAAGAGTTAAATTAGGAAGAAAGATTATTTTTTATTAACTTTTTCTTTCAAGGTTGGGTTTAAAATGAATTCACTTTCTATTTTGGCTTAAAAGAATTAACTTCACATTTCATTTTGGGCCTAAAATGAATCACATCTTTTAAATTTGGGTTTAAAAGGAATCTCACTTTTCAAAATAAAAAGAACCACAAACTCAAGCCCAACAAATTTGCTTTTTTGCAAGTTAGGATTCATTTCATTTTGGGATTTAAAACAAGACAAAACAACTTTTATTTCTTGCATCAAGCTAAAATCCACAATCAACACTTCATATGTGCAAGTTAAAAAGAACCCCCAATTTGTCAAAGTTTTTTTTTCAAAGTGATTTACTTCAAAGCAAAATGTGTTTCAAATTCAGTTGACCAGGATTTCAAGTTCCTAGATTACATAACATTTTGCCTTGAAGTTAAAAAGAACAACATTTTGTTGGAGCAACATCTCCAAATATCTTTTAGATCGCATTGTTATAACTTGGTTAAAAAGAACAAGTGTTTTTGGTGATTGGAACACTTGTGCAAAGTTTGTCAAGTGGTCCTACTTCTAACACACACTATCCTCTCCCTCAACTTTCGTGGTCCTAGGTGCAAGAGAAAGGTGTTAGTAACACTCAAAGTTTTATCTTTTTAGGAGAGGCCTGCCAAGAGACACATCACTCTTGGGAATGACCTCATGTGGTAAATCCTTCGAACTGCTATAGAAATCAGGTGTGAGCAAAAGTTGTAGCCTTGGGTATAGCTATTCCTATAGTGTAACTTTTTGAAAGGACATATGGGTCCCACCACAAGTTACAAGGCTCTTAAGTGAGTCACAATAGAATGAACTTATGTCCAAAAACATCGAACATTACTAGACACCTCTTTATATAGAAACCCACCCATTCTATTGATTGAGGATATCTGTGAGAAGTTCAGTGCAAGAGCATAGATGGTTTTGCTCCCAAGATACTCACCATACATATTTCCTTGAGTAGAAATAGGGCTTTTTGAAAGGCTACTTGTAGCTTGATAAAAGCGGTGACTCCCCCATCATAGGGATCATCTATCTATTATGCTTGCGCAAGACTTAGTATATCACATCCTTACTTGCTACAGCAGGATTCATAAGGTATGTAGTACCAAAGCTAAAGAAATATCAAGATGTGGGCTGAAATTATCACAACTAGCCATTTGAACTTATGGATAAAGTGTGTTTGAAGTGTCTTTGTTTTGTGTCAGACCACTGATAAATTGAGCCGACTTCAGGATTTTGAAAAAACATACAAAAACACTTGAAAAGGGGTCAAAAAGTTCAAAGATTCGATCGATTTAGACCCACACCTATTTGAACCTTTTGAGGCAACATTATTGTGCTTGCTCTATTTTCTTGTGAAAGAAATTCAAAACCAATTCAAACCAAGTATTCATCCAACACAAATTTCCATCCAACATTTGACAATCAAGCATCAAACAAAGTGCAAAAAAGATATCAAATTTTATGACCATCCTTCAAATATTGAGAAAAAGGAATCTTCATCAACATGTCAATTTGAAGAGAAGACCATTGAGTTCAAAGGCTTTTATCAAAAGAAGGAAATTTTTCTATCTCAATAGATAAATTTTTATCTCACACAGAGCCTTCTTTTGTCATATGCATCTATATCTTCAAGAAAAATCCAACGTGTTTGATAAAGAGCCTTTGAACAACAAATCTTTTACTCAGTATAGAGCTTTGAGTTATCACAAAAATAAAGGAGGCAAAATCAATCCTACTTTCTTTCCAAACATCTGCATTACATATAACATAGCTCGAGAAGAACCACCAACCCCTGAGAGAGAAGAGGAAGAATTTGTTCCCTTTGGAACACAAAGTTTTTATTGAGGTCCATATTCTATCCACTCTCACATTCATACATCATCAATCCATTCAACTCTTGAAACATAAAAAGGTCTTGTCCTAAGTTCTTTTTAGGCATTGCTTAAATCAAAACAACACATCACTTTTTAGAGTGTCTCTACATCTAGGATAAATCATCCTAAGAGGCATTTCTACGCAAGTTAAAACTAGTCTATGGGTGCATCCTCTCATTACTAGGTAGCTTGGTTTGTGACACATCTCAAAACTTGCTATACCTTATCACATCAACATTGTTGACAACACAAAGAGTAATTCATAAAAGAAATTTGGTAACATCAAACCTTTGGTGTTAGAGATCCATCTTCTAAACATTTCACAAAACATTTATCTCTCATTTCATCACCAACTCATAATCACTTTCACCAAACCTCAAAAATTTTGAACACAAAATGGCTCAAACCAAATCGAAAACTAGACAACCAGAGATCAAAGAAGAAGAGGACGAAAATATCAATGACTTTCAAGAAGCCATTGAAGGAGGTCAAAATGATTAAGATCCTAGTACCCCAACTCTTGAAGCAATAGAAAGAGCACAACACAACCCCAGGTTCAATCGACATTTCGATGAAATCCTTAAAAATAATGCAGATGCTCATTTTTTAAGACTTGCTCAAGAGGGAGCTAAACTGCCCTCTAATTTTCATACCGCTCAAATATGGAAAACATTAGAAAACCATAGCCATAACGAAGGTGGAAGAGGTAGAGATTACTTTAGATATGACCTTAATCAAGGAAACCCCCACCTCCTCTTCCTAACGAAATAGACATGTTGAGGCAACAAGTCGAGAATCTCGCCCAACAACTCCACAGTGGTGTGAAGACTACCCGGTTTTCATTCAATGATATTTGTCCCTATCCCTTTGATAGGAACCTATATATGCCCCCTTTTGTGGGTGGGTTTGAAACACCTAAGTCTGAAAATTATCAGGGAAAAGGAGACCCTAGAGATCATGTCAGGGAATTTCACTCAGCTTGCCTAGAAGTGGCATATGAAAACACATATCTAATGTGCCTCTTTCCTAAGAGTTTGGGAGGGACAACCACACAATGGTTTTCCTAATTAACCAGCGACATTAGGATATTCAAGGAACTATTCTTAAAGTTCATCGGGCATTATTCACACAACATAGAATGTGATGTTACCATGGTAGATCTGTGCAATACCAAGCAAAAGCCAGGGGAGCTATTTTCAGCTTTCCTACAACAGTGGAGGCAACTATCTAGTAGACGTTCTCTTCATCTGCCTGAACGAGAGCTAGTGGAAATATTTATTTCCAACTTGAATGATGAAATGAAATTCCACCTAGACATGAAGGGCACAAATTCTTTTGAATACATGATCACCCAAGGATTAAAATGTGAACGGGCCCTTATAAAAAAGGGACTTATCAAGATATACAATGAACTAAAAGATGGGCCTCGCCCGTGTTTTAATAGTGATAAACCTAGCTTCTGGAATAAGAACAAAAACATCATCAATGACGGGGTCGTAGATGCAAGGACCATAAAAAGTGTACAACCTGTGGTCCGATTTGCGAGGCAAAATCTCCCTCCTAAAAATAACACATTGCTCCTCCACAAAATCAAGGTCGCAATGCACCGCAAGAGGAACCAAGACAACGACAATAAAACTATAAACCAAAATGTACATACACACCCTTAGGGGAACCCATCAAAATGGTATTGCGTCAATTGGTCTCTTCAAATCTGGTGACCTTACCAAGACATCTAACTATGAACCTCGGGTCAAACCTCCATGGTGGAGAGATAATGAACATTGTGAATTCCACCAAGGGAAAGGGCATAAAACAAGTAACTGCCATAGACTGAAAGATCTTGTTCAAGATCTTATTGACCGAGGAGAAATTAAAATAGAAGGACACAACCCAAAAACCTCAAATAATGATCATCTCATGTTCAAGAATCCACTTCCATCACAAGATCAAAGGGATCCTTCCACCTCAGGGTGAAACATAGATACAACTAATTATACATGAGTTGCCTATAATTACACTGTGAATCACCTCTATGACACCAATGTACAAATTGTAACCCTCACCATCAAAGATCCAAACCCTACCTACAATGTTGTTACGTGTCGTAGAAAGATCACTATTAAAGAAGCTCCATAAGGCACAACATCCATCCCAAAGTAGTATAACCTTGTGGAACAATTGAACAAAATACCCGCACTTATATCTATCTTAGAGCTTTTGTTCCTATCCCCATCTCATAAAATAATCTTGGATCAAGCTTTCCAAGAAGAGTCAATCCCTGCCAATCTTAATACAGATCAATTTCAAGATATGGTTGGTAATCTGAGGTCATCACCATGTCTCACTTTCTCTGAAAGTGACAATACATCCTTCCAACAACATCATAATGCCTCACTCCATATTGAAGGATTTGTCAACCAACACAGGATCAAGCGAGTCTTGATTGACAATGGTGTCGGTTTGAATATATGTACATTATAGTTGGTCACAACATTGGGATATGCAATCAGTGTACCCCTGCAAAAAGATAACCATAAAGCTTATGATGATGCAGAGCGTTCTTCCAAAGAAGCAGTTGTGTTACAAATCCAAGTGGGCTCAGTGGTGAAGCACATCATCTGTCAAGTTCTGGACCTTCCTCTGCCATATAATCTCTTGTTAGGAAGACCTTGGATACATGCCATGCAAGTTGTTCTATCCACCTATCATTAGTGTATCAAGTTTCCCCATAACGGTGTAGAAATCACAATCCTAGGTGATGCAAATCCATTTGCATATTGTAACAATATTAACCATCAACCTGAGATCACCATTCCTAACAAAAGAGAAGCCATCCCATCCACATCATATGTTAGTAAAGCCTCTCTTTCTATTTCAATCACCCCTATACCAAAACAAGAGAAGTTGAAAATGAAAATGGTTGAGGAAGGTCCTAGGGAATATAATCTAAGCCAATTATTTTGTGTTGGGCAATTACCCACTTCTCCTAAAACTTATGGCAAGCCTCAAAGGTTACTTCAACCACCACTGGTCAAGCCAGCATACACTTTGGCACAATTCATCCCTGGAAAAAGTCAAGAAGAGGAGACTAGAGATGAGGACCTAGAAGAATGGATCTACAAAGACCCTATCAAAGACATCCCACAGGCTAAACTACCTACTAATAAATATGGAAAAGGTCTTATTATCATGCAGAGAATGGGCTACTATGGCCAGAGTGCTTTGGGACCTTGCAAGCAAGGATGACATGAGCCCTTACAACTAGAATTAAAACCAAAAGATAACACTAGAATAGGTTTTCAAAAGGAATCTCTTCCTAAGATCAGATTCAAAGGGAAACCCAGCAAACCTCTATATCATCCTAATACTCTAAAGAGGCCACAGTTGATTATATCGGCAACACCAACTTCCCCAACAAGGCTGAGAATCCCATTAGTAGCATCTACAACACCACTCACACCACTAAAAATACCTACAAAACCCATAATCCCACTAGCAGCACCAATAATATTACCTACAACACCGATAATCCTATCTACAACACAAATCATCCCACTTATCAAACCAAAAACCCCATCAGAAGTAGAAACCGCATCAACATCACCATCCACAGTATTTGTACCCCCAACAACATCGATAGAACTGGTAAACCCATCAGCAACATTAGTGGCACCCATAGTACTAGCAATTCCATCACCAGCAACACATCAACCAATCACAACTACAATATTCAACTCAAAAGATATACCGGTTTGGTATAGTAATTGGATACTAGAAAGCGACTCAGAGACTGACTCACATGAGTGGGAATTTGATTTTGTGCATCTCAATACTTCAGATGAGGAAGATACATCACCACCTCTACCTCGCAAAGAAATCCCTGTTTACGGAGAGGCACAAATTAAAACCTCTTGGGTTCCTGAACTGGAAACACCTTCCACAAATCCTACGTCACATCCTACGCCTGATTCTGACAAGGAGAGTACCATCAATGACCTTTACCATAGTGTTTTAACCCTCACTGAGACATCCCATGAACTTAACCGGATCGATGAGGTAATGCACATTATCCATCTTGAACTCATCGAATGGAGCCAACCTAATCCCCCATGCCTTGACCAATTCCAAAATGATGAGGGGATCATTGAATTTTTGGAACTATGGGATAACATACCAAGTGGGGATCATAAAGCTGGATTTGCCATCGAACTTAATAGCACATCATAGTTTGGGGTGGATACCAAACCTTTTAGCTGCAAAAATATCACAATAAAACATGGATCTTCCAATGAAAACCACACTGTGGCACTATTTGATCCCAAAAAAGTAAAAAGAAAGAGCATATCCAATGGCAAAAACCTCTCTGAGGCATCTGAGGATGAACGGTTTGACATCCTCCCCTCTAGTACACATCAGGAGTGATCGATGATCCTAATTGAGGAAACAAAAGAATTAAATGTGAGGACCCTGAGACTCCTCACCACATACATTTTGCATCTCTACTCACTCCAGAGGAACAACCAAAATTTGTAGAATTCTTCTAGAAGTGTCAAATCAAATTTGCATGGTCTTACGCAGACATGCCTAGTCTAGATCATGATTTGGTCATGCATCACCTCACCATGGTAGAAGGAGATAAACCTGTACAACAAAAGCTCAGAAAATGCACCTACAGATCATTATGCTTGTCAAAGAAAAACTCAAAAAACTCTTAGATGTTGGTTTTATTAGACCAATTGATTACGTAAAGTGGATCTCCAATATAGTACCTATTGGTAAACCAAATGGGGGCATTTATATCTATACAGATTTTAGAGATCTAAACAAGGCATGTCCTAAGGATGACTTCCCCCTACCAAACATCAACATGGTCGTGGACCTAACAGAAGGACATGTCATGCTTTATCTTATGGATGGCTTTTCAGGGTACAACCAGATAAAGATTTCTCCAGAAGATCAACATAAAATTGCCTTCACATGCCCATGGGGAACATACTATTGGAATGTGATGTCTTTTGGTCTAAAGAATGCAGGGGTGACCTATCAAAGAGCTATGACCATCATCATTCATGATATGATGCATACTATAATGGAGGATTATGTTGATGACTTACTGGCAAAATCATTAACAAGAGAAGGTCATCTTACCATATTAGATAAAATCTTTGACAGATTAGAGCAATATCATGTATAACTCAATTCAAAGAAATGTGTCTTTGGAGTAACCTTAGGGAAGCTTCTAGGGTACATTGTTTCAAGCAAAGGTATTGAAGTAGATCTGGCAAAAGTCAAAGCAATCATGGACATGCCACCTTCGAAGAACATCAGTTAGTTAAGGACATTACAAGGGTGCCTACAATCAATTTGGAGATTCATTGCACAATTAGTAGACAAGTGTCATCCCTTCACACATCTGTTACACAAAAATATCTGCTTTCAATGGGATACAAAGTGCCAGCAAGCATTCTAGATGCTTAAGGACTATCTCATGAATACACCATTTTTGATCCCACCAAATCCAGGTAGACCTCTCTTGCTATATATCTTAGCTACAACCAAAGAATTAGGAGTATTGTTGGCACCACATAATGCAGAAAGGAAAGAGTGTGTTGTATACTATATCTCTCACACACTGGTCAAATATGAACTCAATTACACACCTATTGAGTGAGCTTGCCTAGCAATCATCTTAGCAGCCACCAAATTATGACACTACATGTTGATGCATAAAGTACAACTCATTGCCAAGATCAATCCACTAAAGTACCTACTCAGCAAAGAAGTATTGGCAGGCTACTTAGCCAAATGGGTGATGATTCTGAGTGAATTTGACATTGAGCATGTGGACTGTAAGGCTATCAAAGGCCAAGTTATTGTCGATCAGTTGGTCGATGCACCACTAAAAGGCGATCATCCTCTTGTTTCTAACTTCCCCGATGAAGAGATTTTCATGATCACAACAAAACAACCTTGGAAGTTATACTTTGATGGCTCATATACTAGACATGGCATGGGGGTAGGCATTCTGTTTATCACACCTCAAGGTGACAACATCTTGAAGTCTTACAGGGTAACTTTTCCATGTACAAACAACATAGCAGAATATGAGGCCTTGATCATAGGACTCAGACTAGCCACACAATGGAAACTAAAAGAGCTACAAGTATATGGCGATTCCCAACTGGTCATCTAACAAGTCATAGACAAAAATCAAACCAAGGATGATAAACTTATGTTGTACAAACAAATGGTGGATAGTTTAAAAGTATCATTTACAACTGTCACCTTTGAGCAGATACCCTGAGATCGGAATCGAGTTGTTGACATCATGGCTACAATTGCATCTCTCTTAGATCTTCCATAGAATTCAACACGCTACGAGTTCTTAGTAGAACAACTTTGGATTCCGGCTTATGATATCCCTGAATCTGAGATGATATGTCACCTTACCGGTTTCGATTCCCTATGGTACGGTGAGTTCTACACCTACCTTCACAATCACACACTTCCTCCTAACTAATCAAATAACCAACACTAAACCTTCATCTAACAAACCACTCGATACACCATCATTGCTAAAACCCTATACTAATGCAGTCTTGATGGTACTCTCCTTCGATGTTTAGAACAGTATGAGACAACAAAGGCCTCGGAAGAGGTACATGAAGAAATTTGTGGGACTCACTCAAGCGGTCCATCCTTAGCAAACAAGATCATGCGCGTTGGATACTATTGGCCATCCATGGAAAAAGACTCCTACTATTTTGTCAGAAAATGCAAGAAGTGCCAAGTTCACAGAGACTTGATACATGCACCAACATAGGACTTGCAACCAATCACAACAACATGGCCCTTTTATCAATGGGGACTTGACCTTGTGGGTAAAATTCATCCATCTTCATCCCATGACCATAAATTTATCATTACCGCCACCGAATACTTCACAAAGTGGATCAAAGCCATTCCACTTACCCAAGTCACCGGCAAGAAGATCACCTCATTCATCCTTAATTATATCATCTGTCGGTATGGTGTACCCATGTCCATCATCACAGATAACAAACTTCCTTTCAAAAATCAGGATGTTTGTGAGCTTTGTGAGAAGTTTCACATCCAACACCGCTTTTCCACTCCCTATTACCCACAAGGCAATGATCAGGCCGAAGCATCAAATAAAAACATATTGAGAATCCTCAAGAAGACAGTCAATGATGTTGGTCATGATTGGCACGTTCAATTAAATCCAACACTATGGGCATATCAAACTAGCATTTGAACCCCTATAGGCGCAACTCCCTACTCACTGGTCTATGGAGCAGAAGTCATCCTTCCTATTGAGGTTGAGATACCATCTCTACAGGTTTCCTTACACAATATGATAGATAATGAAGCGCACCAAGTCTCCCATCTTCAAGACTTGGAACTACTTGATGAAAGGCGATAAGCTACATACAACAACCTCAAAGCCTATCAACAGCACATGAGCAGAATCTATAATCATCAGGTTAAACCTCGTACATTTTATGTAGGTGATCTCGTTCTCAGTGAGAACCCTCATAACCAACCAAATAGAGAACATCAAGGGAAGTTTGAATCATACTAGCTGGGTCCATATGTTATCACTATTGTATTTGGGTCTGGGGCATATCAGTTGGCTACTTAAGAAGGAGAACTGCTGGCAGATCCAATCAAAACTATGCACCTCAAACAGTTTCATACATAAGTTGTATAGAGCATCAGGCTCCAATACATACTAGAAAAACACCAAAAACATTTAGAAAAATGTCCTGAAGAAAATACAAAAAAATCATGCATCCAAACGGTGAGAAACCACTCCGGTGGCACCTTGGGTAAGTGCGATGGTAAAAACCTGGCAAATAAGCACCACTCATAAAGGCTATGGTTCCATTGTCTTTGAAACTTGTTGCAATCACATCCATTACATCCATTCATTAATCATTCAAACCATGGCTTGTTATTGATCTGGAATCAGGGATAGTACTTCATGCGTCCTACATCCTACTTTTCATAGTAATATCTAAACTGGGGGAAATGCTCTTAACCTATGGATGGAAGTGGATTCTACATTACTTGTGATTCATTGAGTTCTTCATTCAAAATTGTGTGGAAATAATACCAAAAACATTCAATAACACTCACAAAACCCAAAAACATGATAAAACATCAAAAAATCAATCAAAAAGATGGAAATGCATAAAATCCTTTGTACATACACATCGCAACAAACATCACACAAACATTTTGAGCTACTCAAATGATGATCACTTATCAAATCAATCAATCAATCAACACAGGTACACACAATTGTCTTAACAAGGATGCATCTTTCCTTCCAAAACAAAGACATGATAACATTTTCTTTGACAAGAAAATTATGTTTAAGCTATCTAGTACTTGGTTGGTTTGTTAAGATATTTATTCATTTATATCAAGTTCCTACGCTACTCTGGGATATCCACAAGTGATTAGAGTAGCCAAGATGGTTCCTGGGTATCATTTTGTTTATTGTCTGAGAATTATTCCAATGAAGTTCTGGGGCGTGTACTAATGGTGTCTACGTGGGAAGTTCACAAGGCTACGTGATCATATGAAAAAATCTAGTCATGGATCACTATGGCTTATTGACTATAGTGTATACCTCGACCATCTGCACATGAACCAGAAAGAGGGTCCCTATTCTTTTATCTATACTGCTTTCTTATAGGTACAATGCTCCAAACTTGGCTCCTACTGCCTCATCCAAGATTGATACTACCATGCTCAATGATGAAAAATAAAGCACTATGGATCGTCATTTCATCTCATCTGTTTATATTGCATTCTGTTGCATATCGCCCATCCATTTGATCATTCATTATTCATATTTATGGTTTGTATTCAAGTGTAAACAAGTTAAAATACAAGATTTTTTTTAATATGAATTGGTCTTGGATAAAATCATGACGGAGTTCTCCGATACATCATCATTGCATCATACAATTTCTCACCAACTTGCATTCATATCTCATAAACGCATGGCATTATCATTCCATTACATTTGGTTGCATGAAAATGCATCTAGTTCATTATCATTTACTTACATTTTAGATTCATTTAGATAGTCAGTTTAGTACATTGATTTGTTCATCCCATTAAGGCATTTAACATATCAGATGCATTTATTATCATTTACTTGCATTTTCATTTAAAGTGCATTTTATTATTAATAACATTCATTCATTTATAGTGATTCATTTTCACAACATTCCTTAGGCATTCCTTTCATGTTAATTGCATTAAGGTGCAATTATACGTTATTCTTTTTAATTGCATTAAGGTGTAGTTATTCATTATCCCTTAGTTGCATTTATTTGCATTATCATTTCACTTTCATTTATCACTTAGTCACATTTTATTTTTAATCATTTAAGAGTCATAACATAAACATTTGTATTTACATTTGTTTATCCATTTTGCATTCATTTTAGGACCATCTATAAACATTTGCATAACCATTGTATTCCTTACAATTCATCTTACAAACAATATGCATATCATCATATCATCAACATAAACACAAGTATTATTTATCCCATAGTCATCATCATTATGCATACATATTCATTAGGGCATCACATTCATAAAGCATTACAACAAAGCATCATGCATGTATTAACCTGCATCCACATGTTAGCACCACATCCATAACATGCATATACAAATTATAAAATCATCATCATACACATATAGAAAGCAAAATCATCCATAGCATGCATCTAAGCATAAATCATAATCATCATCCTGCATAAACCCATACATATCATCAATAGGCATATCATCATAAAATATGGGATCTCCTCATATATCATCTCGCAAAAACCTACATGTATTAGAGTACAATGATGTCAAAAATATATCGGCTACCAAGAGCGATCCAAGTCACAGTCTAAAATAACAATGTAACAAGTACATAAGCTCTCTCAAATAGCACTATGGCTAGATGCTACACCACCATCATTGCCTGCACCACCATCACCGCCTGCACCACCATCAATACCTGCTCCACCACTACCCCCTGCTCCACCCGCACTATCTCGCCATGGAGGACCATAACACCACCACTACTCTGCATCCTTTGAGATTGCTCTGATCTCGCTTGACGAATCTATGAATAATTCAGTGCTTTCTCACCGGATGGAACCACCTGCTCATATAAACCCCACCAATAGCCAACCTCTCCACCTGCCCGCCGTAACTCCCTCACCAATGAGTCAGTCGATGGACCCTATCCCGGAACTCTCTCCTACAGCTAGATCACCCTATCAACCGCATCTTCCTGCTCTCGCCTGACTACTATCAACTCTGACTCCAATGCAAACAACTGAACATCTCTAGCTGCAGCCTCTACCTCCATATCCTCCAACTCTACCTAGGTCATTGTCAAATGAGTCTGCAAAGATACTATCATATGCTCCTGCGGGTCTCCCCCTCCCATCCCCATAGGATCCTCTCCTCCACTTGTAGCTCCCTCTCCCATCTCCATAGGCACCTGTCCCTCCCTAATAACCTTGCCTCCTACTCTGGCTACTCCCTATATCAAAGGACCCTATGACAGTCACAATGGCTGCCCACCTCTCCCTCTCCTCTGTAATCATCCTCCTCCACCACCTCCACCTCCAAATCCACCCCCACCCACAAAACCCCCATCCCCACCACCTCCACCTCCCCCTCCTCCACCAAAACCTCCTCCTCCACCACCTCCATCTCCTCCTCCATCACCTCCATCTCCTCCTACTCCTTGGCCTCCTCTCCTCTATCACTGTCTCCTATCATCATCAAAGGACGGTATCAGCTCAACTAGATCTGAAATGCGTGGAATAGGATGTGTGGTACGATATTGTGTGTACTCTTCTGTCACCCCTACATCCAAAATCTCAAACCTCATATGCCATGGTCTTACCTATAAGGTCCGGAACTCAACTCGGGCCTAATCATATGGCAACACTGGCCCCCACTGGAATCTCTCTTGCACTGCCTGTGCATACTCCCTTGATCCCCTTAGCAACCCCTACCTCCATCCAAATTGTCTCATCACTCTACCTGGTACCTATCTCTCTACATTGTAGGTTGTCCTACCAATCAAAAACCATGTCATAAATACATACAATAAGGCCTCTACATCATCCTCCTAGGGATAACACTTAATATATGGCCTCCATATCACTATATCCAAATCATCCAATGCCTGTGGCCACCACTCCAACTTCCCCAAGTGGGGCTGACTCATCATACCTCCATACATATACACATAGGGCTGATTTGCCGCCCTAAATCTCAGACAAACCGGTCATGTCACTGGCAGGTGCTCCCACACCTAGATGTGTAGCAAGGTAATCTTGACCCCTAGAGAACTCGTCTCTTGGTATACAACCTCATGCAGCTCCTTGTACAAGTGTGAAAGCATGCATGGTCCCCATGCATAGCGGGTCCCATCTGTCACCATATGATCAATAACCTGGCACCAACCCACGACTAGTCCATGTGATCATTGATCGGGGCAAAGAAAGCCCTCGATAATGCCTGATAACATAGCTAGTAGTGGCTCATATAAGGCAGTTATCTCCTCCCATGCGATCGAGCCATCATGAATATCTATGTCCTTTGCAAACATACACTGCACAACTGTTGTCCCCAAACCTCGATCATAAGTCACCAGCTCCCCTCGAATCAGGATATGTAGTATCTGCCACACATCCTCTAGTGTCATGGTCATCTCTCCCATAGCCAGATGGAAAGTATAGGTCTCGCTATGCCAATGCTCAGCTAATGTTGTTAATAGTCTGTGATTCGTCCAAATCATGGGCATATACATCATGTCATACAAATCGGTCGTTGCAACACAATCAATCTCGGCCTCAATCAACTGCTCTCGTAGCTACTGCATGGCAGGATGTCACTCTCACATCTATAGAATAGGAAGATCCTCCTACACACACACATCAACATCATCATCAGTTGTTTTGTTTCAAACTTTCTTAAGTTTAAACCTAGACTATCAACAGATACTTTGATCAAGTATCTTCGGGTCTCAATAGGTAAGCAATCATGGCAAACCTAGACTACAACAAGCATTTATCATAATGACCTAGTCTCAATGGGGCTACTATGATTCAAAACAACTCATCCATCCATCCACCCAACACAGGCATCCGGAGATAATTTTACTTAAACACTAGGGCATTTTTATCACAATACACACTATTCAACTAACAAAAGCGCTACACTTTGTGTATAACAACACTTAAACAACAATAGCGCTACAACATGTATCCAATAGCGCTACAACTAGGACACGCATGCGCTAAAACAACAAAACCACTAAAACCACTAACCAATTGCGCTATTACCTGGCAATAGCGCTAACAGTATGCTACAATTGCACGCTTTTAACAACTGCGCTATTACTACTATGCAAAAGCGCCAACCCTAACGACTATGCTAAAACTACTACCCAATAGCGCCATAGCGGCACAAAAGTGCTATTTGGGCTGACAAAAGCACTAAAACATAGTTTTAGTGCTAGTCTCTTGGTTGGACTTTGAAACTTGCAAAAACACATCAAAAATGCACAAAACTTAAAATTCATAATTTGCATACAGCTGATCTGTAGTCATTTGGCCACTGGAATCAACAGATCCACTCTAATCAATGATCTGCTATAAGTACCGGCATGATGCTTGTTGCTTGCTCCTTCACAAAAGATCACTATCAGAGCTCAAAGCTGCAAGGGAGATAGGAGCAAATGAGGTTGTTTTACCCCTTCCCCTCCATATATACCCCATCCACCCTAAACCTAATTTCACCCCGCTCACCACCGTGGTCCTCATGAACTTCCAACGTCTCTCATTTCTTTGTTTTAACTCTGATTTCTTCCATTCTTTCACCATTATTGCTAATTTCTTCGATTCCACCTCCCCTCCACTTCTCATTTTTTTTCGAGAGATCGCCCGATTTTTTGGCCCATCTCTTGAGGAGGCATACCACCCATTATATTAACATTTATGGGGCATATTTCTTCACACTTATTTTTGTTTCTTTGAAATTACGCGATAAACCGCACCGTCTCAAAGAGGGGCAAATGTAGTCACATAAATCTGTCCATTTAATTAATTAAATATTTACTATTTATTTGATTCATAAACCATCAGTCACCAGTTAATTAAATTAATATTTAATTAATTCATCCTCAAACTCTTCTCCTATTAATTAAATAAATTATTCAATTTATTTAAATTAATTCATTAAGCCACACCTCTAAATCAATTAAATGAATAAATCATGTTTATTTAATTTAACCCCCTTTCCTCTTTTAAATAAATAATTAAAACATTTATTTAAATCCCTAAAATACCCCCCCCCCCCCGCCCCCGCGACTTGCATTCTCCTACAAATGCAAGTTGCAACCACAATTGAAATAAATTAATTTTATTTTGAATAAAATCCTATTTTCCCTCACCCACCAAACCCACTTACAATCCTAAATCCCCTTCTAGACTCTTCTACCTATTTTATAAGTTCTTCTAATCATTCGTAATTAAGCCTGATCCATCTTCTAAATATTGTCACATTCCTAAGCAACTTGAAGTCACTTCTCAAAACCTCCAAAGTCTTTGAAAAGTATTTAATGCTTTATGTGTTCAACAAGCTAACCCTTAAAGTCTTCCAAGCCACTAATGGCTCTTACATGATCATTAATGGCTCTTACATAACCATTTATGGTTAATTTCACTTGCCCACATGGTTAGAGGCTTAACCTCTAACTCAACCTCCATGTAACACATGTGTCTTCTCAATCATTCATTGCTTTTGTTGGCAATATTGCATTATAACAAACAATGAAAGATTGTTGACATTTCAATAAGGATATTGAGAAGGTTGTTGATGATTATGGACATAACTGATTAAAGATGTTTTACTATCTTGATATTATTATTTTGTCATTGATGTCAGGAAATTGATTTTCTAATTCAGTATGATGTTGCCATATCTTGAGAAGTATGATATGAAGATTATAAAGAAGTCGGTAAAGACACAGGAAAGAATATGATGAATAAGGGGATAAGTTATTCAATGGGCAACTCTACTGAGTTGGATAATGATGAGATCTTGATGTTTTAGATTGTTTTAACATCATACATATGTTGTAAAATGTAAAGGTTAATACTATACTATGTTATCAAGTAAGGAACCTAGTCGTAAACCCTAAGGTTATCACTATCGGTTAATGAAAGCAGAATGTCTACCGAGTGAAGTTTAGTATTCACCAAGTTGTAACCGAGCTATAACAGAATGCATTAAATGTTTACATGTGATATTTAAAGAATGATGCTGATGAGATGGAGCGAATCAATGATTGGTAAGCCATGGAAGTAAGTTTGTTAACTAATCTAAGGCAATGGAAAGTCGGCAAGAAGATCTACAGCTCAGATTGAACTGCATTACCCTAACACAAGTTCCAAGGTGAATATGCAAGTTCCAAGGTGGGGTAAAACATTTTCAGATCGAAAGATATATTGAACCTGGACAAGATTGAAGATTTGATGGCTATGATTGATCATGGGAAATGTGATCAATGAGATTAAGCAGTTAGAAGATTGTTTATAAATAGGAAATTGTTGATAAACAATGGATGCGGGCAAGTGTATGCACAGGGATGCTACATAGTGATTACCGAGCACAGAAGCTTGAAGACCTATTAGAATAACAGAGTATTGGTGCCCAACAGATAGACAAGATTAGTTCTATGTCTAGATTGTATTAAACAAATAGGAATCTACTTTAGCATTTTAGATGTGAAGTTGTAAATAGATTTTTATTACTGTTATTTTGTGAAAGTGACAGGAAATCTCTTAACCGAGTGGACTTAACAGTATTATATGTAAACCCTCTAGCAAGGTGACATTCTGATTGAGTGTTTGAAATCCTTTGACAAGGTCACTTCTAAGAAAGTGAAGATCCTAACAGATCTAAGGGAAATCCCTTAACTGGGTCACATCTAGCAATGTGTTTGTAATCTTTAACAGGATTTACTTTTAACCGAGCATACTCTAGAAGAGTATATTTCTTAGTGGGTCCGAAATCCCATAGTGGTTTTTCCCTATTTGGGTTTCCACGTTAAATCTGGTGTTATGAGGTTTATATTGTTCATATGCTTTTGAGTTTGCATGTTTGACAGTTTTTGGTTATATGACTGATATATGTGTTACCGAGGTTGAATCTGATGTTTTTATGGATGATTAAGTTTGTATGATTCACCCCCCCCCTCTCATCTTGTTGGCTATTGGATCTATACTTATATTAGGTATCAGAACTATCAGCTTTGACCATGGTTATTCCCACTAACTCCTGCACAAGAGTTTATCCATTGGATAAAGGCATTATTTATTGGATAATGGCTTTATTCATTCAACTCAACATTAACCTTACCTCCCAAGTTAACCTTCAAGTCATGTCAAGAATTTAATACTTCTTCCCTCTCCCCTCAACCCATCTCATGTTGACATTTTTCATCTTGGGATTGGATTGAAAGCCCTTACATGGATTATAAACCCATCAATCCTAACCCTTGTTGAGATTATTCAATCTCAACCATCCATTGCTCCATTTTTCCTATAAATGGAGCTCATTTCTTCATAATCCAGATCCAGAAATATTGTATGCATCTAAGTTATAGTGAAAATTAGAGAGAGCATTTAGGAACATTTATTTTTTGTTATTTTGGTTAAAATTAACATTAGATAATTAAATAATCTCTCACATTTTAGCTTGTTTACATTTGCATTCTCATAAGTTTTCATTCTATAATCTTGAATATCCATAAGACATCCAGTATAGTGCAAAAATCTATTGATAGCTACACTCATTTGGAACTTGGAGAGGAGAGGAACAAGGGAGGAGTAGCTACAAACATGGTGGAGGGCATTTGGAGATGTTTTATTGCATTCCTTAATTTTGTTAAGCTTTCTATTTTGTGTTTGGTATCTCTTTTGATATTCTTGCTTAGGATAGTCTTTGATTTGTGATTTCTAACACTAACACTTGGATTTTTTCTTGTGTGATTGTGTTTGTCTTCCTAACATATTCTCATCCCATTTTGCAGAGCATCACCAACTATGACTTATTCAAAGTTACAAGTCCTATTCTAAATTGACTTGTTACTCGTCTACTTGTAATTAAAAAAGTGCAAGTAATGACTTGACTTGCAATTTACAAAATTTTCTTACAAGTAAACTTGTCAAAAGAAAAACTACAACTAAGAGATTACAATTCTGAAAAATGCAACTAAGTGTTGAAAAACACTTAAGTTGCAGCATGTGAAGACATGAATCCTTTGAACTTCTGGATGATCATTCGTAGCTCAGCAGGATTTGACTCATGGGTGTTCTTGGTAACAATCATGGTCTTCACAATGGTATCATGGCATTGAAAAGCATAGAGTTGTTCTTCTCCAAAGTGGACTGGATTTCATGCAAGAAGATTTGATGTTTCATCAAAAGTTGAATTGAGGCAGCTGAAAATTGTTCACTCCTCCACTCATTATGAGTATTCATCTATAGATCTGCGAGCACTTCTTCTTCTGGTATCAACTCCCCATTCTAACCCATAATATTGCAAGAGGCCTTATCATAGTGAGAAACAACACCTTGGAATACTTCAACTCACAATCTCATTGCATCATCAATCTCTTCAATGAGGGATTTGAGAACAAGGGCTTTGTTCTCTATAAGTTCTTTAAATTCTAGATGCATGACCATGGAAAGAATAATGGCATGCTCCTAAAGAACACTCAATTGTTGTCGAGGCATGTTGTGCTAAACCGTCAAGATACCTTCAACCCTTTCCAAGTTTTGTTTGAAAGTCTCGGAGGTATGATTCAATTTTTCTTCAATGGTTTCCAACTTAACCATCATTTGGAATATGTCTTTTAGCACTTGCGCACACAAATCATGAAGTTGATCAACCCAAGATTTCAACGCTTGTACCTTCTAAGCATCTCTTTCAACTCCCCAAATTGATTCTTGTGAACCGGAAAAACTTGAAGGATTACTCCATTCGCCAGCAGGTTTTGTGATTTTATGAACAGCTGCAACAAGTTGCTTATTCTCCTCTTCTAGCTTGTCTTTCTTCGCCAAAAGTTCATCATACCATTGTACTAGTGAAGCTATGGATTGTTGGGCATCATGCTTGACCACTTCATGTGTTTGTTTACCCAATTCTATCCTTGTAACCCTGTAATCAGCAGTTTTAATTTCCTCACGTGGATTATCTATAAGAGGCTCAACAATTTCAGCCACTTTCATCTTGTTGTTGTCAACTCTTACCCTTGAGATTGTCTTGGATCTTTAGCAACCTTGGGCCCAGATTGCTTGAGTTGCTAATAATCAAAGACATCAAGATAAATTTTCTACTTCTTCCTCTTGGGAGTAAAAGAACTAAGACATGGAGATAAAATGACTAGTTTTCTTCTAGTAGCTATCGAAGATAAAGGAGAAGCATTTTTTGTTTGAATAGCTGTGGTCACCCTGGGAGAAGTATCTGTTTGGATGGAAACCATGGTTTTCTCGGTAACCAAAGGGCATGAAGATTGTCTCATAAACTCTTCAAAGCTAGAAGTAGAGGTATCAATCTCTGGCAAATGAATGCATGCAGGACTATCCTCAAAGATTTCCAACAAACTCTCTTGTTGATGATCAAGAGGTGGCTCAACTACTGAAATAGGAATGACATTTTGAGGAGACTCATCCACCACTATTTCAGGAGGAGATAGAGGTAGATCCATGGAAACTAAGGAGGGAATCTTATGAGGTGACTCCAAAGCTGGTGACTTAGGAGCATCATCAGATTGTTGTCCTTCCTCTAGATTATTAGGATCAATCACATGAATGTGAATCTGGGACTTTTCTTTCCATGAACTATCGTCTCCTCGGGAGAAAGCACTATTACCTGACTAACCCACAATTTGATCCTAGTGCTTGAAGATGATGCACCTTCCTTGTTGTTGATCTGAATCTTAGACTTATGTCCAAGAGGCCCCATAAAGTCATCTTATTTTCCAACCTTGATCTTAATGAGTCTAACACCATTTCCTTTGAGCCAAGTGTTGGTGTTAGCTAGGATAGGCTGAAATCTCTCAAGAATGGAAATGCATTCTTTATGTGACCATTGGATTAAAGGAAGTGGGGCTTCATCAACCCTTCACAAGACATACTCTGGATCAAGCACATTCCCATTATCAATCATCCCTTGCAGAATGTCCACCAGGTTCAAATCAATAACATGCTCAAGGGTGAGCTTGTAGTAGTCCATCTTGAGAACCTCCATTTCTGTACGGAGATCCACCCAGATATCCTCAATGTGATGCACATGTATGAAGGACTTTTTGATCTTTTTCTTCATATCTCAATAATCAAAATCTTTCCTTCACTTAAACCTTTTGAGTTTAATCTCCTACATCTCAATCTTCATAGCTTTGGATTTGGTGGATGTGATAAGGGAGTACCGCAATTTTTAATGGGTTGGTTGTAGAAATCCCCATCCCAACCTTATGTTTGATAAATTGATGTGCATGTACAACCATGATCTATCTTCCCAAATCCTTAAGAATAATCTTATTAGTTGATTATCTAGGAAGCGTGTATGGCTGCCCACTGTAGCATCTGACTCTTATATAAGTGAAAGTCAGGAATTGAAAGAACAAGCAACCATACTCATTCACTCTTTCCCATGCTTCATCTGACATCCTTCGGGTCTTTAGAGTCTTGTCAAACTGGAACATGAAGTAACCAAAGAATGCATCTTGAACCCCCCTGAAATCTAATCTTTTGGGTCTTAAGGGCAACTAATAATAGTATTCCCACACAGGTATAAGCGAGCGATCACCCTTGGTAGAAAGACCAGGGAAATGTCTAAGTGATGTTTCCAAATACACTAAGTATGAATTCATGTAGAAGGTCATGGTAGAAGGGACTGCTGCAAGTTGTTCACACAAAGAGACACTAATAATCTCTCCCAATGATATATGATGGGACTACCTTATTAACATGGTAAACTAATACATCTAGGGCTCAAAAATATTAGAGTGCTCAAGACCCATCATCCTGCTGAGGAGAGTA
This sequence comes from Cryptomeria japonica, assembly GCF_030272615.1. Taxonomy (NCBI): domain Eukaryota; kingdom Viridiplantae; phylum Streptophyta; class Pinopsida; order Cupressales; family Cupressaceae; genus Cryptomeria; species Cryptomeria japonica. The sequence goes on along the minus strand of NC_081406.1, from coordinate 480,340,451 downwards.
ATGATGTCTCCAATTCCCCACTTGAAGTCACAATGGTACAACCTAGCCCACCTTGTGAAAGCAGCTCGTGGCTCATGAATCCATCTATTAATGTGGCATTTGCAGTCTTTTTCCCTTTTGACATAGTACTTAGTTGCACTATCCTTTGAAATCTCCATATACACAAGTGTTGATGGTATTCTGAATACTTTCTCAATAGTATCCACAACAAGGTGGATTATTACCTCACCATCATCATTTCTAATGGTTCTCATCTCCTTTGTCAAAGTGGTAAGCGCAAGGGAGAACAAATTTAGGTTCTAGGGTAGCCATTGGAAAAGAAGATGCATGATGAATGCGGCTATCCAACAACCGCTACATATTACTATCGTGCGGATCCTCCACCCTTTTAATGAATTCTGACATGTGAACATGCCCTATCTCTGTATCCTTGATATTATCCAAAGGAGAGGAAACTTGTGAAGGGGAAACTTCATTCTAGTACTTGTCATATTTATACTTCATATTCTTTGTAATGGGAGATGATGGTAAATCTAACATTGAAGAACAACCTGGTATGTTGCGATGAAGACTTAAAAGTGTTAAAGCAACATCATAATCAACTGCAACTAACTTTTTTCATTCTTCAAATGGGAAGAACTCCAACCCTTGCACTTCACAACTTTGTGAGAGAAAGATGGAAAATAAATGAAAATGTTTGAAACTTGACTTTGACCAATTTCGGATCTTGGGGAAAGTTTAACAACTATACAAATGGGGAAGAACAAACATGCGATCGGATTTTTGAAACTCGAATGCAAGTATACTTGTAAAATGAAAGATGGAGAAATGAGTGAAAAATAAAATTTTGACATGTGGGAAATGGCATGAATGGAATGTATGGATAAAGGCAATGAGTATGAACAAAAATGGAAGGATTTTGGGAATGTCATCTTCAAGAAAATGGGAAGAAATTTCAACATGTAAATTGGTTCTAAAAACCCAATTTTGAAAGAATGGGTATTTTTCAACTTAGAAAATTGGAATTTTACCAAAAGATGATTGAAATATTCCAACCATAGGGGAAGATTAATTATTTTCATCCTACTTGCAATCAGGATTTAAAATTCCGAATGCAAATAAAGAAGAAAAATGGGGAAGATCAATGCAATATACAAACTTCTTTGCAAAGGGGAAAATCTCTTACAAAACCGTTTTAGGCAAGAACTATCAAAATAAACATCTATACAACTAGACAGATCAAACAAGAAGAGAAAATAAACAAAGAAAGAAATAAAAATGAAAGAAAAACCAAAAGAAATCTTACCTTAACCAAGATGCATCTTCAAGAGATGAAACAATCTTTGGAAGGAAGAATCAATCTCTTAAATAGAAATAGACACCAAAAACCCTTGCCACATTTTTTCCAAACTCGGATTTGAAGAATAAACAACAAAAATGTATTACAAAATGCAAGTAGAATGAGTCAAATCTTCAAGGAAATACCACGTAGGAGAAGAACAATGGAAAATGCATAATCATAGAGTGAAATCATGGCAAGCAAACCCCAAATCGTGGCATGCAAAAATGTCTTTGAAGAAGTAAAACGTAGTTTAATGGAGCATGAAACGGCTACCAAATCAATGACAACATGTTGCCAAACTCACAAAAACCGCCTTGCTATCATATCGCCTCCTTGATCCATGAATTTCTCCAAAAAAATCGGGAAGAATTTGTGGCAAAATCAGTTTAGGAGAGGAAAAATACTTGGTCGGGTTCTTGGCAAGGAGCAACAAGTTCAAAAATGCCTTCAAACACATGCAATCAGGTTTCTAAAACCCTTTAGCAAGTTTAAAATGCCTTTATCTCCATTCTAGAGCAAATCGGGTTTTGTGAGAGAAATACAAGTTATAATAACTTGTAAGAGGAAAATAAAATCCCCTCAACAAGTTTTAATAACTTGACTTTAAAAAAGAACTTGTAATGGGGAAAATAAATTCCCTTTACAAATGACTTGAAAAACAACTTAAAAATAGAACTTGTAATGGGGAAAATAAATTCCCTTTACAAGTGACTTGAAAAATAACTTTAAAATAAAACTTGTTGTAGGGAAATAAAATCCCTATTACAAGTAAAAGTGATTTTATAAAACTTGTAATGGAGGAGAAAAACCCCTACCATAACTTAAAATCACTTAAGTGGAACTTTTAAAAAGAATTACAAGTTTTATTTAAACTTTATAATTTAAAGTTCACTTGTAATATGTCTAAAAAGTTCCTACAATGACTTAAAAGACAAAAAGAAACAAGGGGAAAATAAAAAGTAAGTTACAAGTTCTAATTTTATAAAGTGCACTTGTAATTAACTAAAAATTTCCCTACAAAGACTAAAACAAAGGAAAACATTTAAACTTGCAACTTTAGGAAAATTTCCCACCCGCAGTCAAGGAGAAAAAACTTGAAACTGAAGGAAAGACATAGCAAACGGACCCAAAATGTGATGAAATTTGAAAAGTGGTTTGAGGATGGACTAAGGATTAGTCCAGTCAAAATGATAAGGCAAAATTCTGCCTTGGGAGCATGCCATAGAGTAAAATTTTCATTTTTTGACCAAATTTTTATGTATTGGTCCATCATTTTTGAAACAAAAAAATGAGGACAACACACCGTTGGATTCTAGGGCTACAAAGAAACTTAAAATCAAACAACAAAAAGGGAAAGGAGTTCAAATGCTAACTTTATTTTTGCAAGTTGTAGCAACATTCCTCTCCTTGGAGGCATGATTGGGGTTTTGAAAAGGGATTGATCTAAGAAGAGAGTCATGGTAAATTTGTGTTCATGCAAAGTCCATTGGAGATTGTTTTTTCACAATTTATTTTCAAATGCATATGCTAACAAAAAAAATTGGGATTTTGTTTGCAGGTTGCTTGCCCTCTTTCTAGGGTTTTGTTTGCAATTTGAATATTCTTGTTTTCCTCTTATTAGTTGTAGTTTTCTTTTTATTTCGTATGAAGCATCTGGTTTTCCTCTTATTTCTTTTTCTCAAAGAAAACCCTAGATCTAATGTGTCTCTTCTTTTTTTTTAATTTTTTTTTACAAGCATCTAGGTATAGATCCAAACGAAATGAGATCTACAGAAAAAATGGCGGAAGAAATGAGATCTGCAGAAAAATGGCAGCTATTTACTTATTTTTCAATTTTTTTTCTATTTTGAAAGGGATGTGACATCCCCATGGAGGTGTCGCAGTCCCATGGAGGCTGCGACATCCCCCATGGTAGTGTCGCAGTCCATGGGGGTTGCGACACCACCATGGGGGTGCCGCAGTCCCATGGAGGGTGCAAAATCCCCCGTGGGGGTGCCGCAATCCCTTGTTTGCAAATTTTTAAAAAAAAAATTAATTTTTTATATTTTTTTATATTTTTTTAAATTTTTTTATATATAATATTATATATAGTATATGTATATGTATGTGTATATTATATTTTACTCATATACACATACATATATACATATATATGTATACACATACATATATACATATATATGTATGTAGATACATATATGTATGTAGATACATATATGTATGTATATACATATACACATACATATATACATATATATGTATGTAGATACATATATGTATGTATATACATATATACATACATATATGTTTGTATATATGTATATGTACTATATATGCATATACACAATAACTAGATCAAAATGATTTTTTTTATTTGCATGTGTGTGTGTGTGTGTGTGTTTTAAATTTATCTATGAGTTTGGTGTTATAAACATTCATATTCACATGTTGAAGGTCAGTTGTTCTCTAGATGAACAGGTGCTTTCTTTATTACAACAAGCATATTTTATTCAAATTCAAATTTAAAATTTGAAGTCTAATTTTTAATATTAAATTTCAATAGTTTAAGTTGAAACTTATTTAAACTTTAAATTTTTTTAAATATATATATATACACAGTACAAAGTTTAGCTTCTATCCATCTAAAAGAGAAGGAAGATTTTAATCAACAAATATATAACACAAACAACCAGTATAGGATGGCACTCAGGGTAGGGTTTCAAGCTGCTCAAGGTAGGGTTTCAAGAGATGCTTTTGTGGTCCCTGGCGGGTCCCTTCCGGGCTCATAGGGAACTAGATCGAGATCCATTGGATCTGTTGGCACTAAGGACAACCAAGGTGATGTAGATTCTAAAGATGGTGGGGACCCAAAAATGGGTTTTCAGGTGGACCCAGGGTGTGGGCATTCATCGAGGGTTTCCCCTATGGACAGTCCTCATGATATGTCTTCATCACGAGCTTCTCGGGTTGTCTAACCTATCACGGGGGCCACAAAATGTGCCTTTTTAGCAGGAGCCATGAATAATCATTGGGTTGCTTTATTTGTGGTTGAGCCGAGTGGAAAGTCTTCCTTTCCCCATGTCTCTGTCACTTGTGATAAGGTTAGCAGTAAGGTTGTTTTGTCTATCCCTGACTAGGTGATTGACCACAACATTGTAATAATGGCGCTTACTCTTGTTGGAAAGTTCTCTGGGCCAAGACCCAACATTGACTCAATGAGGACTTTTGTTAGTTGGGGTGGAAGATTAAAGGGAAAGTTGAGGTTTTGGCCCTCCCTCGAGGTTTTTTCTCCTTTGCATTCTCATGTGCTGAGGATATTCCTACTATTCTTTGTGGTGACCCTTGGATTATGGGGAGGTCCTCTTTAACCCTTAAGAAGTGGAATCTGAATATGGACATGTTTGATGCCTTTTTGAAACCATTCATGTTTGGGTCAAGCTGCCAGGGCTTCCTCTAGAATATTGGCATGAAGATATTTTCAAGGGCATTGTTGGAGTGTTTGGTGAACTTCTATCCATTGATCCTATGACGACTGCTAGGAAAAGAATGGTCTATGCTAGGATTTGTGTGGGAGTGTCTAGTTCTAAGGATCTTCCTTCGTCAGTTGAGCTGGTGTCAAAGTTGGGAATGTTAGTACAAACTATTGAGTTTGAATCGTTTCCTTTTGTTTGCTTCTTGGCAAAAAGGCAGGCCATTGGGCAAAGAAATGCCCTCAAAATACTAAGATATATTCTAACAAAGAACCTATTGTCTGGAAACCCAAACTTGTGGACATAGAAGCTCGAAATAAGAAGGGTGATCTTTTGCACCAGAAAAGGCCTGATGGGAGCCATGAAACCAATAAGGAAAATATTATTCAACCTTGCCAAAACAGTGAAGCGAAAGAAACAAATCAGGAGGAAGACAACAGAGAGAGTAGTCATGAAGATCAAAACCTTGAGGTTAAGGATATAGATCCAAAGATTATTCCAAAGGAGGCTCTTGCTTAGGATGAAGAGGAGATAACTAAGGAGAATGTGATCGCTGAAAATGAAGAAGAATAGGTATTGGTAGAGGATTTGGAGGAGGGAGAATTTTCACCCCTGAACCACCAAAGATTCAAGGATATGGAAGAATGTACCTTTAAAGATTGAAAATCTTCTCTGGTTCTTGGATCATCATTCGGTAATATTGAGTTCAGTGATCTAAAGAAGACCCTTGAGGATGACTCTTCTTCTCAACACTCCACCTGTAACTTCCTTGACTTGGAAATGTTGTTATTCAGGACACCATGTAGTCCCCGAAGGTTGATAGCACTACTAACTTGGAGGGAATCGAATTTGATGAATAAATGAGCTATACTAAGGTCGTGTCGAAGAAAAATAAATCACAATAGAAGCCTGGAGTTACTACTCGCAACAGAGGGAAGGCAGACTGCAGTGGGCCACCCCGAAGTGCAGGGAGAAAATCTAACATGTGGAAGAGAGAGCAGGAGTGTAGAACATAGTGGATGGATCATAGAAAATGATCCATGATAGTCTATTTAATTCCCCTGGTAAGAAATGAAGATCCTTTCTTGGAATATTAGAGATCTTAATAGTAGTCATAAATGGGACATAGTCTGTAATATTGTTAGGGATCATAGACCGGATATTTTACTTATTCAAGAAGCTAAAATGTAGAAAGATAAGGTGGAGAAAATTTAGTTTTCTAAATTTTGTGAATCTCAAGGGAGCATCTCTGATGAGGCTTCTGGGGGAGTTGTTACTCTTTGGAATACTCAGTTTATTCATGGCACTCCTATCTGTCATGATGGTAACCATGTGGCAACCTTGTTTAAACATTCAAGGGATGGGTTTTCGTGGATCCTATCCAATGTGTATGCTCCCAATAATAAAGTTTGTAGGAGGAAATTTTACCTAAATCTCTCTTCTTTTTAAAGTCGTTAACCCAATAATCCTTGGTTGGTAATGGGGGATTTTAATACCCCTCTTATGAAATCTAAGAAATCTGGGGGATCTGAGATACAGAATGACAACAAACTGGACTTTGCTGACTTCATCAATGGTCAAGGTTTGGTTGACTTGGATTTATCTAGAGCTTCCTTCACTTGGTCTAATCGTCATGTTGGAGCTAACCTGATTCAAGTTAGGCTTGATAGGGCCTTGATCTCAGTTGAGTGGATCCAACATTATGTATGTTCTCTGAATTCCATGGTTAGAATCGGATATGACCACTTTCCTATATGTTTGATGGTTGAGCCTAAAAATGGCCCGCGAAGGAGGTTTCCTTTTAGATTTGAGAAAATGTGGCTCTCCCACCCAAACCTTTCTAGTAGCATGAAGGATTGGTGGAATGTTCAAGTGGATGGTTCTGCTATGTTTTGAGTTGCTAAAAAGTTAAAGCATGTTAAGGAGAGGGTTAAAAAGTGGAATAGAGAAGTCTTTGGGGACATCTTCGTTCAAAAATCTGCTATTCAGGAGGAGTTGGGCCTGATCCAGGATAAAGTCCAAAATGAAGGTTATGTGAATGATAATTTTGCTAGGAAAGTGAGGTTCTGTCCAAAAAGCACAATATTATAGCCTAGGAAGAGACCTTTTGGAGGCAGAGATCTAGATCCTTATGGCTCAAGGACGGTGATAAAAATACCAAATTCTTCCACATCTCTACCCTTAAACATAGGATTTCAAATAGAATTGGCCACCTTGTGAAGAATGGGAGAAGAATTGATAATAAGGATGAAATAAGTGGAGCTATTGTTGAGTTCTTTGTTGATCTTCTAAAGAAAGATACTTTATTAGACCTGAAGGCTCAAAATATGTTGGTTGATATCATACCTAAAGTCCTATCTGATAGCCAAAATCATAATATTGTTGTCATTCCTTCAAAGGAGGAGATTAGGAGTGTTGTCTTTTCTTTTGGTGGCAGTAAAGCTCCAGGCCCAGACGGATTTCCTATGTTCTTCTTTCAACACTTTTGGGAGGTGGTGGGGGAAGATGTGTCCAATGTTGTTAAAGAGTTTTTTGGAACTAGCTCCGTGTTGAAGGAATTGAATGCTACTTTCATTGTCCTCATTCCTAAGAAGCAGGGGGTTGATTCTTTGGATTATTTTAGGCCTATCAACTTGTGCAACTCCTACAAAATTATTTCGAATGTCCTTACATCGAGGATACTGAATATTCTTCCTCTTCTGATTTCTCCTCAATAAAATGGCTTTGTGCCAGGAAGACAAATTCTTGACTCCATCATCACTGTTCATGGAAACATTCATTCACTTTTGGAGGCGAAGTCTCAAGGCTTTCTTCTAAAATTGGACATATGATAGGGTGGATTGGTGCTTCTTAAAAAAAGTTCTTCAGGCTTTTGGTTTCTCTAGCAAGGTTATCAGTCTAATTCGGCAGCTCATATCCACCACCTCAACTGCAGTTATTGTCAATCTATTTCCCTCCCACTTCTTTAGAACCTCGAGGGGTCTTAGGCAGGGTGATCCTATATCGCCTATTCTGTTCACTATAATGGCGAAAAGTTGGGGTAGATTCATTCATAAAAAAGTTGTGGAAGGATCTTTGAAAGGCCTCAAGCCATCCTCTGCCAATTTGATCTGCTCTCATCAACAATTTGTTGATGATACAATTTTAATGGGAAGCTCTTTTTTTGGGGAAGCCAGAGTCATCAAATCGATTCTCAACCTCTATGAAAAATCCTCTAGACAGATGGTTAATAGAACCAAGAGTTTTATCTACTTCATTAATAATCTTGAGTAGCACCAAATGAAGATTGCTAACATTCGCGGCTACCTCATTGGTAAGCTCCCCTCTACTTACCTGAGTGTCCCTTTGGGATCTAAACCTTCTGATTCCTTTTGGAAATCTTTAATTGATCGATTTAATAGGAAGTTAGTTGGGTGGAAAGGCACCCTTTTGAGTTAGGCTAGTAAAATTCAAGTGTTGAAAGCTACTCTTCAGAACCTCCCATGCCCTCAGTTTGTTCAAGATTCCCTGTAAATTTTTTGAAATTATTGATAAAATTCAAAAATATTCCTTTGGTCTAGGGTTGAGGAAAAGAAAATAATCCCTCTGGTTGCTTGGGAGAATGTCTGGAAGCCAAGGAGATATGGTGGACTGGGAATTAGAAGCATTAAAACATTAAATAATGCTCTTCTGGCTAAACAGGTCTGGAGGTCTTATGACTGTAGAAGGGAATGGAACACCTTATGGCACAATAAATATCTCTCTAATGTTCATTCTTTGCAAGATTTTTTGAGCTCTTCTCATATCCTCATTGAATCTCATCTTTGGAACAATATCCTCAAGGCTAGGGATGTGGCTAGTTGGGGAGCCTATTGGAAGTTGGGGAATGGCAGAAAAAATCTGGTTTTGGGATGATTGTTGGATCGGGAATCACTTGCTTGTTTTTTATCCCACCTTGGGATCTTTAAGGGATCTTTGTGTGGCTTATTTTGTCTTAATGGTGGCTGACTATTGGAAGGAGAGTAAGTGGGTAAATCATCCTGTTATTAATCCTTCTTTCACTCATTTGGAGCTTTCCCTAAATTCTTTTGGCTTGGAGAAAGCTGTGGAAGATGAACTTATTTGGAAATTCAATCCCAATGGGAAGTTTTATGTTTCTTCTGTGGATGGTTGTAATCAACCCCATGTGTCCTAGTGTTCTAAGGTGTGGATTAAGGACCTTTCTCCTAAGGTCAATATGTTTTTTTGGCTCCTCTTTCTTAATAAAATCTTAACTACGGACAATCTTGTTAAGTGAGGCTTTGCTATCCCAAATAGATGCTACTTGTGTATGAAGGATGTTGAATCTGTTGATTATCTATTTTTACATTTCTCTTACACCTCTAAGATTTTGGGTCTGGTGCTTCAGAAATGGGATCTTTGCTAGACTTTACCGGGGACTATTAAGGAGTTCGTTCACCAATGGAACCCGCCTTCAAGAAATCCTTTCATAAAGAAGCTATGGTCCTTCGTGTTTCCTCACATGGCGTGGGGTTTATGGAAAGAACGTAATAATCATATCTTCAGGAATATCCATCTCCCTCCTTATATTGTCTTCAATAAAATTTCTAGAGCCATCTTTGATAATCTCTCAGCTATTAGCTCCAATGTTCTCTCCCATAGTGGAATTCTTAAGGAGTATGAAGCCAATGTTGTCAAGGACTGGGATTTTGGTCATCATGTGGTAACACCTAAGGTCAACCCTAGGGACAACATTAGTTGGAACTTTCCACCCCAAGGATGGGTGAAAATCAATTTCGATGGTGGGACTAGAGGGAACCCTGGTCAAGTTGGTTGTGGAGGGGTGATACGGGATCACTATGGCAACTTCATTTCTGTTATTTCTCTCCCTCTTGGTAAACAGACTATTAATGTTGCAGAAACCATAGGAGCTTATCATTGTTTAAAACTTGCTAAACAAAACAAATGTAAGCTTGTTTGGGTCGAGGGGGACTCAAAGAACATTATCAACTACCTAAAGGGAAAATCTACTCCGGCTTGGAATGCTGATATTTGGATGAAAAAGGCTAAAGATATTATTAAAACCTTTGATAGATGCATTATTGTCCATGTATATAGACAAGCAAATGTGGTTGTCAAATTCCTTGCCAATAAGGGAGTGACGTGTAAAGCCCAACCTAGTTGGACCCGTGGTGACAGGCTGGACTCGAAATTTGCTATGCATTTGCTCCATGAGCGAAGTCAGGGGAGTAAATTTAATGATAACTTGTGCCATAATGACTTTGAGTGTTTCTAGAATTACTAATACCTTCCGTTTTGAGATAGGTGGCCAGAGAGGACATGAGAATCAAAGTGAATTTATTTCACATGCTTTGTGGGCAATTTTAAACATTTTCTTGAGTCTTGCTTTAACTCTGAAAATTCTTTGCAGAGAGTGTAATAGAGAGCTTGATAAAATGGATGGTGCGAGAAAAAGAATCAACCCACCTAGATGTGTGCAGTTGAAGAATGAAAAGATGTTATGGCAGATTTTGGAGAAAGGTGGGTTCACTCCCTACATTGAGAGGCTACAAGGGCGAAATCAAGATGTCACGAGCTATTTTGCTCAAAACTGGAAGGATGGAACAATTATTCTCCATGGTTGGAAGGTCCTGGTTGATGAATCCCTTATTGTACAGGTCACTAGGTTATCTATGGAGGGTATGAAGTATTACGGAGATAGAGTGTATATAGAGAAAGTTGTGCAGAACTTCCCCAAGGAGGCGGAGCAGGGTAAAATTGTTAAAAAGACGGCCAACTACTATGACATTGTGGTCATTAAGTCTTTCTGGTAGAAGCTTCTCAAGGTAATTATGAATTACCTTACTTTGGATGGTTGTTATACCAGGGTGTATGGTCACCACTTTGCTATTTTGAATCATTTCCGCCATGGTGTGAACAAGTATTTCCCTTCCTATCTCATGTCATCTCTTAGGGCTAACTTTAGTGACCACCGCAAGAACCCTGCCAAGTTTCCCATCGTGCATGAAGGCTTCCTGGTTCTTATTGATGCCCATTTCCATGTTCTTCCTCCCCTTGATGGTTATATCCACATTATTTCTGAGAATGATGAGACTAGTCTGAGTGACTCTAATAATGAAGCCTCTGGGTCTAGGTCTGAAGATATTTCCCCTCCCTTGAAAAAAGCTAAAATGGAAATTCCTCAAGCTCAAAACCTAAGATGAGGAAGGGTATCAAAGGTCAAAAGAACATTGTTATGTCCTCCCCCTCTACTTCTGCCGAGAATGGTTCCCTCACTTCTAGTGAGAAGGTAGAAGATGATAAGAACCCTAATGTCTCGGCCTCTCCTCCTTCCTATAAGGAGACTGGTAATGTGGGTGTGGTTGGTATTGCAAACCATCATCCCAAAAGTGATGAGATTAACGATAAGAGGGAGGATTATGAAAATGTGTTGGGTATGGCTCTTGAACATGCTTTTGATACTTTTAGCTTGTTCAAGTGGTTGTTTCATGAACTTAAAGAGATAAGGATTAACCAAAGAGCTCTAGGAAGCAAAATCGATGCTTTCCCTATTGTTTCTACTCATGGTAATTTGAATAATGAAGGGAATTGAACTAAAGCTAATAAGAAGTCAGTCATGGAATATATCAAGAAGACAAGGGAAGGGGTTGATCAGCTGAAGAAAAGGCTGGAGGAATGCATTACCTGCATCGAGGAAGGTTACAACAAGATCTAGGACACCCTCAAGACTATTATGGTTAGCAGCCACAAAATTGTCAAACAGTGTGCAATGGTTATGTATACCATGGTGAATAGTCTGGAACAACTGGATAAGGTTGTTGTTATTATTGGTGATGATGATGAGGCAGCTCTAAGTGGTGAAGGACCCTACAAAAAGACCCAAGGGAACATGAAGAAAAAGGTGGCTATTCAGAATTTGGATCATAAAGATATGAAGGTTGTTGTTGATACCATGAATGTCGTTAAGGCTAAGGTCGTTGAGACCCTCATAAGCCTAATGTAATTTGGTAGTTTTCTATTGTTTGTTCTATCTATGTCTAGGTTTGGTTTTTTTGATGTCTTTTTGGGCCCAACTGGGCTTTTGTTGTCTCTTTTGCTACTATTTCTTATGCTTATCCTTGCAGCCCGTTTTGTTTTGGATGTTTCTTTCTGATTCTATATCTCTTAGAAATCCAAAACAATTATATAACACAAACCCACAAACCCAAAACTCAATCAATGACTAAATAAATGACCAGTTAACAACAATTAATGACTAAATAAATGACAATATTTTGTGATTATTTTGGAAAAACTTTTTGTTGATTTATCGATGAAAACATAATACCACTATCTGACGAAAGTTCTTCAAAATTTTGACGAAACAAATTTCATCGAAAGAAGCAACGAAAAAAATGTGACAAATTTTTTTTGGGTGTTTCGTCAAAAAAGTGATGAACATTCATTGAAATTTCGACGAACTTTCATCGAAATTTGGAGTCAAATGCATTAGTGGTATTTGGTACTTCATCATTAAAGGGTATTTCAAACTAGTCATTATTGTTGTTAAAGATTTTGTCCAATTGAGTTGGGCTTTGGAGGACATCATTATTGATATACATAAACTTGATCTAGGCCTAGACATGTTTGAGCTAAAACAAACCTACAAAGAAGTAACGGGGTGATTGATGCCACGAAAAGTCTAGGGATGGTTAATTTTTCCTTAAGGTTTTGGTGAAGCTTCACTTGATTTCCTATAAATGTTAGGAGACTCCTTTCTTTAGAATGCCAATTCTATATCACAAACAATGATGGTTGAAGATGTTGGTAATGGGGAAGCTTGGTTCCCTCTCCTCTTCATTTCACAAGTTTTTGGTGTTGGGATGGGGTGACTCATTGTGAGTTGTAATCAACTAGTTGTTAGTTATGAGCCCAATTGATGCTTTTGCGGCCTGTTGACCAGATGTTGTTTCAAACTCAAAATTATGAATGGTTTACCTTGTAACATCTTTGTGTCACATGGTGGGCTCTATCACTAACATGACCTTCTTATATTAAGCCTACCAATGGGGCACTCAATTAGCTTGGTGTCTAATCTATTTGGTGACCCATTAGTGTAATGATGGATTTTGTATATCCTTGTCAATATTCTTGCCATTAATTATCTTTATATTTTTAAATCCTTTTTACTTAATAATGATGTGAGTTTTATAGTTGGCACATGAATATCCCTCCTTCATTTCATAACCTATACCTTTGCCTTTGAGTGACATGGTGTTAGGAATCCCATAGATGCTGAGAGGGGGGGGTGAATCAGTATCTAACCAGTAATTAGAATTTCTTAACTTAAAACATGCAGAACATATTATAACAGTGTACCGGTATGCAAGAAACAATGTAATAAACAGAATTAAGAACATCCACATGAAAAGCACACCATAACACAAGGATTTAATGAGGAAACCCGGTGTGGGAAAAACCTCGGTGGGATTTGTGACCCACAATATTCACTCACTAGCTAATTAGAGAATATTACTTACAATAGGGGCCTGCACATGCGGGAAGGCCAACTGCCTAGAGCTCACTGCTCAATGGAAAGTCTCACTGACTTACAATGTGGATTATACAAATCCAATATCTTGTACTGCTTTACAATAGCATCTATAATGCCTGATCTAGTACCGGTTGTTGCTCTGCTTCTTACATAAACCCTTCAACCTATATTTCGCATAATAGGTCTGCCTTAATATTTCGCATTCATCACTTTCTCCACTTACTTCCTTACTTTTTCACAAAATGTCTACAATGATCTCTTTTATATATAAGATTCATTTTACAACATGCCAAGTCATCTTACAAAGTTTTTCAATAATAAACAAAATAATATAACAAAATCCTGTCAGCCTCTGTGCTGGTATACTTTTGTTCTTTGTGCTGGTGCTGGTGTCCTGAGTGTCGGTGTAGATTGTGATCTGTTGATGCCGGTGTACTAACTTGCCGGTGTAATGCCTTGCCGGTATAATGCCTTTCCAGTGCCATAGGATTGCAAGGTTGCCATCAATGACAAAACCTTCAATCACCTACAATGTCTCATTGGAGTGTGCATATGCCAACAATCTCCCCCTTTGGCATTGATGGCAACACTCATGAGAAATTTCAAAAGTGTATCCAAAAATTATCCAAAAATGTGAAGTCCAAAAATGTTACCAAAAATGTGTGTGCTCCCCCTGAGCATATGATTCCTGTGATGTTGAATTTTCTCATCCCACTACTCCCCCTTTGGCATCAATGACAAAGGTTGTCAAGATGTCAGTAGAGTTTGTAGTTTCAACCTTGTAACTGGGTAGTTACAATTTGAAATAGATCCACCAAAATCAAGTTTATACTCTACATAAACTTTTTACTATCTCTTATTGTTGTCTCTGTTCTCTTAACTGTACCGGTGAGATGCTGCAAATGCTCTACTGGTGTTTTTTGTCCCTGTATTAGTGCCTCAGATATTTCCTTCAGCAGTGATGCTATATAGTCCAATCTTGGACTCAGTTTTAATCTCAGATGCTTTGCCTTATTCACTATTCTCTCCTTTTCTCTTTCTAATTTAAGTAAATCTTTCTCAAAATTTGTTATCTTCTGTTCAAAAACTGATAGTGTATCAAGTGAGTTGACCAAATTATCTGCAAGATTATTGATTTCATCCTATACCTCGGTCATCTTCTTATCTATATCTACAGTCAAAAGGTTTTTCTTACAGGTGTCTTTGTACAGAGTTTTGTACTCTTTCAATAAATTACACAATTCCGGTAGAAGTGTGTCAAAATCTCTGTTACACTTCTTTATTTGCTCATCAAAGAATTTCTGCTTTTCAATTTCTACTTTATCCTTCAATGTCTCTTCCTTTATTTTCTCAATGTTTTCTGCGATATATTTACACAAGGTATCAAGTTGTCCTAAAGAATCTTTATTGTCTATATTACAATTAGGAGCAATTACCTTCAAAATTGGTATGGTATCATCTATTGCCTTATAAGCTTGTGAGTTGCAATCTGTTATCTTTTTAATTGAGTCTAATAGTACCTCAGTCACATTAGTTGATTTGTAGCCTGATGATGAACCTAGATTCTGAGTACTGCTAGTGGAAGTAACCAAGCTTGTATTGACCTCTGGTAGGTTTGTTTGTGTCTGCATTTCCTTAAGCAATGGTTTTTCTACTTCTCCAGTTGTCGGTGGCACTGTTTCCCTCTATTCTTGTTCATGTTCCTGTTGTTGTTCTGAAGCCTTTTGCTCTATTTGTTACATTATCTCAGTCTGAGTCTGAGTCTCTACCTTTTTCTCTTTGTCATCTATCGGTTTCTCCTGTGTGTTATCAGTTTGCTCAGCTACCGGAGGCTCACTAGCCATGTCAGTCTTATCAGTTGTATCTTTGTCTACCACAATGTTGATCTTTTGAGTATCAACATCCACAATATATAAGACTTCAGGATTAGGATTACCATCTTCTACATCCATACTTTCAGCTGTCGGTTGATCTTTTGTAGCTGTTGTTTTTACCGGTGGAGTAATCAAAGGAGGTGGGAGTAAGTTGTCTTTAACCTTGATACTAGGTGGTCCACCAACTTTACCTTTACCCTTGCCTCTTTCTTTTTGATATACCTTTATAGGTTTGTGGCTCATGTATTCTTCTTGTTTTTCTTTTTCCACAAGGAAAATGTCCCATGCATTTTCTGTCTCCTCAGTCACCTCATTAACTCTTCCAACCATTAAAGCAATGTGTCGGTGTGCAGTAGAAAATACTGACTGGTTGGCTTGAGCAATTAAGTCATCAATTTCTTTGGGTGAATTCACCGGATATACAACAAGTAGCTTCTCTATCTTTATTTTCTTGTCCAGTTCAATTACTGCTTGTCTCCTTGCTTCCAGTCTCTTAAATAGTTCATCTGGAACTTCATTTACTACTTCCATCAAAAATTTCTTATACATATCCATATGTAATATAACACTATTTTCTACTTGTTCTTTTTCATCAGTTGTCAGAGTGTCATATATTTTCTCTATATTCTTCAATTTGCCTTCCTCTGTAATTTCATTCAACAGTATATCAAGAGGGGCCAAGTCCTTGTTTGTCCTCTTCTTCTTTTTGGGTGTCAGTTTCTTTTTCTTTGGTGTAGCCTTTCTTACCGGAGATCTCATTGCTTGTTGTTTTTGTCTTGTCCTCCTAGGTGAGGGTGTGGTTGCCGGTGAGGGATCTCTTTTCCTTACAAATCTTTTGAAAGTTGCAGGCATGTCGCTCTCCAAAGAAGTACCTACCGGTGATAGGTGAGTTTCAGGTTGTGGAACTGCTAACTCATCCTCTGTTATACCGGTTTGCTTTAACACATCTTCTTTAATAGCCTTTGCCTGTCTGGAACCTTTTCTTACAACTGCCTCAACCTTTTTCACTCTTTTCTTGGATTGTATTTGGCTTTCAATAGTTTTTGCACTACCAAATACTTCTTCCTTAGGTTCTTTAGGGGCTTCCAGAAGTTCTTTAGCATATGTTTCAATTATATGATCATCTATTTCATAGCCCATCTCTGTTACCCAAACTATCCTAGGGATGACTGCTTCCATCCAGATCTCATCCTTCTTGATTACAAAGCATATTTCATCCTTATATTTATCAACAATCTTTTGTGATAGTTGGATTCTTTTCTTCATTTTGACCTTTAGTGCTTGAAAGAAATCATGGATATTGTTTTCCTTATCTTCTCCCATATTATTGAATAGTTCTCTTAACTGTTTGCCTACCGGTATATCATATCCAATTTCTTTGTAGCCAATACTGGGAACCTGTTTTGTTATATGTAGCATCAAACATACTAGCAGATTTCCAAACCTGAAATTTCCTTTCTTGTCCTTCTTAATCTTGCCTAAGTTGTCAATTAATTCATCCTTCAACCACTCACATACATCAATCTTTGCATTATCTGTGACCATATCATAAGCACTCTTAATGCATAAACTTGAAACTGAATTAAGTCTATTTGCATGAGTAGCTTTATACCCTAATATCATGCTGATAAATCTCACATTAATTTCTGTTACATCATTTACTCTTAAGGACCTTTTATCAGATGTGGCACCAGTTAACTAAGTAACTAGGTCATTGGAAACCTTCTTAGTTTTGTCTGGCCTTTTACCGGTGGTCGGTAACCCTATGACAACTTTTACAGCTTCCTTAGTGATTTTGTGGATTGCATCTAGCCAAAAAAATTCACCATGTACCCTGCTTAAGACTATCCTAATCATATCCTTGGGGAATTCAGGAATACTAAGGATCTCTGTAAATCCTAGGGTTTCAATGATCTTATGTTCATCTTTTACATTGCTGGATTCATCACATATGACAGTTTTAAACATGGTTTTAATCTCTTCATCTCCTATTTCCTCAATGTTACAGTGAATGTAAATTCTAGGGTCTTCAGCATAAACAACTCCCTTAGGAATTTGAGAAAAAGCACCTAAGGTATCATCTTTCTTTGCTACTTCGAGAACTAATTGAAATACGGGCCTAGGTCTTTTTATGACTTCGACAATAGTAGGGTTTGCTATATATTCAATTGCAGAGGTGGATGCCATGATAAAATACCTTTTACTGCCTTTAGGATGGATGATTGCTTGGAGTGTTCTTGCCTCTTGCTCGAAATGCCTTAGCTCAGAATCTTCGCTCTCTTCGTAGGTTTGAAATCTTGGTGAAATGAAATGGAGCCAAAACCTCAATTTTATAGTGTCTTTTTGCCATCTACCACATTAAATGCATGCCAGTTAAGTATTCACTTAACATTGTCTGCCGGTAATAAGTAATTTCCAACTTCTTATCTCTAACCGAGGGAATAATAGCACATGTGTCATTAGATTGCCAAACCCTCAAGGAAACTTTCTTCAATTAGATGAAGAACTTCCTACCGGTGGAGCACTGCTCTGTCCTGTCGGTGAAGCATTGACTGGTTCTACCGGTGGAGGAGTATTCCCAATGTTTAGATCAACTTTTCTAATCCATTGTTTTGAGAATTCTTGCTTAACCTCTTCAACTTTTTCTTTACCCTTCAAGCTAGAACTTTTGTTGTCTACCGGTGATCCTTTACTTCTACAGAATTTTGCAATATGCCCAATCTTGTTACATGCATAACAAGTTACATTATTCTTCTAAATAGCTTTCCCATAATCTGTGTCGGTTTGTGTTCTGCATTGATTGGATAAATGTCCAAATCTTCCACAAACATAACATCTCACATTCATTCTGCAATTTTCAAAGTTGTGACCAACTTTCTTGCATTTTGAACATTGACTGGTGGGTGTGTTGATATTCTGATAATTTCTAGATCTACATTCATTTTCTCTATGACCATACTTATTACAGTTAAAGCATTTTCCATTGAATTTATAAGCATTGGGTTGTCTTACCGGTTTGCTGTGATCCTGAGTATTTGCAGTACCGGAGCTTTCACCAACTTCAAAGCCAATTCCAGAAGTGTCACCTTTAGGTTTTTGATTCTTCAACAAGGTGCCAAGTTCCTCTGAGCTTTTCTTGATTTTTTCTTTATGTTGATATGCAGTTTCTAGTTCTCTTTCTAAGACCTCTTTTTGTCTCTTCAGTTCATTGGAGTCATTCTGAGTGTGCATCAGATCTGTCTTTAACATGTCATTTTCATAGCTAAGTCTTGTGTTTTCATTTGCTGCATCACTTAGTCTTCTGGTCAATTATTCTTCATTCTTCTTCCTATCCTCAATCTCTTTACAAAATATCATAGTCATATCCTGCATCTCATTCTTTGTTGTCGTGTTCTCTTGTTTTATCTTGCTTATCTAATCATTAAGTGATTCCTTTTCATCATTCTCATTTTGCAACTTTTCACAAAGTTCTCTTCTCTTATTTCTTGCAAGAGTAAGATTCTCTTGAAGTGCCTGAATGATATCCTGAGCTGCCCTTAAATCATCTTCTAGTTTGATATTTTTTAATTTCTCTGCATAATAGTCTGAGAGAGCTCCTTCAAGTTGCTTCATCAGATTTTCCATCTTTACCGGTGTCAAGATCTTCCTCAATCTGTTAGGCTTCTAAAAATAGAGGAACAAGCTCTGATACCAATTATTAGGAAACCCACAGATACTGAGAAGGGGGGGGGGGTGAATCAGTATCTAACTAGTAATTAGAATTTCTTAACTTAAAACATGCATAACATATTATAACAGTGTACTGGTATGCAAGAAATAATGTAATAAACAGAATTAAGAACATCCACATGAAAAGCACACCATAACACAAGGATTTAACGAGGAAACCCGGTGTGGGAAAAACCTCGGTGGGATTTGTGACCCACAATATTCACTCACTGGCCAATAAGAGAATATTACTTACAATAGGGGTCTGCACATGCAGGAAGGCCAACTGCCTAGAGCTCACTGCTCAATGGAAAGTCTCACTGACTTACAATGTGGATTATACAAATCCAATATCTTGTACTGCTTTACAATAGCATCTATAATTCCTGATCCAGTACCGGTTGTTGCTCTTCTTCTTACATAAACCCTTCAACCTATATTTCACATACATCACTTTCTCCACTTACTTCCTTACTTTTTCACAAAATGTCTACAATGATCTCTTTTATATATAAGAGTCATTTTACAACATGCCAAGTCAACTTACAAATTTTTTCAATAATAAACAAAATAATATAACAAAATCATGTCGGCCTCTGTGCCGGTATACTTTTGTTCTTTGTGTCGGTGTCGGTGTCCTAAGTGCCGGTGTAGAGTGTGATCTGTTGATGCTGGTGCACTAACTTGTCGGTGTAATGCCTTGCTGGTATAATGCCTTGCTGGTGCCATAGGATTGCAAGATTGTCATCAATGACAAAACCTTCAATCACCTACAATGTCTCATTGGAGTGTGCATATGCCAACACATGATTGGTGATTAATAATGATATATATTTTGCTTGCTTGAAGGCTATCATCTTTTCATGGCTCATAAAACACTATGCTCTTTCTTTTAGGACTATGTATGTCATCTTTTTATTTAATTTATTTTCCATTTTTCTTATCGCATGATTGTTCTTTCTTGGTCCAATAACAACAAACTATTGTAAATATCTCTTGAACTTATATTTTTCTATTCTTTGAAAATATTGTTGTTGACGTCTTGAATCACTAATAAGAACAATCTCTATCGTTTGTCCTTTTTAATGTTGTACTCAATGTACTTTGATGGAAACATATCATGCCCAAACTTTTTGGGCAAAAACACAACCAACAATTTTTTTTTTTTAAAACACTAAAAGTACATGCAACCATTGCTTAACAAGTTGTTCCAACAAATTCTTAATTGAAATTAATTACTAACCTAACAATTTACGATAATTCCAATTATCAAGGGGAGCAAATAAATTTTATAAGGAAAATATTAAATTCCCTCAAAAGTTCTTTTCATTTCAGTTGCACTTATTAATACTTGTTTAGATCCAATTCTACTAAATAAAATACTTGGTTCGATATCGATTATTTACTAATTATCTAGTTTCCTCCATCCTGTTACTACATCCTTCCCTAGTAACTTAATTAAATAAGGCTTCTATTAATTCAACACTATTACTATTTCATTTCATTAATATTATCTATTATTTGAGTAGATTCAATTAAAGTGCCAATCAATATTATGATAATTAAATTATCAGATAAGAGTGTCCACTTGGGTTAACAAGGTTCGCAACACTCAGCCCCTTAATTTTTATTTTTTATTTATTTTTTAGAGAAATTATATTGCGCCATTACAATATTCTCTTAAATTAATTATTTTACTATATTGAATCATTTCGTTTAATTATAAAAATAAAACCATTTAGATCTTCAAAATGTAATTATATAATTTAAATCAAGTTGTTATATATTGTTTTTTTCCAAACATCATCTATTTAATATTTCATATTCAATATTTACATTTGCTTTAAATTTGATCAATTAAACTTCCCAATTATATTTACCCAATTATGGTAAAAATAATGTGGTAGAAAAATTCATTATTTTTTATTTTTTATTTAAATTCCAACTAGCTTATGGGAACCCTAAAATAGCTTACCAGATCCATTAAAAATTCTCTATAAGATTTACTCTAAAGGATGTTTAAAATTTATAACATCTATCATATTTTACAACTCCATATGTTTATATAAATCATATTTAAATTTAAAACACCCAATAAAACATTAAATCTACATTTTGCCCTACTCGTTCATATTTTAATTCCATATATATGTATATATATAACAATTATGTTCTCATATTATAAAATAGCCATGAAAAAGAAACCCTAACTAAAATATATAATATAATAAGTCTTTTTACATTTTTTAATCTCTCTTGTTTTGCACTACCCTAGCCCTACCCGGGCTAGGGTTTTATTCTTTTCTTATTTCATATTGCAAGGCGAAGGCTCCCATGGGAAATGATGGCATGTAAGAGAAGGCGACTGAGCTCGAAGTGGGGGAGGGGTGGTGGTGCAGGGGTTTCCCGTGCCACCCACTGTGTGTTCACACAGTGGCGGCCGCGGCTGCGGAGCCGTCCACTGTGTGACCACACGGTGGCGGCCGCGGGGGGTCGTCCACTGTGCGTCCACACAGTGGAGGCCACGGGCGCCACTGTGTCCGCATAGTGGTTCGGCCCCTTCGGCCCTCTCCCCCCCGAAAATTGCATTTTGCTTGGTATTTTTTTATTATTATTTTTTTTTTATAAAAATAAACTTAAAACTTAAAACCCCCCCTTTTTTTGGTTTATATATATATATATATATATATATATAATCCTTCTATGCTAAGTTCAGGGGTAAATTACAATGGGTTTTATTTCATAGATGAATATGGTCACATATATATACATATTTTAAAAGAAAAACTTATGAAACAGATTGATTAAAATAATCTGTTTAAATCAATGCATTTTTTATTTTTTTAAGTTTGAATACCAAAGATCAGAGATAGTCTATTTATCTATAGATTAATTTTCTGCAATTAAGTAATTAACAATGTTAAGCAACTGTATAAATATGTCGATATTAAACAAATTAGATAAACCATTTAATTTCAGATTTTAATTCCTCTAACAAGTAAAATGACAGAATTAAATAAACTTAAAACAACAACTATATTTAGAATAGAAGGTAAGGAAGTAATTCTTAGGAATAGACATATTATTTCTTTTGTAGATTTATTTTCTACAAATAACAAAAAAGAAATGACAGAGTTAAATACCTTTAGCAATTTCATTAATTTAGAATCATTTAGTTTATTCTTAGAGATATACATGAGGAAATAATCAGAGCTTTTATTTTCAAAATAAACGTGCATGCAAGCCTTTAAAATTTAAGAACAATGCAAGCTAATACCCAACATAATCTTTCCATTTATGCAATAACAAATTAGTAAAAATAATGACATTATTACAAAGGGGTGAAATACCAAATCTAGTTCCTCAATTCCTATTAAATGAGGACTTCATTTAAAATAGATACAACTTCTTTTTTTCTAACTAGGTACAACATATAGTTTCCTTTTTACATTTCTGCAACTAAGAATATCAAATACTCTATTTCCAAATCTTTTTCTGCAAACGATTAAAAATCAACAACTTCTACTTGCCCTTTTCTTTTCTTCCAACAACCTGCAAATAATCAAAGGATATGACCATGGAGTGCTCACCTCCTAGCCTAGGCTAACTAGTAGCCACCCTCGAGCTTGGAGAACCAAGCCCTAGACAATATTACACACATGCAAAACACAGTAAACAAGGGAAAACAATCACAAACACATTCCCAACCCAGGGCTACACTGCACCACACATTGTGACGTCTTTTCAAGGGTGGTAGTGGACCAAGTACCCTAAGGAGACTGCAAGTATGGTAAAACATATAGCCACCTCATGGAAAACCAAATACATCATAAGTATAACAACCCCACATCCTTATGCCCCCCCAAGGCATTCATGCCTTATTTCCCTCCTTATGACCCCCAAATGCATAAACAAGCCATGCAGCAAGGGTCACATAAAATCCCTTCTGATCACTCTCATAACGAGAGCCTCTCACTCAAGGGTTGTCACTTCTACCACCCACAAGACCATCCTCTCTCCCAAGAGTAGGAGGCCTTGATTACTCCCAAAACACATAAAATGCATACCAAAAAGTAAAACATAGAACACAATAATTTTCCAAGGAGAACATGCAAGAAACTAGCCTTTTTAAACAAGCAAATCCTTTCAACACAACATGCAATCTAAAACAATACAAGGAGGAAATATGACCAACCTTCAACTGGCCAAAGGTATGCTAGATTGGTTGATGATGAGCAACCCAATTCCACAAACCCTTGCCTCTCTACACTTAGCCAAATTTTCTAAAACCAAATCTCTCTTTGTTTCAAATTATTGTTCCAAAAATGGAGAGTGGGTGATTACCCGCAAACTCTCTCATTCTTGCCTAAGAAGACCTTAGTGAGAGTTCTCACAGGTTTCTAAAAATTGAAAAAAGAAAAAGAAGAAGAAGATCAAAAGGGATTTCTCAACAAAATAGAAAGTTAACTAATCTAGACGATGCCTTCTAAATTCAATTTTCACACAACTTAGAAAACTCACTTTTTAGGGTGTCTAAAAGGTCACATGGGACTCCTAACCCTTAGGTATACCTTATGGGCTTTAGGAAACACTCTTAAACTACCCCTAGGTGTCCATTTAACCCCATTTAAACCCCTGTGAAGTTAATTTTCGGGTCAAACTTAAGTTGACCACCCCAAAGATTCTCTTCCCAAGGCAATCATAGAATCACATTAAATTAATTGAAAAAGCTATGGTTAAACAACTCCCTCCAATAGACAATTAAAAAAAAAAAACATAAATCGATCACATGTGTCAAGCGACACAATAAAAATACTTTTTACAAAAATTACACTTGAAAATTTGTCTCTTGTTGGATTTACACAAATAAATAATTTCATTCTAACATTCATGCAACAATCACTTTCACGAATAAAATACGATACGAACGGGGTGTTGTCTCTCCAAATAGACAAACCCTAGTTTTACGAACGTACATAGGTCTAGGTTTGGTTCTCCATAATGTTTCCATGGTCACATGGATAATTTTCCTGCGGATCTCATTTACACATTAGTACTTCCAAATATCCTCATAAAATATTAAACACATGAATAAGAATACACATCAAACACTCTACATACAATTGACCTTAACAAATCAATATCTCATATATCCCAATTTATCCACATAAGCCATTATCATAATTCTCATAATTTCATTCACTTATTAGATACGCATCATATTTCCAACATCATAATAAAGTTCTGCAATTCCAGATATAGATGACATACGTTAGTTCAAGATTATCCAATCAATGAATCTTTTAGGATTTCAAATCCATAACACATCAAAATGTACACCACAAGGTGAAATAATTCTATAACTTGGTTCAATTACTTTTCTCACCAATCTATCTGTCTAACAAAGCCCATTCTATTGAATTATATAACATTTATTAATAGGGTCAAACATGGTCAACTAAGTTAATTAAAGCTTGGTTTGGGGGAGGCCTTACAAAACACTAACTAGTATGATACCATAGTTTGCTACTCTTCTACTCATTGCCTTGGCTTTGAGTGTGATCATGGATATCTTTGTTCATGGAACTCTACATCCTTAAATTTTATGATTGTATAAACCTATCTTTTGATAGAATGAGGAATTTCATTATGCCTTGAAGTCCTTTATCTTGCTCATGTTTGCATTCTCTATCAACATAAAACCTTGTAGATTACTATCCCTTCACTTGGTTTTTGTATTGTTTAGGTTATTCCTCTATAAGAGATTCACATTATCATCTATTAAGATCATACAAGCACATCCATACATTGACTATCATCTATGATTGTTAGCTATTAGTTAACATATGATTTTAACATGATTTTCCCACTTTTGCAAGATAAAATATGAGCCTCCCAAGTAACTTTTGGGACAAAATGAGATATAAGATATTAAAATAAACATATTCTATTCTTTTCATAACTTACAGTCCAAACAATTAACATTTCACATTGTATATGTTCTCTTTACATGCTACCCCTACAACTATTTTTCTTGCATGACTATTCATTTTTAATGCACCCTAGCATCATACTAGTGTTCTTAACATGACAAGTCTTCCATCTTGCTTCAGTATATTTGATATTGTCCTCTTTTTATACAGTGCTCTTCATTTTGGAGTGAATACCTCAATTATTATGTAGCAAGTTTGTTCATCACACGTGGCTCCCTTTTGTTATGAACTCCTTATCACCACCAATAAGTTTGCAAAGACACAATCATCAACTATTATTTACAATAGTAAAATTCATTGTAAATCCTTGGAACACCAACCTATACTTTAAAAACTCTATCATCAAACTCATTGTATCGTGATTATTGACTATCATGTTTTATCATGAACTGCTTCGTACAAGTATTCAAGGTTTTCTTATTGTGTGCAAGCCCTCAACTCCTTTTAAACTGTCATTTAAGAAGGATAATGAGATAAGTAACCATGGTTTTGACATTCTAAATACACAATACATTGTCTTATGCCTCATGATGAATGTATTGTGCTATTATAATCACAAAATACTATTATCCATTGTTACAAGTGAAAGGGAAAGATGAACCCATAAAAGCCATTCGAGAACCAGTATGCACCTTCAGTATCCTATATTTTTCTGTTAAATCTGAATTAAATAACTTGACACAAGAACATACTACTAAGCCATCAAAGTAGAAACAAATATGGTTAATTTCTCATCCATAAACCCTTATAGGAAAGATAATGTAGTTAGCAAATCTAAACCAAATTTGACAGCATAATAGCATGTAAATCAACACTTCAAGAACATGAAAGAAGAAGAATAGAAGATAGATAGACAAAAGAGAAGAAACATGATATATGTGGGGAAAACCACACACTCAATTTATCAAACCAATGTATTAATCTAGAAAAACCTATAACAATACAATTGTGAGATCATAGTCTTTACATGGAGTCTACATCTTTCTCTTATATAGGAAAACTAACAGCACAACCTTGAAAAGATCAATTTCCTCACTCCTCTCTTAAAACCCACTTAGAAGACATACAATATATAGAGAAATAAAAGTTTGAAGTGAATTATAGACAAATCCAAAAGAGGGTCATGAAAATCCTTGTGGCACATTTTCCAACCATTTTTAAGCATGCAAATGACACTTTTACATCATTTTTCAATCCCTCTCACATACCTCCAAACTTGGGAACATTTTTTTGCCAATAATAAGTATCACCGATGCTCTTTTGCACCTTGAAATTGCCATAAAATCTGTCATATATGACAAAACATACAACTGTAAAAGAATATGTCATAAATGAGTATAATTAACTGGCTCTCTTACAAATTGTCATAACTTAAGATGCCTTATAACACTTGCCCATCCTGTCATAGAAATATGTCATAACTTGTCCTAAGAATCCATCATACAATAATTATTTACACAAGTTTCTAAGATGCTAACATGTGACAAATTATCGCTACCAAAGTGGGATGCCTACTTGCCTATATAAAGACAAAATACATTCTTGTCATCTCCCATGTCGCCTCCCAATGTGAAGGCAACTCACCATGCCATGTCATACTAGATGACAAAATATGATGAGAAAGAAGTTATCATTAAGGTATTAAATAAATAAAAAAATACAATATTAGGAATGGCTAAGGTTGAGACATCTTAATTCCCAACATTCTCCCACTTGGCAAACACCTTACCATGACCAATTTGAACAAGATTTAACTGCAAAGGGTCAAACAAAGAGATGTGTTATAGCCATCCATGAAACCACATGAATCTTCAACATTCTCTTGTGCTCCAACAAGATATGTGTCATAACATATAAGATGTACACCATATCAAGCAACGAATCCTCTCATCCTCCAACATACCACCTATGGAAGTAAAAGAACAATTCAAGGTGAAAATGCACCAATTCAAAGAAAACAAGTGTAAAATCCAAGTGATAACAAAGGCTACTAACTATTCTCACAAGTCCATTCTTATGAGCTTTATAGAAACATCAATATATCTATCTTCAAGCTTGTTACTAGAACACAACTCTAAAGTTAAAAAAATTTCTCCTCGAACAAAGATCGAACACAAATGTCCCCAAAAAAATAGGTCAAGAACCACAATTGATTATTAACATCCAACTAAAAAATCCACATGATTGGAAATAGTAACCACAACAACTGCTAATCCATCCAATCATCCATACCTCAAAGGTATCTAAAACATCAATAAAACTCATGCCAATAACATATTCAATTCATAAATTGTAATCATGACTTCCCTATAATTGACTTGTCAATGAAGAAAACACACATCTGGTAACTCCCACTACAATGGATAATATCAAAACTAAAAGTTAATCATGGCATATGAATTATACCACTCAACACTTATACCAAATATGTGGCAAAATAATTAAATCATGTCCTAACTAAGAACAATCAAAATGATCCACATATGCAACACAAATTGCTACATAATCTTTCATAATATGTCACCATAACTCTCCCAAGTCCATTAGATTGAAACATGTGGCTACAAACCTATAGGAAGTAGCCATATAACAAAGAAAAAAATATGTAAATAATTTCACAATCATGTCGTTCTACAAACACTTCAAAGTGATAAGTTGTGTTAAGTAAAATGTCCTTCACAACCCTGATGAAACACCTCAACAACACCCAAACGCTCAATTTCATTAGATCAAGCAAAATATATATAAGATGTCACCATCATAGCTACAAGCTTCTTCAAAAAAAGGAAGATCAAATCCATATTAACCATTCCCATATTAGGAATAGAGCCCTATAAAATATCTCCTAACATCCTCATAATGATATCATAATATCAACCCTATACACAAAGAGATAATCATGCTATCCATCCCTTAGACGAATGCTCCAAAACTAATCAGCTATGCATAGCTCAAGATCCATATCTATGAAAGATAAGCATAAATCATAATGCATCTAAAATGAAAAATGCATAATACCTCTTAAGTATTAAACCACCTAGTAGACCAAGAGTGAGGAATGTGAATGCTCCTCCAATATATCCAAGACATTATGACTCATCTAAGAATACTCTCCTCATAGGTACATTTTTAACTCCTCTCCAAAAAAGGTGTAGGCTCCTCAGACTTCCCGCTAAAATCTCACCACTTGAGTAACCATATCAGCAATCATGTCTCTAATCACAAGATAACTCCAACCTCACCTAAGTCTCTAAGTATTCATGAGCACCTGTAACCAATATATCCATCCAAAACTCCAAATGCAATATAATATCACCATGAAGTAATTGAGAAAATAATTGTGTGCCTAATACAAAGAGAACCAACATTGATCAATGTCAAAGATCCAATCTTGAGTATCGATAACATAAAAAATGACATCGTGATCTAACATCTTCTAAAAGAAGATCATATTCTCTAATAAAAATATCATGTCCCCAATAGAATCTATATCATGCCAACACTCTAACCAATAATCAAGAGCACACCATGATATAATAATAAACCATCATGTAGAAAGAACACCTACCAGCAATCAACAAGTCATAAGCTAACACCTCAACCAAAGACTTCCAAGATCCCTCCATGGCTAACCAAGATGTCAATATCTCCAATGTCATGAAGATAACCATATCCTACTAGGAAACCTACAAAACATGAAAGACCCTTTTGTAGCAACAAGATCTAAGAGTACCTCCAAACATCTGCAAACACTAAAGAAGATCATCCATCACAAACAATGAATCCATGTCACCGCCAACAACTCCCATTGAACCAAGATACCAAGTCACACATGGAATCATGATAACCATCTCCTAAATGAAGATCAATTTTTCTAACACAATCAAATACTACACTTGCAATATCAACAACAATAAGTAGAACCAAGATCACCAAAACTAGAAGATAAACAACATGCTACAAGTCCTAGCTATTTACTATCTAGGTAATTAAAAAAATATCATCCATCCTCTCATCTCAAAATCTCATACCAATGTACAAATGACCACAAACAAAGCCAACAAATTGAATTTGTATTTGTTTGCAAAATGGTCAATGCTCCCCTCAAGATTCGTGACAAGGGACTAACTGCCTCCCGTGCAATCCATATCTCTACAATTTGTATTGGGTGTTGATAGATCGGTCTTTTGATGCAACAACAAATTGGTCCAACAAATCATATCAGAGCATTGGATCATGGGTTCAAATCCCCTTGGGTAATGCTTAGGGGGAGATTCTTAGCAAAATGGTCAATGCTCCTCTCAGCATTCATGACAAGGGACTAACCGCCTCCCATGAGATCCATAACATCAACACTAAATCAACTTGGTGGATATAGATAATCTACATCTGATTCATCCCTTTGCAATCGAATGAGTAGCCTACCCACATAAATGTATGCAATCCACTCTAGTCCAGAAACCTCATAAGGTAGTTTTGGAATCCAAATAGTCCTTGGTTCAACTACCTCCATAATATAACAATTATCCTTTTTCACCACGAAGGTAATGACATTCTTATAATTCTCCACCACATTAGAAGGTATCATATACCTTGTTTTCATGCCATTTTAAAATTTCTTAAAGAAGTCTTAATGCATAGTGCTACATTGTTTACTATCTAGAAACCTCCACATATGATCCCTAATTTGACTAGCAACTGGAATATTTCTTTGCCAGACCACACCCTTGAAACCAAGTAATTATTATAAGAAATAGAACATGAGACAAATGATCAAAGTGTCATACTTGACGTTGTAGTGCATATCTTTGGTTCTCTATAAATTCTCCATCAATTGTTGTTGTAAGAGCTCACAGAGGTCGTAATCCTTCCCTTCAACATCTAATGAGCGGTGTAGATGGTGGTGGTGATAACAAATCCTTCTCTATTCATGTAATAAACCTTGTATGCAATGCCTATCATGGAATTTCGAACCCCTAGGTCAATGACATCATCCATAGTTAGGGTTCTCTTGTCAAATTTTGATTTGATAAGCCTTATAACCTCATCATTTTTCACCACCTTCAGTGTTGGCACAAGTCTGATGGAGCATAAACCAATCACACATGTGATTTCTTCCTTTGTAATTACATAGGGTTGATTAAGGTATATAAATTCTTCATGAATCCGGCCCAAAACAATTCTTACCCATTTGCCTTCATAGAAAAAATTAGGAAAACCCTTCCACACATCTAATTGTTTTGCCTCTACATTTTCATACTCTAGCTTGAATAGTAAATTGTCATCCATCAACTGATTACTTTTTTACTCTTCCAAGTTTAGTTGGTTGTACTCATTTAGTTGTGAGTGAATATACATCTGTACATGTTTAGTATGCAGTAAATTGATCGGAGCATAGTAGAACACTTTATCCTTGTCAACCTTTGTTGATTTGTATGGACGATTTTTGAACTTGGGTCTTGGCTTCTCAATGATATCAATAACCCTAAGTGTTGCCATAATAAACCTTTCTGAAACTAGGGTTTTTGCAAGAAATATTAAAAATACCTGTGAATACTATTGTTAGGGTTTGCATGGAAAATATCTAAAAACCTTCTTCTCTTCCTTAGCTCTTGCTCACTCTTGATATCGATCAAATGAGATCAAATTTGATCAAGTAGGAGTTAAATATGTTTCACATGTGTTCTAGTTACTCCACATTAAATGCATTTAGTTCTTTACAAAAACAACTTTTCATTGCTCTGAGAATTCATAGGGACCCATGATCATTCAACAATCTTCTATAGAGAGTGTATTTGCTTCAAAATCTTGAGAAAATAACATGACATCACTTGCCAAACTAATCCAAACGATAAGATGTGACCATTTAACTTGTATGATGAAGACTTCAACATCTCATGCATTATATGGGTTTGAAAAAATTGCAATTGCAATCCCCCTTGAGTCAATACTTCCTTTCAATTATTGGGGGATTCTTTTGCACCAGGTAGAGGCAAAGATCCATTCTTTACCTCATTAACTATTTCTAACTTCTTTCTCCATATCTTTTTCATCTCCTTCTTTTGATGATCTAGATTAACCTTCTTTTGTGGAGCAAAAGGTCTCACATACTTCATCTTACAAAACCTTGCTACATGTCTAGAGTTATTGCATTTATAGCAAGTTACATCATGTTGCGAGGCATAACCATTGCTTCTAACATTTGATCTACAATCAACAACCCTGTGACCAAACAACATGTGTAGAAGTAACCATAGAAGGTTTGAGAGGTCAAATTATTGTTTCTGCTTGTGTAACTATTCCTCTCCTCACCTTACTTCTACAATCATTAGAGTTATGACCAAACTTTTTGCAAGAATAGCACTAACCATGAAAGGGTTCAGAATTTATGGCCTTATTCCTTACTAATTTGACTCCTAAAATCAATAGTCTTATGCCCAACCTTATTACAAGAATAGCAATTACCACTGAAATATTGAGAGTACCTAGTTGGAGCAATTTGTTTATGACTAGATTTTTTGAAGTTCATTTGGCTCCAAACTTGTGTGAAGTTATCCCTTTTTTCTTGTCTTCTTAGATTCATCATGTTTCTTCTCCTCCTTCTCAACCTTATCTTCAATCATATTTTTCTTAGAGATTTCCCCCTTTTTAAAACCAAGACCACCCTTATCTTTTAGAGGTTTTTGACTGTCAATTAACTCATCAAGCATGTTGGTGCTCTTCTTAAATTGTGGATCTTTGTTCACCCAATATTTGGTCTATTCTAACTCTTTTAGGGAACCAATTTCATCTTCAATCTTAGTGCATTCAACAGATTTGCCATAAATCTTGGAATTCAAACAGTCAACAACCCTCTTACCTTCTTCAACTTGAACTTTTAGGCTAATAATTTCATCTTTTGCTTTCTTGAGTTTGATTTTACATTCTTTTCTTCCTTAAATTTGAGCTTTTAGTTTGACAATTGTCTTTTCTACCTTATTAAATTTTATCTTGTATTCTTTGCACTCTGCCCTTGCAACATCCATGTCTTCAAGAGTAGATCAAAGTTATTCAATATATACTTTACTATCATCTAGATTGATGTCCCACATGCCCTCTGACTCCATCAACTCAAGATTTGCTTCTAGAGGAATTATATCATTAAACATTGCTTTAGTTCCCATGTATTCAAATGCAAGATCTACCTCAATTGTTAGACTGTTATCAAGGAACCTTGCTTTGATACCAATTGTTGAACACACCAAAATATTGAGAGGGGTGAGTGGGGATGGGGAAGGTGAATCAGTATTCACGTGAACTTAACAACTTCATTTGCAAATTGAACATCAAATCAATTTTTTCAAAAACAAGAACTGAAGCCAAAGCATGCACCACAACATTCCACACAAGGACACCAAGATATTTAAGTGGCAAAACAAATAAGGCAAAAATCACAGTGAGAGTTATCTATAAATATATAAACAAATTTCATAACATTGTTTTAGGACTACAACCCAAGGAAGCAACTACTCCTTGAAGAAATGTTTTATGGCAATGCCAAAGGAAGATCACCTATCCCCCACACACAAGCACACGTGCACACATGCACGCGCGCGCACACACACACATATCCTTTGCATCATCTCAAAATTCCAACTAGATTGGCTCCAAGATAGCTTTTAATCAAAAGCATATAACACTCTACCATATGGCCTTAAACACATGCATCGTGAAATATAATGAGTTGTAGATCAACTCAAAGCATAACCGAGCTCAAAATCATTACAACACATCCTCCAAAGAAAATATAACTAATCAAGACCAAACCGCAAGTGAAGTAAACAAGACTATCAACCCAACAGCAACAACTTCATCAAAACTGTCAAATGTACACCTTTGTGCCACCAAAAAGAGATGAAGAACACCATTCTCATCAAGATATGAGCATTGTAGTTTATGCGTAGTCTCCCTACAACCTTCTTCTGAAGTATCCAATCATTATGTGTTCGCACAAGTAGAGAAACACGTTAAACTGATGAAAACAGAGCACCCTAGATTGACTGTAACTCATTAACACTTTGGATATTGTACTGTGATACATTAAATCATCTAAAACTTGTATGAATGAAACCTTATACCTCTTAGATCATATCCCTAAGTCCACTCAAACATATCTATCAATCCAAAGGGATGTAGAGCATTCTGGTAAACTTTTGAGACACTTTACTTTGTTTTAGTGCAATCCAAAGAACGATCAATCCTAACCTCTACTGTAGAAGATGTCATGACATGAAAAGCTAGAAATAACCTCCTTGGTGGCTAACAATATTAACTCCAGAACCACAAGACCAAATCTTGCAAAGAAGAGGAATGCAAACCAAAATACAAAGACTATGTCTTTAGGAAATGCATTGTTTATGCCTTAGACCAATTTTCTCAATGCACAAGTATGAACAGAGACTCAACTATTATTTATCTAACTCCTTGAAACATGTAGAAACCAATCTATGTGATTGCATTCCTCATTTAAAGAATGAACTATGTGCTATTTTCTTCTTGTCATCTTATGATATGGTTACATCTACTTGGGCTTCCAAACTATTAGACTATCACCAAACATATTGATCCCATGTCAAACCATCTCTTTCAATCATGTTGGTTCCAACATCTATGTCAAACCATCTCTCTCAAATGTGATAGGTTGATATCAATGACAACATATTGCACATATTGGAAGAAGACAAAAATTTTGTAAGCTTTCGTTCTATTCTTAACGGGATGTTCTTTGGTCATAGATTAAACATTGATTTGATTCACAATTGGGTGTTTGATTCTTGGATTATTGCAAGTATGTTGATTGTGATGAAATTGATGAAATTTTTTATTTTATTCTCCTTCTGGTCCATTAAATGTCACACCTGAGTTCTTTAGGGAGGTCCCTGGTGTCTTGGTAAGGTATTCATCATCTAAAAAGATGGTTTGTCATTTTCAATTCTACCAAGATTAGCATGGTTCCTATTTGGCTTCATCTCTTAAAGCTACGCTAAGAGTTTTGGGATGAAAGTACTATTCATGGTATTGCTAATGCTATTGACTAGTTTACTACCATTAACAATGTCACAAAATCTAGAGCAATATTTCCTTATGATAGATTTTGTGCTGATGTTGATATTGATTCGTAGTTGCATAACAATGTTAACTTGTGCTCCAATCGTTGTGATTGGGAGAGGAACTTCATTATGAGACTTTTAGTTGTACCACTTCCACAATGTTGGACATTTCTTCTTGTTATGCCAAGATATTCATGATAAGGTGTACTCCAATGAGGTCAAGATCTCTAATGAGGAATGTCCTCAACCTCATTATATGGGGATGGTGTTGGAAAATATTAGGAGTGACCTCATGGGTAAGGTTTTAGGTTACTCATGCAAGGAAAATGTTGTGCTCAAAAGCCCCTCTTTCAAGAACAATTCTTCTTCAAAGATAGTTGGGCCAACCCTTTTCTATCATAACCCTTTTGTGAATAGGAAGAACTAGAAATCATGGAAAATGACCACATTGATGTGGGAAAAGGATCCCCATGCAAAGCTAAAAGAAAACTTAGTTAAAAAAATAGAAAGACATTTTGTCCACATCATGCCCCTCTTTTGAGGCATTTGGTGAAGTTTAATTTTGAATTGCCTTCAAAACCTTCTAGGTTTTTTGTTGGTTTTGGATTATTTTTAAAACGAGCCCCCAGTTCTTTGCTCCAATCAAAAGCACTTGTTGGTCCTCAATCCCTTTGTTAGTTTTGTTGCATATTTCTCCTTTTGTGAGACAAGTTTTGATCGCCTATTGAGTGGTGTTGTTTTTGGTTGTGGTTCTTGTTCCAATTCCTTGTTGATCTTGTAAAATGTTTTGGGATCCTTTTAAAAGCCACTGGTTCATAGTTTCAATCAAAAGTATTTACCTTAATCAAAATTTAAGTGCACAAAAGACCAAAATATTGGATTGCATGTTTGTTTTCATATAATATATCAAAAAACTTAAAGATAACACCCATTTTGCTTCTCATATAGAGAAAGGTGGGCATTAACCTCTTATATAATCTTGCACTCTACTTCATCACAAAGAATAAAATATCCATGGATCTACACAAGATGATATTTGAAAGAGTTAATACCACCTAATATCTTCATCCCACAATAATTACACATTGCTAGTCATTTTACTCCTATTAGGATCTATGTTTTTTTCAAACAAGGTCCCTAGAGTTGCTGCCAACTCTAGTGCTTCCCAATACCATATGTCAAACAAAAAATTGAATATGAAAACCTAACATGGAGAAAAAGAAATTAAAAATTAAAAAATGTTATCTTAGTTGCTAGTTAACAAAAAGAAAACCCTAAAATAAAGAAAAACAAAATAAAATTTAGAAAGTGAAAAACACAAATAGAGACATCATATTTTTTTTAAATGCTATAAAAAACTTGTCAAATCAAATCCAAGATCACATGCAATCCATTGAAATAACTTGCAAATGCACTGAATGTCGTTAATGCATCAAAAGAGAGAACTAGAAGAATAATTTGTGAAAATTATGGACTTATGTTTTTTGGCTATGATTGACATTTTGTCAATAGGTAATCTTTTTCCCACAAACAAGTTTTGGTAAGTTCTTTTAGGATCTTTGTAATAAATCACTAAAAACTAACCAATATATTTTCAAGTGAGTGGCTTGCCTTAAGAGTCTACCTAACAAGTATTCATGATTCAACAAATTTAATCGAATTTTTAAATTTATAGAAAATCATATAAATTTTTGTCTTAATTACCTTTCGAAGTCTCCAAATGAAAATAAAATAAAATACCATCATCAAACTAAATAATTTTCGTAAAAGTTATAATTACAAATAAGATTTGTGGTTCTATAGATATCTTTTGTTTATACCCACCTAAGCTTACCATATGACACAATCCATAGGTAAATATATATTAAAATTATTGCCTCTAAAAAGAGTAGAAATAATAGTATTTAAATATTGTAAACCTTAACACACATTTGCTAAAGAAAAAGTATGAAATAAATGTTTACATTTTAATTATAGCCCATTGCCCCTTCAATTGCCTAAAAGGAGCACAAGAAAAATCATAGAAATAGCTCTTAAGTTATGATTTGTTTGAAGCTAGAGCTCACTTCCTTCCTTTCCCCAAACAAAGGACAAATAAACTACTACCACAACAATAAATTGCTTAGGAGGTGTGATAATTGCTATCACTTTATACACATTTGTTTGCACAAACCATAATCACAAGATTCACTAAGACTTGCATAGACTCAACAAGTCATGTGGTAAGTCAAAATAAGGCCCAAGTATTTGTGATCTAGTACAAATCACAATAAGTACACTTAGCCAAGAAAATGAAAATACTTAAACATAAAGGCATGAATGTCTAAGAACTTAAAAGTACCAAACTTATGAAAAATGGCATGCACCATAATAGTTTGTGTGGTTTCAAAGGCTTTGGTTTAGGCTTGGTGGTGAAGGCTCTATCCCTCAACCTTGCCCTATATCATAATAAGGTGTGTTATCCCTGAAGTTTGCAAGGGGCACTACCCCTCGACCCCACAAGGGGCATTGCTTGAAGACCCCCACAATGAACTTTTCCCTTTCACCTCACTAGGGGCACTACTGCCAAATCCTTGCTCTAATTTTATTTTTTTAAAATGAAAATCTCTTTAGGCCATGTTGAAGAGCAGCATTTCTTTTATTTTTAAAGTTTTTTCAATTAAGTTGGATTTATACTTCAGTTTTGCATGTCAAACCCTATCCTAAGTAATGTTCCTGAAGCTATAGCAATATTTATAGATACAAGTGGATGACTACACATAAAACTAGTAGTCATGTGTATAGAAGATAATTTTTTCTATAGTTCATGACTTAATATTGTGAATTTTGTTTCTGATGTCATGGATATCATAATCCATGAACTTTGTATATCGTAAACACTTGACAATATTTATAGATCTAAAATGTTGTATACTTGTGTATGTGATCAAAACAGCTTTCATTTGTTTAATTTATTATGTCTTTAAATTTTATTTATTAAAAGATGCGTGAAACAAGCTTTAAATCCTTTAACATCTCCATATTTCATGGTTTTTTAAAATTTTCCAATTCTTGTAAACACTTTTTTTTTTTTTTTTTTTTTTTGATAAATCAACATTTCAATTGAAGCTGGTTGCTTGTTTGTTTCTAGATTCATAGAAAACACTTTTCATTGGAATGAAGGATTGATCATTGAAATTCTTTTGCATAGCTTAATGTTTGGGATTGTATAATTTGAATGGTATTATGTGTGACAATCTCAATAACAAGAAAAGGTTGCATCTTAAAAAATCATATTTTTTTAATTTGCTATAATTAATACAATCAGTTCACCCCGAAAAAAAAAACTTAATAAAAGAAATTAAAATACTGCAAAAATTTATAGTGGCAATTGAGTTGTATGCAAGTTTACACATTTATGCCTATTACAAAATGATATCAGCAATTGTACATAAGCAACGTCATAAAATCAATTTCTTCCACAATATGAGCTTCCCATTGACAAACACTAACGACATCACTACAAATTCAAATGAACACCAAGGTTCTTCGTTAATTAGAAGGCATTTGTTCAACAAAGAGTCTTAACACTACCTTTCATCGCATCAGAATGGATTTGTGCCAGGAAGGCAAGTTTTGGATTCTATAATTCTGGTTCATGAGAACATTCACTCTCTTATTACATTCTCATGGGTTAAAAGTCCATAGAAAAAATCTAATTCAACTTGATTATGAGGGACTCAACTTTGACACAAATTCATGCTCCCCTCTTGGGTAATTTAAAATCAAAAGAATAAGGTAATCATTATCAGTGCATAATGTACTCACGTCTCGATAAAAAATCAATTTAGGAAGTCAACTAAAGAGACATTCCAAATAAAAATGTGGTTGAAAATCCCTGGCTAATAGTGTAAAATTGAATTTCAGTAGTTGAATCTTAAAATAATTGATATGAACAAGAAAATAGACAGAAGACATTAAGTATTCTGGAAACATGAGAGTTATTTTAGCACAAGGGATAAAAGATTGAAGATTTAATTACATTATTTACAGATTGATGCTTAATCAATGGGATGCTTATCAGCTTGACGAGAAGTATAGTGAACTGTGAGAAGCAGCAAAGAAAGAAAAGCACTTGCTACAAATATTGCATCAAACCAACGATGGTAAAAATTAAATTGTATATCTCCTCCTAGCACATCTGTAATTATCAATCTGCAAAGTGTAAAGTTGAGTTTGGATAGGAGATTAAAAACCGATCACAGAAAAGAATGGGCTCATGTTAGAAATTATGTAAATAGGCACAAAATCGTTGTTTACCTGTACTCGGTTGCAAGGCTCTTTCTTATTAGCAATATCGAGGAAACAAAATACATTCCCATAATTTCAGACAAGAATAATACTACATTTGTGGACGATCCACTTCTTCCACTGGAGACTGCAAAGAAGAACTGCAAGAAAAAAGACCCACAAAACTTTTTGTTACCACTTCACTGTTTACCATATGACAATATAATCGTTACATGCCATCACACTCGTGTAAAAAAAGGTGACAAGAGGACTGAAAATGTCACCTTCATTAGGTTGGATAAGAAGCCTCTGACTGAAATTACAATTAGCATTCCTATAAATAACAGAGAGATATACTGCACCAAAAAAAATGTTAGATGTAAAGATCATCAATTCCATAGTCCTAAGCTAATTGAAATCACAAAGTATTTTAAACACCCAAACATCACTTGCAAAAGTGTAAAATTTTCTTTTCAAGTATCCAACATAGAAGACAGAAGATAATACAAGCTTAGACTCCTTTTGAATTCACTTCAGCATCAAGAATAGCCAATTCTCTTTCCACTTCATAGAGCAGTGTTTTTCACTTCGACATCCAAGTAAAAATGACCTCGGAATTCAGGTGGATCATTAAAAACGAGTATAAAACGATTTGTGTTGGAAACAGGGACTTCCATGTGTAAACTATTGCAAGAAGATACATTGTTATAAATATCTAAAAAAAAACAGTTTATTCTAAATTTCTAGAAAAATTTAATCTTAGAATGCAAATTGATTGTATTAGAAACCAAACCTTGAACCACTCTCGTAAGATGTTTTCATGAAATTCATTCTTGCTTTAAGTTTGTTATCATCATAATTTATAATTAATTGGAATTACTTCTAGGACCGTTAAACTTATTTTGGACAATTTCATATGTGCGAAAAGAACAAATCATGAAGAAACAGTTTTGTCCGAGATATTGATAATTTGATATGAGGCTATGTTTGTTGGAAAAAGGATATTTTCCATTTTCAAACAGAAAAACAACTTGTGCATTACAAGCCGTGATCTTACCCTAATCATGATGAAGTTTGTTATTACTTTTTTTGTTGAACCATTATCTTGCCCTAGGCATGAACAAATTTGTTGTAACCAAGCACTGTAATAATTTGGATTTTGTCTAAAAGAATAAGTTGAATAGACACGTTATGCACATGAAACAGCTCATCAAGAGTTAATCCCATCACGCTTTTGTCTAAAGATCAAACTGAAATTCTTTCGTGCACTATATGCACATGAAAGAGTCACATAGACTGGAATATGTTAATGGTGAATCTTGAAAGCATTTATTACACACACCAAATTAGTACTCATCGAGAAACTATGTTACTTTTATGATTTTAGTTGCTATAAGGAGAGCAAACTAGTATCAAAACATTAACATTTGTGTATTTATGAATTAAAACACTGCACTTATAAACATGACAAAGCACAATGCAAGCAATAGAATAGGAATATGCTGTTTTCGTGAACTAAGAACACAGTTCTTATTAGTATGGGCTTTAGATGTTCATGGAATGGATTTAAAACTTAGCATTGACTCGCCAGACTTGAGTTTTGCAGCAAGACAAGTAATTTGCTCACAGCTCATGAGACAAGTAAGCTACAGAAGCTCGCAATCCCTCAAGGCATTTCTCTGCCAAGACTGTCTCAGACCTGGTAAGTCAGACAGGAAAACTTGGTTGCTGCAGAAACATGAAAACCTCTGAATAAAACCCTGACTTTTTTGCTTGTCTTCAGCGATTTGGATCTTAGTGGCATGAATTGATTGTCAAGCAATTGATAGGACTAATCAATTGTTGTAGTGTGATTTGACAGGCATTTGCTTTGATTTTCAATTCTTTTTTTCTTTTCTATTTCAAAACCTGCTACTCACCTCCTTTATTTTCCAATGTCTAAAATTTAAATGCTTTAGGCAACACATTATGCAAGGCAGAAAGAGCTTTGCATGGAAGCATGGCATGCTGGGTGCAATCAAGGGCACTGTGACTTGCTATTATTGCAGGTTTAATAAGAAAGGAGGTAATCATCACTTCAAATATCACCTTGCTTGAATTGCTGGCCAAGATGTCGAGTTGTATGGCCAAGTGGAGGAAGAAGTGCAACAAGAAATGAATTCCGTACTTTCTAGCGATAAGGGAAAGAATAATAAAAAGATAAGTATGAGGAAAGTGGTTGCATCAGTGATAAATTTCATGGCCACCCATCTTGATTCCCCACCTAACTTTTTTGTTCCTTGCAATGTTCTAGGTGCACCAACTTCACTTGAATGAATTGCTTGGAGCCTAGAGAAGTACTATTAGGTGACAATGGTGGTTGCAAATTTTTTGTACTATAATGATATACATTTAATAAGGTGAGTAGCTCATACTAGGTTGCAGTGATAAGTGCATTGACCATGTCACCATTGTCAGTGCAAGGTTTACGACACCAATTTCACATGATTATAGAAGGCCATTGTTAGAGGAAGCTATAAAAAATGCACAGCTAATAGAACAAAAGAGAACATGGCAGAAAAGAGGCTGCAGTACTTTTTCTTGTGGACGGAAAGATGGTGGGAACATGGCCCTTATTAACTTTATAAAGGCCTGCGGTGGCACATTGGCATTATTCAAGTCAACAGATGCCTTCTACAAAGTCAAGGATGCAAGGAAACTTCTTGAAGAGAGTCCTCCCACCACTTTTTGTATTATTTGTGCTTCCCATTGCACAGATTTAATGTTTGAGGGCATTGGGAAGATTGAATAGATCAAAAGTATGGTTGAAAATAATAGAAAAAATCACAAAATTCATCAACAACCATACTAAGTAGCTTTGCTTAATAAGAGGGCACACCAAAGGAGCTTGTGTGATTGGGGACTCTACCTTCCCTCAAGCAGATATTTTTGGAGCTATCAATAGTTGAGTCTACATATCACAAAAGGGAAGATGATGACAATGTGTTTTCCAAGAGTATAAACTAGATACTTCAAAGTAACATATTTTAAATTTTTTTTGCCTTCTTTTTTTGTTTTTTATTTTTCAAATAATTTAAATTTTTTAGTGGCAAAACTTTTGATCGAGGTTCTACATTTAATTCATTAGAACAGAATGCCAATAGGTTATCTCTACAAGAACATGTATAAGGCAAGGATGCCATATTGCGTTATTATAGAGGAAACAAAAGAAAACATTAAGTCATTTGGCAAATTGTTGATCACAAATGGATCAAACAACTCCACCACCCAATACGTGTCATGGGGTACCACTTAAACCCCACTTTTTCTTCTTAGACTCATTTAAGGCTAATGAATAGGTTAAGGCAGACAATACAACATACATAGAGAGGATGACCCTTGACAAAACCCTTAGAGATGCAAATCTAAATGGCTGCAAAGGGGAGGCTCTTTTATTTATATCTATTGGAATAAGGGCAATCCAACCCAGAGATAACGCATCAAATCCTTTAATCACACATTTTTTATAAATGCAATTTTAGCTTAATCCATAATTGTTTTAATGTTTTATTTGATAAGGTGTGTGTGCGAAGATTATGGTCCTTGAATACCTACTCTTTAGAGGCTAGCTATTCTTGTTTTGTGCCAACCTTATAGCACTTCTAGATGTGAGAGCATTCACACCACGAAGAGAAATATGTTAATCCAACAGGACCTCGATGTCCTTGTTTTCATCTAAGTCAACCTTCTCATTCACGCCAAAAATGTCAAGGGGAAGAAGTCTCGTGATGCCATCAATTTGGATGACACCGATCCCAATACAAATTAGATTGTCAATGATGTGGATGTAATGTTCATTTACAAAGGTTTTGTTAAATAGGAAAAGAGCACTAGTAGCAGAAGCATTGAAGGATGATATATTTGAGAATTCATTCACTCATAATGATGATTCAGATTTACATTTTAGTTTAAGGTTAGAGAAAATTTTAAATATTGTACAACTACAATCTACACCAGAACTTTAAATAGATCATAATGTAATATAACACCATACACTACATGATTTCACTTTTCAGCACTTCACTTTTGTTTATGGGGAGAGAATTGCTTTAGTTTTTTCTGTGAATTCAACAACAACAAAAAAAAATCAACAAGGTTAGAAAAAATGGATCGAACAGAAGGAAATAAAAGACATTGCAGACTTCAAAGACACGGTTGGGACACTTCTAGCCATGGGAGACATCTTCATACCTGTCATACTACAACACTTAGCGTACATTGGGACAAATTGGGATGTAGGATAGAGACAAACAAAATTGGTAGGTATGAGCAAATTTGGGTTAGAAATTAGAATTCTATTTTGCAAATGTTGTGCCTTCCAAAATTACATCTCACCAAATTGCAACCATTCTAAGTTTTCTAACACATCAAATTGTTGTGAATTTCAATCAGTGGCAAAGAAATTATGCCTCCAAAAAATTGGCTTATTACTTTTTGAAAATGTCTCTTAATATTGTCCCGAACTACTACCGAGATGATTAGTACATAGTACATAATTGTAAAAACTTGGTTCGACTAATTTTGGACTTTCAAAGAAATTATACTAAGAATAATTAGGGTCCCGATTCACTCACATCGATTGTTTTTATAACACCTACTATGTTGTTAGAAACAAGATGAATATTCTATTTAAAACTCCAAGAACCAACTCTAGGATACTAACACTAGTACTAAGACATATGTATTGAATGTCAAATGCCTTGTAGTGACATACTGGAAACAGTTGAATATTTTCATAAAATGCAAGATTTTGCTACAAAATGTTAAACCCACAAAAAATTCTTAAAATTTAGGGGATTAAACCAAGCCTATAACGTATCTTTTCATTGGTCCCATTAGATGGAAATTTAGGATATTTCCTACGACATACCATTGCACATGCTAGTTGGCAACACTACAAGCTTCCTAATTGTGGTGTTGGGACTGCTTGCCCCTTAATTATATAGCAATTTGAAATGTTATTTGAGGAAAAAACTATTAAAATTATAGTGCTTAACCCTTTGGTGTTGGCCAGCTATTGCGACAGAGAAACTCCATTTAGGCATTCAACGATTCAATTCAGGAGAGAATCTCCAAGATGTATTTAGCTGTCACTGATTTGTTTTTTAATAAAGATTAAATGTAATGTCCTTGCCACGAAATTTTTATAGCACTTGCAATTTTCAAAATTTTAGCTCGTAGGTATTTCGTCAGTTGGTAGGACAGCAAACTAAACAATGTTTCTGAGTTTTAACAATGTATATCAACTGCAACCTTCATTTATGATAATAGACGTTCTCACAAACAATTTGAAAACATGGAATATTGCATTGACATTTCAAGAAGCATTTGGCATACAATTAACTGAAGCAAATATGCAAATATACAATGCCCAAATTAATGATTACTGACCTTTCAGCTGATATAGAAATAGATGGTATAATATTTTAGAGTCTAGTGAACAGCAAATACAAGGAAATGGAGCAACACTCTTACTCAACTTTAAACATTAACCGCTGAAAGTGTTTATGCTTTATCAGCAATAATTGTCGATTGATCTGCAACTTTTCTAACCTCTTATTTCCTTCCCAAAGATAGCAGTACCTCCAATAAACATTAACTATTATTTTGTGAAATGGCAGCCAGCAATGAAGATGACAATATACATAAAGAAGCTTGCAAATTTTTCACACCCATACTATGTATTGTACTCCTCAAACTAATGCCCTTCCTATATGTTCATACACCCATAAAAAATCAATAACTTGGATGGCTGGTAGGGTTACCTAGAATCTCCTCCAAACTAGGGCAGCTAAGAAAAAGCAATTCCTACAAATCTTCTATAAATTTGTTGCATGTGAATCTCCATAATAATTTTCAATCAACAACATGAGGAGTAAACTCAAACTAAAAGAAAACAATATGTCCTTCCCACATAATCTCTTTCAAATTTGCATCAATCTACATGTAGTCGGCATAAAATGCCTATTGTTATGTTTGATGATATTTGTATCTGCCAATGTATTAATTGTTCATATTAAGTGGGTTGTCACTCTCTAATGTGGCGGTTGGTTGACGGTTGTGTTCCTCTCAGCAATCGTTGGGTTCTTTATATATGTTGTGTACCGCCGAGGTAGTATGGTATAGTTGGATTAATTGTAATCCTTGGCTGACTATCTCTAGTCTTCTTCTCTGTAATAATGTCGTGCGAATAAAGATATAATTTACTGCTGTGTCTAGTAAGCATTGTCATGTATATTATTATTTCTTGTATTTGATTTATCAAATATAGCAGTAAACATTTGGTGTCGTTGCCTTATAAGAAATTGGGTCAGCGTTGAGTGATTAATGCCCTTAGACCCCAATAAAGGTGAGAAGAGGTCACAGGGTAGTCAAGACCAAGTGATTAGGTGATCTGCCAACCCTCAACTGAAGGAAGCATAGGGATGAGTCAAGGCCTGGAAGTACCCGGAGTGTTGGGGACATTGGAAATGGACGTGTAGAGGATGCGAGCGGGGCCGAGAGTGCAAGGAAAGCACTAGAA
The DNA here is from genome assembly GCF_030272615.1 of Cryptomeria japonica. Lineage (NCBI taxonomy): Eukaryota > Viridiplantae > Streptophyta > Pinopsida > Cupressales > Cupressaceae > Cryptomeria > Cryptomeria japonica. The sequence goes on along the minus strand of NC_081406.1, from coordinate 480,295,611 downwards.
CGTATTGGTCAGAATGGTCTGTTGTGACATCTTCACACATCGTCCCATTGCAAATGGTGACCCCCACTTTTTTGCTTTCTAGGTTGGTTGTCTTAGCTTAGCCTTTGATGGTTGTCGAGCCTTTGCTATTAGCCTTTCATTTGTAAGACATGCAGTTGCTCAAAAGTTGGTCAAGTCTCTCTCTTTGAGATGAAGTGAGGTTCAACATTTCCTCGGTCCTCCAAAGCTTCCGATCTGCCAATGGATGCCCAAGCCCAATCACTCCTTTTCCTACCTTTACCTTTACCTTTACCCCCACTACCTCTTCCACCTCCTTTAACTTCTATCTCCTTCCACTTCCTCTACCCACCTCCCTTCACCTATGCCTTCACTTATCTAACCCTCTTCCCATCTTAATATACCTACATTTACACCTACCTATACTATCACCTACACATACCTTCACTTTCACCTATACCTACCTTTGCCCACACCTACATCTTCCACCCTCCTACCTCTATACCCCTTAGCCTACCCCTATCCTATCACCTTACACCTTACACTTCCTACCTTTATAACTCCCACCGTCACCCATACCTCCCCTTTACCCTTTTTACTATCTACCGCAGCACCCTTCTTATATCTCCCACTCCACTTTACTCCCCACATATCCTAACTCCTTCCATTACCCCTTATACCTCCTACATCCTAGATCTACCTTCCCCCACGTATCCCCTATCTCCCACATCCATACCCCTTATGTCTCCCTTTCCCCCAACGTCCTCTTCTTCCCTTTCACCCGTGGATTTCCTCAACACCTCACATCTCTTCATCCATCCTTGCCTCATCACATCTTGGGCCCCACAAAATCTGAAATGGAGATTTAGAAAGCTTGTTTTAAGGTATAGTTTGACTTCCTTTACCACGTAGCCTTGATTGGGCCCCACCAAACTCTAAGGTGAAGGAAAAAGTTTTCAGGCATACTTTTTAAAGAAGGAAAGCAGCCACCTCATCATTCTATTTGGCTCCTAATATCCCAGCACATGCCACGATGAGACATAATGCAAGGTGTGGCAACAAAAGGATAGGAAGCTGGCCCTTGAAACAAAAGACGTGTCCCTTAAACAAAAATATTTGGGATTTAAATTCAAATTAAGTAAATTAAAGCAAATCCAAAATCAGATTATAAAAGAGCAGACTGTTTCAGTTACAACAGCAAGGAAAGCTCCAAACAATTACTTCACATAAGGTGCAGGTTTTAAGCCAGACTCAAAATACGAATTCCCAGCAGGAGGAGTGAACTGTGTGCAAAAAGCCATCACTTTCTTCTGTCAATCTTAAGTGATGACAGGCAGAGATAGATGCATACTTATTACAAAGCAGAATCGGATTTAGAGCAAGACGTTGAAGGAGATCAAGTCCAGCAAATTGATAGCAGAATTAAGGTGATTCAAGGGTGAATTTGTTCATGGAAGCCTATCTGGCATAAGGCAATTCAAATCATTTCAAAGCAGAGAAGGAATAGCTGAACATGCAAATTAGAATTCAAAGACAAGTATTGGATAAGGGAGAGGCCAACCAAGGAGGAGGATTTTGGAAGAAACGATAGGGCATTCATGCCCAGATTTGAGCACTTTGTTTTCATCATTTTTTAATTTTTTTTTTATTGTTGCATTTCTATAATTTCCAAAGTATGATTGAACAGTCAAGATTCTAATAACTTGATAGAGGGCAACTGTGAATGAGAAACAATTGGATTACATACAAATCTGAGTAGATTTCATTATCAACATCATCAGTTCCAGATTTTTAAACATCATGGAAAGGATTAGTGAAACAGTTGTTTACATAATGAAATTTGTTTTACAAACCTCCTTTTGGAGAGTAATTTCATAAAAAATTATTTTAAATGCAAGATTATGAACTAATGTTTTCATTGTTACAATTTGTTCTTGCATTCACAATCACGAGTGTTTCTCAACAATGCAATGAAAACTAGCTCAACCGCTTGGAGGTCTTCACAGGGCAGGTGATCAAAATCTGATCAAGGATAAAACACAATCAGGCTACCTTGTTGCAAACCAAATGGTAATGACCAAGTAAGTTGTCAAGTGCAGATGACGTGCTGGAGGACGGTTTGATTAATTGGAAAAGAGCAACTAAAGTTTGATCAATCATATCAACTCCTACAAATCAAGCCATTAAAGCCGATTGGTCTTAATAAGGTGAGATAATCGAAATCTGATCAAGTAAACTGGTCAATGCAAATGAACATGAAACTGATGCTTAGCAAGATATCAATCAAAGCAATCAAAGATTGATCAGATCTGATCAACTCACACAAATAAAGCCAATCAAGTGTTGGAGTTGCAAAGGGGAATCAAAATTCTGACGTGAAGATTAACTTGCAATGCTCTTTCAAATTTTCGCTAAGGTAATTGCTTGCAAAGACTCCCCTCATTTCCGAAACATGCAATGTCCCCCTTGATTTCCGAAATCCTGCAAAGACACCCCTCATTTCCGAAACATGCAATGTCCCCCTTGATTTCCGAAATCCTGCAAAGACACCCCTCATTTCCACATGCAATGCCCCCCTTGATTTCCGAAATCCTGCAAAGACACCCCTCATTTCCACATGCAATGTCCCCCTTGATTTCCGAAATCTTGCAAAGACACCCCTCATTTCCACATGCAATGCCCCCCTTGATTTCCGAAATCCTGCAAAGACACCCCTCATTTCCACGTGCAATGCCCCCCTTGATTTCCGGAATCCTGCAAAGACACCCCTCATTTCCGAAAGTTGCAAAGACACCCCTCATTCCCGAAACATGCAATGCCCCCCTTGATTTCCGAAATCCTGCAAAGACACCCCTCATTTCCGAAAGTTGCAAAGGCACCCCTCATTTCCGAAACATGCAATGCCCCCCTTGATTTCCGAAATCCTACAAAGACACCCCTCATTTCCGAAAGTTGCAAAGGCACCCCTCATTCCCGAAACATGCAATGCCCCCCTTGATTTCCGAAATCCTGCAAAGACCCCCCTCATTTCCGAAATCGTGCAACGACTCCCCTAATTTCCGATTTGGTAAAATGTTGCAATGATCTCCCTAAAAGTCGCCAACGTGGAAGGATCATAGGAAAATTTAATTTGTTTCTACAAAGTCGGCCTCCAAAGTGCAATTAAAGTTTCTTTTTCACAATGAAAGTCAGCCTAGGAAACTTTGAAATGAAGAGACACACACTTTCAACCCCAACACCTATATAAGAAAAAGTGGTGACCTTCATTCTAAGTATCAATCAAAGCAAACAATTACAATCTGCCCTGCAATTTAAAGACACCGAACTACATGAGACAACATTCAGATTGGTAAGGCGAACTCCTCCTATATCAACAATTGTGAAGAAGACATCAACTTCAAGGCAACATTCAGATTTACAATCAAGAATGGCGAATTTGTTTTCATTAGCAAAATGAAAGATCCCTATGGATCCCCTTGCTGATCTGCTGTAGTTTTTAAATAATAAACTATATCTTCCTGTGATTCTTTTGATTTGTTTTAGAGAATAGACAGAAGTTGCAGAAGGTTTGTTTCTTTTTGTGTTTTTGGATAGTTTTCAAACAAGTAATAATGAATAGTAAACATGAAAGGAGACTGAAAATAAATAAGAACATACAGCCAAATTCAGAATTGCTACAAGCTGTACCAGACAGATTTCTGATTTGTAAAACCAAATAATAATTCCAATGCAGATCCAAGGAACTTACATCCAACAATGATGCCAAACTGAAAGGTGAATAGTGATCATGAATCAAGAATACCTCTAAGGCTGAATACTTGCATTCCTTACATTCCACGTGGGATGTACCCGCTGCAAATGGCGGCCCTAAGGCTGCAAGGATCACGCCCAAGCTGAAGAATCAATCTGTCATGCTAAAACCCTTACTCTGCAACCTGAATCCACAATGAAGAATGGCGTACTCAATCTCTGTCAACAATGCACTCTGTCTGAAGAATCCAATGCCAATAACTGCTGAGGGCTACGTCCCAGCCAGTCCAAATCTTGGGGTTTGCATCCCAGATGAAGAATCGCCCACTCAGAGCTAATTCGCAAAATAAGTTTGATTGTGTAAAAAGATAATGAACAATTTGGTCTTCATCTCCTTATATCTCCTTTCCTTTCCAAGCCAAACCCTAAAAGGGAGTAAAGTTGGCGCATTATGAAAAAAGTGTTATTTTCTAATCATGGCGTCAACTATAGGAAAATAACACTAAATTGCAAATAAATAGCTTCAGGCATCCAAAAAGACTCCGAAAGGTGAGAATCATGTAGCAAAGTTCAAGACCTTTCCAACGAGCTATAACACATAGGCATATCAACCCAGATGAAGCCAGAAACCCCTTATTACTCCGAAATGACTAAATACATAGCCTTATTTTAATTTATTTAAATGCTAACTTAGGAAATATTTAAATATATTAAAATATCTCCAGATATCCAATAATAGCCCAAAATGACCAAACAATCATGAATATAACTTTGTCCCTATCTGTGACTGATGCCGGAAAAGCTGAGCTAACTGGCAGTCTCATCCCTAAAATCTAGGGATGCTCCTAGAAACTAAGAAACACACCCAAACTCTCTGAAACTGAAACCATGACATGGTCCCGTGGAACCTCCAATATGGGAACTGCCACAACCTCCTAAAAAATAGGGAATCTCCCTAAAATCAAGGAACTGCTCCCAATGGCCCTCAAACTATCTGAAATGTCAACTTTGGATACTGAATACCTTGCATGAGTCTCTATCCACCACTGCCAGCCTACGAGACCCCATAATAGGCTAACACACATGTCTCTACTAGACAAACTAAAGAGGGGACATGACAGTCCTCCCTTCTCGGAGATGCTTGTCCGCAAGCAACTGTAATGCTGGGTGCTGCAAAATGGCCTTTCCCTCCCATGTGGCATCCTCAATAGGAAGACCCTGCCAGCTAACCAAATACTCCCGGATCACCCGGTTCCTCAGCCGACGTTTTGTCACCTCCATGATCTCCTTAGGGACCAAAGTCAACTTACCTTCCTCATCCAAGGGAGGTAGATCAGGGGATGCTACAATATGTTGTCCCAGTGCCTTTTTCAGGCAGGACACGTGGAACACATTATGAATCCGACTGTCAGGTGGTAACTCGATCTCATAGGCAACTTCCCCAACACACCTGAGTACCCTGTATGGTCCATAAAACTGAGGCTTGAGCTTCTCAGCCCCACCCCTTTTAAGGGTGCTTTGCCGGTAAGGCTGCAAACGTAGGAAAACCATGTCATCCACCTCAAATGCCCTCTCAATCCTATGTCAATCAGCATAGATTTTCTGCTGATTCTGTGAATGCTGCAAATTCTCTCTGAGAGATCTCATGATATCCTGGTTCTCCTGTAACCAATCCTGTGCCAAAGGAGCCCTACTGTCTCCTACAGCCATATCCACAAAAGATAGTGCATCATAACCATAGAGGGCTCTGAAAGGAGTCATACCAATAGACATGTGGTGAGTAGTATTATAACAATACTCGCCCAAGTATAACCAACGCACCCATGCCTTCTGTTGTCCTGACACATAGTTGCGCAAATACCCCTCCACCCACTTATTAACTATCTCTGTCTGCCCATCTGTCTGGGGGTGGTAACTAGTGTTGGGTGTCAACTCCGTGCCTGCGAGCCTGAAAATTTCTTGCCAGAAAGAACTCATGAATCTGCTGTCTTTGTCACTCACTATGGTCTTGGGGAGACCATGGAGCCTAAACACCTCTCTGAAGAATAGCTCGGCTACCTGAGATGTTGTGAAGCCAACTGCAATCGGAAAGAAGTGGGCATACTTAGTTAATCCGTCCACGACGACATAGATGCAATCCTTCCCCTAAACCCGAGGAAGACCTGTAATGAAATCCATAGAGATTCCTATCCACTTCTGTTCTGGTATAGGTAAGGGCTGCAACAACGCAGCAGGGAAAGTATGCTCTGACTTATTCTGCTGACAAGTCATGCATTCTCGAACATGACGTAGGACATCATCTTTGAGGCCCTTCCAAGAGAATCTCTCCCGAATTGCCCTGTAAGTCTTACCATACCCTGGGTGTCCTGCTGTAGGAGTATCATGGTAAGCACGCAAATTTCTGTTCCTTCAACTGAGAACCAGGAACAAGATATACCCTGTTTTGTAGTAAATGACATCATCAACCACACTGTACTTGTCATCCAGTACCAATCCATCCATGACCTCACATGCATGCTGATCTTTGGAGTACTCAACTAAAAGTTGAGACTTCCAATTTGCTGAAATCTCACTTAATGAGCATAGGGAAGCAAGTGAGGGTCTTCTAGAAAGTGCATCAACAACAGTATTATTCTTCCCTTAAATGAATTCAATGTCCAAATCATACGCCTGAATCTTGCTTACCCATTTATGCTGACGATCATTGAGCTCTGTTTGATCAAGGAAATATTTCAGACTGTTGTGGTCAATTCTTACCACGAATTTGCTGCCAACAAGATACTGTCTGAACTTGGCCAATGCATGCATAATAGCCAACATTTCCTTATCATATGTAGAATACAATCTCTCATTATCTCGCAGCTTCCTAATCTCGTAAACAATGGGATGTTTGTTTTGCATCAAAACCGCCCCTATGCCCACTCTTGAAGCATCACACTCAAGTACAAATGGCTGCGAGAAGTCAAGGAGTGCCAAGACCGGACAAGTGCTCATAACCCCCTTGAGTCTGTCAAAGACCCCTTGTGCATGTTCAGTCCATCTGAAAGCCCCCTTCTTCGTGAGATCGGTCAAAAGTGCTGCTAACTATGAAAAACCTCTCACGAACCTCCTGTAATAAGCACATAAGCCAAGGAATCCCCATAACTCGGTGATATTCCTGGGAGAGGGCCAATCTCGGATGCCTGAATCTTCTCCTCATCCACCTTCACTCCGTCAGCACTGGTCACATGCCCCAAATATAAGATCTCTGTAAGTCCAAATTCACATTTGAACAACTTAGCAAATAGAGACTGACTCTCCATAATGCTAAGCACTTCCTCAAGGTGCCTGATATGATCCTCCCATGTATGGTTGTAAATCAATATATCATCAAAGAATACCATAACCGATTTCCTCAACTACTTGTTGAAGATATGGTTCATGCATGACTGAAAAGTAGCTAGTGCATTGGTAAGGCCAAAAGGCATCACCAAGAACTCATAATGCCCATAATGATAACGGAAGGCAGTCTTGTGTACGTCCTCAGCTTGTACACGAATCTGATGGTAGCCTGAATGCAGATCAATCTTGGAGAAGTAGATGGCTCCATGAAGCTCATCCAACAACTCATCAATGCGGGGAATAGGATATCTGTTCTTGATTGTCTTCTTGTTCAATGCCCTGTAATCAATACACATCCGCAGTGTCCCATCCTTCTCCACAAGCACCACAGAAGAAGCAAAGGGGCTAGAGCTAGGGCGAATGAAGCCCATGTCCAACAGCTCATGAATGGTCCTCTCAATCTCATCCTTATATGCTCTAGGATGACGATATGGAGTGGTAATTACTGGTTTAGCTCCATCCTCCATCTCTATCCCATGCTCAAACCCTCTATCTGGGGGTACACAGGGAGGTATGTCACCAAAAACTCTGCCATGACGGTCCATAATCGACTAAATATCAACAGGAAATGCCCTGCCATCCTGAAGTGTAGGTGTCTTGGACTTCACAAAACAATGTGTAGCCCAAATCACATCATCATGTCTAAGGATAGTCTCCATCCTACGAGAAGACACCTCCTTAGGCCCACCATCTGAAGCCGCCCTCAAAATGACCTTCTTTCCTCTGGACAGGAACTCTAACTGCATACGATGGTGATCAATAATATATCTCCCAATACCCTATAACCACTACATGCCCAAAATCACATCATAGTCCTCCAAGGGTAGCACATAGAAGTCATCTGTCAGGGTATAATCCCCCATCTGAATGCTAAGCTATGGAATCTGCCAAGTACAACCCAAAACTGCACCATCCGCAACCTTTACTCCAAAACCCTCAAACACCTCAGACTGTAACCCACACCTCTCAATTAATTTCTGATCAATAAAGTTGTCCGTGGCCCCTGTATCAACTAAGCTCATGACTCGCTGGCCCTGTACTGTACCCTTCAACCGAAAGGCATGAAATCTAGGATAATTGGAAAGGGTGGCCATAGTCACTTTGGCTGCTGCCAATGGCTCAGGGATGTCTATCTCCAACTGTGGCTGCTCCTGCCTAGTCTCCTTCGGGCAGTGTCAGTGTCTGGTATCTCCTCATCCCCAAACTCGGATGTTACCTCAATCAAATGAAGTTTGAACCTTGCCCTTGCCCATACAATGGTGCCCGAGCTCCCAAGGCTCTTTGCATGAGAAGCATAGTTTTCTCCTTCTCAGATCATTCCGTGTCTCCTGGTCCATCTTGGGAGGTCTAGCTATCTGTCCATCTCTAAACTGAGAGGTATTGGCCTTCTGAGGAGGCTGTGAATCCCTAAACGGCTTCTTATCTGTCTGATAAGAAGTAGGAGTGGTGTCCAGTCTCAATGTCACATCTATGGCATCCTTAAGAGTGGCCGGCTTGAAAGCATGTACCCATCCCTTAAGCCTGTCGTGTAGTCCCTCAATGAATAGCATCACACTGTGCCTCTAGGGTATATCAGGTACCATAACTGCAATACGCTAGAACTCATAATATACGCCTCTGCATGCCCAATCTGTCTCAGATGTGCTAACTCCCTATAATAGAGCTCTGTGTCCTTACGGTCAAACCTAGAAATGAGACGCTCAGTGAACTCTGCATAGGAGTGGACCATGGCGTGGTCTTGGGTGACCAACCCGTGGTGCCACTAGTCATAGGCAACCCCATCTAAATGTAAGACAGCAAATTGAATAGCGTCACACTCAGGCATGGGTCTCAGTGATAGATATATATAAAGCTTGTGCAGCCATGCTCGTGCACTCGTACCACTAGTCCCATCATATGTAGCCAATGTCATCTTCCCAGTAGCTCTACTGAGGTCATAGTTCTGCTGCTGAGGCCTATAGCCCCAGTCTCCCCTGAAAAATCCACCTCTGGTGGCTCTACCTGTATTGGCTGCTCACTTGGTATAAACCGAGGAAGTATTGGTCTATCCCTAACTGGTGTATGATGTCTCTCACGCCTAGGGGAATGATCAGAGCTCCCAGCTGATGTGTGAGATCCCTGACTATGCTGGCTTCCAGCCACAGATACTGATCTACTCCGTCTGCCTCTGTGTCTGTCCACTTCCAACCGCTCCAGGGTAACCTATATTCTGTCTAAGATATGGACAATCCTGGACTGGGTAGTGATGAGAGTCCTCATCAGCTCTCTCTCTTGTCTGTCTTCCTCGGCCTGATTTACTCCGACACCCACCTGTTCATCTGCCATGATAGGTTCATGTTCTCTCCCACTCTAACGCTCGTACTGAGCTCTTCTGCGAGTATAATATCTGTATATGTCACTTCTTCCCAGATGCATAAGAAAAAAAGAAAACTTAGCCCCACAGGCTGGTAGGCAAACAGCTCTGATACCACTGAAAGATCCCTGATGCATCCCCTTGCTGATCTATTGTAGTTTTTAAAATAATAAACTATATCTTCCCATGATTCCTTTGATTTGTATTAGAGAATAGACAGAAGTTGCAGAAGGTTTGTTTCTTTTTGTGTTTTTTGATAGTTTTCAAACAAGTAATGAATAATGAACAGTAAACATGAAAGGAGACTGAAAATAAATAAGAACATACAGCCAAATTGTGATAACCCCCGCGTTATCACCTGATGTAAAGTTATGTAATAATATTAAAGGATATGGATCGAGTAAATAAGATTATTGCAAATACATGATTAATACGATAATATAAGTATTATATTAAATAGAGGAAATATATTTATATAATAAAGGAAAGTATTATTTAATATGTAATATATTTAAATATATACATATAATGAAAGAAGTGTTATTTTATTATTTTAAATGTATAACAAATGAAGTGTTGTTTACTATACATATATATATAAAATAACAAAAGGCAAACATTATTTATTTAAATACATCTTAAAAAGCAAAACAAACAATATGATTAAACGGACTAACAAGCCCCCCCCCTGAATCACCCCGCACAAAGAGGTGCGACTGGGCTGCAATTACCACCGCACCCCTTCATGCGGAAGGGGATCGTGGATGGTTACAACCCTTCACGAGGCATTAAAAGGGAAGCAGCCGCAGCAGTGAAAGGAGGAGAATAGGCACGGGAGGTAGAGGAGTGCGAACGGGAATTCTGCTGCAAGCAAACAGGTAAGGGGTAAATATTACCATATACTAAGGACGTAATCAAGTAGTATATATATGTCATGGAATATAGGCAAGGTCATTGTTAATGTTAATTATTGTATATTCTAAAAGGATGCAAATAATTAATACTATAATATAAATAATTAATAGATGCAAATAATGAATATTATAATAAATGCATTAATCTAATAGATAGGTAGTGAAGGGGAATAATTAATGTAGTTAATGTATATATAATATTTATGTTAATAAATGCTTTAATGAAAGGATTTCGAATATTAAGGAATATATGTCAATGCTTAGTTAAAATATATGTGAATATGGGTTAATGAATGTTTTAAGGAATATATGGAAAAAAAATACATGTTAAATCAGGAATATGAACACATGGAATAGAGAATAGGAAAATATTAATGAAAGGCAAAAATATATTATCACATGATGGAAACTATAGGGAGGAAACTTCCTTAGTTTAAGGGAGGGATTATGCTAATCCCTAGGGCAGTATATACTGATTATTGATATGCATATGTATGGCTTGGTTGATTAAGTTCAACCAAGAGGAGATGGATCTGGCCGGTCCACTCTGAGGACTTGGGTGATGGGATGCATCACCCAAGGCAAGGAATGAACACATGGTCTTCCTTGGATGGCTTGGGTGTAAGAGGTTACACCCAAGACAGGAATCGAATTAACCTTCGATTTCCTGGAGGGCTTAGAAGTAAGAAATTACATTCAAGACAGGAGCCGAATTCACCTTCGACTTCTTGGAGGGCTTGGAACCAAGATGGGTTCCAAGAAGGCGAGCTTCACGGCCGCCTAAGGACATACTTTGTATGGCATTCATATCCTTTTTATTAGATTAAAAATATGATTATGTTAATTAAGTAATTTAAAGTTAGATTGCAATTTAGATTAGTTATATATTTATATGCCTTTTGTAGTCTGACAATTTGTTTTGCAAGATAGTGATCCCTAACTAGTGGGGACATTACAGTTGTATCAGAGCATAATCCTGCCAACCTGTGGGAAGGGTTCTTAGTTTATGATCACATATCAAAGAAAGAAAGGAGCATAAGCAATGGACAATCAATTGGCCAAACAACTTCAGACTTTCATGGAGCAGACCAATGAGAAATTTGAAAGAATGAGCCAATTAATCCTCCAAAGTACAAACAACAACAAATGAGATATGCAAAACCCTAGAAGAGAGGTACACTCTAATCACGCTAATAACAAACGATCTCCTTAGAGTTCTAGACAAACAATTCCCGAATTTCTACCTAGAGAGGAACATGTAAGGGAAGAAGAGGAACCAGCCACACTTGGGGTGGAAGAAATCGCCCAAATTTATGCTAGATTAGAGCCAGAAGTTCAGAGGGTGATGTCCTTCAGGGACTTCTATGAATCCAAAACTAGTTAAGGTAGAAGGAGAAAACCTATGGGTAATGACCTTAAAGCTAAAGTCAACAAAATGTCCCTACCATGCTTTGATGGGTTAGGGAAGGATGTCACCCAAGCTTGGGTACAAAAACTAGACACCTATCTTTCATACAGCCCCATGACCGAAGGAGATGCTATAAAATTTGCCATACTACATTTAACCGGCACTGCCCATAATTGGTGGCATAACGGTCTCATTACCCTAGGACACAAAAATGTCTCCACCTACAATGAGTTCACCCAAAAGCTCATTAGCCGATTCGACCAGAAAGACTCCGAATGGTACTTCCAAGAGTTAACACACCTTAAACAATTAGGAACCAGTGAAGACTGTATAGACCAATTCCGAAACTTGTCAATAATGGTTCCCGACCTATCCCAGAAAAGGCTCACCTACATGTTCTTAGAAGGCCTAAAAGACTCTATTAAGAATTTTGTGAAACCCCTGGAAACACAGAACTTAGGAGAAGCCATCAAGAAAACTAGTATGGTTGAATTTAGTGCTCCCATGAATACCTCAACCAAAACACCATATAGGAATGAAGGACCCCAGAAGGACCACAGGGAAAAACCCTGCCACTTGTGCAAGAAACCTTGGAGTTACAATCACCAATGTAAGGAGAGAGACAACTTGGTGGAGAAGGGGTTATGTTTCAAATGCAAGGCCCCATGGGGGAGAGGCCATGAATGTAAAAAAGGACAGTTAAATAACACAGAAGAAATATGGGATGAGGAAAGACGCTACAAAAAAGCTAGATTTGAAAACAACGAACCAAGTACCTTGGCAGTCGTCACTCAAGGGAGTGAAAATAGATGCTTCAAGCTCAAAGGAACTATCAAAGGACAAAAAATAATTGCGTTAGTGGACATAGGAGCATCACATGACTTCAGTAGCAAACACTTGCAGCAAAGAGAAGGTTGAAAACTCAAGAGTTTGGAGGGTTTGAAGTGATCATGGGCAACAGAGTCATAGACAAGTGCACTAAAGTTATCCCTCAATTGGAAGTCACCCTAGGGGGACATACAATTACGAGGAACTTCTTTGTGGTAAACCTAGAGAATGACATTATTTTAGGAATGCCATGGATAAACTCATTGGGACGATTCACCATGGATAGTCCAAATCGAGAGATATGTTTCCAACATGAAGGGACGGAGATAACATTAAAAGGAATTCCCGACGGCTCTCCAAAGATAGTATGTTGCAATAAAATGGAGAAAATTCTTAGACATGATCAAGGAGAGTGCGTCGCTCAATGTATGATCTTGGATAAATCTCAATCCGAAGGTCAAATCATTCAGAGTGATATACAACCCATCCTTAAAGACACAAAAAGGTCTTCGAAGACATCCCTCCAGGCTTACCCCCAAAAAGGGGATTTGAGCATTCCATTGAATTAGAAGGAGCAAAACCGGTAATTACCACTCCTTACCGCCACCCCCACAAATTGAAAGAAGAGATTGAAAAAACCATAAAAGAATTATTAGAAATGGGACACATCCAACCAAGCAGCAGCCCTTTTGCTTCTTCAGTAGTATTGGTCAAGAAAAAAGGCAGGACGATGAGGATGTGCATAGATTACCGGGCCCTGAATAAAAAGACTATAAAGAACAGATACCCTATCCCAAGAATTGATGAACTAATGGATGAACTTCACGGGGCAAAATATTTCTCTAAAATCGATCTAAGGTCAGGGTACCATCAGATCAGAATGAGGAAAGAAGATATCCCCAAGACCGCATTCAGATGTCACTATGGACATTTCGAATTTTTGGTTCTACCATTTGGCCTCAATAACGCACTGGCCACCTTTCAGTCATGCATGAATCATACATTCAGGCAACAATTGAGGAAATTTCTTCTAATCTTCCTCGATGATATACTCATTTACAGCAAGACATGGGAAGAACATCTCCTGCACATCGAAGAGGTATTAAATACTCTTGAAATTGAATCCTTATATGCTAAAGCCTCCAAGTGTGAATTTGGGATGAAAGAAATCATATACTTAGGACACAAAATTAGTGAGGTAGGAGTAAGTGTGGATGAGGAAAAAATCAAAGCCATCAAGGAATGGCCCACCCCTAGAACCTTAACACAATTAAGAGGGTTTGTGGGACTATGCAACTACTATAGACGTTTTGTAAAAGGTTTCTCCAAAATAGCAGCACCCCTCACCGACCTAACTAAGAAAGGAGCCTTCACATGGAATGACCAAGCCCAACAAGCCTTCGAACAACTTAAAATAAAATTGAGCTCATGTCCAGTATTGGCCATTCCCGACTTCTCTATACCTTTTGAACAACAATGTGATGCATCCGAGGAGGGAATTGGGGCAGTCCTCATGCAAAAGAAACACCCCCTAGCTTTTGAGAGTCGTAAACTCACCGAAGCAGAGAGACACTACTCTATCTATGACAAAGAGATGTTAGCCATAATGCACGCCTTGGCCAAATTTCGCCAATACCTCATCTGTGGGAAGTTCAGTGTGAAAACCGATCATAACAGCCTACGCTTCTTCTTGAGCCAAAGGGACCTTAATGATAGGCAACAAAAATGGGTGAGCAAAATACAAGCCTATGACTTCGATATAGAATATGTGAAAGGGGTGAATAACAAGGCAGTAGATGCATTATCCTGCAGAGCACACCTAAATGCCCTTACCAGCATCTCAGGGGACTGGAAGGAAGAAATCCTTAATGAATATAACCAAGATCCACAAACAAAGGAAATCTTAGAGGGAAACCCTCCCAATGAAGACTTTAAAGTTAAAGGAGACCCCATATTGTATAAGGGAAGGGTATACTTGACAAGCTCCTAAAGGAATTCCATGATAACCCCCTGGCGGGACACCAAGGATATTATAAAACTTATAAACACATCAAGGAAAAATATGCATGGAAAGACCAAAAGAGAGATATCCAAAAATATGTACAAGAGTGCCTAACGTGTCAACGCAATAAAACAGAACTCACTCACCCAGCCGGATTACTTCAACCATTACCTATTCCCAAACAGAAGTGGGAGAGCATCTCGATGGACTTTATAACAAGATTGCCAAGGACAAAAGGCAAAGATAGCATCTTTGTGGTGGTAGACAGACTCACAAAATATGTCCATTTCTTTGCGGTCTCCACCGAATACAAAGCCCACCAAATAGCCGATTTATTCTTCAAGGAGATTTTCAGACTCCATGGACTCCCCCTGAATATTGTCAGTGATAGAGATAGCAAGTTTATTAGTCAATTCTGGCAGGAACTCTTCAGAATGGCAGGAACGGTTTTGACCCCTAGTACCAGTTACCACCCTCAAACTAATGGGCAAACTGAAATAGTGAACAAATGGATAGAGGGCTACCTAAGGAATTATGTTACAGGGCAACAGACAGCCTGGATCAAGTGGTTACACCTAGGAGAACATTGCTACAACACGACACACCACATGTCAATCGGGATGAGCCCTTTTCAAGCCTTGTACAGCTACGAGGCCACAAGTTTTGGAGAACTAATAAACCAAGAAAGCAAAGTACCAAAAGCACAAGATTTCGTTCAACAAAGTAAGGATATCATGAAGACCTTGAAAGAGAATTTACAACAAGCCCAAAATCAACAAAAGATCTATGTAGACAAGAAGCGTTCAGAAAGGACTTTTGAGGCCGGAGATTTAGTGTTTTTAAGGCTACAACCATATAAGCAATCCTCCCTCAAGAAGAATGGGGCTCAAAAATTGAAACCACGGTTTTACGGACCCTATAAGGTCATTCGACGAGTTGGGGAAGTAGCTTATGAAATAGAACATCCCAAAGACAGTAAAATACATAATGTGTTCCATATCTCCCGACTCAAAAAAGTTCTCGGGCAACACTTGGTTCCTTGTAGTGAACTACCACCCCTAGATGATGAAGGGAAACTCACCTTGTACCCCGAGATCATTCTAGATACACGGCAGAAAGAGCTTAGGAACCGAACCATTACCGAACACCTGATTAAATGGAAGAATATCCCAAACGAGGATGCTACTTGGGAAAAAAAGGAAGACCTAAAGATGCTTGAGGACAAGCAAAATTGAGACGGAGGGACTGTGATAACCCCCACGTTATCACCTGATGTAAAGTTATGTAATAATATTAAAGGATATGGATCGAGTAAATAAGATTATTGCAAATACATGATTAATACGATAATATAAGTATTATAATAAATAGAGGAAATATGTTTATATAATAAAGGAAAGTATTATTTAATATGTAATATATTTAAATATATACATATAATGAAAGAAGTGTTCTTTTATTATTTCAAATGTATAACAAATGAAGTGTTGTTTACTATACATATATATATAATAACAAAAGGCAAACATTATTTATTTAAATACATCTTAAAAAGCAAAACAAACAATATGATTAAACAGACTAACAAGCCCCCCCCCCCCCGTCTCCCCGAATCACCCCGCACAAAGAGGTGCGACGGTAATCGCAACCTGGGCTGCAATTACCACCGCACCCCTTCATGCGGAAGGGGATCGTGGACAGTTACAACCCTTCAAGAGGCATTAAAAGGGAAGCAGCCACAACAGTGAAAGGAGGAGAATAGGCACGGGAGGTAGAGGAGTGCGAACGGGAATTCTGCTGCAAGCAAACAGGTAAGGGGTAAATATTACCATATACTAAGGACGTAATCAAGTAGTATATATATGTCATGGAATATAGGCAAGGTCATTGTTAATGTTAATTATTGTATATTCTAAAAGGATGCAAATAATTAATACTATAATATAAATAATTAATGGATGTAAATAATGAATATTATAATAAATGCATTAATCTAATAGATAGGTAGTGAAGGCGAATAATTAATGTAGTTAATGTATATATAATATTTATGTTAATAAATGCTTTAATGAAAGGATTTCGAATATTAACGAATATATGTCAATGCTTAGTTAAAATATATGTGAATATGGGTTAATGAATGTTTTAAGGAATATATGGAAAAAAAATACATGTTAAATCAGGAATATGAACACATGGAATAGAGAATAGGAAAATATTAATGAAAGGCAAAAATATATTATCACATGATGGAAACTATAGGGAGGAAACTTCCTTAGTTTAAGGGAGGGATTATGCTAATCCCTAGGGCAGTATATACTGATTATTGATATGCATATGTATGGCTTGGTTGATTAAGTTCAACCAAGAGGAGATGGATCTGGCCGGTCCACTCTGAGGACTTGGGTGATGGGATGCATCACCCAAGGCAAGGAATGAGCACATAGTCTTCCTTGGATGGCTTGGGTGTAAGAGGTTACACCCAAGACAGGAATCGAATTAACCTTCGATTTCCTGGAGGGCTTGGATGTAAGAAATTACATTCAAGACAGGAGTCGAATTCACCTTCGACTTCCTGGAGGGCTTGGAACCAAGATGGGTTCCAAGAAGGCGAGCTTCACGGCCGCCTAAGGACATACTTTGTATGGCATTCGTATCTTTTTTATTAGATTAAAAATATGATTATGTTAATTAGGTAATTTAAAGTTAGATTGCAATTTAGATTAGTTATATATTTATATGCCTTTTGTAGTCTGACAATTTGTTTTGCAGGATAGTGATCCCTAACAAGTGGGGACATTACACAAATTCAGAATTGCTACAAGCTGTACCAGACAGATTTCTGATTTGTAAAATCAAATAATAATTCCAATGCAAATCCAAGGAACTTACATCCAACAATGATGCCAAACTGAAAGGTGAATAGTGATCATGAATCAAGAATACCTCTAAGACTGAATACTTGCATTCCTTACATTCCACATGGGATGTACTTACTGCAAATGGCGGCCCTAAGGCTGCAAGGATCACGCACAAGATGAAGAATCAATCTGTCATGCTAAAACCCTTACTCTGCAACCTGAATCCACAATGAAGAATGGCATACTCAATCTCTATCAACAATGCACTCTGCCTGAAGAATCCAATGCCAATAACTGCTGAGGGCTACGTCCCAGCCAGTCCAAATCTTGGGGTTTGCGTCCCAGATGAAGAATCGCCCACTCAGAGCTAATTCGCAAAATAAGTTTGATTGTGTAAAAAGATAATGAACAATTTGGTCTTCATCTCCTTATATCTCCTTTCCTTTCCAAGCCAAACCCTAAAAGGGAGTAAAGTTGGCGCATTATGAAAAGAGTGTTATTTTCTAATCATGGCGTCAACTATAGGAAAATAACACTAAATTGCAAATAAATAGCTTCAGGCATCCAAAAAGACTCCGAAAGGTGAGAATCATGTAGCAAAGTTCAAGACCTTTCCAACGAGCTATAACACATAGGCATATCAACCCAGATGAAGCCAGAAACCCCTTATTACTCCGAAATGACTAAATACATAGCCTTATTTTAATTTATTTAAACTCTAACTTAGGAAATATTTAAATATATTAAAATATCTCTAGATATCCAATAATAGCCCAAAATGACCAAACAATCATGAATATAACTTTGTCACCTATCTGTGACCGATGCCGGAAAAGCTGAGCTAACTGGCAGTCCCATCCCTAAAATCTAGGGATGCTCCTAGAAACTAGGAAACACACCCAAACTCCCTGAAACTGAAACCATTACATGGTCCCGTGGAACCTCCAATATGGTAACTGCCACAACCACTTAAAAAATAGGGAATCTCTCTAAAATCAAGGAACTGCTTCCAATGGCCCTCAAACTGTCTGAAATGCCAACTCCGAATACTGAATACCCTGCATGAGTCTCTATCCACCACTGCCAGCCTACGAGACCCCATAATAGGCTAACTCACATGTCTCTACTAGACAAACTAAAGAGGGGACATGACACAAAACGAATCTGATCATTACACATTTGCAAGGAGTGAGAAATCAATTTGATATTCAAATCTGCACCTCCGAAAATCACAATTTTGAAGGCAAAGCTCTCTACAAGTAGCGATTTTAAGGGTTGGTCATTTCATTGATCAAAAACTCATCTACAAAGGGGCGGATTCACCTATATTGGTGATTTTGGATAGCAATCATTTCATTCATCAAACACATCTACAAGGAAAGTGGAATCAAGCTGAAGATCATTATTCTGATTTTAAAGGCGTTTTCAGATCAGAATCTCTATGTAATCAACCCTACATTTCCATATGTTTGGCCTCTCGGGTGAATACTTAAAGCATAAAGTACGTAATGCAAAATAATGCCATAGACATCAAACAAGTATCAGATATGTTATTCCATTCATAATTCGTTTTCTTTACAAGTTACATTCCGAAGTATATAAAGATACCAAGGGGGTGCGAGCGCCAACCATCGCACCGCAACTACCACCCCTCGGCTGCCAACTAACAAACCCAATTATGACTTAATTAACTAGTTTTATTCCCGTATACAATAATGCGACTAACATCATCCCCCCCAAAAAGAAAAGTCGTCTCCAGGCGACTTACAACAAAATCGAGAATACATGAAGCTTGCAAAAACCCAGAAATAAAAACTAACTGCAGAAGGCGTCCCTGATGAAGAAGGCGTCAGTGGTGGTGTAGCAGTGGACGCTAAGCGCCCACGGAGCTCATACACCTGCTCCGTCCTCCTCTTGAGATCCCATTCCGCGACCATCTACCGCTCCATAGCAGTCTTTACCATATAGGCTGCCTCGAGCACCTCCTTATCCTTCTTGTCCACACTTTCCAGGGCACTAACCAACCGAGTCTCCAACAGCTCCCTCGAGGCCCTCTCCTCTTCCAACTGTATCAGCAAGGCAGACTTCTCTGCTACTAAAGTGTCCATCGCTGTCTGGTTCTGTGCCATGGTAGCCTCTAGCTCTCGAAACTTGGTAGCCAGCTCCTCCCGAGCTATTACTGCTGCCACCCTCAAAGCCTCAACTGTGGTTGCCATCTGTTGTGACCTCCGAAGCTCCAGATAACCTTCACGGAAGGCCTTCTCTACCTCTCTCACCAACGACTGCATCCAGGTCTCGCCAACCCCCTCAGTGAGGCGCCAAGCCTTTAGCATCACCAGGCTCTCCGTGTCCGGCCACCTGGCACACTCAAAATACCTCTCAAACTCAACTCGACATCCGGTGCGAGCAAAGGTCAACAGCCCCTCCATCCGCTCAACCATGGTCGCATCGGCCTGGAGCGTGGCAGATGACACAAGTCGCTGTGCTCCCAGAGTCATCTCGGTAATAAACTGCTCCAACTTTGCACCGTGCTAACTTCCCACAGGCACCCCCTCTGCTCTGTACGGACTAGTTACTACCACTGCAGGGGGTGAGGCAACCCTCTTAATTGCCCTACTGTTCGGGGAACTCCCTTCCTCGAGATCAATGACATCCAACGAATACATGGTCCGCCCTGGGGATAGAGTGGCCTCTCTCGGTGCCACGGGTGCCATCTGGTAACGGCTCAACCAGTTAGTGAGGTCATCATGAAGAGTGCCTGCTGCCATCATTGCCTCCTGCATATATCCGGGCAACCCTGGCACATCCTGTCCTGTCACATCCAACACATCGTGCACCATGGAAGCCTCTGGCACATCGTGGGCCATGGAAGTCTCTACACTCACCAAGGTCTCCACCGGTGGTGGTGTCATGGCTATCGTCACCCGAGGCTGCCCAAAGCTAGGAACTGGTACTGTGGTGACTACACTCACTGTCCCGAAGGACCGCAGCACTGCCAACTGAGAAGTCTCCGGTAAGCGGGCTGGTGTAAAGTGGACCTGCACCTGTGATGCTAAAGTAGACCCTATTGTACCTACCGACTCCACTACCCCGTCTTTAGGCAACTGGTCGCCTCCTCTCCCTGTAAGTCAGAAGCTCCCTCCGCTTACCTGGGAGGTGTCTGCGGATTCCTCCCTACCACTTTCTGCATCCTCAGCCTTGGACTCTTCTGTGTCGGACTCCGTATCGAACATAGCGGCCTTCTTTCTTTTTGTGCCCAAACGTGCCTCCGTGCCATGTGCCAAGACGTCCAAGTGTGACCAATAGAATATGGGCGGCTGGTCTGGTGCAACACGCCCCTGCGGCTCCAATGGCTGTGAGCCTAGGGTGATCTGTGTGTGGACTGCGTCGAGGAATAATTTGATGGCGTGATGCGGCATGTAGAACTTTTTGTATTGCAGCGTCATGAACTCGTCCATCCTATCCGCCAATAGTGACGCCCAATCGTATACCACTCCATTGTGCAGCCCGTTCATCAACACTATCTGTGCAATGGCTATGTCCGACGCGCGGGTGGCACCTGTGAGGCGACTCTTCACCACCGACAACAGGCATCGCCATACTCCCTTGGCGAAAAATTGTTTCTTCACCCCCCGACTCTTGCCTGCACTCTTGAGGCTATCTTTTTCTCCTTGGGTAAGGTTATCGCGCAACATCAACTGCAGCAGTGTGGCACGATTTTTTGGGGATATTTTCTGTGAAGTGTCTATTTTTTTCCCTTTCACCCCCGGTATGCCAAATACCCTAGTGAACTCGCCTGCCGTGAATGACACTGTTATCCTCTGGTGTTGATAATCAAATACCAACTGGTGGCGATGTCTGTCATAGCTGCCAATCATGGCACGCAAAACCACCTCAAAGTCTTTTATTGAAAAAACTGGCATTTGGACGGCCCAGTGTACCTGTGCTTGGTGAAGGCTTTTCTTTATCAAATCATCCTGAGGTGTCTTTGCCCACCAGTTCCGACAGTCGATTCCATTCAAACCCTCAAACATAATATTATCTGCCGTTATTTCATCTTTGTTCTTTGTCCCCAAGGGTTTGGGATGATGCTTCTTGCTTTTTTGACTGGTGCTCATACCGAGACTACCTGCAATACGCACCCTAGATGGCAAAATCCGTTTGCCTGTGTCTGCACTGGTTTCTTTTTGCCCTCCCTGCAACTTGTCTTCTAACGACTGCAACCGTTTCCGCCAATCTGCCTTGTTCCTGTTTATGTCCATACTCCATTAGTCCCAGATTACTTCTTCAATTTTGCTTTTATAACCTTTTTAAAAACAAAAACCCGTCTGCCGCTTTTCAAATAACCTACGGCGCTCCCTTGTGCGGCCGCTGCGGACTTGTGCGACTTTGTGCGACTGCTGCGGATTTGCGAGGGTTGTGCGAGCTGTGCGTCGTATGCGGGCTGTGCGGGCGTGTGCGGGCTGCGGGCATGTGCGGCTGCGTCTTTGTTTTATGCTGCGTGGCGGGGGTTTTATGCATGGTTTGGTGATGTGCGGTGACCACCGCACGGTGGCATCCACCGCTGGTGGCCCCACGTTTTTGTTTTTTTTTTTAATTCCGTACGGTACGGTCAACGTACGGTTTTTTTTTTTTTTTTTCAGACATCCTGACTAGATGGTCCAGGCTCCCTCCGTTTGTGGTAAACTTTTAATTTCGACCCGTTGACGGTGTCTAGTATCTCTTCCCCGTCCAGCGTCCACAACTTAATTGCCCCGTTGGTATTGACCTCGCGTACCTTGAAGGGCCCTAGCCAACGCACTTTGAATTTCCCAGGTTTGATTTCGCTCCTTCCGTTGAATTTCAACACCAACTACCCAGGAGTAAACTTCATTCGTCGGAGATGCTTGTCGTGCCAAACCTTCCATCTTTGCTGGGTTGTCTCTGTCGCCCACTGACCCATCATCCTTCGTTCATCCAATTTGTTCAAAGCGTACAGTCTCTCTCTCAGGCTCTCCATGTCGCCAAGTCAATTATCGATGGCGATCCAGAGACTCGGCACCATGAATTCAAGTGGCACCACAGCTTCTTGTCCATACATTAGCTGGAAGGGAGTTTGTCCAGTAGTTACCTTGTAAGTTGTTCGGTATGCCCAAAGTACTGACGGTAGGCGCTCCTCCCAATCATCCTTCTCCACTCCGGAAGACTTATAAATCACCGAAATGATTATTTTATTGGTCGCCTCGGCCTGCCCATTCGCCCGCGGATAGTAGGGGCTTGATAAGGAGTAAAAATTTTGAACTCCGTTGTTAGCAATCTGATTATGTGATTTACAAAATGTCCTCCTCTGTCACTCGTCAGTTGGATTGGAATCCCATACCGCGTAATGATGTGTTCATAGATAAATTTTGCTGTATTAAGGCCCGTGCCTCCACCCACTTTGTCGAGTATTTTGTTGCCACTACAATGTATCTACATCGTCGGGCTCTACTTGGTTTTAATGGTCCGATGAAATCCAATCCCCATCTCTCAAACAGTTCCTGCGCATTCGATGGGTTGAGGGGCATAAAATCCCTCTTTAATGGTCATCTGGCCCGTTGGCATGTATCACAGCTCGTCACCCACTCTCTGGCGTCATTATGTAGTGTCGGCCACCACAGTCCTGCCAACAGAACTTTCCTCGCCGTGGTGTCGGGCCCCATGTGTCCACCTGCAGGCCCTTCATGTGCTTCCCTTAGGACGCCCTGAATTTCCTCTTCTAGTACGCATCGCTGTAGGATTGGGTCGGGTCCCATTTTATACAAGAGGCCATTAATGAGTTGGAATGTCCTGCTCCTCAGTACCAGTTTCCTTCTTTCTCCTGGTGGCATCTCCCTCGGAAACCGCGATGTCGACAAGTATTCCCCCACGCTTGCGTACCAGGCGGGGAGAACCGCGATGCGAAATAAGTGAGCGTCTGGAAAATCTTCATTCACTCCTTCGGCTGGTTCTCCTGATTGGATTCTCGACAGCTGGTCAACTATCACATGGCTTTTCCCAAGTCTTACGATAATGTTAAATGTAAATTCCTACAGCAATAGCAGCCATCAGCTGATTCGTCCTTGGATAATTGGCTTGTTTACCAGGTACATTAACACCTGGTGGTCCACATAAAATGTGAACGGGGTGGCCAACAAGTAATGTCGAAATTTCTGGACGGAGTACACCATCCCGAGGGCTTCCCTTTCTGTGGTGCTATAATTTTTCTCTGCCTTCGACAAGAGTCTGCTTGCAAAGTAGACCGGGTGATCTAGCCCGTGGTCGCCAACCTACGCCAGTGTGGCCCCTATGGCAAAATTGGATGCGTCAACGTGTACGTGGAACTCTTTGTCCCAGTCAGGATATGTTAGGATTGGCGCACCCACCAACCGTGACTTCAGTTCTTGGAAGGCCTCTTCCTGAGCCGTCCCCCATGTATACCGTTCACCTTTCCTTGTCAGCTTGTCCAGAGGGCAGGATACTCGAGCAAAATTTTTGATAAATCGCCCGTAATACCCTATGTGTCCTAGGAAGGATTTGACTCCCGTGACATCTGTCGGTGCCTCCATTTCCACTATCACCCGAATCTTGTCTGAGTCAGTCTTGAGTCCAGCCTTACACACTATGTGTCCTAACAGCTTCCCTTGAGGCACCATGAATCTGCATTTTTTGGGTTGAGTGCTAGGCGAGCTCACCTGCATCTTTCCATGCATTCGCCAAGTGCGACCAAATGTGTATCTTGGTTACTGTAGATGGACCAGTCGTCAAGGAACGCCCTGAAGTTCCCTACTGACATCTTTTCAAATATGTGAAGGATTATCCGTTGAAATGTCACTGGTGCGTTGCATAATCCGAACGGCATTCGACTATACGCGTACATGCCATCCTCCACTATGAAAGTGGTTTTTAATTTGTCTTCTTCGGCAATGGATATCTGGTTATACCCAGAAAATCTATCCATGAATGAATAAATTTCATGACCGGCCACTTCTTCCAAGATGCTATCCGTAAATGGTATTGGAAACGGGTCTTTTATGGTGACCACGTTAAGGCATCTAAAATCCACGCAGATTCGGATCTAGTTTGCCTCCTTTTTAAGGGATATCCCTATGGGTGACACCCACTCACTGGTCTGCACTTTAAAAATAATCTCGGCTTCGAGCATACGTTCAATTTCATCATTCACTCTTGCCGCATAATTTTTATTCATTCTGTACGGCCTCTTCCGTACAGGTACAAGTGAAATTTGGTGTACACACAATTCTAGCGGCACCCCTTTGAGGTCCTTATACATCCAAGCGAATACATCCTTGTATTCCATGAATATTTTAAATGCGGCAGCTTTCAGGACTGGATTCCAGTCATCGCCAACCAGGATGTTCCTTGGCTCTGCTTCCATGCTGAGGTTTATAGGTTTTACGGACTCTTCGTACCGGATTGGTTTCGTCATGTCAAACCTCTGCACTGGTACTTCGTTGACCGGGGCATCCCCTTCGGTGTATTCCCCGTATGCTGGCAGAAATTCGTTCTCGTCCGGTTCCTCGTCAACCTGCAACATGTTGCACCCATACAGCAACTCGTAGTCCTCCATTTGCTAGTGGAAGAGCCCATTAAGGGAATCGGTCTCGTCCCCGGAACATCCTTGGATTCCCAAGACACCTTCCTCGTTCGGTTCCCTTCCGTACTTTCCTCCGTCAACTCCACCCTCACCGTCTGATTCCGTTTCTGACGCGAGTTCTTCGCTCACTAGTTGTGTTTTTAGGTCGATAATAAATTTTCTCCCGGCTTTCTCCATTGACAACGTGTTACGCTTCCAGTTGTGATTCACTCTCGCTGCCACCAACCATCCTCTGCCCAGAATGGCGTCGTATCCTTTCTTGGCGAGCGGAATCAACACGAAGTCGAGGACAAATGGTTGTGTCCTGATGGTCACCTGTTGCGCCATGAGCGTTCCAAGGGGTTTGATACCATGTTGATCCGCTCCCAGTAAGTTGAAGGTTGACGGCCATAGTGTTGGCTTGCCAAGCTACTTCCAGGTTTCTTCCGGAAGCACATTCACTCCCGACCCGCCATTGACAATAGTGTCAGTCAAAATGGTGCCAAGTATTCCCATTTCTACCACCGCCGGGTGCCGGCCACTGTATAGTGTCAGGACCAATGGGTCTGTAGGTGTTCTGCCAGAAACATCCGTATTCCGGGTTGCCTGACTGTGCAGAGTTACTTGGACCGTACTTAGGAGTGTCGTACGTAGTTGCAGCATCGTTTCTAGGAGGTCCTTCATCTTCACAAGTACTTCAATATGCAGCATTTGCTTCAAGATATTTTCCTCCGCCTCAGAGCAGGAAGTACTTACCGCTTCCTGGGTGCTCCCTTGTGCCAACATTTCCTTCGCCACTTCAGCCTTGGCCTCCAGCACCCGCTGCTTCTCCCTGCGAGGGTCCGGATATGTAGCCTTCTTTGCCTATGACCGTGTGATTGCCAATACTCGTTCCTCCGTCTTGTCAATGTTGACCAGGTTCACTCCTGACTTTGGGCAAGTTCCATCATCGTGGTCTCCAGGCCCACACCATTTGCATAGTTTTTGTGGAGTTTCTTCTGAGGTGCATTCCCTAGCAAAGTGGCCCCATTGATTACAGGCTCGGCACTAGATCATTGGCCGTCCCTTTGCATCATATTGGATCTGGCTCCTATTATTATTATTGGTTTTCCCCCTCGCCAGTTGTTCCGGTATCCGCCAGATGATGCACTATTGTTGGCGGTTTGCGAAGTTCCGACGGCCGGCTGCTCTTGCGTGAAGAGAACTTGTTAGCTCCTGGTTTTCATAATGTAGGGACATTCCTTTGTCAAATGTCCCGCAATCTGACAAATATCGCAGAAAGCCTTCTTGGGGCAGGTCCCCTTGGTGTGTCCGTCACTCCTACAGTCGGTACACCACACGTCATTTTCTTCAGTCTTACTTGTACTCCCTTTCATGGCTTTGAATTCTTTCAACATTCGTTCCATGTCCTTTTGGAGAGCGTGCACCTTTTTACTCAATTTGCTACTGCTGCTGCTTTCCTCGTCAGAATCTTCATCATCGTCAGATGAATATTTATTACTTTTCTTCTTCTTTGATGTTTTGTATTCGCTCTCTAGGTCCATCGCCCTATTATAGGCGTCGTCATATGACGTCGAGGGTACAATTTTCATCTTTTTTCGTAGGGAGGATTTCAATCCTTCAACGAACCATCATTTCTTCAATCCCTCTATTGGTTGGCTTTCCATTTTACCCAGCAATTCCTTCAGCCCCCTGTTGTATGCCCGTACTGTCTCCTTGGTACCTTGTTTGGTACTGTATATCTCCGTTACAATTTCATTGTCATCACGGAGCAACCGAAACTCCTCCGTGAATTCCTTCTGTAGATTGGCCCATGTGGCCACTTTTTGCTTGTCCACATCAGAGTACCAATCTATGGCAACTCCACATAACGTGGCTGGGAACTGCTATACCCAGTCATCCTGATTTGTCACTCCGTTGGCGGACCAAATGGTTTCACATGTACGGCAGTGCCGTAAGGGGTCTTCCTTGCCCTCCCCTGTGAACTTTGGCAATTTTTGTTTACTCACCATCCCGGGTCGTCTTCCTGGGGGCGGCTGTGTCTGTGACCCTGAGCTGCTTCCTCTGGTGGCGCCAATGGTGTGTCCTGTGTGGGCGACTGGAGGTACGGTGTTTTGCCTGTCGTGTGTGGCACCTACACTTGTACGGTTACCCTCCCCTTTGCTCTCACCCGTGCCCACTCCTAGTTTCCGTTGGTGATCTTCACTCCGTGGTGTAAGGGATAAGTTTCTAAACTGATCCTGAGTCTCCTCGACTAGATTTCGCCGTAACCTTGTTTCTTCCAAAAACTCTTCGTGGCTCCGCATCCTACGATGCTCTGGCGACGCGTAGAAATTTTCGTCGGCTTCTGCACCCTCCGTGACACCTCCTTGGTTCCCCTCGGGCCACCCTTCGGCAGGTCGTCCTTCGGCAAGTTGCCTCAATCTCCGTCTACGTTCTACTTGATGTTCCAGAATCAAGGCCCTCTGCGCGGCCTCCCACTCGTCCATTTCTGCTTTTTTATTTCTATCTTTATTCAATAGGTTGGGCATTAATTGTCGCACATTTCTATAACTCACAATACATAAATCAAAACACGTCTTTTATTAATTCATTTCCTCCAATACAACTCGTGTCAATGACACTTTTATTTGAAATTAAAAAGTTCAAGGTTCAATTCCCTCCTGGCCTGGCGCCATCACGTTCCATTTCCCGTCGGCTGTTTTCTTCGTAGTGTTGAAGGATTTGTTGGCATCACTCTTCCTAGGCAATCTCCTCCAGGCGAGCCTGTTGTGCCAGCGATACCTGTGCAAGCAACCGAGGGAGGTGGTTCATCAACCGGTTTACGGCCGGGCTAACCTCCGGCGCTATCCACACGGCACTTGGTGGGATTTCCGCCTCTCGTCAGACGTAGGTCTGGATGGCTACCTGGAGCAGAATTGAAAATTCTCTCGTTGCCGTGTCTTCTCCTGTGTAAAGTTTTGTTCACACGTCGTCGGCCTTTGGGTTTATTTCACCAACGAGTAGGCCCATCGTGTCTGTGCACCATCCACGTCTTCCGTTCTCGAGTACGTCTAGGCAACGACGCCAAATGTTTGCCCTCTCGGGTGAATACTTAAAGCATAAAGTACGTAATGCAGAATAATGCCGTAGACATCAGACAAGTATCAGATATGTTATTCCATTCATAATTCGTTTTCTTTATAAGTCACATTCCAAAGTATATAAAGATACCAAGGGGGTGCGAGTGCCAACCATCGCACCGCAACTACCACCCCTCGGCTGCCAACTAACAAACCCAATTACGACTTAATTAACTAGTCTTATTCTCGTATACAATAATGCGGCTAACACCATAAATAAGGTGGAATGAGATCTCCAAACATGTGACTCAGACCTTGGAGCATTTCAAAATCAAATATGGAAATGAAAGATAAAATCATCATCTCATCATCGTCTTGAGGATTTACCAAATTGTAGCTTCGTGAAACCTATTATTTGTGTTTAATGCTATCTCTGTTTGTTTTGTTGGTGACAACAAGAGGAGTATAATACATTCAAGAGACTTTCATTGCATCGTGGCGACATGAAGAAGTTGGTTGATCAAGACAAACTCGAAGACCTTCAAGATATCATCTCAACATGAGGAAGTCGAGACACTAGAGCATGAAGGAGACAACTTCATGATGAAAGAAAGTTTTATAATCTTCGGGAATCCAAGAATCAGAGTTAGTGCATTAAGTAGTTAACCCCAACCAGTTGCACCATTCATCAAAGGGAGGATCAATCAAGGTAATCACATAGCCTACATCAAACATGTTCAAGGAAGTAGATAGTTTCAAAAGAATTAATCAAAGATTGTTAGATGATAAAAATGCTTCCCATCATCATCACATTGAGCAAACTGGATAATGTTGAATATCAAGAGATACTGCTCAACACTCTTTCGTGATGATGAATCAACTCTACAAGAACAAGCAGATTTAGGTGGCATCCCAGTCATCGTTACAACAATCAGAGGAGTTCCACCTCAGCATGTCCAGATTCAATGCATCAAGTTCATCCATGAGGGCACAAACTCCGATGTACCTACCCCCACTATTTGTTGGTCAAATATTCTAAAGAGGACGTGTCAAAGCATTGTAATTATTTCATTGACCAGAATAATTAGGGTTCCATTGTAAAATCTCGGCCCTTGATCTCAAATCAATCAGAGCAATCGAATTGTATTGAGAACACTATAAAAGGCTCAAATCTCTCATTTGTAAAGGTTAATAGTGAATAGATAATAGTAATAGCAATAGTGAATAGTTAATAGAAGGCTAATAGAAAAATAGTAGATAGCAGTTAGAGTAGAATAGGTGGAGAAGGCAGAAATTGTTGCCAAAGCTGTAAATAAACTTCCTTTTCATTGAAGTTATGGTGGAATGTGTTGTTTCTTTACAAGTGCATGGTTTCTTGTTGAATCTTCATGTTAGATGATAAGTAATTAGATGAATGAAAGGAATTGTGTATGATTAATGGTGAAACTCCTAATTCATACCACTAGCAGTTTGTTGATTGCAAACTCGCCTTGTGTGGTCAACTAGAATACTTGAATGAGCCTAAGTTCAATTATTATTCAATCGTTGATATGCATTCAATTAATGGTGTCTATGCTTGATAATGATTTGAAAAACATCTAATTTCCTTAGAAGATTGCACTAAGCTTTGTGGAGTTGTTGCTTTGCATGTCAAAGCAAGGCTTAGTGGAGTTCCCAAAAGATCATTCATTGTTTCTTGCATTCTGAGGAGTAGCGTAGTCTCCCTAAACCCGTGTCTTTTGCCATTTTGGTTATTCTCCAAGCAAGTAGTTAGAGTCTAAGTTCCAGCAATTCAAGCATTCAACAATTCAACGTAAGTCCCCTTGGATTACGAACAATCACATCAAACCACTATGCTTATCCACACGTCGTGACCCGACATATAGAAACCTTGGAGTTAACTCAAGTGATCCTTAAGCTAATCTTCAGCATTTGAAAAACTTTGATCAAGAGAGGATAAGATACTTTTGGGTATTTTATTCTATGTTCGCATGTGCATAAAAACACATCAACACAGTCCACCCAGGTCTGACACACCTGAAAGTACCCGGAGTGTTGGGGACACTAGAGGTGAATGTGTAGAGGATGCGTGCGTGGCTGAGAATGCAGGGAAAGTACCGAAAAGTAGTGGTCGGAACAATCCACCCTGGTTCGGCACACAAGGGAGTAAGCAGGCGAGAAACCAATTTGCACCGTATCGGGAACTTGTCCCTTGCCGAGGAACTGAGAATAGGGGGCTTGAGCCGAAGACTCCAAGGAGGAGAGAGTATAGAAATGAAGAAAGTGACTAAGGTGTAGAAGACGCAAAAGGTAGACGTTTAGAGAGCTCGTGTGTGGCCGAGAGTGCAAGAGAGACACAAGAACGTGGGCGAGAAAGATGATCCAATCTGGTCGAATACAAATGGTACCTTTTGAACGAAAACAATGTTGAACACACAGGAGAAGCAAAAACTCCCAAAATTCATAGGGGATAGATTAGAGGATCCCATACGCCATTCCAAGACTTGTATAACAATATGGGATGCGAATGGTCAGGATCACCAGGATTACTGGCTGAAGGCATTTCCCACCACCCTACGGGGAATTGCCATCGATTAGTATATAGACTTAGAGGCTAAGCACAAGGCAGGATGGACTAAACTAAAGGAGGCATTTCAAGAAGAATTCAAGCTGTTGAGAGATGACAATGAGATTGTTGTAAAAAATTTACAACACCAGACATGGGAAGAATGAGAACGTACAGGCATACAATCATAGGCTCAAAGAATTGTTGAACAACATGGACAACCAGCCAGTTGAGGGGTTGAAGAAGAGGTGGTTCACTGAGGGATTGATACACTCGCTACGCAAGAAGATGAAAGCAGTGCCTTCGTCCTCGTATGTTGATGCTTACAATTGAGCAATGGACATCGAGAGTGAAAACAAACATCCTCCCGAGGGGAGAGGAAAATTGACGATGACAAGAGCACCGAAGGTAGCAATGATGATGAATCCAAAACGATTCAATCCCTTCAACGGGGTATGTTGAGAATGATGAAATGATTGAAGGCCGAGAAAGGAACCAATAAAGAAAGTAATGAACTATGGTGCACCTAGTGCAAAATTGAGGGGCACACGAAAGATAATTTTCCTAAAAAGATGTTTTGTGAGATTTGCCATGTGATGGGTCATTCAATCAAGGAGTGCCCATACAATTTGAAGATGAGAAGTACACAAGTACTCTTCACACAAGGAGAGTCCACACAAGCGAAACCACATAATGCATTGCCAAGCAATTATCAAAACCAACGAGGGCAAAATCAAATACAATACGACTCCAGAGGACGTCCTATCATATAGTGCCGACAATGTAGTAAATGGGGGCACTTTGCGAGAGACTACCAGAATAAGGACAATGTACAACTATTGTGCAAATGGTGTGGACTAGGGAATCATGAAGACATCGACTGCTCAAAGCAAAAGGGTATTAATATGTTGGACATAGAGGAACAAGACAAGGCAGTTCTAGCAATCACGAGAGCATAGACGAAGAAGGCGGTGTACCTAAACCCATTTACGGAGAAAGAACGACTTCAAGAAGCCAAAGTAGAAGTGTAACAAGTGTTGGCAAAGGAATGAATAACCTCCAACAGAATTGCAAGTACATCATTGGGATCAGAGTTAGAGAAAAACATAGTTTGCCAGGTGTTACAGACAACCGTACTGTTGATGTGATTTTTAGCACAATCGAACACAATAAAATACCAAGGTATCTTATCCTCTCTTGAATAAAATCTCTCAAATGCTATGCTCTACGATCAAATGAGACAACTCCAAGGTTTCTACTGTTAGGTCTTGACTCGTGGATAATCTCAATTGGTTGATGTGATTGGTGGTAATCCAAGGGGAATTGCGTTGAATACTTGAATGTTTGGATGTTGTTGGAACTTAGCTTCTAACTATTTGCTTGGAAAATAAAATGACAAAAGAGGTAAGGTTCAAGGAGTCTATTCTAATCCTAAGAATGTTGGAACAATGGACAATCTTTGGTGAAGCTTGACTAAGACTTGCTTTGACATGCAAAGAAACAACTTTGCAAACCTTAATGCGATCTTCTAAGGAAAGTAGGAGATATTCAAATCACTATCAACAACAAGGATACCATCAAGGTGATGCATATCAAGGTACGAATATCTAACTCCACCAACTAGCTGAAAATGCTCAATATCATAAATAGGATTAGACTT
The DNA here is from genome assembly GCF_030272615.1 of Cryptomeria japonica. Classification (NCBI taxonomy): domain Eukaryota; kingdom Viridiplantae; phylum Streptophyta; class Pinopsida; order Cupressales; family Cupressaceae; genus Cryptomeria; species Cryptomeria japonica. The sequence continues at coordinate 480,263,235 of NC_081406.1, read as the reverse complement.
CAGCATTTCTTCGAACATTTGATTACAATCAAAATTTCCATTCTTATCTTCAACTACTCCTTGGTTGTCCCTAGTCTCACACCCCACATCATCCACGTGATGACATTTCTCAACACCAAGATCATGATCAACACTATGCACTAATAGATCTGATTTATGTTCAAGAACACCATCGAACTCTTCAATATCAGGAGCCTTATAGACTTTTAAATCTGCTTCCACCCCATTGTCACTTTGATCAAACGAGAAGGCAGTCCCAAGATCAAGTTTAACGTCACCATTGTTTGCTGATATAGAATCCTCATCAAGTTCCATTTCATCATCCAGATCAGAGGGAGATTCATCCCACACAGTCTCCTCATTGTCCTTACCTGCCTTCACACCTGGATCCCAAATACTAAAAGGCTGATTACTTTGCTCAGTTAAGAAGTGCTCACCATAGCTCCAAGTATCATCCAATTTAGATCTTGAATCTTCTCTTGGTTTCCACACATTGTTATTTTCACCAAGTGCAATGCTAGAACCAAGTGATGTTCCATCTTCCCACTCAAAAAGTGGACTGTCATATGTTTTCACTATACCCATCGCAAACAATGGGTTATCAACAATCTGAAAAGTATTTCCTTTTTGCAAGTTAGACCAACTATCTTGCTGTTCTAAATCTGAAAATTCCAACTTAAGACACTGCTCCAAGTCAAAGACTTTCAAAATTTGGTCAAGCTCATTCTTCAAACTATGAGTCTCAACCCCATTATTCTAAAATGCAATTTCTGATTGGTCCTCTTAACCTGCCCCTTGAATGTCATCATCTTAGTATATTTTAAACTCACAAAATAGAACAGCCTCTTGGTCATTAGGAACTTCATCATTAGCTGCAATATTTTCAGATTCATGACATGAATCTCCATCCCACAATCTGTTAACTTTTTCCTCTTGTTGATATATTCAATTTTCATCTGCTCTTCCTCTAAAAGCACATGAGTGTATTCAACACTGTCACTAGCTCCATAAGAAACATTAAGAGATTCATCATGCACAACCTCAATTACTGTTTTTTCATCTTCTTCGGGCAATGGTCACAAGGACAAATAATTGTCCAACTTTTGAACCCACGATGTACAAGAATTCTTATCACTACCATCAAAGTTGGCCAGAGTAACCATTCCAAGGGCTTGCTGATAATCTAGTGGAGCATGAGGGCAATTATCATATCTTCCACCTCTTTTTATCTTTTGGTTCATAAACTGGTCAAAGGTGAGGATATTCCGGATCTCTGAGAAGCATACTCCATGTAACTATTCCTTATTTCATCCATTGTTGATATCTCAGCTTCAGCTAGAGGCACTTCCTTGGGTAGGAAGATGGGTTGCAAAGGCCTTGGTACTAACCCTCCAGGTGTTCCTCCATTGTTGTTAGCTTGGAGTCCATTAGTGGGCTAATTAGGAGTGCGACCATAATTCTGATTAAGTTTGGCCAGCAACTGGGACATCATGTTCATCATGATTTCAAATTCTCTTTCCACTCTAGCATAAGGACCCTCATTTTGTTCTCCTATTCTATCTGCCATAGAATCAACCATTGTTTCTCTGTCACTCAAGGAGAACTCTGATCACTCAGAACACACAGGCTGGCAGGAAAACCAGCTCTGATAACACTGTAATATCCCCACAATTTTTTCGAATTTATTTCCAGTTACAATCACAACAAGAACCTGTTAAGGTTAAGAAATCAAGATACAATAATGCTGAAATTGTAACCCTTCCACTTTCTGATCACCAAGTGCCCAATATGGGAAGGTGAGAGCATATGGTGTAGAGGGGATGGTTAGCTTCAAATAACTGGAAATAATACAATGCTTGGGCAGCAAGCCAGCCCCTTCCGCTTTTCAACGAGATATGGAAAATATTAAAAATCACTTGGCGGTAAACCAATCAAGGATAATGCAAGAAACTGAAAAACAATCACTCTACTGCTTATGCAGCGGGAGGACTAGAAATGAAATAGCAATCAACTCCACCACTTATTCAGCGGGAGGATTGAAAATGAGATTACAGTCAACTCAAACACTTATTTAGCGGGAGGACAGAATTACAATAGAAAAGAAGGCGGCAAGCCAGCCTCTTTGTAATGTCCCCACTCCTGTCAGCACACGACTTATTTAACACCATTCATGAATTTTGTGAAGTCTTTAAGGAAAGACGAAAATACGAAGGAGACAACCTTTATATGCAGACATATACTTCTCATAACCGATATTCATGATTCTAAGCACGGAGAGTTCCTATATGCATCGATCATTATCATACCCGATGATATAGAACTAACATATCATCGCCACAATAGAAGACGAGCAACAGATTAATCAAAGAATGATTACATTGGAAAAGTTCGAAAAGCATCATAAACCAATAGGTATTGATTTAAGAGTGCTACGGCTTAACAATAATTATGGATGACAGCAATTAAGAGATACGATTTACATAACAACAGATTTGATGGAACTATGCGATTAAGACATTAATCCCTGTTCATTAAAGGACACGATTAAGTAAGGGAGACATCTTTTCACATCCAAAGGACCTTTCAAGTTTGCAAGATATATAAAAGGATATCAAATCCATTCTCTTGGGGGGGAATAGATGGGAACAAGAATTCCATCACCAGTCCAAGCGAATACAGAAGCAAGAAAGATTAGAGAGCCAATATCGAATATATACTTCAGACATTCAAACCTCAAAGATAATTCCAGCAGGGGCCAAGGTCATATTGATCGAACTGAAACTGTCTACGATATCTTTACTGTACATTAATTTATCTAAACCACAAGGCAATGGCCACGTCATCTCCATAGTATTATAAACTAGACGTTGCAGGTTCCTCACTGTTGTAAGGAGACAGAACTAAGGATTATCAATAGCAAGTACATATATATTTACTTGTCCATATTGAGTTGATATTAATACACTCTGTTGCACAAGATATTATAATTTTGAATTGTCCCAGAACATAGTAGTATAGAAAGGGGACATTACACTCTTCCACTTATGCAGTGGGTCAAAGAACAACAATCCAAGTATATAGCAATTATTACTACTAATCAGCTTTACAATGCAAACATGGATTACAAAATTAGTAGAATCATTGTCCAAACTAGGCGGCGAGGCCAACCTCTTCCACTTATGTAGTGGGACTAAGAGAGTTCAAATAAATTGTTGTTAGTACTACTAACAAGCATTACAATATGATTCATCATGGATATTCAAATACAAAAACCCAAACTAACAGCTGCAACTTATTACCAAAACTCTTCACACCACACCCATTGACTCACACACCTCAAAACCAGCTTCAACCCCAAAAAACTAAATCTAATATGAATGAACAGCAGGCTGGAAATACAAGCCAGCAACATTAAAATCCTCACAAACACTTCTAAATCACTCCCCACACTCAAATTATCTCTAAACACACTCCAAAGAACCCACACACTCTAAAACCAACTCCACACAAGGAAACACTCCAAACTAACAATTTTTCAGATTTTGATATGCAACCCATGTGCTGGAAACACACAGTCCAACAGCCTAGAAAGTCACGAAAATGCACGTAACTCTATTCACACTCAACGAAATGACCCCGAAATAGATGCAAATGAGAGATACAAGATAGGCGATGAGATTAGAACCAACAAACTGCACCCAAAACCCCCAAATGAATTTATGCACGCATTCCCAAGCAGCCCAGCATAGTACGACTAGGAAAGAAGTACGATTTGCATTTAAAAATTAAATACTCAACATTAAGCTCTACAAACTTACAGACTTGATCGCCTGTGGCATAGGAAGAGAACGAGCCACTATCCAGAATGATCTGACACACGAACTGTGAGTTATGAACTAAAACGTGCTCCAGCCACACCAAAAACCAGCAACACTGAAATCCACACCACACTGAAAAATCTGAAAATGCACATTAAAATCGAACCACACATTCAGAAGATCCAATCACAGCTAGGAGTGATATCTCACACTCGAAGTCTGTCAAGAGCCCTAGGAGGTATTCACCCTCGAAGATTGTCTGGAGTCAATCCGACAGCATAACAGTGTAAATTGTCTGAGATGCCAAAATGAGAGCCCAAGTCATTTATTTATAACTTTTTGCCAACCAAATTCAAATTCAAATGCACTCCAAATACGCCGAAACCAAATGCCATTCCATTTCATCCACATTTAGCATCGCATTTCATTTCATTTCCTTGCACAGGTTCGCCCAATTCACATTCACCCAAAATCGCCCTTTTTAATAAATATAAGTGTCATAAAATAAAGTGTAAAGTGGGCCCCCATCTATGACTTCCAAATAAAAAATATTACTAAGGCAATATAATTAGAAAATCGCCCCATTTGCCTTGAGTTATAATTTAATTATTAACACCATGACGACCCCCTTGAAGTCATATGCAAATTTCGCCCAAATAGACTTAGGATAAAATTAATATTTTCTCCCTTCCTAAGTCGTCCATCCATAAAATAATCAAATATTAATACCTCATGCCTAAGGTATTAATATATTAAAAATACCTTCTCCTCAAATATTGATTATTGTCAAATTGAGTTGGAGACCGAAGTGCTCGAAATCACCAAAACTGAACTGGGTTGGGGCTCTGAACTGAACTACTAAAAATAGTCATCTGAGTGAATACAGGATCCTGCCAAAATAATACTGTCAGAAATAGCCACTGAGCTGAGTTGCAGAATCCTTGCCAAGAATAGCACCAAAAAATGCTGGAAGACCAACTGCTCAAACTGACCTGCCAGAAATAGCCATCTGAACAGGCCTGCTGACATCTTGCTAAAAATAGAACTACTAAAAATAGTACTTACTAAAAATAGCACACTGCTAAAAATAGTAAGTGTTTCCAAAGTGATTTTAACCACATTCTGAGCAGTCGTCGCACTTACTAAAAAATAGTAAGTCAGGAAAAAGTCACCCGATGCAGATGCATGTCGAACCATCCTGAAGCTCTCTAAAAACCCAGAAGGAATCCAGAATCCAAACTGTCAAACTCCCACATATACCCCTGAAAACACCAAAGAATCCTCCTAGAAAATAGGAAACCCTAATTTTTGCCCCTGACTAGCCTACGGGCCTCTGAACTAGGCTAACGGCCAACAGAACTAATCACTACGAAGAAGGGGACATTACATAGAGTGGATGCTGCGGTGGGATAGGAGTTAAGAAAAAGGAAGTTTTGGGGAAGGTAATAAAGAAGGTGCCAAGGGGATGGGAGTTATAAGGGATAAAGGATGGTAAGTTAGAGAGGGGTGCAAAATGTGGGTAATGAAAGGGGGGTTTAGGATATAGAGAGTGGGTTAGGTTAAAGGTATGGGTGTGGGGAATATAGGATAGGATGATGTGGGAGGTATAAAGGGGTTATGAAGGGAGTTAGGATAGGATAGGGGTAATAAGGGAGTGTGGGTAGTGGATGGGTAGGTTGATGGGTGTGAGATATAGGTTAGAAATTGTAGGGAATGGAAGGTATGAGAGGTAGAAGAAAGGTAGGATGATGTGTGAGGTTAAGGGATGGGGGGCGAAAGGCAGATGGAGGATAGGAAGGTAGGTGGGTTAGAAGGTATGGTAAATGGAAATTGGGAGGTATAAGGATTGTAAAAAAAGTAGATAGTGGGGGAGATGGAAGGAAGGGTGTAGGTATGAAATGTTAGGAAGGTGAGATGGAGAGGAATGAATGATTGAAAGGTAGTGAAAGGAGATGGGAGGGAAGCAATCAGGCTTGGGCATCCACTAGTAGTGCTGGAAAGGCAGGTCAGAAGCTTTGGAGGGCCGAGATAGTGTTGTACCTCACTTCATCCTAAAGAGAGAGACTTGATCAACCCCTGAGCACCTACATGTCTTACAAATGAAAGGCTAATAGCAAAGACATGACAACTACCAATGGCTAAGCTAAGACATCTAACCTAGAAAATAAAAAAAGTGGGGGTCCCCATTTGCAATGGGGCGATGTGTGAAAACGTCACAACATGTACCCATCAAGGTGATAGACCTTCTTCAAACTATGCCGCAATTGAGAATGGCAATTACCAACACGGTTGGTGATGACAACTCCAATCATCACAAACAGAACAAGCCACAAAGAAAAACCGCCATGTAAAGGGAATGGGGCGAGTGACCAGATGTTGATGATAGTAAGCATTGGCAGGAAGCCAGCCGTCATGGAGATGGAAATTATGGGACTGAAATTAACAAACACTATCATCGATGGAGGCTTGGGATTCAATGTACTACCGAATGAAACTTGGAAGAGCCTTGGAAAACCTATGCTTTGGCCACCAACCTTCCATCTAGTAGGTGTTGACCACCATGACATCAAACCACTTGTGATGCTCATGGCATAGAAGGTCACCATTGACACTCAACATTTCTTCCTAGACTTTCTCATCATTCTACTGGAGAAGAGGGCATACGACACCTTTCTTGGAAGGGGCTGGCTAATCCAGCAAAAGCAAACTACAATTGGAAGAAGAATATACTCTCCATCGAGAGTGACAAGAGTAAGTACATCATCGACCTATGGAGCCAGACAGTAAGCTAGGAGTTGACATTGAACTCAAAGTCCGAGAATGGAGAGTTCGGGATGGAGGAAAGAAGGACAATGGAACCCAATGATGAAGGGGTGTTGAAACTTGGAAGTAGCTTGGGGGATGAGACAAGCTTTCTCAACAGGTTGTTCCACCGGTAGATGGAGGACTACGAAGTCTTCCACCCGAAGTGCAACATGTTGCAGATCAGGGAGATTAAAGAAACTGGTACGGAGTGTGCCACCTTCCCCTCAAAGTATGAAGAGAAATTGCAACCACATGACAAGGAATCAAATCCGTAAGATACCATACCGAAGGCAGTATCAAGTTGTACCAACACACCATACGAGTTGAGAGGAGGGCATGGCAAGTTGCAACCGTTCAAAGAAGGTTCGTATGTCGTGCGGACATTACAAGGGAGGTTCACATGACTGAAGTCCGTACAGTGGAAATTTGTACATCGTACAAACGAAGCCCATTACTATAGCAATCCATATGCCGTATGGGACAAACGGCAGATCAACGAAGCCGAAAGTCAACCCAGCAAAAGTTATCTATACATTATAGGGAGTAAAAGTTGCATGTACGGAAGTCGTCCGTACGAATCAGAGAGGAGCTCATACATGAAAGAAGTTGTCTGTGCGGTGGGAGAAGCAAATCCATACGATGAGAGAAGTTGTCCATATGAACACAAAAGACACATATCGTACAGACTTGAGAGTAGAAGGTCGAACACCTTACAAACACTGTATTGGCAGACAAATAGAGTCATACGAGGACTAGGCATATCGTACGGAAGTGGAGGGTTGTTGTACTGTACGCCATATGGGGAAAGAAAATCAAAGCAATCCATATGGGTGGCAGGAATGCGTGAAGGGAGAGATGTTGTACGGGAAGTCAGCAAGTCCGCATGGAAAAGGGAAACATTTGTACGAGGCACCTACTCAGTCATATAGAGATTGTGCGCCAAGACAACAGGCAAATACGGGCCAACAAAACGTGAAGAAAGTTTGCATAAGGGACAACTTGGCAATTCGTAGAGTCAGGGAGGACTTACATGAGATGAGGGGAAAGCGGAAAAACTAGAGCAACTTTTAGTATAGCCATATTCTAAAGTGGAGAGTATGACTTGAACATAAATTTGACATCATATGTTGGTCAAACACTGCCAAATCTCCATTTTCTGGCTTCATCAGCATTGCCTCCGATGTCTTAGAAAATCAAAAAATTGATGCACGCTATGGAGCTCCATGTGGTTTTGAAGGTCTAAATTTGGTGTTGGCAACAGGAGCGCACCTTGGGCGCTGCCCCGGGACCCTGCAAGGGGCGCTGCCCCTTAACCCTGTTGGGGGTGTTGCCCCCAAACCCCCATTTGATTTTGCAGGTACACTACAAGTTGGGGCTGACTAGTCCAAGTCATTGTTTACACTCTAATCATTAGTCATTGTTTACATCTCTCAGGCTTTCTCTTGCATCATGGACACCATTGACTCTGTGATGCCATAACCAAGTTTCCAATAGTTTCCTTTTCCAATTTACAGTTAAAAAAGGAGATCAAATACAAACATTGAATCATTACAGAGAGCTGTCCCTCCCAAACACACAGGAAATCTTTCTGTGGAATCTACATCACTGTTGTTTCAAGATTACTGTTTCATTTTACTGGGCACCAAATTTAGACATTTAATTTGTGCTCTGAATTTGGGATTTCACCTGTGATTTGGCGGATGATGAACACCCTAATGCTCAAACTTCTAGAGCTATAGATTTGCACCCTTTTTGTTTTAATGCTGATTTTACTGGTTTCAGAGGTTAAGATCTAAATTAAAGAGATAACCCATGTAGTTCTATTTGGCAGACAAGTATAACCTTCATCTATAAAGCTAACTCTAAAATTTAACATTGAAATTCTATGTTGGATTAAATTAAACAAATGTTTTCTTTAAGCATTCTAATCTTCTGTACTTATTTCTGTCTACAATGTTTTAAAAACTTATTTTTAAATATTTTTATCGACCATGGGGTTTACCATTTTCGTATTTGTATAGGGTTTGAGGGATGCGTTCTTTTAAGATGTTAACATTTCAGAAATCATACCCATTTCCATGTTTCATGCAACTTGGCATTGTGACAATTAATCGGAGATTTCAGAGTTTGCAGAAAAATTTATATTAGCAATTCCAAATCTTGATAACAATTCTGCAGGTCATTTACACAAGCATTTTAAATTACAACCAATCATAGAATCCAAGCTAAATTTAAGATGCACAATCTTCAAAGGTTTCTTACCTGGGACCATAAAGCAGCATTTATGCCAATGTCAAAAAACTGCAAGAAAATGCTTATCGACATTGTAACTGGATCCACAGAATTTGTCTGTAAAAAAGTAATAGAATAACCATAATTAATTGAATGAACCTAAAATAACAGGTATCTCCATGGTTAAACAACCAATTAAGGAGGAGATAGCTCTCCACGTCTCTAAGTCATTATGACTAACATGAATAAGCTACACATCAGCAACATTATTATTTGACTTGGTTCAAAATATGCAACGTTGAAACATGAGTGAAAAGAAAAAATTTTAAACAGATACATCAAACACTTTGAGGATCCATACCTCCTTAAAGACAACACTTTGTAAGGCCTGCAGGAGAAAAAGAAAATAACTTAGTCAATTGTCAAAGCTGACAATTTGTTGAATTTGGGGAAAAGAATAACCCAATAATCATGTTCATACAAACCAAATGATCAAATACATTTTAATTTATTATGATACCAACCAAGCAAATGTCGATCTTTACAAAAGAAATCTTCCAAGAAAAGAAATCCATTAAAAGTGAATTTTCCTCCCAGACTTCATAACCAGTCTCTAGAATATGTAATATATTCCATTATCCCATTTGACTACAATCGCACAAAAATATGTACCCATCAAGCCCGATAAGTTGGGAAGCCGTGCATTGTAGAAAAAAGAGAAAACAAAGATAACATGCAAAAATAAAAAAGGCAACATTTCATTTTTCCAGCTTAGTCACATCTTCACAAAGAGACACCACGTATAGTCCTCAACCAAGTTATTGAGTATAGCCAGAAAGCATGCCTACTAGTCTTAGTGAAGCAATGAATGTACATAGGAAAACTGATGGCATAAATAATTATGGATAAGACATATACCCTTATTTTTCGTGTCTACAACTAGTTCGACTACAATCACACAAATATATGCACTAATCAAGCTTGTATAAGTTGGGAATCCATCAATCATAGAAAAAATAGAAAACAAAAGTTACAAGCAAAAACCAAAAATGCAAAATTTCATTTATCCAGCTTAGTCACATCCTCACAAAGAGACACCATGTATAGTCCTCAACCATGTTATCGAGTATAATAAGAAAGAATGCTTACTAGTCTTAGTGAAGGGATAAATGTACATAGGATAACTGATAGCATAAATAATAATGGGAAGACATACCCTTATTTTTTGTGTCTACAACAAGTTGTCAAGTAACGTTCAAGGGATAATTTTTACTTTTTGAGTTATGATTGGTGGTTGCTTATGAGATATTAAAGATATTGTCACCAATCCACAAGCCCATTGAAATCACTACTTGATGTTTGTTATCTATTGAGAGAGCTCAATCCGATTCTCCATTCATTTCAATGCCCATATATTTTGAAAACTGTAAAATCCCAATGTGTAAGTTTGAAAATTGCATGCTTCAGACTCTTCACGTTACATTTATGCACCATTTTGGTGTCCCCCACTCTACTCATGTTTAGGACTCGTTTTAACTATTTCCTAGCCTAAAAACTCACCACTGGTGTGCCATACAAGCCAACTCAGCTCTCCTTGCTATTACGAGCCCTCACCTCTAGTCTAGAGACCTAGCTCTCAAGGATGCTAGCACCCCCAACACTGGTGACCAGCACAGCACTAGTGTCCAATTCAAATTTGCATTTATTTCCCTTCAAAACTTTATTTACTCACTCTAGTAAGTTTCTAACAGCTAGTTATGCCATAAAAGCATATCTAGCATTCATTGTAAACTCTCTCTCTCTCTCTCTCTCTCTCTCTCTCTCTCTCTCTCTCTCTCACACACACACACACACACACCTAGTTTTCTTCATAAGCTTCCAATTACATTTTCTGAGATCTCCCTCATCAAGCCACCAGTCTTGCAGATCAACCATCTAAGAAGCTCCATGACCAAGCCCCATTACCACACACTGTGATCCACTAACATTTTATTATGTACTCCATGATACTACAAACACCACAGTAGTGGTAGCAAGCCCCCCAGAGTGTTATAGTTGCAACTCTTGCACACATTCACTACTACAATAGGACTCATGCTCCAATCTTGCCAATACTGTGGAGGCTGAAATATGCTAACCTAGGGAACTGACTCCAAAAATGCCTAATCATTTTTCCTACTCAAAACTCGGTTTGCAATATCTCAGCATAGGAAGGTCACATCCAGAATCTGCAGGCAACTCTTAGAAGTTACAGGTCATTCAGAGGCCAAGACAAGAGCATCTATAGTAGACACAGGTGCCCCTTCCTGGACACAAGCATCTGACACAGTTTCAGAATTTTCTACAGAGTTCTAGAAACCGTCCTCCAGCCCTGTCACCCTTCTACAGCCTCCTAACTGCATCAGACAAAAAAACAAGGATGCATTCCTAACCTTTTCCTCTTTCAATTACAATAGCTTTTTGATCTCAACATCCGATGTTTATGCATTTCATGCAGATCATATTTACATGATGGTTTATTGCTTTATTACACTCTTGAAATGGTACATTTGACAGTCAAGTACATAATCAAATAGGAAGTTAAGTAAATGAAACCTAGTTTGGGTTTTTCTTTTCTTTTCTTTCGCAATGTAATGCCATTTCCATAATCTGTGTCTGGACTATGAATTCAGGGCCTACAAGGTTGATTATAATTGTGTAAAAATGTGCTCTGTACATAGTTTAACTTTATATCATTTTATGTTTTTGCGTCCAGGAGATAGTGTTTATTAGTTATTACCAATGTAAGGACATATCCATGTGTCTGGACTATGACTTTGTGGCATGTGCTATTGGTTAGAATTGTGTATGATGTGTTTTGTTCGTAATTTATATCATTCATGTTTTTGAGAGGTTTGTTTTCTTTTCATAATTCACTGGGCTATATTTTTGGCATCAATGCCACTCAAATTTAGGGCTCGTGCAAATAATAGTCATGCAAACATCAGATAGTTGTCTTTTCTGTCACACATTCAGGATACCCATTCTTGTACCCTTGATTTATTATGGCTCAAAAACTTCAGGTACCAAGTTAAAACAAAAACTACTAATCGCACAAGTTATACAAAAAAAAGATCTGTATCGTTTCCTATTTAACAACAAATAGGGTAAATGGACAAAAGAAGCATAATCATAATTGCATTCACAATTGGGAAACAAAACCTTTGATCCGCAAAAAACCACAAGATGTGGAACCATAACTCAGAGTTTTATAAACTGGAAATTTCATATGATGGGAGGTCAAACACTTCAGGACTTGCATATTTATCCAGTTTTAGGTGGAATAAGGGGGATTCACAGGAAAGACAAAATATTCCGTCTTCCGCCACCATGGGTTCCCAGCACCACCATTTTCAATTCCCGATGCCCATTCTCATACCCTTGCATACTCCTGTCCCAAAAGATTGAGCTACTTTATTAAAACAAAAGCTACTAATGCATGCAGTATGCTCTTAGCAATGGGTTGTATTATAAACAATCTAAGAAAATTCTAACACTGCTTTTGCAGTTTTTTCCAAAGATGATAAAACCTGTTGCCACTCATTATCTAAGGAGTACCAAGCTCTAGCATTATTCAACAAATGCATAAAATTAGATACAGCAATGCCAAACAAATTTGGGATGGGCCATTTTATGATATCAGTCATGAGCTTCAACATGTTTCCAAGTAAGGGATTCACCAGAGAATAGAACTTAAAAAAGAAGTCAACAAGTTGTAGTGCCAACATAAACGTATATCTTCACTAAATCATTTGACTGTAGCCATAGTAGCAAACCAAGGTATAAATGGAATTCAATTACACAAGATTTAATCTCGTGCAGCTAATTTTTTTTTAAATTTACATTTTAAACTAAGCGGAGGTCTAGGGGCAGAGCCCCCACCATCAAGCCCAAATAAAAGCTTTGGAAGCTACAAGAAGCTTCTTGGTGCATTCATATTCTTTTTTGTTTTTTTTATATTTTTTAATATTAAATGATTGTTTTTGCAGTCTGCAGGGCACTTTATATTAATCTTCTTAATCCTCTCTTCCTCTTTACATGATTGCAATACAGTATGCGTTAGCATATTTATTATTTTTTTAGGATGAGGACGTTGGCAGGCCTCCTTTTAGATTTAGGTTAGGACTTCAGCTTTTTTTGTGATTTTTCAAGTCAGTAACTGTTTTTAAATTTTTCATGGGTATGGGGATGCCTTACCTTGCCTATGACAGTTGTGGGACATTTGCATGTCCTCAGTCCATTCAAGGAACACAATATATCTCCACATTCCCCCCTAGCAAAGTTGCCGGTACGGGTATGGCTACATGGGTGCGGTACATTGGTACGGCAATTTTTTGGGGAGGGGTTTGGGTACGTCCCTACAAAAAAATAAAAAAAATCATAAATATATACATATATGCAGCCTAAAAACTAGAAACAAAAACTAAATTTAGAATCCCAAATATCATCCATATGCTAAACAGAACTTGGAACTATCTAATTTGATATCCATTTGTCAAAATATAAATGTTATGATAAATATATCGAATTCATTGTTCATTAGTTCAACAATAAAATAACACAATTAATAATCAGCATCATATGGGTCACTAGGAAGATCAAGATCAACATCATGATTGACATTAGATGATGTAGCTAGATTAGTGGAACCACATGCAGGCTCACTGCCACTTGCACTAGAAGCAAATTGGCTATTGGACTACACAGAAACTAAAGATCGTGTGGCAGCTGAAAAATCCAAATCAGTTCGCTCTGGATCTACATCCCAAAACTTTGGGCTCCCATCCTTGTACTCAATTTGTTTATGAGTAACAAGGCGCAAGTTTCAATGCACATAAACTAGCTCCTCCGCCTTACTTGCTGCCAATAGGTTGTGTTTCACTGAGTGGATAAAGGAGTATGTGGTCCAATTTCACTCAGATGAAGAGGAACTAGCATCCTATTGAATAATTGACACAAAGTTAGAGGGCAACAATTATAAAATTAACATTAAATTTTAAATTAATAATAAAAATTTAGCGAGCAATAAAAATTAAGGAACGAACTTGCGATAAAAGTTTGATTGCAAGAGTTTGAAGGTGTGATGATGTATGGCCATTGAGGTACCTGTTGGTTGAAAATTTTGTACACTTGAAGAAATATACAAAATTGTGGTTTCAACCACAGCACACGAGTAAAAACTCTCCTAATTAAGGGAAGGCTCCCCCTATCTAACTAAAACTGAAATAAAAATAGGATGGTACAACAGTCTTCCTTCTTCCTTCAAGAAAGACAATATCCTTTTCTCTTCACAGAAAAGAATAGCGATTGAATATGAACAGCAGTAACTACTTTCAAGTGAAATGAGAGAAAGGAAATGAAGTTTCCTGAAAGCGCAAAAACTTCCGTCACTTCCTTCGGGACGGGACAGCAATATCAAGCTCAAAGACTTGACTATTGGAAGTCCTATCTACCCTTTGCTATACTAAATTTACAACGAATAAAAGACAATAGCTCAAAGACTGAAATGATTTATCCTTTTAACACAAAGACAAGAACTAATGCGAGCTCAAAGACTTGCTGCTATTTTTTATCAAACAGTAATTTTCCTCAAGAATAGACGCAAGCTCAAAGACTTGCTGCTCCTTCTAGAGATTTTCCTATTTTAATTAATCTTCTCCACTTGCAGCTCAAAGACTTCAAATCAGATTGGACTAAGCTCCTTTAGAAACACTTTGCATAGAAGAAATAAAAAGATTCAAACTCAAACATGTAGCTCAAAGACTCAAAACTTGAGTAATCCTTCTTTATTATTCTTCAAAACCTTCAATTCACATATATAAGCTCAAAGACTTCTTGCTGTAAATTTGACAGAGTTTTTGCTTGCTTTCCAAAAGACCATTGTTGTTGTAAATTTGGCAGAGTTTTTGCTTGCTTTCCAAAAGATCATAATTACAATGGACTCCTCAAGTATTTATAGAAGAGGAGCCTTGAGAAAAAGGTGGGAGGATCCTAACTAACTTGAGAGATTCTCTCAACCACCAAGACTCATTCAATAAATAACTGAGACTTCATTAACTAACTAAGAGTTACTCTAACTAACTAAGACTTATTCCAACTACAGTCCTAATCGGACACAACTTGTAGTTGTTTTACATGTAATTACAAAAGCGCAAGTAATGTGTAACTTGCATTTTACAAAAATTATTTTTACATGTAACTTGTCAAAACAAAATTACAACTAAAGATTACAAAAGAGGGAAAATCCAACTAAGTGTTGAAAAACACTTAAGTTGCATTTTGTGAAGACACGAATCCTTAAAATTTCTGGATGCTCGCTTGTAGTTCCTCGGGATTCGGTTCATGGGTGTTCTTGGCAACAACCATAGTCTTCACAATAGTGTCGTGACAGCGGAGGAGCGCGGAATTGTTTTTATCCAGGATAGACGGGATCTCATGCAAAAAGGCTTGGTGTTTCATCAATGCTTGAATTGAAGCTGCCGAGAATTGTTCGCTCCTCCATTCATTATGAATCCTCATCTGTAAATCAGCAAGAACCTCTTCTTCTGGGATCAGCTCTCTATCCTGACTTACTATATTGCAAGAGGCCCTTTCACAATGTGAGACAATACCTCGATAAACTTCATCCTAAAATCTCCTTGCATCACCGATCTCCTCAATGAGGGATATAAGAACAAGGGTCTTGTTTTCCATGAGTTCTTCAAATTCCAAGTACACGACCCTGGAAGAGATGATGGCGTTCTCTTGCAAAATACTCAGCTGTTGTTGGGGCATGGTATGCCAGATTGCCAGACTTTTCTCAACACTTTCCAGATTCTTTTTGAAAGTGTTAGAAGTCTGATCCAGTTTCTCCTCAATGGTTTCCAACTTAGACATTATTTGAAAAATGTCTTTTACTACTTGTACACATTGATCATGAAGCTGATCAACCCAGGAATCCAGTGCTTGTACTTTCTGAGAAGCCCTTTCCACTCCACGAATCGATTCTTGGGAACCAGAAGAACCTATGGAGTTATTCCCTTCAGCAACAGGTTTTGTAATTTTATGAATGGCTGCCATAAGCTGTCGGTTTTCCTCTTCTAGCTTGTCTTTCTTCGCAAGAAGATCGTCACACCTTTGCACCAGTGAAGCAACAGAAAACTGAGCATCATGTTTAATGACCTCATGTGTTTGCTTGCCCAATTCTATCCTCGTAACCTTATAATCAGCAGTTGACATTTCATCAAGTGGCTTATCTGCAATAGGTTCCACAATTTCAGCTATTTTCATCTTGTTATTATCAACAGTTACCCTAGAGATAGTCTTGGCCTTCTTAGAAACTTTGGATCTGGACTATTTGAGTTGTTGGTAGTCAAAGGCATCAGGTGAGATCTCTTGCTTCTTCCTTTTCGGGGTGAAAGAACTAAGCCATGGAGGCAAAGTCATCAACTCACTTCCAGTAGCAACCGTAGGTGAAGGAGAAGCAGTTTCTGTTTGAATTACCGTGGTCACCCTGGGAGGAATATCTGTTTGAACAACGACCAAGGTTTGCTCGATTACCAATGGACATGAAGATTGCCTCATGAATTCTTCAAAACCAGAAGTGGAAGTATCAATTTCTGATAACTGAATGCAAGTGGGATTATCTTCAGGAACTTTCAACACACTTTCTTGTTGTTGATCAGGAGAAGGCTCGTATGCTGAAATGGGAACTACATTCTGAGGAGACTCATCTACGAGCAAATCAGGAGGAGAAAGAGGCGTCTCAATGGAAACTGGAGGAATGACCTCATGAGGCGAGTCTGAAACTGGAGACTTAGGTGCATCATCAGATTGATGCCCCTCTTCTGGATTATCCAGATCGATCACCCGAACATGGAACCGTGATTTCTCCTTCCCACGAATAGTCATCTCCTCAGGAGGAAGCACTATTGCACAACTGACTCGTAACTTGATCCTTGTGCCCGAAGATGAAGCACCCTCCTTGTTATCAATCTGAAACTCAGACTTCCGTCCAAGAGGCTCTATAGAATCATCTTCTTTACCAACCTTGATTTTGATAAGTCTAACAGCATTACTTTTCAGCCATGCATTAGTGTTGGCCAAGATAGGCTGAAATCTGTCAAGGATGGAGACGCAGTCCTTGTGTGACCATTGGATCAAAGGAAGTGGAGCTTCCTCAACCCTCCGTGAAGTGTATTCAGGATCAAGTATATGCCCGTCATCGATCATCCCTTGTGGGATATCCGCCAAGTTCAAGTCAACAATCTGCTCAACAGTGAGCCTGCAGTAATCCATCTTCAGAACTTCGGCTTCTGTGCGGAGATCTACCCAAATGTCTTCAATGCGATGGACATGCACAAAGGATTTCTTGATCTTCTCCTTCATACCTCTATAATCAAAATCAGCTCTAGGTTTGAACCTCTTAAGCTTGATTTCCTGCAATTCAGCCTCCATGGCCTTAGCCTTTACAGATGTGACAAGGGAGTATCGACCAATTTTCAAAGGGTTTGTGGTAGAGATCCCCATTCCAACCTTGTGTCTAGCAAAGTGAAAAGTATGAACAGCCATGATCTGTCTTCCCAACTCCATAAGAATTATCTTATCGGTTGGGTATCTTGGAAGCATGTATGGCTGACCATCATAGCATCCAATCCTCATATAGGTGAAGGTGGGAAATAGCAGGAACAAACACCCATATTCAGACACTTTGACGCATGCCTCATCTAATACTCTTTTGTTCCTGAGATCCATGTCAAACTGACACATGAAATATCCGAAGAATGCGTCTTAGACCCTTCTAAAATGCAGTCCGTTGGGTTTCAATGGCAACTGGTAATAATATTCCCAAACTGGTATAAGCGAGCGATCACCCTTGGTAGAAAGACCTGGAAAGTGTCTAAGTGATGCTGCTAAATATACCAAATAAGAATTCATGAAGAAGGTTATGGTGGTAGGAACTGCTGCAAGTTGTTCGCACAAAGCATCGCTGATGACTTCACCCCATGAAATGTGATGTGACTGCCGTATGAACATAATGAATTGATACATCCATGGCTCAAAGACATTGGAGTGCTCAAGGCCCATCATCCTACCTGAGAAGAGTGATGGTGTCTCCCATCTCCCACTTGAAATCACAACGGTACAACTTGGTCCACCTTGAGAAGGAAGGTCGTGGCTCTTGGATCCACCTATTGATGTGTCGCTTGCAATCTTTTTCCCTTTTCACATAATACTCTGCTGCACTTTCTTTGGTGATTTCCATATAAACAGGTGCAGGAAGTATTTTGAAGACCTTCTCGATTGTATCTGCATCAAGACGAATTATAGCTTCACCATCATCATTTTTGATGACTCTTGACTCCTTGTCAAAATGATGGGCGCATGCAAGAACAAACTCAAGTTCTAGGGCAGCCACTGGGAAAGAAGATGCATGATGGATATGGCTGTCCAACAGCCGCTGCAAGTTGTTATCCTGTGGATCTTCTACCCTGTTGATGAATTCTGCCATATCAATGTGCCCTATCTCCGTGTCCCTGATGCGATCCAAAGGAGAAGAAACTTGGGAAGGTGCAACCTCATTCTGGTATTTGTCATATTTGTATTTCATTTTCTTTGGAGTTGGAGATGTCGGCAAATCTGACACTGATTGTGAACCTGGAATGCTGTGATGAAGACTTAAAAGAGTTAAGGCAACATCATAGTCAGCTGCAAATATCATTCTTCCTTCTTCAAATGGGTAAAACTTTGGTTTCTGAATTTCACGGTTTTGAGAGAGGAAGAGGGAAAATATGTAGAAATGGGAAAATCTTGACTTTGACCAATTTCGGATCTTGGGAGAACTTTCGCAAGTATACAAGTTGGAAAGCACATACATGCAATCGGGGTTTTAAAACCTGAATACAAGTACACTTGTAAATTCGAAAATGGAGAAATGGAGGAAAAATGAGATTTTGACTTGCGGGAAATGATGGAAATGGAACATGAATGGATAGAAATGGGAAAATCCGGAAAAGTCATTTTCATGAAAATGGGAAGAACTCTTCAACATGTAATCCGGTTTTTAAAACCCGAATTTGCAAGGGAGGGGTATTTCACACTTTTCAACTTGGAATTTTAACCAAAAATGGTTAAATTCCTTAACCGTAGGGGAAGAACAAGAATTTCCAGCGAACTTGTAATCGAGATTAAAAATCCCGAATACAAGTAAGGAGGAAATTTTGAGAAGAACAATGCAACTCAACAATTGCATACCAAGGGGAAGAACAAAAATTTCCTTTCACAAAAACCAATTTTGGGGGAAGAACAACACATGCCAAAAATGCAACTAATAATGAAAAATAAAGAAAACAAGAAAATAATAAAATGAAGGGAAGAAAAGAAAGAGAACATACCTTTCTTAAAAATGCAAATGCTTCTCCAATAATGCAACAATTCTTGGAATGAAGAAGCAAAACCGGTAAAAAGCAGCAATCCGGGAAGCCAAACCCTTATCCCTTTTTTTGCAAAAATGCCCCAAACTAATAAATGTAGCAGCAATCCCAAACTTGGAGGACCAAAATGCCAATGAGAGAGTGCATCCAAGTGGATTAGAGCAAAACGCCTAAGGAGGAAGAAGAAGGAATGATGCCAAATGTTGAAAAACGCAGCCAAAGGGAATCACGTGAAAAACGTGGCCACCATTTCAAACTCCAACGGCATCATTAAATGGCTCGAAAATCCTCCCACCCTCCACGCCTAGGTAGGAAAGGGCAAAACGATTTAGGAGAGTGGAGAAAAAACGCCCAAAAAGTGGATTAAAAGAACCACGTTTTGCTGATTTGGCACCAAAAACCAATAACAATAAACTCTAAATAGCGAAAAATGTGTTTGTAAATGCATGAGAATAGGATAGAATCCTAAACGCCTTGCATCTCTAGCAAATCTCCCCAAAAAATCGCTTTGACATCTTCAACAAATCCATTTTTCATGCAAATCGGGTTTTAGAAGACAAATGACAAGTTCGAATTGCCCAAAATCAAGCAAATCGGGTTTTGGGGAGAAAATAACAAGTTTTATTTTTACTTTTTCACTTATCAAGCCAAAATCGGGTTTTTTAAGACAAATGACAAGTTTTATTTTTTACTTTTTCACTTATCAAGCCAAAATCGGGATTTTTAAGACAAATGACAAGTTTTAAAATTCACAAAAAAGCACTTGCAAGGCAAAATTGGGTTTTTTGGAGCAAACTGCAAGTTTAAAAATACTTGTAAAAGGGAAATAAAATCCCTACAACAAGTTAGAAACACTTGCACATATGTAATGGGGATTTAAAATCCCTATTACATGTAAAAACCATTAAAGTAGGGGTTTTTTGACCAAAATGCAAGTTTACTTGCAGTTGAGACAAAAAATCCCTATTTTAACTAAAAATGACCAAAAAACAATAAAAAGATAAAAACAACAAAGGGGAAACTTAAAATAAATTACAATTAACATATTTGAAATAAAAGTGCACATGTAATTGGTCAAAAATTCCCCTACAAAGACCAAAACAATGAATATCATTAAAACTTGCAGTTTGAAGAAAATTCTCCACCTGCAGTCGAGGTTTTAAAACCCGAAATTGAAGGAAAGGCATAGCAAACGAACCCAGAATTGGACGAAATTCGAAACATAGTTCGAGAATGGACTGAGGATTAAGCCAGTCTAAGGATTGGTCGAAATTCTGCCTCGGGAAGCGTGCCATAGAGTAAAATTTTTCATTTTTTCATAAAAATTTCAGCGTAGTGGTCCTTCATTTTTGGAAACAAAAATGAGGACAACATTACCACCAAGCATGAGCATCCTTCTTATACTTGTCACGGAGAGCGGAAACACTTTGACCATTGGAGGCTACAAAATCAGCAAACTCACTTGTCATTAAATCCTCCATTTCAGAATCGGGGAAGAGTTTAGTAAGTGTTGTCCTACACCCTTCACTGACTTCTGAATCTCTATATTGTGGTACCCTTGATGGCTTAGCAAGCATTTCATCACTATAAAATTTGGGAGTCAATGCAAATGCAAGAAGATGTAGTGGGGTGGTCATTTTGTTCCACCGCTCAACACAAATTGACTGAACCTCTTTGAAGAAAGTTTCTTCGGGATCTTGCACTTTTGCATTGATGATGACTTTCATTTGCTCAATCATCGAGTCAATGCCATCGTATACCTCTCCCAAGCATGGGTGATCCATGTCAATATAGCGGATCATACTCATGATGGGCTCAGTGAAACTCAAAAGATATTCCACTTGTTCCCAATAAGTGTCATCTAGGATCGTGTGCTTTACTTTTGTTGCCCTTTCAGTATTGGATTGCCTCCATAGAGACCAACTTTGACTAATTACCATGCTAGCAAGTGGCTCCCACACCTTCACAAGTCGCCTCAAGACAATTGTGTTGGATGCAAATCAAGTCTCAACAACCTATTCAAAAATTAAAAAAGAAAATTAAAATACAAAGAAGACATGATCAAATTTAAAAAATAAGTTAGTGATTACCAAAGTGAAATGTAAATTTTTAAAATTGAAGTGTTTCAATTACCTTTAGCAACTCCAACTGTGAAAATGATCTGAAAATGGCCTATGAAATGCTATGGTTTGTGATGAACATTTGGATCTCTTCAGCCTCAACATAGATTTGTTTGATCCAATTTATTTTCTTACCCAACATTTGTAGCATGAGGTTGAGAGAGTGGACAGCACAAGGTGTCCAATATATATGTTCAAACCGTGTCTCAGTCAACATACCTACAACTCTCCAATTCTTTGCATTGTCCGTTATTACTTGGACAACATTTTGAGGTCCCACATCCTAAATGCATTGTATAAGGATGTTAGCATTAAATTGTGCATGCTTCACCTATCCCTCACAATCCACAACTTTCAAAAACATTGCCCCTTTAGGGCACACTGCAATTACATTAATTAATGGCCGATTTTTGGTATCCTTCCATCCATCAGAAATGGACACCCCTGTTTGTTTTCACGAATTTCTAATGGGAGCCAGTGCATTGTCTATGCTTTTTACATCCTTTGATAGTAAGGTGCTACGCACCTTCTCATAACCTGGCCCTATGTACCCTTGTGGATCCTCATTTACCCTTCTCAACATATCCTACCAATATAGTGATCGTACCACATTAAATGACAAACCATTTGCATATAGACATCTTCCAACGGATTGATCTGCAATCTCTCTAGCATCATTCTTAAATGCTCTCTCTAATGGTCCCCTGCTTCTCTTCACAATAACAAGTTCTTCTTCATCAATTGTGCCCAAGAATGGGTGGCTCTCTACCATGATATCAGAAAAATTACTATGAGATGGAGAAGTAGGGGGCCTCTTTGATCTACTTCCTCTTCCTTTCAACAAAGGATGTTTTGAGGCATTACCAACTATTGCATCTGCTTCCTCTTGCTCTCTAATATATCCTACTATTTGTTGAGGTGGCAACCCATTTCCATCCTTTCTTGGACATGGTTTGACTCCTTGTTGGGGAATGGCACAAAAATGGGCTTTGACATGGCTGTAGGAGCTAGTTTTTTTCACACTACAAAAGTTGCATATCCAATTAAATGTTCCACCACCTTTTACTTGGTCTATTATTTTGACATATTTCAATAAATGTGAATTTGGGTCGGTTTTGAAAGTCCATTGAGGAATAGAGCTAGCAGTTGTTGCCATTATGCTATCTACAACAGTTAAAAATAATTTAATTTAAAGTGAAATTATTAATAATTATGAAAGTAACCTATAACGATATTAATATATTTACAAACTTCTAAATCACACAATAATTAAAATATTCATATTTAAAATAAGCTAGTATTATTATTATTTTAACTATTTTCAATTTTGTAATTTAAAAATTTGTAAAAATATTATTATCATATATATGTTTACTTAAAAATTATGAATAATTCTATTTTCACATTAAATGGAATTTAAATATTTAACATTTATTATTTATATAAATTAAAAAAATTTATCATTAATTAACAAATTTATATTTCCTTTCATTGATTAAAAAATACTAATAGATTCTAAAATAATAAACAAACTGGTAAATATTAATAAACAAACTACAGAAATTTTTTGAAAGAAATTAAAAATGTACATACCTGAGCCTGTCATTGCCTGAGCCTGTCATTGACGTTGTCGTCGCTTGTGAGTCGTTGCCTATGAGCCGTCACCAAAGACAAATGAAGTTGCGTCACCTGTGAGTCGTCGCTGAAGACATCCGCAATGCATTTTCTGTCTAGTTATGCTGTCGCCAAAGAGAAATTGGAAATACGTTTTCTCTTTTTGTTTTAGGGTTTACATGACCCATTTTCCTTCTGCAAAAGTCAACAAAAAAACCTCTCGTAATTCGCGCGTGACGCAGATTCGTCAAAAAACGCCAGAAATACACCACGTCGACATCGGATTCATCGGGATGCATGGGTAAAAACACGGATACATTTCAAGAACAAAATGGAGGAACCCTGTTCAATTCCACAAGGATTCCAATTCGAATCCGAATCCGAGTCGAATCGTTTCCGAATTTGGGGGAAAACCTAGACGTACCGGTAACCTAGCCCCCTAGAGAAGAACATCCCCAAGGATGTCCCTAGTTTTACAAGAGATCTCAGGGATGCCCCCCTTTGAGGGTGGCACCTAGGGGAATGGAAGGGGTACATTTCATCCATATAGTTCTGCTAACAAGATGTTCCAGTCCCCAAAAACAAGGGAATTGCCTAGGACAAGCCCTATTGGACATGGCATCTAGGGGACAATGGGGGGATGCCTCATCCCCATCCCACTACTCACAAGACATCCATTTCCCCATAAATGAGACAATCTTCACCAAGAAACCTCATTGGAATCTTGGATAACACTGTGAGAAATTGGTCTTTGACATATATTAAAGTGACATTTACTTAAATGCATCTTATTACTAAATTTGTGTTTAATCCATCCCAAATTCAGTTTTACTATATGTGAAGACTTCTAAGTAAATGAGTGCAAACAATTTTGTAGAATTGTTGTGATTATACTTCTCACATAATTTGCAAAGATGAAGATTCCAACGCTAAATAGACCCAACATCTAAGGGATCTAAAACACAGCCAGAAATAAGGTTTGATGACTTATTTGATGATGTCCACAGTCAGTTGATGATTGATAGGAAACCACTCCCCAAAAGACTGGTTGATGATGCCTCAATCAATGGGTGGTTAAACTCAAGCCATAACCCAGAAAGCATGGTTAGTTTGCTATCCTTTTTCATAAGCAACAGTATCTAAATTAAATGCAGTAAAATCAAGTAGAAGTGGAATGAAATGACTGCCAAGTTCTGAACACTGAGGACTCTGCATCTTCATCTCAAATATAAATGGACTGAAGAAGAAATGACAGGTTTAAATCAGATTATACAAAATGTTAGCTTCTAAATTCTGATTCCTTTATCTTTGATGTCCGTAATTTTGCCTTCAAACTTGTTGTAAGCTGAAAGCAGTAGGTAGATATAATTTGTCTGCTACTGTCTTCATGTTTATTTATGTCATAAATTCTCAAGCCCATTCCCTAAATGTTAAATTTAGGCCTGCATAAAAAAACTACATTATCACAATATAAAAGGAAATGGTATGAATTGATCACAATTGCTGTGAAGTTATTTGATTTATTTTGAATGCTAACTTGTTATTGCTGAGTGTCCCAATTTAGTGATGGCATTTGGCAATGAATGACAAGCATGCTCATCTACAAAAGGTAGTCAGGTGATGATCTCCACTCATGACAAACCAATTGCATTTTGGTTACTAACATGAGTGAGGTATTAGCAGGTGTTGTAAACATTGACCTTGTCTTTTAGTCTTTCAGTGCAGCCATTAATGAAGTCCTAAGATACAAGATTACTTGTGTGAGGCATGTGCAGGTGTTGTATACTTTGGTCTTGTATTTTTGTTGCTGAGCACAGGTACTGATAGCTATGTTACTGGGTTCAGATAGTTAATCCTGGATACAGGATCAGGATGGCCCCAGGTTCACCCAAGGTCCAGCCAAGGTACAACAGGTTTCCTATGGGTCCATCCCAATAGAAGCAAAAAGAAAGGTCAACTGTTGTTCTGATAGGGATGTGAACACTGCCTTTCTGCAGAGTTGCCCCCACCTCGCATTTGTCATCAACTATTTCATAGTAGGCATTAAGGAGCTGGGAATACATGTGAACTTTCAGTATCTACATGACTAAGAGAAAGATGATGTCTTCTCCTCCTCTCTGTTGTTAAATCCTCTCTGCTGTTACACCTATATAGATTCTTCATTTCCCTGTATTTCGAGCTGCATTCACACCATTGTCTAGATTCATGAGGTTTAAGTTTCAAACTTCAACATTTAAGTGTAAAATTTTTAATATAATTTGTTTCATTCTTTAATCCTTTTAGATAAAAGCTTTCTGCTTTATAATTTTAAAATTTTCAGTTTTTTTAATTTAATTTATTTATTACTAGTTTTATTCATATGTTTTACAGAGTCTTGAAAGTGGGGACAGTGGAGCACAAGGACAAGGGCACCAAGGGCCAAGATCTGGAGATGGTGGAGGGGACGTCCGGGGGGGCATGGCTGGCTAGGGGAAAGGGGGAACCAAGTGCCTAGATTTTCACATTCAATTTTCCATTCCTAATGTTCTCACTTTTCCTATCCTAATGTTCTCACTTTTGCAGCCTTTCTCACTCTTACAGCTTGCTGTTGAAACTTGAAATTGATTTGGAGTGAGGCTGGGATCTTTATTTACTAGCTTTTTGTGAGTGCGGATGTGGGTGGGATTCATAAACCATTAGGGTTAGGATTAGTGACCTGAAAATTAAAAAAATGTCTGCTTATCTTTAAAAAAAACATTTTTTTAGCTGTTTGACAGAGGGGATGGCTGGCAGTTTCTGGTGCATTTGAGGGACACCAAAAAGACCCCTAAGAGTCCTAGGGGCATCCCTCTTCTTGCAGTCCTCCAAAACAGAAGAACATCCTAGAAACATCCCCACTTTAAGGGAGACATCTCAGGAACATCCCCTAACAAGCAGTGTTGGTGGTGGAATGGCCAGAGGATGTTTCCGCAAAGTCACCACATCCCAGGGAGTTCCGACCCTGAAAAAGCTGGAACTTTGAAGGGGACACCTCCCCATGGAACACTAGTTTTATGTTTATTTTTTATTAATATTAAATTTTATTTCTGTTGGTTACTTCTATTTATATATTATACTTATAATTTTTATTCTATATTATTTATGATTATATATTTAGAGAAACGAGACTCACCCGAAATCGCCCAAACTCAGCAAGTCCGAGTCCGAGTCAGGCCAAACGAGTCCCAGGGGCTCGGACTCGGACTTGGCCGAGTCTGGAGAGTAAACTCGCCAGACTTGCCGAGTTGGCGATTTTGGCTCAAAATTGCCAGACTCGCCGAGTCCTGAGCCCCAGACTCGGCTACTGGCTGAGTTAATAAAATGACCCAAAAAAAAACATTTTAAAAAGTAATAAGTTTTTTTGGAAATTTGACATTTTGGTCTCTCCGTCAGGATTATTTTATGGAATATAACATTTAAGTATAAGAATACTTTAAGTTATATTCCATATATATTGTCAGGATGTTTGAGAGTGGTTTTGGGCCTCCAGGAGTTATATTGCAAAATCTAGTTTTTGGAGGATTCTTCAGTTTTCCAGACTTAGTCAAATTTCAGGATTAGGACATTCCAGACTTAGCCAAATTTCAGGGCATTTGAAGATCAGGATGACATTCCAGACTTTATCACTCACCAACTTGACCTAGCTTGGACCTTCAAGAATGATACTCACTCACCAAGCAAGACCCAATTAGCAACAAGAGCAAAACCAGGCCCTAAGGAAGACTCTCAAAGAAACCCTAATTCAGACTTGTAATAAGTTTTTTTGGCCTTGCGGGGCGCTGCCCCTCGACCTCGCCCTGTATCGCGACAGGGAGCACGCAAGGGGCACTGCCCCTTGACCCCACCTTGGGGGCGCTGCCCCCAAACCCCTATCGAAAAATATGGGGGAAACTGCGTCGATAGAAGTAGAGAAAATTTAACCTCATAGTCTGACATTGATTGGATCGACCAGGTAGATATAGAGGTTGAGATTGTAGCCATGGCAGAGGAGGAGCAGAGAGCACGAGCACAGACAGGAGATTCAGAGGCAGATAGTGACACGGATGTTCCTGATGTTGGTGAGCATGGCATGGTGTCACGGGGAGCGGCTATGGCAGTCGAATCATCTAGGACCTACCTTAGACGCCTTTGCAGGGGGCTGGGGCTGGAGGGTGCAAGCTCCTCTGAGCCATAGACTTGTAGTTGTATTTACCTTTGGTATTTGTATGAAACATTTGATGATGATCATATGATGACATGGATTTTTTATTCCATGAGTTTTGTAATATTGTATACATTTGACAATATTTATATATCTATGTTTGTTATTTTCTTCAGCTACAATTTGCGTTTATGCTTATGTGATTGATGTATACTTGTGTATGTAATCAAATGAGCCGAGTTTGATGATGTTATTGTGTCTTTAAGGTGTATTCAATAAAGGGTGTCTGAAACAAGTTTTAAATATTTAAAAATCTCTAAATTTCTTGAGTTTTTCACTATCCCAAGTCCAGCCGAGTCTGGAGCCGAGTCTGACGCCGAGTCCCGAGTCCGAGTCCGAGTTGGCCTTGCCGAGTCCGAGCCGAGTCCGAGTCCCGTTTCTTTGATTTATATTATAGAATACATTGTATTTATATATTTTCAATATAATATTACGCTTGTATATTTTGAGTTCTCCATCTATATTGTATGGCTATACTCAAACGTGAACCCGGGAGAAAAAAATTGCTGCATTGCAAACCAAAACTGTTAACTTGGTGCAGGAGCTGCACCCCACACAGTCGCATCCTTTGGTAGATGTTCTCTAATCATTTTCAAAAGGCATCAAAGATATAGAACAAAAAGCATTAAGCCTAGAAACAAACAACAAAAAAATTGAAAAAAATCTTGGCAAACAAAAAATCTGAAACTAACAATCTATAATAACAAATGAGAAAAAACACATGAATTCCACACAAGATTGGGATAGGGTTGCACATTTTTTTGAAGAATATATTAGGTGAATGGAAAAACCATCCCCTTGTGGACTAACACACGCAGGGTCTTATACATCAATCTGCTGTCTCACTTAGTGATGACCTTATAAACGACCTTTACCTTTACCTTTTTACCTTGATATTGTCATCCCATCCCCCTATACTCGATCTGATCTTACTATTAAAAGTATTCATTGTTCACTTGTATTTATAAAACAACAATATCAAGAGTCCTTGTCATTTTACAAGCTGTGCAGAAATATCATTTGGAGAAATTTATTCACCCAGCAGCACTGCACCTCACTAGTGGTGATGTTCCAGTTGAAACTATAATAAGCATAAAAAATTCATAATTTCCAAAGAGTAAAACACCATTGGTAGAGATGGATGATAAATAGTTGTTCAAAACATAAAGGTCATACCTTCACCATCTTGTACACGCAATAAACAGAACACACATAGCCTAAGAGGTTCTTCACGTGTCCTCTCCAAGTTCGAGAATATGCTGCTGCTTCCTAGTTTTAAAGAATAAAAAGAAAGAAACAGTATCAGATTTAACCTGGCAAATTGAACATGGAGGCAAAATTAATCCAAAGTCAAAGCTTTCAAAAGAACCAGATTCTTGTAAATCAGTGCCAACAATTAAGAAAATTTATTCCTAATGGCATATACTGTTTTTCCACCAGTCATGCATTCCATGCAAAACTAATTTTAGAAAATTTAATATTCACAGCACTATCATGTTTGTATTTTCTTGGCTTCACAAGTGACATAATATGTACTTAGTAGGAATGTATACAAGATCTCATGCATTTGCCTCCTGCAATTCCTTGTGAATGTACTTTTTATGTTTTTGTTATATTTTTGCCTCGTACGGATACAAGTAGAAACACTCCCTCTATCAAATCTGATTTTTCACCTCAACAAACTCATACAAATCTGATTTTATTACAGCAAATTTAAAGTGCATAGAACACCATCAATATTGTTCTGGCGTATTCACACATCGCCCCATTGCAAATGGGGACCCCTACTTTTTGCTTTCTAGGGTTAGTCTTCCTGGTTTGGTCTTTTAGGTTCTTGGCTATTAATCTTTGCATTGAAGGGTCGCCAGAGGGCTTGTTAGGATAGTATGGTCTGCTTAGGTTCAAATTGGTCAATAGGTGGTCCAGGTTAGGGTCTCTGTTAAAAGCTTCCTTTTGGTTAGGCCTGGGTCTTGCTTTGAGGGTCGAGTCTTGATTCAGTTTAAGGAAGTTTTTGTGTCATGTTAGGAGTCTTGCCTTTTGAGACCTATGTCTCTGATTTAAGGAAGCGAATGAAGGTTTGTGAGTGAGTATCATCAAGGATTTTCCCTTTGAAGGTTTGAGTTGGTCAAGTCAATGGATGATGAGATCTTGTCCCCTAGGCATTGATTGGTATAAAATTGACCTATTTTGCCCTTAGAAAACCCCTAATGATCAAGGCTAAACTAAAAGTTTGAGCAAAAGGTGAAGAATTTGAGCTAGATTGTTAAATTTCACTCCTGGCCCTTCCAAAGGGACAGGACTAAAATCCTCCTTAGTTCCCTTTTGACTCCTATTTTGGACAAAACCTTCATCCTAAGGCATGACTTGAGGGGAAATTAGCTTGAATCCACCCTTGGAGACGCCTTGGACAAACTTAGACATGGAAATATGGAGAAAAGGTCATGAATTTGAGCAGAGTCACAAAATTTGCTCCTGACCCTTCCAAAGGGTCTAGAGCGAATTTCTCTAAAAACCTCTCCTGCTTCTAACATGAGTTAAAATCCTAACTCCTACGCCTTGACTGAGTGAGGAATGACCTACCTATGCCTTGTGAGCAAGTTGCAAGCAAGTGGGATGAAGAAAATTGGAGAATTTGAGCCAAAAAGCAAAATTTCGCTCTTGACCCTTCCAAAGGGTCCAGAGCGAAATTCCTCTTTAGGTCCTGTCCTTCCAAGGGTACCTAGGCGAAATTGTTAAGATGTGCTTGTGATCCAACATTTTGAGCTAGGCACTTCTTTAGGGTGATTTGTTAGCATGATCTAAAGCCAGGACAATATGAGTGAGGGTAAAGTTTGAATGTTTCAGTGATATTTAAGGCTAATTCCTCAATTTCACTCCTTACCCTTCCAAAGGGTCCAGACCGAATTTCCTTGGATCTCCCTAATTTGTATCAAGCTTAGGTTCCCTAGCATTAATTGAGGTTGATTGAACTTAGAGGCACCCTTAGACATGCATTTGAGTAGGTCATGGCCACTAAACGTTAAGAATTTGAGCAATTAGTCCAATTTCGCTCTTGACCCTTCTAAAGGGTCCAGAGCGAATTTCCTTGGATCTCTCTTCTTGGTCCTAATTTGCATTATAAACCTTGTCCCTAGGGCGTTATTGAGAGAGTATTAATGTGTGCAACAAAGTCAAGTGATGAGAAGGTCAATAATTTGGGAATAATTGCAAATTTTGCTCCTGACCCTTCCAGAGGGTCCAGAGCGAAATTTATCCAAGCTCCAGACCCTTCCAAAGGGTCCAGAGTGAAATTCCCTAAATGACCTAATTCCTCACTAGAAGCTTTGAATGGTGGTGATGCATGGCAAGGAAAGGATTCAAAAATCAAGTTTAAGATAAAGCCAAGTGAAAAAGTATGTGAATTGAGCCAAAAAGAGCAAATTCGCTCGACCCTTCCAAAGGGTCCAGAGCGAATTTCTTCATAAAGCATTATACCTTGCTCAAACCTATGAACTAATCCATTCCCAAGCATTTTTTAAGGCAAAACACTTGTTTTGATGAGGAAAGGTTGAAAATGAAGACAATGATGGAAAATTGAGCCTAAAACATCAATTTCACTCCTGACCCTTCCAAAGGGTCCAAAGCGAAATTCTTTCTAAGCTCCTGACCCTTCCAAAGGGTCCAGAGCGAAATCCTTCTAAGGACTTATTTCCTCAACATAAGCATTGAATGGACATCACTTTGAGAGCAAGTTGGCTTGAGTATGATAAGATAAGGGTGAAAAGGACAAGTCCTAGGCAAGTTGAGTGTGGATAGAGTCTAGAAATGCAAATTTCGCTCCTGACCCTTCCAAAGGGTCCAGAGCGAAATTCCTAGAAAGACTCTCTATTTTGCCTAATGCACTAAAAGAACCTTGTTTTAAGCTAAATTGATGGCAAATTGACTTGATCATGATAGGAGGAGGTTTGATAAGTTAAGTTCAAGGCGTAATGATGATGAATGGAAGATGAATGGTGTCAAAAGACAAATTTCGCTCCTGACCCTTCCAAAGGGTCCAGAGCGAAATTTCCTAAAACCTCTATTTGCTCCTTGTTTGGGATCGAAATCTTGGTTCCTAAGGCATGGTTGAGAAAAGATTGATGTATACTTGCCTTGAGAAGCGATTTGAGGCAAAGAGATGATGAATTTGACGCTAAAAGACAAATTTCGCTCCTAACCCTTCCAGAGGGTCCAGAGTGAAATTCACCTAAGCTCCTGACCCTTCCAAAGGGTCCAGAGTTAATTTCTTTAGGAAGTCTTGTACCTTGCCTAAGCCTCTGAACTAACCTATTCCTAAGCATTTTCGAGGGCAAAAGACTTGTTTTTTATGAAAAAAGGATGAGAAATGGAGTTTTATGAAGGAAAATCAAGCAAAATGTCAATTTCGCTCCTAACCCTTCCAGAGGGTCCAGAGAGAAATTCCTAGGATGTCTTTTGTTTTGCCTAGACCCTTGAGCGAAACCTATTCCTAAGCAATTTTGGAGGTGAATAATTTGATCTTGGTAAGGTAAGATTGAAAATGAAGTCTATGTGAGGTAAATTGAGCAACTTTGTAAATTTTCGCTCCTGACCCTTCCAAAGTATCCAGAGCGAATTTCATTATAGGGCCTGTCCTTGGAGAGGATCTAGAGCGAATTTCATTAGAGGGCCTGTCCTTGGAGAGGGTCTAGAGCGAATTTCATTATAGGGCCTATCCTTGGAGAGGGTCCAAAGCGAAATTGATCTTAATGCCTTCTTGTTAATGGTTTAAGGTAAGAAATGCCATGTTAGAATCAATATATCATGTATTCTTAATCATTTTTTGTTTGTTTTGCAAGTCAACAAAATCAAGATGGAGGAAGATCAGGCCAGAACAAGGGCGACCTCTTCAGGTTTCATCATCATCAAGGACACTTCAAATACGTGAGAGAGGACTCAAGGTGCTACTAAGTTGAAGGACTTCAAGTGTTCAAGGAATTGCAAGCAATGGAGTTGACAATCCTCAAGGACCTCATTCTGGAGAAAATCACAAAATGGCGGAGAAGAAAGATCTTACAAACATCTCAAGGCAAGATGAGCTACTAGAGAAGATGACTTGACCATGACTTCCTATCACCATTATGCAAAATCAAGAAGTACATCATTCATCAGGTACATCAAGGACGAAGGAGGATCAACCAAAGTCAGTGCAAGGGTACATTGAAGAGGCAGATAGTTTTAGAAGAGTTAATCAAAGTTAAGCTTATCATCGAATATCAAGAGAAACAAAGTTCCCTGACCAAGCACAAATGCAAGACAAGGTGGCATCCCAGTCACTATTTCTCTAGTCAAATAGGTCCACATTAGCATGTCTAGATTCAATGTACCTGACTCACCAATGATGGCACAAACTTCGAGGCACCTACCCCGGTTTCCTATTGGTTCACAAGCATTGAATGTAATTTTCTCATTAGCTAAGGGAAGTTTGTTGTAACAAACCCTAATTAGGGTTTTCATCCTGAAATCCTAGCCATTCATTGTAGATCAATCAGAGCCATTGAAATGTAAAGAGCTCTCTATATAAAGCTCTGGCTCTTCATTTGTAAAGGATAATAGTTAGTTGATAGTTAATAGTCAGTAGAATAGTCAGTAGCAGAAGCATAGTGAATAAAGTAGCAATTAGAGTAGATTAGGAAGAGAAGGCAAGAAATTGCTGCCTTGATTGTAAATGAACTCCATTTTCATTCAAGTTATGGTGAAGTGTGTTGTTTCTTTGCAATATGCATGATTTCTTGTTAAATCTTCATTTTAGATGATAGATAATTAGATTGAATGAAGGAAGTTACTAAATACACTCGCGTGGAATCTACCTAGTCCAAACCACTAGCCTTTTACTGACTATGAGTGCGCCCTGCGTGGTCAAATGGCATAGAATGAGCTTAATCTCGAGTCGTTACATGTCTATTGTTCATGCATTAACTTAAATGGTGATCAGTGTCTGATGGTGTAACGATTTGAATATATTCAAAGCATCCCTTAGAAGATCGCACTGAGTTGGTGTCAGATTGTTCAACCTGGTGGTGAGACCCAACCCAGTAGGACTCCACCTAGTCGTTCATCTATCTTCTTGCATTCTAGACCTTAGAACAGATTCTCTAATCCTTATCCTTTTGCTATTTTTTTATTCTTCTCGGTGAGTAGATAGGACTTGAGTTCTAGCAAATCAAGCTTTCAGGCATATAAACGTAAGTCCCCTTGTGATTCCAGCATAATCACATCATACCACAAGAGCTTATCCACACGTAGAGACCCTACATATAAGAACCTTGGAGTTATTTCGATAGATCCTTAGGCAAATCTTCAGCATTCGGATAACTTTGTTCAAGAGAGGATAAGATACCTTGGTATTTTATTTTGTGTTCGCATGTGAATAAAAAACACATCAACAAATATTCAAACAAACATCGAAATTTCAATTGAAAATTTCAGCATAGATTGATTACAATGCAACAAGCCTTTAGGTTTCACTCTTAGATGTTAAAATCTGATCTAAAACTGATATTAGACCTGCAACATGATGCTACAGCAATAATATGGCTTCCAAAAGCCTTCTTTCCAAACTCTCCAACCCTTTACCTGCAAACTGTCTTCACCACCAAATGGAAGAACCAACATGTCAATGCAACTCAACACATGAAATTACATTTAATTTGACCCAAATTAGCAACCCAGAAATGCTATGCCAAAACATGGGATAGGCTTCCAATTTGAAAATAGAATTTGAATTTAATATTTAAATGCATTTTTAAACTCCACACCAAAAATTTCTAAAAAGGTGTGCCAACTAGACTCCCCCTCCTCACAGATAGGACACAAAATAGAATATATTTGAAAACACCACTTGGGTGCCCATAATTGGAATCCCTATTTTATAGGAGAATTTAATGAGTTGTCATTACTTGTAACTCCCAATTTCATGCCAAGATAGAATATTCCTAAGAATATGCTTAGAAAATTCCATTACTAGGTGTCCAACTCACCATAACGCTACAACATTACAACTTGGCCAATATTTAACAATATTTTAGGCCTTTTTACATATGTTTTTTCACTAACAACACTATAGACTAACTATAACAAAATTTAAATTTAAATTCTTTTTGAGTGTGCAAGATTGTCATACACCCCTGGATGCTCCTACATCATACATCCATATAACCAGACATAGCACATGTTTAGAGTAATATATTTTTGTTATTTACAATCAAGTGTATATTCACTAGAAATGCTAAACTCAACTGCACATGATCCACTTAACTTCTCATCAATGAAAATTTGATGGTCCTGTAAAGTATTTTGTCATTGATATCAATATTGTTCAAGTATCTACATTTGAGCTTGGTTCTTGGTTGAGTGTCAGTGTTTTTGACATGTATGTGTTCTTCTTCATTTGTTGTGTGATCTGTGTTCTGAAGTCAAAAGAGCCAGCTTTGATGGTTGTTTGTATGGCACGTATTTTGTTTGTTTCTGAGCTTTGGTTCCTTTTGTTCATTTGTGGTTCTGTGTTAGACTTAAAGGGGACGCTATGACTTTCAGCACATGTCATGCTTTGTTCGCTGATTTCCACCTTGTGGAGTTATCTTCTACACCATATTTTTCTGAAGTCATGTGTTGGACATCCTTATCGAATGTGTGGCTGTAAAATATTTGGTTCTTGCTGATATGGATCGTTTGGAATTCTTTTTTGAATGGTGCAGAATTCTCTGTCATTATTGGCAATATGTGTTTCTTGTTGTAAAACGTGGCTTTAGGAAATTCATTTTGTGTTTCAGAATAACGCCTCTTTGTTTTTGTTCTGGAAAGGTTGGTTACAGCAGATGAGTTTGAACTGTTATGTCTGTATATGAAAGCGTGGAGATACGGCTATATCGGATATTTTTTTTGCTGTCTCTGGAGTTTGTATTTTTTTCTTCTGCCATCATTTGTATGGAGAGTTGGCCAGAAGTGTCAGAACTTAGAAATGTAATGTGCTCAATACTTTAATATTGATAAAATCTGCAATGATATTCCTGAGGAACGATTTTGTGCTGACATGACTCCATCCTATAGATGTTCTTTAACACATGCAGCCGAAAAAATGGGCTTATCTTTTGATTCAATATGAGTTGTATGTGTGATGAGGCTGGGTTGTGAGAATAACCGTTTTCGAAGTATTTAGAAAACAACAACTTCAGAAGTTCGTTTTTTTGTTTTTCATTCTGAAGGAAGCAGTTACGTGTTCTTGAGAAGAGACTCTTTTTTATGTGAACAAAAGAAGTTATGGAAGCAATTTTTTTTCTGAGTGATTATA
Source organism: Cryptomeria japonica (assembly GCF_030272615.1). NCBI lineage: Eukaryota > Viridiplantae > Streptophyta > Pinopsida > Cupressales > Cupressaceae > Cryptomeria > Cryptomeria japonica. The sequence goes on along the minus strand of NC_081406.1, from coordinate 480,227,650 downwards.
TGGCTGTGTGTGTGATTGGTAAGGATGTGAGGATAAATATCTTGTGAAATGAGGCAACGTCTCTAGACTTCTAGAGCCGTGTTTGTTCGAAAGTTGTGTGCACAGTGAACTATGTTGCTGGTATGAGTTTTTAATAAAAAGATAATGATGTTCTCATTTTGAAATTAGGGAGTCTTACTAACGGCGCCAAGGAAATGATCGATGAACTTGATATATGCCTTTGAGAAGACTGTTTTGTCATCCTCTTGTGGTCTCATTTTTAAGCAGATTGTGTTTTTAATGTAGATGAAAATGTGTTGAGTCTTGATATCGAATGGCTGGGTTATGTAATGTCTTAAGTGTTTTTATTTTGAGTTGCATAAGACAAAGGTCTCATTTTTGTGATCATGCTCTCAAATCTGTTAATTGGAGTTTATTGAGTTGGTGCTCAAATAGAGGTTGGAGCCTCTAGTGCTTTGAGTTGGTGCTCTTGTTTGTAACTGGGTTGGTGCCCATTTCTGATAATGATAGCTATTGTTTGTCGTGGTTTTTTTCCCGAAAGGGTTTTCCACAAGATAAACTTTGTGTCATCTCTATAATTGTTTGTTCTGCTCATTTACTTATGCTAAATCTGTTCGTAATTTTTGAAATACTGATTCACCCCGCCCCCCTCAGTATTTTTGGTTTGGTTTTCAATCGGTATCAAAGCAGGAAACCTTCTAGTAAAGCTTAAAATCTTGAAGGATTGATCCCATTACATCAAAAGATGAGTGCTCTTGAAAGGCTTGCAACATATAGAGCTCCTTTGTGTAGAGCTCGCACACCTCACCCCGTTTATGACAGGGGACCTGTTGACGTGTATTTTGTACACAATCAATCACAGAATAAAATACCCAAGGGTACCTTATCCTCTCTTGAATAAAGCCTCTGATTGCTGAAGATGTCGCAAAAAAGGATCAATTAGGATGACTACAAGGTTCTTTGATGTAGGGTCTCTACGTGTGGATAAGCACCAGTGGTCGTTGTGAATGCTATTTCATCAAGGGGCCTTACATTTCCGAATTGCAGGAACAGAATTTCCTAAAACTAACAAGTTCTCAAAAAGGATCAAAAGGTGGGGTTTGCAAGAGATGAATTCTAATCTAATCCTAAGAATGATTCAATGTAGGCTAGACTTGGTAAGATTCTACCAATTTCAGTATTGCCAAGGAATAACAACTCTACTAAAATTGATGCGATCTTCTAAGGTGACTAATGATTTTTCAATTCATCAAGAATCATAGACACTACCATGAAGGTACATATCAATAGTTCAATAATGATTGAAGGTTTAAGCAATCCAAATATCTCCAGTTGACCACGCAAGGCGTCCTTACAATCAGCAAGAAGCTAGTGGTTTGGAATGTGAATCTCACCAAAGATCAAGCTCAACACTTAGTCCTTCAAATTTAAATACTACTTCAATCAAGAATGATTCAAGAAAGTAAGCAACCATGAAAGTAGCCACAAGAATTGCAATAAAACACCATAACTTCAATATTTTATTGATCTCAAAGCCAAAATAGACAACAATTGCTTGAAATTCTCTCTTCAATGCTCAATCTTGCTACAAAATAACTTCTAACTATCTGACTCTAATATCTATTTCTCCTCTTAATCTCTCATTCTAATCTTACTATCCTAAAATGAAAATGAGTGAGGGTATATATAGCATCCTCAATTACAATGAACGGCCCAGATCAAAAGAAGATCAACGGCTGAGATTCTGACACCTAAACCCTAATTAGGGTTTATTACAAAAAGTTCCCCTTTTATTGAACAATATTAAATGCATAGCCAAATATTTAATTGGCACAAAAATCTAGGAAACATAGACCAATGATAATTAAGGTGCCACATCATCTATAACAACCTCTCTTCTAGAACCTTGTTCCCTTTCCAATGCTCCTTCTTAGCATATGCAATGAATCTGGACACAATTCCTTCAATCTCAGCAATAGGAATCTCGGGGAGATTCCTCATTCATTCCTCCAAGTGGATAACTTGATCGAAGGCCTTGAGAAGAGCTACATCCCATCCAGGTTCGAGTTCCTTGATTTTCTCAATCAGGAGCATAATAGCGAACATTTGATCCCTTTGCTCATCTGTGATAATATTCTCATCTTTGCAAAAGATGACCTTAACCTTCTCTTCCAACTCTTGAAGATTCACATCTGTCTCATCTTCAATTCTTCTACCAAGAATAGAACATAACACCTCAAACACCTTGTCCTGAATTGGATGGATGACCTCCTCAACTTGATTGCATTTGGTGCTAATGTCTTCGAAAAGAACTTCCTTCATCTGGAGTAGAGTTGACCACTGGAGTAAATTATGAGCTCCTCCATCCATTATCTTTTCTTGTACTAGGATCTTCCTTGGTGTTTGCCTGATTACTTGTAGAACAGGAATGATAACATCTCTAGTGTGGGCAAAGGCGGCTACTGTTATCATTAGGTTGTGAATGATCTCAAGGACCTGGATAGCTCGATGGGTGGTCTGCATCATTCTTGTTGTGAATTCAACGGCTACGGTATGGGACTTGTCAATCCAAGAGCTCATAAGCTGAACCAAGCTCTTAACACTTTATGCCTCGCCAACTGATTCAAGGGGAAGTGCTTGCACGGGAGACACTGCTGGATCCTGACGTCTCAAAGGCTGACTGAGATGGCTAAAGTAGCCTCTCCAAGCACCGACCTCTCTCTCAAGCTTTCTATTCTTTTCCATTTCTTCTTTAAGCTTGTCTTTAAGTGCCTCAAATGAATCAGTTGCGTCATCCAGTGTCTGCTCGGCAGTGAGTGGACCAAGTTCAAATGTTTCTACATCATACTCCTCTGCAAGGATTTCGCCTTCATATTTGTCCACTGCCGGTGTAGCTATCTGCAACTTCCTGGACCCTGTCTCATCTCTGATCATCTTGGACATCTTAGTAGCCTTCTTCCTTTCTGTTACTCCCTGAGAATTTCCTACGAGGCTCTCTAAGTCAATTACATTATCTTCATCTTCGATCACAATCACCCTTGTTAGCCTCTCCTTCAACCAATCTGGAATGGCGGATCTTGTCTCTCTAACTTGTATCTCTTTAGGCAATGGTTCTTCTTCTCGGAGAGGAGATGTCACTTCATCATTATTCTTGTCTTCATGTAGCTCATTAACTTGAGGAGATTGACTTGATGAACGTTGAGACGCCTGCCCTTCTTCGTGTGTATCATTCTGTACCATTGATTCCATAGATTCCTCAACTTCAGGTACCCTCTTCTCTTGTCCTACATTCTGACTTGTACTTTTTTCATGTCAAGAAGATGTACCGGATGAGCGATCTCGATTGGCCTCTTGTTTCTTCTTGGAGGGTTCCCTTTTCTCAGGTCTTTCTTTCCTCTTCGCACCTCTAAGATGAGGATTGCCTTCACTTGCACTTCTGGGATGAGGATTGCCTTCATCTGCACTTCTAGGATGAGGATTGCCTTCACTTACGCTTGCTCCTCCTTCTCCCGGCTTTTCCTCCAAAGTAAAAGTCATATGTATGTTTTGTTCTCTCAACTTTTGATGTTGCACATCAACCCATCTGCGAGTACAAGACAAAACTAGAGCCATCAAAGCATCTAGATCCAAAACCTCAGGCTCGTTCCAATCTATCCTCACTACTTTGTTTTCCCGGTCGTAAGATGATTGGAGATGTCTGCCACTGTCCTGAGCTTGATCGGCCACTCTGTAGACTTTGCATCTCCTAATGAAATCTAAAGGTAACCTAGAATGCATCTTTCTTTTCACTTCTGAATCATCTGAGAGATTCATCCAAAAATCCTCTATCTGAAATTCGTGCTTATACTTTCTACCAACTGTTTCTTCTATATACCCATAAGGATCAAAATTCTCCCTCAAGGCAAAGAATGAAAATGAATATAAGGCCAACTCCTCTGCGTCATCCATGGCTAGAGCATTAGGACATACCTCAACTGAATTCCCTAGTATGATAGGCACAGGAATTCCATTTCCATGCCTGTGTCTGAATGCCTTTGCATAAGCTGCCAACTGCCTAGTCACCTCAAGTAGCACTATCCTGTCTGTCGAATATCTTGGCAACATATAGGGAGGCGAAGGACACCCATGAACTCTAATATATGTAAATTTTTGGAATTGAATGAACCAAGCACCATACCTCTTCACAAGCTCCTATGCATCTTGAGATAGCCGATTGTGAATCCCGCCCTGCAATGTCCTGGTGATGTTCATCGTGAAGGTATCATTGACTAACTTGTAGTCACTTCCAGGTGGATGATGCAAATGGACATAAGAATCACAAACTCTGACTTCTCCGGGCCCTCTTCCGATTACTCCTCTGTGAGGTAGTCCTGCATATTCAAAACTCCTGATCAAGGCATATATGATGTACGAGCTCATGTGGAAGGATTTGGTAGCCTTCAGTCTTCTTAACTGCACATCCAAGCAATGGCTAATAATTCTAGCCCAATGAATTGTTCCTTTTCCTTGAACTATCACTTGGATGAAGTAGAACATCCACTTCTCAAAATAGAAGGCTTGAGGAGCCCCTGTAACTCGATTGAGCAAAGTTATCAAATCTCTGTACTCCTCCAGGAAGTCGATCCTATGTGGTGTGTTGGGAATCTTGCTCAGGCGAGGACGACTTTTGAGTAACCAATTCTTATTAATGATGCTCAAGCAAGTGTCTGGATCATCTTCATACATGGACCTGGCTCCTTCTAAGCTTTTGTAAATCATATCCCTATGTTCTGGAAGATGAAGAGCCTCACTAATAGCCTCTTCCGAAAGGTAAGCCAAAGTGTTCCCTTCCTTGGACACGATTGATCTTGATTGTGGGTCATAATGGCGGGCACACTCGATCATCAGCTCATGGCACTGGACTGCTGGAGGGAAACCGGCCGCCTTGATGATGCCACTTTCAATTATTCTCTTTGCGACAGGTGATGGTTTTCCAATGTAAGGGACCTCTCGAAACTTCTTCACACTAAAGTTTCCCAAGTTGGTATCTCCAATGTTGCTCCATTTTGACACGATCTTGGTCTCCAATTCTTCATTCCTTTGATCTTCCTTCATGAGAGCTGGACGACTAGTGGATGCTCCTGCCTTTGGGGTCGCCATCTTGACACCTACACAACATTTCATAATGAGTAATATATTTTGCAATTTAAACATATAGAGTAGAAAGGAAGATTGAAGCTTTTAATTTAGGAAACTTCATGAGAAATCTTTGAATTATCATTTCCTAAATTTAACTACGCAATTTGAAATTCAAAATTCAATATTTCAACATTGGACTAGGAAGATCTCGCCATACCTCCACTTGAGGATTAATTCTAAGAAATGATGCAAAATTAAGAAAATTCGCTAGGGAAAAGGTAGATCGAAGTCCTCAAAATGCGCTTCCTTTATCAACTCCACCACCCCTAGCCTTCAACAAAATTCGCTCCAACTTAGACCAGATTTTGCACCTTTTATTGCTTCTCCAAATCGCACTTGAATGAATGATTGAATGATTGATTAAAATGGTTCAAAATACCAATGTTATATAGGCGCTCACCACTTCCTTTTCCCATAGGCCGACTTGGTAAAATAAAACCCAAAATAAACAAAAATTAATAAAGGAAGAGGCCGACTTTACAAAAATATTAAAATGATACCCCAAGCGCTCTATCTTTTAATTTTTATTTAATAATAATTAATTTCGAGTGCCTTAATAATAATAAAAATCAATTTTCCAAGGCTTAAATTAATTATTAAATACCAACGCACCCTTATTAAATGCCAATTTAATAAAAAAAAAATTCCAAAATATTTCGAAGTTTTAGCGAACTTGACATCTAACGTGGTTTGGAGGATATTGGTGCCCAGGCATGGTGAAAAATGGTGGATGTCAATAACCTCGCTCTGGTCCCTGGGAGAGGGACAGGAGCACCTTTTCATTTTTGTCCTCAATCCTTCATTTTTTTACGTTCAAAACTTCATCCTTGACGTTCAAAATGGCATTTTATCTGGAACTTTAAGTTCAATTCATGTGATCTTTGGAAGGAGCTTGCCTTAAAGCATTTTCGTCCTAGTCCCTTGGTAAAGGACAGGAGCGATTTTTGTCTTTTGTCCTTGATCTTTATCTTCTAAATTGCCAATTCAAGTTTGGGGGTAAGCAATGATCTTCATTGTTCGCTCTCTGCATGTTCAACTCGCTTTCTCAAGACAAAATGGGCTTTCCAAAGATTTTCGCCCTAGTCCTCCAGTGAAGGACAAGAGCGATTTTTGTATTTGAGCCTAGGATTGTTGATTCTTGGAGGCGATTCCTTGTTCGCTATCTTTCGAAAGGCATTCCCCATCTTGTATCACCTTGTCTTGGCATGGTTTTGGAGGAAAATTGTTGATTTTATAGAAAATCGCCTTGGTCCTTCAATGGAGGACAGGAGCGCTTTTTAGTTTATTGCACAATCTCTTGACCACATCGACCTTCAGTTACTCCTAAGGCATAAAACAGGATTCCCCATTCCATCTTGAGTCTTGGAAACAAAAGTAGCATTTCAAAATGTTAGGCGATTAGGCATATTTGAAGATTTCGCTTTGGTCCCTTGGAGAGGGACAGGAGCGCTCTAGCCAATTTTCATTGAATTTTATGGTCTTTGCAACTCCATTCTATCTTGAAGCACTTTAAATATCATTGCAATCTCGTGCCTTGGCCTGGATTTGTCCAAATTTGGAGGGGGAAGCTAGAAAATGTGTTTTTCGCCCTGGTCCCTTGCTGAGGGATAGGAGCGATTTTGCAATTATAAGCTCACTTGTGCTTTGCTAGTCTTCGAAATTATCTCCAATGGACCGATTACGTCCTCTTTCATTCATCTCCAACACAAAACTTGCCTTAACTTTGCAAGATATTTGCCTTGTTAGAAAATCGCTCTGGTTCCTTGCTGAGGGACAGGAGCATCCTTTGAAAATCGCTCTGGTTCCTTGAGGAGGGACAGGAGAGCTTTTGTTACTTAGGTTGATTTTCTTCATTGTGGCCCACTCAAGTTATATTCAACGGACAGAACACACTCCCCTTGACCTCTTCAAATCGTAAAATCACTTAAATCTTGCAAGGATAATGCAAATTTGGAATTTAAGCTCCGGTCCTTCAGTGAGGGACAGGAGCGCCTTTTGCCCTCTAGGCCAAATCATTACAATTTTCATCTCGAAATTCCTTCGCTGGAGAAGATATCATCCTTTTACAAGCCATGAACGAGAGCCCAAGTCCAGGAAAGGTCCCAAAAGGTGTGTGTAAAGAAAATCGCCCTGGTCCCTTGGTGAGGGACAGGAGCGAATTTATCTTGCTAGGCAAAAGGTCCAACCTTTCATTGCTTTTAACTGAGTCTGGATGCTCCATTATGCTCATTTCATCCTTCATTGTGTCCTTAATGCTTCAATTTGATCAACCAAGGCCAAAAATGACCAAAATAAATCATTTCGTCCTGGTCCTTCAGTGGAGGACAGGAGCGAATTTATCTTAATCCTTCAAATTTCATCATTTTCAAATCTTCAAAATCCTTAAAATCTTCAATTCACGTCCAATCATCTCCCCTGGAGACCCTGCACAAAACAATTTAAACAAGTCAGTAACCAATATGCACCAAATAACATTTTCGCCTTGGTCCCTGGGAGAGGGACAGGAGCGATTTCACCTTTATAAGCCAAAATATCCACAATTTAAATCTTCAATCACTTCACCAGGCAGGGTTAGGTCATCTTCAAGGCCAGGGACCAGTTAGCAAGCCTTCAACAAAATTTTAATCAAAACTTACCTAGGCAAGAATACACAATTCCATCATCAAAATGCTAACACTTAGACATAGCTTGAATTTGCCCCAAAATCCTGATTAGACCTAACCTGAGACATACCTGACTTCCTGACAGGCTCATCCTATTTCAAAAATTGCAATCTTCGGGAGGATGCTTAATAATCTTCAAAATTTGACTGGACTCGGCTTGAAAATATCCAAAAGAAACCCCTAAGGCTTAACCCTAGTCCAGACAACTCACTCACTTACTCAAAACCCTAAAAGCAGAGAGAAGAACAGGCAAAACAAACGCAAAAAGAGGGGGTCCCCATTTTAATGGGGCGATGTGTGAAATGGTCACAACAGGACCCCCCCGTTTAATTTGGTCTTCCCTCTCTCAAGTGAGAATGCCTAAAGAATTTGAAACCAGAAAAGAGAAACTCGGGCTTCAAAGCAAAAATGAAAGATGAAAAATCGAGTATTTGCCTTCAAATGCAAGCGTTGTCTTGCTATCAGGCTTTCAAAAGTCCATAAAATGCCGAAATTGAAGGGATCTGCATTTTGACCCCAAAGCCTGAAGTTGAAGACTTAAGGCAAGAAAGACTCTAATGAAAATCGCACTTTTTTCCTCAAATAGGTCGAAAATGGAGTGAGAGCCCAAGTCCGCGAGTTTGAATCACGCATTTCTTCTGTCTGGGCCAAACGCACACAAAAAAAGACTAAGTCACACATTTCGTGTTTGTAGGCCGAAAATGGTATAAGTCTAAATCGCACACTCAGCTATCTCAAAGCCGAAAAACTTAGGAAAATGAAAATCACACCATTCCCCATTTCAGGCCGAAAATGCACGAAAAGCTCAAATTCACACTATTAAACTTCATAGGCCGAAAACCAAAGGTCTAAGTTCGCCTCAATCTCCCGAAAATAATAACAAAGACAGAAATCGCGAAAAGGTAAACATTCAGGCCGAAAATGGAGCAAAGTTAGAAATCGGGCAGAAGGGGGGAAAATCTCGAAAAGCTTGTAAAAAGCTTCAATTGGCCGAAATTCTTCAAAACTCGCGAAATAAAAATTTTGGCCAAAGGAAAAGACGTTAAACTAAAATCATGTAATATCATTATTTGGCCCGAAATTGAAGGAAATCGCGAAACTCATCAAACAGTTAAAAGTCGCGCGATATCATCATGAGCCAAAAATGACAGAAGAAGACATTCACGCGAAGAGAATGGAAGAACTGTAACATAAAGCTCACAAAACTCTTCATTCGGCCGAAAAACTAAAGGTTCTAAAGTCACGCAATTCGCCAAAATTGGTCGAAATTAGAAGACAATTTGCAAAATCGGCTTATGAGTCGAAAAGGTTAAAAGAGTTAAAATCGGCATTATTTGGTCATTTTGAAAGCAAGTCAGTAAGCCAAGAAGCTTCAGTGGATCCAAATCACCCAAACATCATATAGGATCGGATTTCACATTCGAAGAGAAACATTTAAAAGATGCATCTCACAAAGAGCTTCTCAAGCCCAAACTTCACCAAGACAAATCCCGACGTCATTTAAAATTTGATATATTTGTTAAATTAATTTATTTAATTTTTCAAATTGATTAATTAAAGGTGAAATTGATTGTTTGCAGGACGACGTCAAGGAAGAGCTAAGGCATCAACCTGAAACTCAAATTGAAGACCTGATCGTGACCAACGCTAGAAGCTGGAGAAGAAGATGCAGAGTGCGAGATCGAAACCAGACATTAGGAAGCATGCCGCCTGACAACAAGCTGAAGTCCACCACCGAGCCCAAAGACTAAAGAACATTCAGAATGCAGCAAGTATGCATTCTCGATAAATGCACAGCTGCATTTTATTCTAGAAGTTCAGTTTCAAAAAACTGAAATTGTTTAAAGTAAAACTGCCTGTGGGTCCCACTCAAGATATTTTGAAACAAAGGGGAAACAGGTCAGTTGTTGTCAACTATATTCAACTACCGGATAGACCCAAATTGAAGCCAAACAGTGATAGGTAGTTGAGATAGTTGTTGGGAAGATAGCTGAGAATTGAGTGGGCATGGGTTAAAGCTACCATGCTTCTGGAAGACAGATCACAACCCTTGGATGCAGTCAATCCTGGCCGCCGGTTCGAACTGTAAAATCTATAAAAGGCAAGATGCCTCTCTTTGTAAAGGGTTAGACTCTAGTTAGGCTGTTAGATTATTGTTAGATTTTTAGGCAGTTAGAATAGGCTAGATTGTAGAAGGTTAAATTTTAGTAGTAGCATAGAGATGTTGCAGAAATTGTTGTAATGGCAGCTGAAGCAAATATATGAACATTGAAGAATGGTGTTTATTGTCTTTGTTTTCTTCTGTTTGCATGGTTTCTTTCAGCATTTTAGATAGATCTTTCTTTTGGGTGTGCAGGTATTTGATGGATTCGGGCTCATACCATTGAGGATATACTGATTGTGTATCCTTGTGTATGGTTAGTCTGAGCCTTTAAATCGTGCTTAGTTCAATTGCAGGTGTCCGTCTGAGCTGCACCAAAATTGGGTGCTTAGCCATGAACCTGCAATCTGAAAATCTTCCAAATCCCCTTGAAGATTGCACCATTCCTGCGAAGTTGTGAGTTATTCTAGCTAAGCAAGGATTGGTTTTGTCAAATCTGTCTACCTGCACACCAGCCTTGTTAATTTTAGGTCTCCTATCCCTCCTCTTTTTCTTTTATTTTGCAGCTTGAGAATCATAGCATCGTAGGATGTAGACCAGCTTGTTGCAAAAACATAAGTCCCCTTGTGCTCCGAGCAAAACACATCGACCATTGAGTTATCCCGCAGTCAAGAACTGACATTTGGAACCTTGAGGTTGTCCCCTTTGATCGATTAAAAACAACATTAGGGCTTCCTTATACAAGAGAGGATAGGATACTCGACGAGTAACATTCTATTCTGCATTGGTCAGATAGAGTTGCAGCGATGTGACTTTAGACACCTCAACACTTTGTTCGATGGCTCAAACTTTGCTTTTTGGAGTGTTCAAATAAAGACCTATCTAATGTCACTTGGCTTTGATGTTTGGATGAGCGTGGTAAATGGTTACACTCTTCCTTCTCAAACTCCTACCGATGCGGATGGAAAGGAGTTTGAAAGTAATACTAAAGCCATGAATGCAATACTATGTGGCTTATCTGAATCAGAATTTGTAAAGGTTATGCACTGCGAAACAGCTCATACCATGTGACAAAAACTTCAAAATGCTTATGAGGGAGATGAAAAAGTTAAGAATGCTAAACTTCAAACCACAGAATGCAATTTGAAAGTCTTAGAATGCAGGAAGAAGAAAATGCAGTTGGTTATTTTTTAAGAATTGATGAAGTGGTAAACTTAAGGGTTTAGGAGAAAAGATTGAAGACAAGACAGTTGTTCCAAAGATCTTAAGACTATTACCTCTAAGGTTTGATGCAAAAGTCTTAGCTATTGAAGAGATGGTTGAACTTGATAAGTTGACAGTTGACAAGCTGCATGGTATTCTGACAGCCTATGAAATGAGAACTAATGCTTAATCTTCTTCGAAAAAATAAACTATCTTCAAAGCTTCGAAGAAAAGGCACATATCAAGTGAGAGATCTAATGGAGAATCTGATTGTGAAGCAACGCATTTTGTGAGAAAATTAAAAAGAGGCTCCGGAAAGTATAAGGGTAAGATGCACTTAAAATGCTTTAACTATGGAAAAACAGGACATTTTGCAGCCAAATGTCCGTATGAAAAAGATGAGGACAGCAGCTATAAGGAACCTAGTTTAGTAAAAATAAATTCATAAGAAAAGAGAAGACTCATAATTTTAAGATAAGTTTTTATTCTAAAGAAGAAAGTTGTTCATCAGAGGCAAGTGAAGAAGAGTCCTTGAATGATGAGATTTTATTTATGGCTCTTGAAGAAACTATGTCTGAAAATCAAGAAGAAGAAGACTACTTTGATGAAGGAGAAGAAGAAGTGGATCTTAAGCAAGAGCTGAAAGTGTTCTTAATGAAATCAAAAAGTTAAGAAAAAAAAAACAGAATTTAAAGTTGATGTTACAAGAAGAGTATCAAAAATTCTGAAAAATCTCTTGCTTTAGAGGTAGCAGAAAAGTTGGTACCTAATTTGAAGCTTCAAATGGAGGAATCAAAGAAGCTAGAAGAAGAAATTAAATGTCAACTCAAGGACAAAGAACAAAACTGTGAAAAGCTTGAAGCTGAAATAGTTTCTTTAAGGAAGTTGGATAAAACTTCATAGTTACTAAATCATGAGAAGATTAATCATAAAGGATCAATGTCTTTGGATGATCTTGTTGGTTCTCAGAAGCAATCTCTTGATAAAAGTGGGGTTGGCCATGAAGAAGGTCAATGTTCAAAATCTTCTAAAGAAGAACAGCAAAAATTTGATGCTGATAACACAAGAGATTCAATCTCTAAAAAAAGAAATAATGCTTTTAAAAGATTTCCTATTGCTGGATACACTCATATGGGCAGGTTTAATAATTCTTACTTTTATGGTTATTTCTTTACATGTAATAATTTTGGTCACAAAGCCATAAATTGTAGAGTGTTTGCTATGAGAGATTTCAGTTTTATAAACAGAAATTCATTTGCACCTTTGAGGAACTTTAATGTTATTTGTTATAAATGCAATAACTTTGGACATAATGCAGGAGTTTGTAAGAATGACTTGACAGCGTTAACCAAAAAAGTTGAAATGAAAGGCAAGGCATGGGAGAATACTAAATTGTGGAGAAAAAACTAAAAGGAGAAGTAAACTTCTAAAAAGTTCTTAATTGTGCAGGCAACCTTCCTTGCATAAAATGAAAAGGATATTTGGTATGTTGGTAGTGGCTGCTCCAAACATATGATAGGGGATAAGAGTAAAAATTTTATTCTTGATAGGATGAATGAAGGTAAAGTTAGATTTGGAGGTAATCCTACTACAAGAGTTGCAGGTAAAAGAACACTTTTGTTGAATAATGGTGAAACTCAAGTTGAAAATGTTTTATATTTTAAAAGGCTAAAACATAATTTGTTGAGCGTAAGTCAACTAAGTGATCAAGGATATGACTTGACCTTTAATTCAGACTATTGCATTATTAGTAAAATGGAAAGCATGTTGTTGATGTTAGTAGGGCTGCTAACAATCTATATATTCTTGATGTTACTAATGGTGAATAGTGTTTATTAAGTCAACTTGACGAAGATTGGTTGTGGCATAGAAGATTTGGCCACACGAACTTTGATAATCTGATTCAAATCAGCAAGAAGGAAGTGTTTACCTCACTGGGTAAACAGGAAGAATACAGAAACTAAACAGCAATGCACAATGCAATTACAAAGGATGTAGCTTTCCATTAATGTCAAAAGATGTTCATATTATAATCTGTCGTCAACATTACATGTCCTCCAACACCCGGAGGTGGTACAATATATGACAGCCGAAGGGGTGCGACACAACCGTCGCGACTCCAACTACCTACCCGTCGGCTAACTAACTGACCGCCGTAACACATTATTACCGACGACAACATAAACATAACAACATAACATAATGATTATTCCCGACAACATCATCCCCCCCAAGAAAAGAAGTCGACTCCGACGACTTAATACAAAATAGAGATGAACGGCAGGAACTACTGATGCCAGTCGGGCCCGGATCTTATACACTTGCTGCGTCCTCGCCTGAAAACCCTTTTCTGCTACCATCTGATGCTCAAGTGCGGATTTCACCAATATTGCTTCCTTTGCCATCACAATCCTCCTGTGCTTAACCCAAACTTGTCTGCAAAACACGTTTTTCAGTCTCAGCTTCCACCAACTGCTACTCACTTGATACTATCTCCCTAGCCACTTTGTCCTCGATAGCCACCCGTGCTGCTCTCTCGGCATCCAACTCCTGGGTACGCTGAACTAAGTCTCACGCGACTATTACCTCCAACCTGGTGGTCAGCTCCTCCCGAGCCCTCTGCGCATCCACCAAGGCAACCTCACGTCCAGCCGAAACATACTCCGAGTTCCTCAAAGCGTACCAGTCATGCCTGGAGGTGGCCACAATCCGTTGGCACAAATGCTAGGAGCCACCTCAAATCCTCCATCACACTCCCCCAAAGGCTAAAAACTGAACTGAATAACTCCCTGGTGTCATACAACTGCGCGGACCTGCAATGCCTTCCCTCAAACTCTGTTTGTTCCCAACCTCCAAATCCGTCTCCCTCTACGGCTTATGGCTTCCCTGCCAATGCTTAGCTGCAGGCACAACACTTCCCGTGGTCTTTTGTAGCTCAAAATAAACTGGGGGTCTGGGGGCAACGCCCCCAGCGGGGTCGAGGGGCAGCGCCCCTCGCGGGGTTTGGGGCAACGCCCCAGCGGGGTCGAGGGGCAGCGCCCCTCGCGGGGTCGAGGGGCAACGCCCCTCGCGGGGTCCTTTTTTCCTTTGCTCGGCGTGGCGGCTTCTCCTCTCCTCGGCGTTCGTTTTTTTTTCTTCCTTTGCACGGCGTGGCGTGGTGTTTTGTTCATCAGCTGCTGTGCGGCGTTTATATTCCCACGGCCTTCGGTGGCTCCCACCGCACGGTGGTGTCACCGTCTGTGGTTTCACCGCACGGTGGTGCCACCGTCGGTGGTTCCACCGCACGGTGGTGCCACCGTCGGTGGCCATTTTCCTCTCTCCTTTTTTCTTTTTTTTTTTTTTTTTTTTTAATTTTTAAATATTTTTGACCGTACGGTCGCCTGTCATACGACCGTACGTTTTTTGTTTTTTTTGTTTTTTCCTCATCTCCTAATTTAGATGTCTTAGAGAGTCGTCTGCTCGGGTCTCGTGTCTCTGGGATTGCCCTTCATCCTTCTCGGTTTTCCTCGCTCGAGAGTCTCTTGTTTTGGTCCTATACCTGGCGAGTCGCCTGCCTGGCCTCTCGAGTCCCCTTCCATCCCCTCGGGTCCTCCTCCGGACTCCCGGGTGTCCTTCCAGCCTCTTGGGTCCCCTGTGCGCTTCGCGTGGTAGGGTTTCAATTTGAACCTATTGGTGGCAAGTTTATTTTCCATGGCCATCCGAAGACCTGGAACCACAAATTCTAGAGGTACCACGGTCTCCTTCCCGTACATAAGAAGAAGAAGGATAATAAAGATTTTGAAGGCTGCGGCCTTCCACACAGGGTTCCAATCGGTGCCGACACTCTTCGGATTATTTACGTCGCCAGGGTTTGGGGCGTCTCCCTTCCAATATTCTTTGTATTCCGACAGGTACACCTCTGTTGGTTGCTCTGGTTCCTCTACTTCGAGCCTGTAGCTTTGGAACATTTCGTAATCCTCCATTTGCCAGTGGAAGAGCCCGTTAGTCGAGCATACCTCATCTTCAGAACATCCCTCCAATTCTAGCACCCCTTCACTATTCGGCTCCATCGCGTTCTTGCCCTTGCTTTCATCGGGACCCCCTTCCCCTTTATTAGAATCCTCTGAGTCCGAGTCTGAAGAGGCGAGCTCTTCGCTGACATCTTGGGTGTGTAGGTCAATGGTATATTTCCGCCCTCCCTTCTCCATGGAAAGGGTATTTTTCTTCAGTTGTGGTTTACCCTCGCGTTGATCAACCACGTTCTCCCCAGGATGGCGTCATAGCCTTTCTTCTTCGAGGGAATAACCACGAAATCTAACAAGAATGGTTGCGTACCAATCGTCACTTGCTGGGCCATCAACAGACCGAGTGGCTTAATGCCGTGTTGGTCCGCTCCCACCAGGTTGAATGTGGGTGGCCACAGGGTGGGCTTCCCCAGCCGCTTCCATGTTTCTTCTGGTAGTACATTCACCCCAGATCCACCATCCACAATGGTGTCCTTCAGAATGGTCCCACGGATACCCATTTCTACCACAGCTGGGTGTCTACCACTGCTCACAGCTAGTAACATCGGGTTAGTCGAAGGGCTGACAAAAACCTCCACCTGTGGTGTACTCTTCATAGCGGTGGCGGGAACCCCTACCTGTGGTGCACTCGACGATGCGGTGGCGGGAACCCCTACCTGTGGTGCACTCGATGCTACGGTGCTTTGCACATTGGTGAGGATGGCAGTCCTCAATTGTGGCATAGAGTCTAGAAGGTCTTTTACCTTTATCGGCACCTCCATCTGCAAGATTTGCCCAATGATGTTATTTTCTGCTTCCGTACGGGATGATGTACTCGCCACCTCGTTGTCCTGTCGTTCGGTCGTCATCTCACGTTCAATATTGGCCTTTGCCTCCCGTAATCTCTCCTTCTCCGTACGGGGGTTAGGATAAGTGGCTTTTTTTGTCTGGGCGCGAGTGATCGCCAGTACTTCTTTCTCACGAGTCTTCTCAGCCTTCTCAATGTTGAGGAGATTAACCCCTGCCTGCGGGCAATTTGCGTCCTCATGGTCGCCTGGCCCACACCAACGGCAGAGGTGCTGAGGGGTGGCTTCCTTCGTGCAATCACGGGCGAAGTGCCCCCACTGATTACAGGCCCTACATTGGATAATTGGCCGGCCCTTGGCGTCATACTGGATACGGCTTCCGTTATTGTTATTGTTACCTCTTCCTCGCCTGTTGTTTCGGTACCTGCCAGACGAGGCGTTGTTGCTCGCAGGCTGGGACGTGCCGGCTGACGCAGATGGTTCTGTAAAGAGAACCTGTTGGTTACGGGTCCTCATATTGTACGGACACTCCTTGGTAAGGTGTCCGGCAATCTGGCAAATATCGCAAAATGCTTTTTTCGGACAAGACCCCTTGGTGTGTCCGTCGGTACGGCAGTCCGTGCACCATAAATCCCCTTCGTCGCCTTTGCTTGTGCTTCCTTTGGTTGCCTTTATCTCTCTCATCATTCGCTCCATATCTTTCTGGAGAGCCCCGTACCTTCCGATTAGAGTCGTCATCACTGCTATCACTTTTGTCAAAAGAGGAATCATCCTCCGACGAGGATTTATTTTTCTTCTTCTTGGACGTCTTCTGTTCACTTTCTAAATCCATTGCCCTGTTATAGGCGTCGGAATATGAAGAAGGAGGTACTATCTTCATTTTTCGTCTAAGGGATTTCTTTAGACCTTCCACGAACCACCGTTTTTTCAGTCTGTCTGCCAGCTGGTTCTCCATCTTTCCTAGCAGCTCCTTGAGCCGCCGGCTGTAGGTTCGGACAGTCTCGTCCTTCCTCTGTTTCGTGCCATAGATTTCGGCTACGATCTCATTGTCGTCTCTTAGGAGACGAAACTCTGCTTGAAATTCCTTCTTCAAGTCTGCCCATGTGCCAATTTTAGCCTTATCCGTATCCGAAAACCAGTCGATGGCTACGCCCCTCAGGGTTGCGGGAAACTGTGTTAGCCACTTGTCCTCATCGGTAACACCATTCGCTCCCCAAATTGTTTCACAAGTGCGACAGTGGCGGACAGGGTCTTCTTTCCCATCCCCATGGAACTTTGGAAGTTTTTGTTTTTGTGCCATACCTTGCCTTTTTACTACTGGTGGCTGTTGTCCTACTCCGGATGGGTCAGATCCTATAAGGGGTGCTTGACCGCCGTGCCTCGGTGTCCCTCCGACACTCCTGGTAGCCCCGGTGTCTTCTCCCTCTCCTGCCTCCTCCCCACTCCCTGGAGTTTTGCTAGCCTCTGGTGTGTGTGGCACGTCCCTCAACTCCCTCAACTGAGTTTTGGTACACTCTATCCTGCGGCGGGTTTCCGCAAGTAACTCCTCCCGACTCCGTGGGTGGCCGCTGGCCTCACCGTCCCCTTCAGAGCGTTCCTCCTCTCTTCGCTTACACCTCTGTCGCCTTTCCGCTTGCTGTTCAAGGATCAAGGCACGTTGGGCTACTGCACGTTCATCTATATATTGTGGCTTATTTTTGTCTTTATTCAGTGTATTGGGCATTAATTCCCAGACCGCTTTCTATATACTTGACATAAAAAGTAGAACACTTTTATTCATTCATAATGTGGAAGACAAGTTTATGCCAACAATATGACATAATTATTACAATAAGTGTTCTTTTATTCCGTCCCGTATGGCTCACGGTGCAAATGCCCCTGACCTGGCGCCATCTCGTTCTGCTTCCTGTTCCTCGTACTGCTGCAAAATTTGTTGGCGTCGCTCGTCCTGGGCAATCTCCTCCAGGCGAGCTTGTTGTGCCAACGATGCTTGTGCTAGCAGTCGGGGGAGATGGTTCATCAACCGATTTACCTCCGGACTCACTTCCAACGCTGTCCACACGGCACTTGGTGGGACTTCCGCCTCCGCCGCCTCTCGTTGCACGCAGGTCTGAATGGCTACTTGGAGTAGAATCGAAAATTCTCTCGTCGCAATGTCTTCTCCTACGTAGAGTTCTGTTTGGGCATCGTCGACCTCCGGGTTCACCTCACCAACGGGTAGGCCCATTGTGTCTGTGCGCCATCCGTGTCTCCGTGTCTCCTGTTCCGAGTTCGTGTCAGCAACGGCGCCAAATGTTTACCTCACTGGGTAAACAGGAAGAATACAGAAACTAAACAGCAATGCACAATGCAATTACAAAGGATGTAGCTTTCCATTAATGTCAAAAGATGTTCATATTATAATCTGTCGTCAACATTACATCTCCTCCAACACCCAGAGGTGGTACAATATATGACAGCCGAAGGGGTGCGACACAACCGTAGCGACTCCAACTACCTACCCGTCGGCTAACTAACTGACCGCCGTAACACATTATTACCGACGACAACATAAACATAACAACATAACATAATGATTATTCCCGACAACAGGAAGTTGTTAGAGACATGCCACAACTTGCTAAACCTTCAGATATTGTTTGCAAAGACTGTTAGATGGGCAAACAAACTAGAGCTAGTTTCAAATTAAAGGAATCATCTAGTACTAGACCTCTAGAGCTTGTACACATAGACTTGTGTGGTCCTACAAGGACTGCAAGTCTATAAGGTGAGAAATAATTCATGCTTTTGATTGATGACTATTCACGCATGACTTGGGTAACCTTTTTAAAGGAAAAATCAAAAGCACTTGAAAAGTTTAAAGCTTTCAAGGCTCTAGTTGAAAATGAATTAGGACTGAAAATTAAATGCTTAAATTCAAATAATGGAGGTGAATTTACTTCTAACGCGTTTATTAGTTTTTGTGAGAAAAATGGTATTAAAAGACAGTTTTCAGCAACTAGAATATCTCAACAAAATGGTGTTATTGAAAGGAAAAACATATCAGTCCAAGAAATGGCTCGAAGTATGATGAATGAGTCAAAGGTAAGAGACACTTTTTGGAGAGAAGCAGTATGAACTGCTGCCAGAGGGATGATGAGAGCAAAGCACAACAAAACACCATATGAGTTGTGGAAAGGTAAGCCTACTACTATAAAGTACTTCAGAATTTTTGGTAGTCCCTGTTATATCAAAAGAGAAGACAACCTAGGTAAATTTGATGCTAGGGCAGATGAAGGTATCTTTTTGGGTTATTCTTCTAAAAGTAAGGCTTATAAATGTTTCAATAAAAGGTTACATAAGATTGTTGAAAGTGTTAATGTAAAAATTCACGAGTGTTAGTTGAAAATTTTGTACACCTCGACAGCTATACAAAATTGTGGATTTCAGCCACAATGTGAGTAAATATTCTCTTAATTCTAAGGGAAGGCTCCCCCTATCTAAACTAATTTAATATGGATGGGACAACAATTTTCCTCCTTCTTTCAAGAAAAACTATATTCTTTTCTCTTCACAGAAAAGAATAGCAACTAGAAACAAATATCAACAATAACTTGTACGATAAAATGAGTGAGAGGAAATGAAGTTTCCTAAAGCGCAAAGACTTCTGTCACTTCCTTCGGGACAGGAAAACGATATCAAACGCAAAGTTTTCAATATCTGAAATCCTATCTACCCTTTTATGATAATAAGAACAAGTGCAAGGTACAACAGCATAAAGTCTGAAGTATATTGCCACTTTAAACACAAAACAACAAGAATTAGTGTGAAGTCAAAGTCTCACAGCTGTTTCTTAACACAAATCAATTTCTACTCTAATTTCTTTCAAGAACAAGTGTAGACACAAAGTTTTACAGCCTTCCTCGATAAGAACTTTACTTTAATCTATATTAACCTCCAATATTTGCAACACAAAGTCTGCAAAACAAATTCGATTAATCTCTCAAGAATCACATGCAAGAAGTGCAATAATGAACAAAAAACTCAAGAGATTCAACACAAAGTCTAAATCCTTGAATGATTTTCTTATATTCCTTTCAACTTCAATTTACACATAAAAAGCTCAAAGTCTTCCTTGCAGTAAATTTTGGCAGACTTTACTTGCTTGCTTTTTTGAAAAGATAAAAGATACAATAAACCCCCTCAAATATTTATAGGAGAGGAGCCTTCAGAAAAAGAAGGGAGGATTCCAACTAACTTGGACCTTTTCAAGAACTAACTAAGACTTATTCAAAATTACAAGTCTTATTCTAAATTGACTTGTAGTTGGTTTACATGTAATTACAAAAGTGCAAGTGATGAGGTAACTTGCAATTACAAAATTGTATTTACAAGTAAACTTGTCAAAAACAGAACTACAATTCTAAAATTTAAACTAAGACACTTATAAAGCAACACGCTTGGCCATGTATTCTTCAAATTTTTGGATCATTCCTTGCAGCTCATCAGGATTTGGCTCATGGGTATTCTTAGCAACAATGACCGTTTTGATAACAATATCACAACAACTAAGAATTGTGGTTCTATGTTTTTCTAGAACAGTTTGAACTTCTTCCAGAAGGACTTGGTATTTCACCAAAGCTTGAATTGATGCAACTGAAAACTGTTCTGCTTCCATTTCCTGATGAATCTTTCTACTCAAATCAGAAAGAACTTCTTCTTCTGACAACAACTCCTCGTCCTGAATTATGATCTTGCAAGATATTTTCTCAAAACGAGAAACGATATCTTGCACCATTTCTATGTGCAATTTCAAGGCATCATCAATCTCTTGAATGAGTTCTTTCAAAACAAGGGATTTATTTTCTAGAAATTTTGCAAATTCTATATACATGACCCTGATAGGAATAATGCTATTCTCTTGTAGAACATCCAATTTTTCTTCAGGCAACCTACGCCAGACTTTTAAGTTGCTTTCAACCTTTTCTAGATCTTGTTTGAAAGCTTCAGAAGTCTACTTCAATTTTACCTTGATCATTTCCAACTTGACCATTACCTGGAACGTCTCCTTCAAGACTTGAGCACATAGATCTGAAATCTGATCTACCCAAGAATCAATTGCTCGCACTTTTTGAGCAGCTCGTTCAACTTCCCGAACTGATTCTTCTAAGGAAAAAGAAGTTGAAGATTGACCCCTTCCTCGAAAGATTTAGTGATCTTTTGAATCACTGAGATAAGCTGCGAATTTTCCTCTTCTAGCTTGTCTTTCTTTGTCAGGAGTTCATCATATCGCTGCACCAATGAAGTTACTAAGTGTTGGGCATCATGCATGATAGATGCATGTGTTTGTTTACCAAGTTCCACCCTTGTGATTCTGTAGTCAGAAGATTGCATCTCTTCATGTGGCTTGTCCACGATTGGCTCAATAATTTCTGCAACTTTCATCCTGTTGCTATCAACTATCACTCTTGAAACCGTCTTAGCACTTTTAGCAGCTTTGGGTTTAGAATTTTTCAGCTCTTGAAAATCAAAGATATCACGAGAAATTTCCTACTTCTTTCTCTTAGGAGTGAAAGAGCTTAGCCATGAAGGTAAAGCCATCAAACTTGTCTCAGAAATTGCTGGAGGTGGTGAAGAAACAGGTTCCACTTGGACTACAGTTGTTACCCTGGGAGAAGTTTATGTTTGAACAGCAATCATTGCTTGCTCAGTAACCAAAGGATGTGATGATGGCATCATAAACTTCTCAAAATTGATAGCAGAAGTATCAATTTCAGTCAGCGACAAGCTGGGCAAAGAGACATATGCAGGATTCTCCTCGAAGACGTTTGACAAGTCCTCATGTGAGTGATGAAGAGATGGCTCTGAAGCTGAAATTGGAATGATGCTCTGAGAAGACACACTCAATGGAACAGCAGCAATGTGAATGGTGGAAAAACAATCCACATCAATGTCAAGAGGAGACATAGGTACATCCCGAGGAATCTAAGAAGGAACTTTGTGAGGTGACTCCGAAGTTGTGGACTTAGGAGCATCATCTTGTTGTTGTTCTTCCTCTGGATCTTCGGAATCAATAATCTGAATATGAAGCTAAGGTTTCTCTTTTCCTTGAACTGTTACTTCTTCAAGAGGAATTACCATTGCTCTGCTAACACTTAACTTAATTCGTGTAGTAGAAGATGATGCACCCTCCTTGTTATCAATTTTGATTTCAGACTTGCGTCCAATAAGCCCTATAGAATCATCATCTTTTCCAATCTTGATCTTGACAAAATCTCTAGCTAGCTATGACAAAATCTCTAGCTATGTGTGACAAAATCTCAACTCTCTTAGGCTCTTTCTCCTTATTGCTCCTAGCTAAGTAGCCATCAATGTCATCAATAGGTTGTGCCTCTATCATTTTCTTACTTTTCTCCATACGCTTCATCAGCCAATCAGAAATAGCGGCCATATCCATACCATCATCGAGACAAATCTCAATCAAGCTCTCTCAATGCCAAGATAACATCATCATCATCGTCAGCATTAATCATGGTCAAATCACATACATTCTTTCCCAAACTAAACTCTGAAACGACGGTAGGGGATCCTGGCTGATCATCATCTTCATTAGGTGGAGCAGATGTCGTTGTGGCATGTAAATCCTGAATATTCTCTGGTAATATCACTGTGTTGGAACATTGCTCAAACTCCCTATTCTGTTCTGACATTTCAAATACCTTAATTGATGAGACATTGAGGGGTGGTGAAGGAATGATAGGCGAAGGAATGGTAGTCTTTTGTTTCTTCTTCTTGACCTCCTCAATCTTCTTCCCTCTAGCCTTGACTTCTCCTAGTGTGTCCTTCCTTCTCTTAGGAGCTTCACTCTCCTCATCCGCATGAATCCTGATAACACTGATAGTCCTCTGCTCATCTTCGGAAGCGGACTCCTCCTATTTCATCTTTTCATAAGTGAAGGTGACACCCATATCAACTAATTTGTTCATCTGAATATCCACCCATGCTCAGGAAAAATTTAAGACCTCTCTCATCAATACATTCAAATCTATCTCTTCTGATTCTGACCAATTAGGCAATAGAATCGCCTTCTTCATTTCATTTTCATATTGTGGATGTGTATGATCCATGTCATCTAACACTTGGTCAAGAATGAGAAAAAGCCCACACTTCCTCATGAAATCCACTGACATTCTGGACCACATTCTTCTCTTTATTGCTTGCTCGTCCATCAGGTTGGTCCAATAATCTTCTATGTCTACTTTGTGGATGAACATTTCTCCCCTGATCCTTCCAACTTTCTTATCTGGATCAAATCTTTCTCTTCTCTTATATGTTGCAAATTGATAGAATGCAAGTTCCTCACTTGTTGTGCTGGTTGCTAAGGTGGACTGGCAAACCTCCAATGTCTTCCCAACTGAAATAGGAAATGACATGCTCGTTCTGTGCCTTTCCTTCTGAATAGAATCAAACTCCAGAAGCTGTCTCACCACTTCCAACAAGATCACTCTGTCAGAAGGATACATAAGAAGCCTGTAGGGTTCGGATTGAAATCCTTGAATCCTAAGGTATGTGAAAGTGGGAAACTGTATATACCACGATCCATATTTCTCTATCAGCTTCGTTGCCTCCTTGGACAACCTCTTGTGGACTCCACCTTGCAACATTCGCGTTATCTACATTGTGAATACATCATTCACTCTCTTATAATATTCAAATTTGATACATGTTCAGCTGTGATAGCACTCATAACTCCTGAATTGTCCTTGTCCATTCCTGACTTCACCTCTGCATATCAATCCCTTGTAAGTAACAAATCATGCAAGCAGGTACACCAAATAGGAAGTCATGGTGAATGACTTGGACTGCTCCACATTCCTCAGCTGAAAGTCCAGATTGTCACTTATGATTCTAGACCAATTTATCAATGTTCCTTTTAGACAATCCTGGATGAAATAGAACATCCATCCATCGTATATTGCACCATGCGGCATCCCCATCACTCGGTTAAGCAGGAATACTAAATCACTATATTCCTCTTTGAAGTCTGTGCACATGAGTGTCTCGAGAGCCTTGGAATGATGAGGCCTAGGCTCGATCATCCACTCCTTGTTTATTATGGTCTTGCACGCATCCATCTTCTTCTTATATCGGTCTTCATATTCATTCTTGGTTATATCTTTCATGTCTACTCCTTGTGGAATTCCAAATACCTCAGCAATCGCATCCTCGGCAAGGTAGGCAATGATGGCACCCTTAGAAGTCTTGATCATTCAGGAGCGAGGATCATAACATCGTGCACACTCCAGGATAAGCTCACTGCACTGTATGGATTGCAGAAATGCAGCAGCCTGATAAATGCCACTCTTCAAAATGTTCACATAGGCTGGGGAAGGAATCTAGCTTCCAATTCCGAACATACGTTGTCGCATTTGGTTCATGTTCAAGAAATGCATGTTCATGTCCGTAATCTCCTTCCATCTGGATGAAATCTTGGATTCCGAATAGAATCCAATCTCAACTATCTTCTGTTGTTCTCTCCTTTCCTTGAGTCCGGACTTCGACATCGTACCAGTACGAAGCTAGAACTTAGAACTTAAGAAAATATAATATTCTTGATAAAATTTCTGATTTCTTAATGATTTGGACTAATTTGGGTATGGAAATCAGGAAAAGAGTCCGCATTCTCAATAGATTTTAACAATTGAATGCAAAAATGTGACAAGGTTAGGGTATAAAACTCTCATTAAGTTCATTAAAATCAATAATTTTCAGACCAAAGTCTAAAAACACCTCCTTGTACTAAGAAAGTATGTTCAAATTAGAGTGCAAAGGAGTATACCGGATCAACAATGACAAAGGAAAGGTGTGAAAGGTTGTGTTTCCACACAAAATAAGTTTGAAGACACCTTTTGAAAGTCAACAATGCCTGCCAGCAAATCTGAAGAAAGCCTGCAACTTCACAAATTAATCTCTAAAAATATGTTGCAATCACCCCAAATGTGCACAAACTTGATGAAAATTAACCTCAATGATGAAAGCAATCATATCCAAGAATGTAAGTATGGCTGGTAAAAATAATTTTTTATGAGGACAAGTCTGAAAATTAATTACTTCAGACTTACCAGCACCTTGCAAAGTAGTGAAAATCCCTAAAGATGATACAAAAAATGACTAAGGAATGAGCTCCAAACAAAATCCCCCAAGTGGGTAGTGTTGTGAGGTATTCACACATCGCCCCATCACAAATGGGGACCCCCACTTTTTGCTTTCTAGGGTTAGCTCTTTTAGTTTTGTTGTTGGTCGTTTTGTGTCTTAGCCTTTTCATTGAAGAGTTTGAGTTTCTCAAAGGTCATCAAGTCAGGTGGATCTCCTCGGGGTGGAGTGGAAGTCAAGTCAGTTGGGTGATTAGGGGTTATTTAGATCATTCCTAGGGTTTTGTGTACTATCTGGTCAGGCTTCAAGTTGCTACATCAAACCTTGGTTGAATGCATGGTGTCCTCCTAGGTCCTGTCCTTTACATCAAGGTCAGAGCAAACTCGCTTTAGAAGTCTGGAATGTCATCTTGATCCTGAAGTGTCCTGAAATTTGACTAAGTCTGGAAATTTGAAGGATCCCCCAAAAACTAGATTTTGCATTATAACTCCTAGAGGGAAACCACTCTCAAACATCCTGACAATATATATGGAATATAACTTAAAGTATAAGAGCTTATACTTAAGTGTTATATTCCATATATGAATCTTGACGGAAAGACTAACTTGTCAAACAACTTCCAACCTTGACCTTGTCCTTAGAGAAGTCTTAGAGCAAATTTATCATTTTCGCTCCCCTACCTTGCCAAGGGTCAAGAGCGAATTTTGTCTTTAGGTCTCGTCCTCCCGAAGGTCACAGAGCGAAAATTCCATTTTAGGGCCTGTCCTTGGAGAGAACACAGAGCAAAAATTCCATTTTAGGGCATGTCCTTAGGAAGGATGAAAGATCCCTGATGGATCTCTTTTACCAATCTGCTGTAATTTTTATTTATTTAAATTGATTTTTCTTGCTTATTAATATTTTCTTTCAGAAATAGACAGAAGTTGCAGAAGGGTTGAATTCTTTTTGTATTTTGATGATTTTTCAACAAGTAAATAATGAAGTACAAGTACATGAACAAAGTACTGAAAATGAAGTTCATATACAGCCAAAACAAATTCGATTCAAGGCAGATTTCTGAATATAAAATCAAATATTTGACCAAATGAAGATTTCCAATAATTTCAGGAAGATTACAATCAGGAATAATTCCAACCTGGATGCTGAAAGAGTAACATAACTAGGAATGAAGTTGTGGCAAGATTCCAGCCCTCCAAGTGCTGCACGTGGGAAGGAAAGTGGCTGCCAGGTACAGCCGTATGGTTGCCAAGTACACCCAACTGGTTAGAAACCCCAAACCCCACACTGAACTCTGTCAGAATTGCTGAACCTCCAGAAAGAATGTCGTACAATCTCCAAGATGCTAATAGCTGCAAACAAATCCAAACCACTGTATTGGGGGCTACGTCCCAAACAGGCAAGGCATTGGGGTTGGCGTCCCAGATGCTGAAAAGCTCTTCCAGAGCCAAATCTCAAATCCAAGATGTAAAATGTGTAAAAGATAATCATAGAATGAAGCTCCTATCCCCTTATAACCCCTCTCAATTGCAAATCGAACCCTAATTGTCTCCAAGTGGCGTGGTCTAGTGGAAATGTTATAATTTCTTATTTTAAAGTGGTCATGTTACTAGAAAATGACCTTTTTCCCCATAGACAGAAATCCGCTCACTGAATTGCCCTGAGACCAAAGAGAAAGATTTAAAGAATTTCAAGATCTTTCCAACGAGCTATCACACAATAGGATGCGCATCCAGATGAGACCAAAAATCCCCTTATTACTCCAAAATGGCTAACAACTTAGCCTTATTTAATTATTAAACGCTAACTTAGGAAATATTAAAAATATAACCCAAATAGCCACAAAATGCCCAACTGACATTACAAACCCTAAAATCATCCTGTCACCTGTCTGTGACTGAAGTCGGAAATCAAGGATTCACTGGTAGTCTCATCCCTAAAATCTAGGGATGTTCCTAAAATTTAGGAAACAAGCCCAATCTCTTTGAAACTGAAACCATCTAAAAGGTCATGAATAACCTCACGACTGACAACTGTCACGACCTCCTAAAATTTAGGGATACCCCCTAAAATCTAGGAACTGCTCCAAACTGGCTCCAAACTGCCTGTAAAGCCAAAATCCAATCACTATATGCACTGAATGAGTCCCAATCAACCTCTGCTAGCCTACGAGACTCCAATGATAGGCCAACTCCTCCGTCTCCGATGTCCACTCTAGAAAGGGGACATGACAAGCCTCCCCTCTCGGAGTTGCTTGCCCACAAGCAACTGAAACACCAATCCTCCACCATCCCAAATAAGATGTAAACAAATCATTGCATGTAACTGCTGCTCATCTCTGATATAAACAACATGCAATGCCCCGGTTTGGAATGGCTCCTCAAAATGCTGAAGCACCTGTGCTGTCAAATCAACACTGTCTGGGTCCCAGAGCGAAGCATAGCTCCCGCTGAATACCTCAAGTGAGCAATGGAAAACTATATCATCTCCATAGATCAAATATCCATAAATGCCAAGACCACTAGTGTGTTTGTGATCACCAACATGCATAACATCCGTCATAATATCCAATGAATGCCAATCCATGGAAGACCCTCTGTGATCTGACCCCATCTGACACAAGTGACACACAACTGCCACACACTGTTGCTGATGTGCCGGAAGATCTAATGCCAACTCACTAGACAATATATAATACTGACTAAAATCATCACTGTCCAAGCTGGCATCTAAAAATATGTAATCACCAACTAGCAATGAAACAATCACCCTGTCTAGAGAATCAGGTGAAATTGCCACATCAACTGGCTCAAAGTACTCACTAGGAGTAACATCACATAACTCATCCATGCCAGCTATCTGATGACAATCAACCTGTGGATCAACTGTCGTCCCACTCTGCTCGATAAACTGAGATGGATAGTGGGTAAACTCCAGCTCCATCCTCGTGATATTCCGAACATACCGTCCAAGTGTCAACAACCATTGTACACCCACGACTACATCTATACATCTGAAGTGAAGCAACCCATGTAGGATCCACGAAAGGAAGGTACCACACATGTCTATACCATGATCCCACACAAACCACCTGTAGGACATAAACTGCTCCTGCTGCTCTCCTCTGATATAAGTGCCATATAATCTTAATATCTGGAGCAACATACTATAATCCCTATAAGACGCTGTATCAAATGAATCAACACCTGGATCCCAAATAAAACTAAATCCACATCCATCTGTCATGAAGAGACAATGATAGTAAGAGGCATCGTCGATACCGTGTCTCTCTATAGCCACTGTGAAACCATAAATACCACCAATCTTCAATGTTGAAATGGACCCATCAATAAGACAATTTCCAACAAGCAAAGTGTGATGGAAACCTCTCCAAAACCTTTGATCAGCGGCTGCAACTTGCCCAATTTCTCCACAAGTTAGTATGTCTTCATTGGAGGATGCCAAATAAATATATTGTTTAGCCATGCACCAAATATAGTCTCTTACACGCTGATCTTCATAGCCCACTATCACATCTAAGAAAACTGAGTCACCAATTAATAAGTACATTGCTGCCCTATCATATGAAAGAGGTGACAAGTCCACAAATGAATAGTAGATGTTTTTGTACTGCAACATGGATAAACCTTCAGTGGCTGGTCCACTATGAATGCCACCTAACAACTCATAAACTTCACACCTAGTCTTCCCAACTTGAATGTTCTCAATGCAAGGTTTCAAATTTGACTCATTAGATGAAGGAAAATTGCTGATCAAACTCAGAAAATCAAACTGATTTCTATTTCCATTCAATATATCTTCGCTGTCCTTTTCTTCCCTTGGAAGAAATAAAGATCTAATGGATGATTCTCTTTGTATCCTTGCATCATCTAACCGATTGTGACGCTCTTTGACTCTTTGGAGGTGGTGTCTTGCTTGGGCAGCAAGCGTTTTTGCTTGGGCAGCTCTATGTAACCAATCTTCGTTCAACTTTTGGCAATGTTTTATATCAGCTGCCCCAAAGTACACAAAATCAGACTTATGGTGAGTTGTATTATTTGCATCAGCATAACCCATGCTTGTACCATAAGCACCCGCAAATGTAGAATGCAAATCTCTATTCTCTTCATGACCAAAGGCTGTCATATCTTGAGGGAGATAAGTTATGTCACTGCTGTTATGGACTTCAGAATTATGATCATACTGTGGTGACAAATCTTTGGATTCACTACACACCATTAAATTTCGACTTTCCTCAAGGTCTTCCCAATTGAGAAGAGGAAGTAGTGTGACAAATGAATCCAAACTTACGCTGTCCATTTCAACCTCATGTTCTTCATCAATTGCTGATTCAAAATCAGTCTTTGGGCAATCTGAAAACTCATCAAACCTCTCATGAATGTCTTGTGTATTGCTTGAAGTTACAAACTCTTCCTTCACATCTTCCACCAAAAATGATGGGACAGCGTTGTAACCAACCAAAGAGGCACCAATTGGATCTACATGTCTCTCAAAATCTTCAAATAGTTTCCTACCAATCTCACTGGTAAACATCATATCTGCTCCTCTTCCTTTGCTTCCCTTGCTCTCAATTGACTCTTGTTTTGTTATTGGTTGATGACGTGGACTTGAAAACATCAAGTCATCTTCAACTGGTACACCCATGAATTGTGTGAAGGAAAGGTGGTCACGTATCTTTTTAGGAAGAGAGCAATACTTATCATAGTTGTTCATAACTATATCATTGAATGTCTTGGCAGGAGACCTTCTCCTTGTACTTGTTGAAGGAGTTGTACCCTTAGACTGTCTGGAACTCCTTGAAGGTGTTTGTTCAAATTCTTTTCCTGCTTGTTTATTTCTAAACAACCCTGTCATGATGTCCAATTTGATTTTCAACCAAACTAAACTCAAATCTGAATTAGAACTCTTGATCTTCACCCAACAGGCTGGCAAGATCAAAGCTCTGATACCACTGAAAGATCCCTGATGGATCTCTTTTACCAATCTGCTGTAATTTTTATTTATTTAAATTGATTTTTCCTGCTTATTAATATTTTCTTTCAGAAATAGACAGAAGTTGCAGAAGGGTTGAATTCTTTTTGTATTTTGATGATTTTTCAACAAGTAAATAATGAAGTACAAGTACATGAACAAAGTACTGAAAATGAAGTTCATATACAGCCAAAACAAATTCGATTCAAGGCAGATTTCTGAATATAAAATCAAATATTTGACCAGATGAAGATTTCCAATAATTTCAGGAAGATTACAATCAGGAATAATTCCAACCTGGATGCTGAAAGAGTAACATAACTAGGAATGAAGTTGTGGCAAGATTCCAGCCCTCCAAGTGCTGCACGTGGGAAGGAAAGTGGCTGCCAGGTACAGCCGTATGGTTGCCAAGTACACCCAACTGGTTAGAAACCCCAAACCCCACGCTGAACTCTGTCAGAATTGCTGAACCTCCAGAAAGAATGCCGTACAATCTCCAAGATGCTAATAGCTGCAAACAAATCCAAACCACTGTATTGGGGGCTACGTCCCAAACAGGCAAGGCATTGGGGTTGGCGTCCCAGATGCTGAAAAGCTCTTCCAGAGCCAAATCTCAAATCCAAGATGTAAAATGTGTAAAAGATAATCATAGAATGAAGCTCCTATCCCCTTATAACCCCTCTCAATTGCAAATCGAACCCTAATTGTCTCCAAGTGGCGTGGTCTAGTGGAAATGTTATAATTTCTTATTTTAAAGTGGTCATGTTACTAGAAAATGACCTTTTTCCCCATAGACAGAAATCCGCTCACTGAATTGCCCTGAGACCAAAGAGAAAGATTTAAAGAATTTCAAGATCTTTCCAACGAGCTATCACACAATAGGATGCGCATCCAAATGAGACCAAAAATCCCCTTATTACTCCAAAATGGCTAACAACTTAGCCTTATTTAATTATTAAACGCTAACTTAGGAAATATTAAAAATATAACCCAAATAGCCACAAAATGCCCAACTGACATTACAAACCCTAAAATCATCCTGTCACCTGTCTGTGACTGAAGTCGGAAATCAAGGATTCACTGGTAGTCTCATCCCTAAAATCTAGGGATGTTCCTAAAATTTAGGAAACAAGCCCAATCTCTTTGAAACTGAAACCATCTAAAAGGTCATGAATAACCTCACGACTGACAACTGTCACGACCTCCTAAAATTTAGGGATACCCCCTAAAATCTAGGAACTGCTCCAAACTGGCTCCAAACTGCCTGTAAAGCCAAAATCCAATCACTATATGCACTGAATGAGTCTCAATCAACCTCTGCTAGCCTACGAGACTCCAATGATAGGCCAACTCCTCCGTCTCCGATGTCCACTCTAGAAAGGGGACATGACAAAGGACACAGAGCGAACTCTCTTGTGAGTCTTGTCCTTGGGCTAGACACACAGCGAAATTTACATTTTGGAACCTGTCCATAGAAAGGTTTTGGAGCGAAAATTGTCATATAGGGCTTGTCCTTCCAAAGGACGTGGAGCGAAATTGTCACCTTGCCTTGTCCTTGTTGAGGGTCCAAAGCGAACTTGAATATGTATCTTGGAGAAGTCATAAAGCAAACTTTGTCTAGAATCATGAGCGTACCTTGCCAAGGTGTTGGAACAAACAGCATTATAGGTCCTGTCCTTGGAGAGGACACAAAACGAAATGCATTTTAAGGCCTATCCTTAGGCCGGTCAAAGAGTGAACTACTTGTTTCAGACCTTGATCGATCAAATCAAATGATGCTATTTAATTTTGATCTTGTCCTTAGCATCGTCAAAAGCGAATTTATTATAGGTCTTGTCCCTAAGGCAGTCATGGAGCGGATTTAATCATTTTGCACCTGTCCTTGGAAAGGACATAGAGCGAGATGCTTATCTTGATCTTAATCACTCAAATAACATAAAGCAAATTCATAAGAACATGCTTTATAAAGGTCAGCTAGCAAACTTTATTATAGGTCCCGTCCTTGGCAAAGAAGAGTGATTGCATTAGATCCAAAGTGAAATTCAACGAAACAAGTATTTTGGCACCTAAACAAATTCGAAATTTCAAATTGCAAAGAAGAGATCAAGTCGGCCAGCACTTTGAAAGTTATTTTTATTCATACTAAATCAGGTCGGCCTTGTATCTTTATCCTAGATCGCATATAAAGGGAGGTCAAATCAATCATTCTAAGCATCAATTCAAACATTTTTCTCTCCATCAATGGCAGGTCAGCAAATTATTCCAGAAGGACAAGGAATTTCATCAGCATATTTGCGAATTTCATCCAGCCTATGGACAAAATTCATTATTGAGGGTGCAGGTCTGATGTCTTGAAAAGGCGAATTTATCATTTAAGTATTGAGGAAAAGAGAATTTACTCAGCTAAGAGGCCTGTCAACCAACAATTTCATCTTTAGAAAGCCTAGATTTGCCCTAGGGTATTCAAATTACCCAATAAACTTATTGATTGCAATCATTCAAAACCAGAGATTGTGTCAAGTTA
This sequence comes from Cryptomeria japonica, assembly GCF_030272615.1. Taxonomy (NCBI): domain Eukaryota; kingdom Viridiplantae; phylum Streptophyta; class Pinopsida; order Cupressales; family Cupressaceae; genus Cryptomeria; species Cryptomeria japonica. The sequence goes on along the minus strand of NC_081406.1, from coordinate 480,195,071 downwards.
AGAGATTATATAAGCTATATATCATATGATTTTGATACTATACTTGCTTTGTTTTGCAGATATAAAAGGGAAGATCATGCAACCACCATGTAAGAGACACAAGCAAGGATGGAGGGATGACTCGATCATGACAAACACTTCCTATCACCATTAAGTAAGATCAAGAGGAAGCTTCATCAAACACAAAGGTATTTAGGAGGGAAGAATCTCAAGCATTTTCACCACACCCTAGAGGCATGAAAAAGATTGGAGTAAGAATCTTAAGGAGAAGTCATACAATCACTCCAAAGCAAGCAAGGATGGAAGGACTCAGCTCCCTCAATATACCCCATCACCACTACTCCGAGCAAGCTTGTAATGTCGAGTATCAAATCTTCCAAACCTACAAGTGCAAGTTGAGGTGGAATCCTAGTCATCGTCCCAGTCACCACTCACCAATCAGGGAAGGTCTACATCAGCATGTCTAGATTCAATGTATTTGATTCCTCCATGATGGCACAAACTCCGAGGCACCTACCCCTGATATCTATTGGTCCACATTCGCTGAATGTAATTTTCTCATTGGCTAAGGAGAGTTTGTTGTAACAAACCCTAATTAGGGTTTTCATTGTAAAATCTTGGCCATTGATCTCAAATTGATCTGAGCCGTTGAATTCTATTGAGAGCACTATAAAAGGCTCAGGCTCTTCATTTGTAAAGGTTAATGGGGGATAGTTAATAATTAATAGTTGATAGCTAATAGAGAGGGAATAAATAGAGAATAGCTAATAACTAGAATAGCAATTAGAATAGAAGTACATTAGGAGAGGGAAGAATTGTTGGTATGACTTGTAAATGAGATACTCTTTTCATTAAAGTTATGATGAAATTTGTTATTTCAACAAGCCTCATCGTTCTACTTCTAAATTTATTTTCATGTTGATTAGATTGAATGGAAGAGGTTGTTGAATGTATTCATGTAGAATCCACCTAGCCTCTTGCTGCTTGTAAGTGCGCCTTGTGTGGTCAACTGGAATGATATGCGCTTAACTTTGAATCGTCCTACACTCATTGCTTATGCATTAACTTGAATGGTGATCAATGTTTGATGGTATTGGTTCGAATATCTTTGAAACGTCCTTAGAAGATTGCACTGAGCTTGTGTCAAATTGTTCAGTTTGATGGTGAGACCTCGCCCAGTAGGGTTACATATAGTCATTCATCTATGTTCTTACATTTTAGGAATTAGAATAGACTCTCTCAACCCCTCATCTTTTGCCATTTTTCAAACTCAAGTTAGTTTAGGATTAAAAGCATCACCATATTGTAACATCAGATGATCTAAGTTCTAGTAAATCAAGCATTCCGGCATTCAAATGTAAGTCCCCTTGTGATTCCAGCATAATCACATCAAACCAACTAAGCTTATCCACACGTAGAGACCCTACATTCATGAACCTTGGAGTCTTTCTTGGATGAACCTTAAGCAAATCTTCAGCATCCAAAAGATTTTGTTCAAAAGAGGATAAGATACTTATGGTATTTTATTTTGTGTTCACATGTGCGTAAAAAACACATATACAAGTAGGTGGTTGGAAAAGAAAATTTCAGAGGACAGCCCCCCTACAATGGAGTTTTCAGACCTGCAACAGCCTTCAAATGGTCTGAAAATTGACTGAAAATCACTCCAATCTGCCCTTTAGACAAAATTGCCTAAGGCACAAATAAGCTAGGAACACAATGTAAGTCTGAAAATCGATTTTCCAGCCAGCTATGGAATCACACAAGTCTGAAAAATGGTATGCTTCAGGTCTGAGAACAAAATATCAGCAAGCTACATCAATGGCGACATCACCCAAGGAAAGGAAACTACCAAAAATGGAGGTAAAACTCCTCAAACATGAAATCGCCCTCCTCCCAAAATCGCGCCACCTCTCCAGGAAAATCGAAATCTGAAAAATGAAGTTCCAAAGGCAGCCAATGACAGCTCAAACAAATCGCCTTGCTGGAAATGAAAAAAAATGGGCAGCAAAGCAATCTTCAACTCAATGTGTCAATTTGTCACTTTAGCAAAAATCGCTATTTGGAGAAAAAATCGCCCTTGCAAGTACACTTGGCAAATATAATGATACAATAATGCTAGGATCTCTCCTTTTAAACTTGCTTTCACCATCAACTTTCACCACACAAGCAATACAAGATAAAAAAACTTGTTCTTATACTTGCTTGCAAAAAAATCGATTTGCTTCTAGAAGGTAAAATCATTTAATGTTCATTCCAAACCATTTATTAACTGTTTTTATTATTTTTCAAATAATCGTTGCACTTCATTAAAAACAATTAAATGAGGCTCATTTCATTAAAATATTTCAAAATTTAAATAAAAAATGGCCAATGGGGGAAAATCGATTTAACTTGGGATAATTAAATCCCAACAAAATCATTAAAAAATCATTAAAACACCCCCTTAAGGGAAAATCGATCCCAATAGGGATAAAAATCCCTATCAAAATTCATCAACTTGCACAAAAATGGGTCTAGGGGAAAATCAATTCGAGTCTGGAATGAAAATTCCAATTAAAACTTCATCATTTGGCACAAAAATACCCCTGGTGGAAAATTGACCCTAGTCTGGATACTCATCTGGACACAAAATCATAAAAATTACTCTCAGTGGAAAATCGCATAGGGTCTGGAATGAGTATCTGCATTAAAAATCCTCAAAACCTTGTCACAGAAAGGGCCTGGTGGAAAATTGATCCAAGTATGGAATCATCACAAACGTCATCCGCAACCTTATCCATACTCCCAGTCGAAAAACGAAGGTAGTCGGGATAAAATCCCAACACTCAGTCAAAATTAAAGCATCTTGGGAAAATCGATTTGAGTATGGATTCTCAATGGTGGAAAAATGGGGCATGTCTGGATTCCAAAGGAAATCCATGTCCAGTCTGGATTTTGAGTGGGGGGAAATCATGGGTAGTCAGGAATATGAGGGGAAAAGCACCTCTAGTGTGGAATTTTAGAGGTGGAATTTTGACCTTTTAACCCTTAGAATATGGATTTTCATCCGGAAAATGATGATTTTTCCACTCAAAATCACTAGGAAACTTCAAAACTCAATAAAACTCATCTGGACTTACGCAAATTCACCAAAAATTTGAGCGAAACAAAAGGAATCCTATCGGAATAAAGCGCAAAATCAACTGGATAACTTCCTAGGAGCGAGAAAACAACTCCAAAAGGTCTTGAAATACCTTAGCACTTTAAAATCACCAACGAGGGCATCCAAAAACACATTGAAGCTCAAAAGATCTACACTTAGACAAAATTAGGATCATTTAAAATCTCAACTTTACATGTTTGATCCTATAACTTCAAAACCCTAAACGACAATAGGCATGATCAAAATTCTGAGACTCGGGCACGGGAAACTCAAAATTGCCCACTAAGCTGCCAAAACCCTAACCTAACCAATGCGGAAAGCAGGAAAAGAGGGGGTCCCCATTTGCAATGGGGCGATGTGTGAAAAGGTCACAACACGTCCCTGGACTTCTAGACGCGTGCTTGTTTGAAAGTTGTGTGCACAATGAACTATGTTGTTGGTAGTGTTTTTATTTTGACTTGTATAAAACAAAGGTCTCATTTTTGTGATCATGCTCTCAAATCTGTTATTAGTTTTTATTGAGTTGGTGCTCAAATAGAGGTTGGAGTCTTTGATGCTTTGAGTTGGTGCTCTTTTAAGAGTTGATGCTCTTGTTTGTAATTGGGTTGGTGCCCATTTTTGATAATGATAGCTATTGTATGTCATGGTTTTTTATCTGAAAGTGTTTTCCATGAGATAAACTCTGTGTCATCTCTATAATTATTTGTTTTGCTCATTTACTTATGCTAAATCTGTTTGCAATTTTTGAAATACTGATTTACACCCTCCTCCCCTACCACCCTTCTCAGTATTTCTGGTTTGGTTTTCAGGTCCTTGCTAATATGCCTTACATCAAAGCCCTCAACAACAGAAATCTCATTTGCAAATAATCCTCAAGCCATCTATTCTCCTACTACTAAATTGAAGAGAATATCTTTTTGAGTTAGTGATGGTCACCATTTTGTAGTCAATTAGGAAAGCCTTTTTGTAAGGAGAAGTCAAATATGACAGGTTTATAATCAAACTATGTATTATCCAATTACAGTCAACATCTATTTTGTCATGCAAAGGATATCCATTTTTGGGTCTAGGCTAATGATAAATGGCATCATCCATTTTGTCATTTATTGTGTAAATGTCTTAAAGCAGTAGAGGAAAGAGACACTTCACATCTACGAGAACTCCAATCAGCAACAGTAAACATAGAGATCAAAGAAGCTAAGCTAAAGGAGCAACTAGAAGAGGCAAAATCGTCAAAAGGAACTCATAGAAAAGTAAATTAAAGTGCAAATAGGGGAAGAAAGGCACCGGAAGGATAGGGCAGCAAATATAATAATAAAAGTTTTAAAAATTACGAAGAAGATGAGCAAACCAATAGGTTAATAAAAGACTTTCTAGCAGACAAGTTGGAGTGGATATCCATCAAGCAAGAAGAATTGGTAGTGTGTCACAAGACGCTAGAAATAGGAATGTAAGAGTAACATTGAAAAGCATAGAGGGCAAGAACAAAATTTTGAGGAACAAAAGGCTTCTTAAAGGTACATGATTCTCCATAGATGAAGATTTAACCCCTTTACAATTAGAAGAAAGAAGGAAGAAATGGGAAAAACTAGTAGCAGCAAGAAGTTGAGGTAATGAAGCATGGATGTATAGAGGGAAAGCCCAGATTAGCAACAAAATTGTACATAGTAAATAGGAAGGCGAGGCCCCCGCAATGGTCAACTGGAATCATAGAGGTTATCCTTGGAGGAGAGGGCTTGGCTTAGGGCCCATAGCAGAGGGCATGGACATAATTGTCCTTGAAACCCACTAGCATGAAATTTGTAAAGTTCCGAATTTTGACAGCTACATGAAGATATCAATATGGAATGAGCTAACTGAAAGTGGAAAGGGCCATGGAAGGGTAACAATCTTAGTAAGAGAATCTTGGGAAAAAATTATACAAGAAGAAAAGAAAGACCCAAATAAGCAGTACATATGGATAAAAATAGAGGTCAAAAAGCTCATCATATATCTTGCAACATGTTACTTTGCTCCTCATTGTTCAAAATCCTATAAGAAGAAGAAATTAGACAAAGAGGAACCTTATGCAATCTTGAAAAAGGATATATCAGCATACAACCACAAAGGTGAAATCATCTTAATTGGAAACTTTAATGCTAGAACAGCAAATAACCAAACTCTTTGCCTTAGAAATGAAGAGGGAATAGGAGACAATCCTTTATGGTTAGAGGAGGAAGGGTGCCAAAAATGGGAAAGAGTATACAGGATGAAAAAGGAGCGATCACACAATATGGGGCAGAATTGTTGGGAGTTTGCAGCTTACATGATCTGATTATATGCAACAATTTAAAAGCTTGGCCAAGCTCATAGAACATTATGTGACATACCTACAATGGTGTAAGTGTGGTGGATTATGTTATAAGTTCAAATAAACTTATGACAAGTATAATAGGTGAAGAGGTGAAGGATTGTCCCATAGAAATGAAATCAGATCACAGCCCACTATATGTAAAAATTAGCATGCAAAAAGATAATCAGCACCAAGAGAAGATGCAGCAAATAAAAAAGAAAGAGGCCATAGAAATGAAATCAGATCACAGCCCAATATATGTAAAAATTAGCATGCAAAAAGATAATCAGCACCAAGAGAAGATGCAGCAAATAAAAAAGAAAGAGGCCACTCAAACGACAATCCTTTTGACATATGAAAACTAAGAAACCTTTCAAACAATGCTCAAAAAACAACTACATGAAATGGGAACCAATGGGCTGGCCAATTCAAACAAGGAAACAATAGGCAGCGTCAAGTTGAACTCAATAATCCTCCGAGATCTCAGCTCATGCAAAAGGTCTAGGCCTAAAAGAAGCAACAAGAATAGCTTACCCACAAACCTGTGGTATGATGAAGATTGTAAGGCAGCAAGGAAAATGGTCAAAATATAGGGTAATAACAAAGAATATGCAAAACTAGTGAGAATCAAAAAAAAGGATTACATGCAAACAAAAAGAAAAGAGCTGATTTCGCTTGGGAGGCACAATCCAAGAGGCTTTTGGAAAGAGTTGCAACAAAGAGACACAATCAAAGAGAATAATATTGCAAATCTTCAATGGCTAGAATATACAAAGTAGCTATATGAGAGAGCTCAAGATAAAGATACCCCTCCAGTAATCAATTCAAGAACTGAACTCTTCTCTTTGGACAATATTAAAGGAGTTAGAAAGCTTGCGGTGGGTAAATCTTGAAACATAGATGGCCTACAAGTAGAATACTTAAAATGGGGCTTGGAAATCCTCACGCCACACATTAAAAGAATATTCAATGGAGTCATTCAAAATGGGTTTCCAACAAATTGGACAACTCGTGTTGTCATCCCCTTGCTCAAAAGTGGCGACATCAATAACCCCTCAAATTACTGCACTATAATGATCAATCCTCTTTTTGATAAACTTTTTGGGAGCATGATGGAAAGACGAGTTAGCATTTGGGCTGAAAAGGAGGGAAAGAGGATGAAAGAGCAAGCAAGCTTTAGGCCAAAGCATTATACCATCAATCATTGCATTACACTCAAAAACTTGGTTGAAAAGGTGTGGGACAAACAAGGAGGGGAAGTCTTTCGCTGCTTCATTGATTTCAAGAAAGCTTTTGACATGGTACCTAGAAGCAAATTTTGGAGTAGAATGGAAGAATTGGAAACCTAGAAGCGAATTGTGAGGTAGAATGGAAGAATTGGAAATTCCAAAATAATATAGGGCTATTGTTCATAGATTGTATGACCAAGTCTGGGCCAAAATCTGAACCAAACAAGGATTATCAAAATGCTTCGAAAGTGACATTGGGGTCAAGCAGGGCTGCCCATCATCTCCTTCTTTACTTGGGATATACATTGACAAATTAGAGGTCAGGATAGACAAGTTTGGTGGTTGGGGAGATCATTTGATCAATTATTTAATAAAGTTGCTTCTATATGTTGATGATCTTATTTTAAGGGCAAAAACAACACAAGATTTGAAAGAACACTTGAAAGCTCTAGAATTTTTTTGTCGTGAGGTGGGGATGCATGTGAACACTAGCAAAATTAAGTTCATGATCTTTACCTTGAAGAGAAAGAAGGTTTATAGAGAATTTGTTTTAGAGGGCAACCCCTTACAAATGGTCAATGAATATAAGTACCTTGGCCTTGACTTCCACAATAAACTCAGCTAGGAAACATGTAGAGCAAAAAGGATTCAAGGGGGATGGAAAGTTTTATACTCATTGCAAAATAAATGCAAAAGAGGTGAACTATGAGAATGGAAAACTAAGAAAACTTATTTTGGGCTTCTTGTGGTTCTAGGGATACTATACGGATGTCATGTATAGGGTAGCAACACTTCAACAAGGAAACGGAGACAAAGAAATTACAAAAACATTTAATAACAAATAGCCTCAAGATTAAATCATCTATCCCATACGAGATTGTCCAAGAGGAGGCAGGGGCTTTTCCTTTTGAAGCGTTGACTATGTTTCGGATGCTAAGTTATCTGAGAAGAGTAGAAAACATGGGATACATCGTTGGCCAAAAATGGCAGCAGAAGAGAGACCAGACAGAAGGAAGAGCACATGGATGAAACAAAACATTAAATGGATGAATAAGTGGGATATTAGCATAAGAGATTGCCCAAATAACAATGGAGAAATAAAAAAAGCATGTGCAAGAAAAATTCAAGGAAACATGTCGACAAGACAACTAGGGAGGAAAAAGGAATACTATATCAAACATTTCAATCCCACACTTGACCATATGCAAAAGAACTACAAAGGAAAGGAAATAAAATGGAAAGCAAAAATGTTAATTGCTCAGATAAGAACCTGCACACATCAACTTAGATGCGAAATTGGAAGATGGATGATACCTAAAGTGGAGTGGGAAGATACAAGATGTAGATATTGCATTCAAGAAATGATGGAGATAAAATGGCATTACATCATGGAGTGCCCAGCCTACAAGGATATTCGGATCAACTATACAAAGACACTAAATGTAAACACCATGAATAATCTATTTGAAGAAGAAAAGATAACAAGAGTTGAAGACTTCTTAATCACGATACACAGTAGAAGATCCAAGATGCAATAGGAGGAGGAGTTTTAGCAAGCACAGTTTTGGGCTTCGCATGCTTTTCTTTGCTGGCTATCCATGGGTCCTGTAGATTGTTTGGCCTCGTGGACGTTATTAAAAACATTCATGCATTCATTCTTATCAAACAGCTTCCATAATACATTTTCGATGTCATGATAAATGGTAGAAGGCGCTTATAGCTCACTTTAATTATCAAAAAAGAAAAAAAAAATGTCTTATTACTATATGTATAAAAATACCATACTTATAGAATGTACTTTTGTTCAACAAATAAATAAGATGGTAAAAATCTCTGTTACTGGGTATTGTTGTTTAGCCCTCTGCCCCTATGGATACAGTTCGACCTCATTAGATCCCAATATTGGTGGGATATGGTGATGGCTCTTTCCAATACAGCTTTTGATTATGTTAGTCCTAAGTATAAAAAGGTGCAAACCACCTTATTAGCAAACAAGAAAGCTTCAATAGAGGCATCATTGAGAACAAGAATGCATGGCTTGAAACAAGTTGATCAATGTTATAGCAATGTCCCCAAAAGGGGCGATGTTTTTGAAGGCAATGGATTGTCAAGGGCAAGTGAAAGATGCAACTTTCATTGCCATTATCCTCATAAAATCCATTGAAATGGTGAGCCCTAAAAATCTTGTCCACATCATAATGGACAACGCTAAAAATTGTAGGGCAATTGCTTGTATAGTGCAGGGTACATATTGTCACATTTTTTTGGACACCATGTGCAGTACACTCACTTGATTTGATATTGCAAAAGATTGGCACACAAAATTAAGTGGGTCAAACAAATCTATACTGAGGACGAGAAGATCCAAATGTTTGTGACTAATCATCAAAGCCACAAGGTATCTTCAAGACCTTCTCCAAGTTGGAGTTGTTGAGGGTAATTTAAATTTTTCTTTTTAATATTTATTTTTTACACCATGTTAGGTTGTCAAAACTCAAGTTGCATCTCACACAATCATCTTAAGACGACTTGTGAAGTTGTGAGAGGCATTGAGATATATGGTCCTCAACTGTGTTTGGAGTGTATGGAGGCATTCAAGCATAGAAAGAGCCCAAAAGATAAAAGCATTGATCCTAGATTGTGAGTGATGGCCTCATGTGGAATATGTTTTGAGTTTCACTAAGCCCATTATTTGCATGACTAGGTATGTTAATACAAATCGCCATGTTTGGGTGAATTTTGTGATGCCATGGACTTCATGGCTATGAAAATAAGAAATATAAATTTTTATTAGAAGCCAAGGAACATGACCCAGCAAAAACATTTTTCAAAAGTGTGCAAAAGATCTTCAATTACCCCTGGAACAAGATGACCACACCTATACATCTCTAGAATTTGTTTCGTCACCAAAGAATTATAGCAAAGAGATACTTTCCTTGTTGAGGAAGGTGCCACCATATAGGGATGAAGAGGTTTCTATTAGCTACAAGACTACATTAAGAAGGATATCTCCAAAAGAAGATATCCCAAGTGTTGACTTGAGTGAGTTTTGCCACTTCATATCTTCAAGGAATCAAGATGTTTTTGCTCTTCAAGACAACTATAGGAAAGATGCTTATGAATGGTGGTACATACATGGTTAATGCTCTATTTACATATGGCCTCCTACAATTAAAATTCTCTCTCAACTATGTATCTTTTACCTTTTTGTTTTATCGCTTTTCATTCATTGCTATTATGTTATGTATTATATTTTATAATAATATAATTTTATAGTTTTTTTTTTGTATTTATAAAATTAAATACTATATGTTGTATGCAAATTCAACAAGTTGTGAGTTCTTCAACTGAACGGAATTGGAGTACATACTCCTTCATCCACTCAGTTAAGAGCAACCATTTGAGTGCAAAAGAAGCTAAAGTTTTGGTCGATATGCACTCCAACCTTTGTCTCTTGTCACATAAGACACTTGAATACAATGAGGTGTGACAACGAATGAGGTTCTAAGTCTTGAGTGTGCTCATTTAAATGCTATAGTTGCACAGCTTGCTAAAGTCTCTATAGATGAGGCAACTTCTACATGTGACATATCTTGTGTGACTGGAACTCCAACTGATTGTGATTCAAATGATATTGAACCAAATGTTAACTTTGATACTTTTCATGGTGAGCAATATGAAGACTATTAAATATTGATTGTAATTTTCATTGTGTAATGACATTTTGATTTGACTAATCACTGGATTATGAATTTACAAGTATTTTCATCTTTGCAAATTATGATTATGAGGCATTTAATGTTCTATTTATAGGAAATTATGAGTATAACTATGTTTATATTTTATAATTTATAATTTTGAATATATATTTATATAGTTGAACCCATACGCATACCCATGGGGGAAAATATTGTCGTACTTGGTTCCTGGTACCCGTACTCACACTCATACTCAAAGGGGAAATTTTTTTTGCTATACTTGGTACCCGGTACCCACACCCATTCTTGCACCCATACCAGAACCAATAACTTAAGTAAAATTTAGGCATGTATCTATATTAATACAATGGCTGCAAACAATTTCCCAACAAAAGAGGATACAATACATAGCAATGGCTTTGTAGCCAAATGACAAACATTTTGACTATGATTTCCAGCTATTCAAATTAATCTCACTCCCACTAACAACTAGTATAGAAAAATGATGGCTAATCCAATGGTAGATACCACAAGTTACTATAAAATTAGTTAATAATATTAAGATGGCTATATGCACCCATCCAACGTTGAGTGTTCACTATATCACTGGAAGCTCTATCAAGGAATACTATAAAACTTTTTGCTACGGGTTTATAAATTGGTTAGGTTGTACTATCTATCCTTGAGGTGTTGGAAATGTTGTCATTGATGTCATAGTGTGTTTTGTTCAAGAAGGTTGATTGTTGGAAATATGGTCATTGATGTTAGAGTGGGATTGTTGGAAATATTGTCATTGATCACAAAGGTGGTTGATGTCAAAGTTTGGGATATTGTTTATTATATTGGCTTTAATTCGAGGTCGACTCATGGAATTTTATTATTTTGAAAGAGGTGTGATAGGAGGCTAACTCATGAAATTTAATTTTTTTGAATGAGTTGTAATTGGACGTTAACTCATAGAATTTTATTATTATGATTTAGTCTTGTAGGGTCAACCTATGTGTTTTATGTAGTTAATTTTGGCACCCAAAGGGGTATAAAAAGGTGAAGCATTTTTGTAAGTATAGTGTGTGAAAGAATGTTTTATCATTCGAATACAAAGTAGAGAAGATTTAATACAAAGCGGATATTGTAAAGTGTGAAAGTGCAGGAAAATAATGTTCATTTGTTGAAGAAGTAACATCCAGAAGGTGAAACTTTGCAGAAAAGGTTGGTGACTCCTAAAAGAAGAGACTGGTGTCGCTTGCTAAGTCGGTGCTCAGTTGTGGGAATTGGCGTCTGTAGGAACCCAACGGGCTCTAACTGCTGAAAATGTCAATGCTGTTTTTTGTTTTGTTTTGATGTTTTGTATTTTTCTTCAATTTTCTTGGGGTTTTGACATAAAAAGCAAATACATACAGCACTATAGAAAATTCTGAAAATTAAGAAACTAAATAGACAACATGATAGAAAGAGCTGAACCATTAATTGTCTTTATTCATTTATTTGGAAACTCCTACATTCACATGCATACCCGGATTGAAGGTCTGATTTCAGCTCTATGATCTTCTGGCAAAAAGCAACTGCTGGATGGATGGAATCTCTTTCAACCTGCAGTGATGGCTTCCAAATTTGATGTCAATGTCTTCTCCTAGGCGTAGCGACTTCTCCTTAATTTTATTGGAATTTATTGTGCACTTTCAATCAAAATCGCCCTCCTTAATCATGGCGCCACCTCTGCTGCAACTCTATGCTGGCTGCTACAATTCGTACAGCTTAGGAAACTATTGCCAGCAATGTGTAGGATAGCTGTTCTAAATCGATCCCCAATCTGCAGATGTAGCCCATTCAAACAGCTGAAGAAATCCTTGTATTTTCTCACCAATTTGCACAAATGGAACCCCTGTATGAAGCTCCCTCTGAATGCCAAATTCATTGGATATTTCACCAATTCAGATGGCTGCAACATTGAAGATTTTCCCGTTCTCCAATGGCTGATGAAGACTGAAACCCTTGGTCTCTGCTCTCCAAGAAGTCATGAAAAATAAATGCCAAACAATAATGATTTGAACTTCTTCATTTCAAAAATATATACTCCTCAAGGAAGTTCGATTTCTCCTAAAAAGCTCATTTAATAACATTAAATGTTATTACATTAATTGGCATCATTTAATGTAATTATGACCTTGGGTTATGTGCTCGCAATTAATTAAAAAATACAGCCCCCTTCTCATGATGCCAAGACCCTCAACTTAAGTCACTTAAGTTATAATATAAAATTATATTATAACTTTATAATATCAGCTCATAACCAAATAAACATTAATATCTCCTTTATTGGTCAGCATTTTTGCATGCCGTCTAAACTGGGAGCTGACATGAAGAAACTAGATATGACCATACCCCCTTACTAAAAATAGCAGGGGTCCATCTCTAACATCTCAAGACTTACTAAAAATAGCAAGTAGAGCAAACGAAGTCCGAATGATGCCAAATGAAGACCATACTGAAGCACTTTGCACACTGGATATGATACAAATCCTCAAGAGACCCTCTAACCAATCTCATTAGCCTACAAGGGCCAGGATAATAGGCTAATCCTAACTGAAGAACCAATGTCAACAAGAAGGGGACATCACAGTGTCTCCAATAGGTTGGTGCCAACAAATTTTGTAAGTGGGGATTGGTGTTTCCAATGGGTTGGTGCCTATAAATATTATAAGATCATTTTACTTTTGTTGTCACTAGATTTGGACAGTAGATCCAAGTAGTCCTTTGTGGTTTTCTCCCAAAAGGGTTTCCACGTAAATCATGCGTCTCCTAATTAATAGATCTTATGTAATTGCTTTATTGTGGTTGCTAAATATTAATAAGTAGAAGTTTGTCTTATACTAATACAACCCCCCTTATCAATATAAGTGTGATATGCTTCATAATGCATAGTTCGTTCCATCAAAAAAGTCTAACCACTAGAAGGTAGATCGGGGGGACACATGGCTTGTCAAGAAAGTTTCTCCTCAAATAGAGCTCCATTTTTTGATGGAACGAACTATGCATTATGAAGCATATGGATGGGAACTTTTCTAATGGCTCTTGGCTTTGATATTTGGCAATCAATAGTGAGTCGTTGTATAGCTCCAATAAGATCACCAAAAGATCAGGTTGGAAAGAAAGCTAGTGAATACAATGTAAAATCCATGAATGCTATCTTGTGTGCTCTATTCGAATCAAGGTTTTTCAAGGTTATACACTATGACTCAGCAAAAGAAATATGGGAAAAACTTAAAAACATCTATGAAGGTGATGACAAAGTTAAGAAGGATGAATGCTTGAAAATGAAACACAAAAAAAAATATTGCAGCCTATTTTCTTCATGTGGATGAAATCGTCAACACCATTGTTTGCTTCCTATGGTGTCAGTTTGAATTACAAAGCAACAGAATGGAAATATACAGATAACATTTAAACAGCAATTCACCGAATATACAAAATTCACATAGGCCGGAATGATGTCTTTTATTGCATCCTGAAAATTCAATACATGATCATCACTGCCTAGGTTCCCTTACACTACAATATAAATAGTACTTGGCAGTTGGCCGAGATACCAATCGTCATAACTGACAACTATTCCTATGGGAACCCACATGGCCAACTAACTACATAATAACGCATAACAAAAAGTATTATTCTATTTTACGCCTAACATCAGCCCCCCCAAAAAAGTAGCCGTCTTCCAGACAGCTGAACAAAATGGAAGCTGATCAAATCTTAAAACTAATGCTAGGAGGGATGAGAAGGCGTCCCTCGCAAAACTGACGACTGGGAAGTGCTCGCCTCCTGCTGGAGGTGCTAAGGACGCTACATGGCAACTAGTTCCCGTTCTCTTGCCATCTTAACCAATGAAGCATTAATCATTTGGGGAATTAATCGGCAAACCAAAAGTATAAGATTTTTTGAAACAATCGGCAAAAAATCGGATTTACAAAAAAAAGTAAAAAATTGAAGAAAAAAATCAAAAACTTTTTTTTAATAACATTGTTAAATAATTAAGTTCAAACATTTTTTATTATATATATAATTTATATATTTTATACCATATAAATATATGATTTTATATAATTATATTTTTTTTTTATCGGTGATTTTATATAATTATATTGATATTTATTATTTTTAAATATATTTATATCAATAAAATAATAGATACATATAAATAAAAAATAATATTGTATAAAATGATATTAAAAATATATAAACATATAGTACAATGAAATAATATTTAATATATAAATAAAAAAATAAAAAATATGACAAATATTATATATAATTAAAAATGTAAAATATATTTATTACAACACAAATGTAAAATTTTATTTATATATTTACATTAATATAATGAAATAATATTTATTATTTTTAATTATATTTATATATTTATATCAAAGTTCCCAAACTTGGACTCTGCTCTGACTCGGCAACGACTCGGCAAAATAAGAAAACCCTTGAAATTTAGAGATTTTTAACGATTTAAAACTTGTTTCAAACACCCATTATTGAATTAAGCTTAAAGACACTATAACATCAACAAATAGAAGCTAATTTGATCACATACATAAACATACATCCATCACGTGTAGAAATGTAAATTGTAGCTGAAGGAATTAGAAAACATAGATATATAGAGTTATAAATGTTGTCCAATGTATATAAAATCCATGACTTCAAATGTTCCCAAACATATATGAAACTGTAAAGTGTAAACAAAAACAAGTCTATGGCTCAAGCTTTGGCTCAGCCTCGTCTATCTGCCTCCTGGAAAGGCCTCTAAGGTAGGTCCTCGATGACTAAGTAGCCATAGTCTCTACCTGTGATGTGCCAGTCTGAGTAGCCATAGGTGTTGTGCTTGATCGTGCTGTATCCTCCTCCTTTGCCATAGCCACAGCCTCAGCCTCTCTGTCAGCCTGGTCAACCCACTCAAGGTCCTCATCAGTGAAGACTAGATCGGTGGACTCAATGAGCCAATCGAACTCGGGGTCGACTTCCTCTAGAGTGATCGGAGAGGAGTCAGCATCCAAAATCTGTCTGGTCCTGAGACAAAGGTTGTAATGAACAAAGACTAGATCATTCAACCTCTCCACAGACAGTCTATTTCGCAAATAGAAATGGCAAAAAAAATCATTAAAAAATGTTATATTTTTTTTGTTTTTTTTACTGCACTTTTTTAAGTGACGTCAACTGGGTCACGACCCTCGGACTCGGCGAGTCAGGGAGTGGCTCGCTGACTCAGCGAGTCAGGCAAGTCAGGCCCCCTGACCCGTCCGAGCCCGGGTCAAGGTCACCGTGACCCGGCAGGGGTCACCCAGCCCGCTGACTCGCATGATTCGCATGACTCGCCGCAAGTCACGGAACTCTGATTTATATTAATAAAATAATATTAAAAATATATAAACATATAGTACGATGAAATAACATTAGATATATAAATAAAAAATAAAAAACAAAATAACAAATATTATATAAATTTAAAAATTTAAATATAATTTTTTGTACAACACAAATGTAAAATTTTATTTATATATTTACATTAATAAAATGAAATAATATTTATTATTTTTTAATATATTTACACATTTATATCAATAAAATAAAAGATACATATAAATAAAAAATAATACTATACAAAATAATATTAAAAATATATAAACATATATAGTATATTGAAATAATATTAAATATAAAAAATAAAAAATAAAAAACAATTAACAAATATTATATAAATTTATAAATGGAAATATATTATATTTTTTACAACACAAATGTAAAATTTTATACAATATTATTTACATGTAAAATAATATGCAAACTCGATCAAAGAAAAACCCAAACCCTAAAATCAGGAAAATCCCTTAAATGCAACCATAAAAATTTATTTTATAGAAAAAACATGTGCCCGTTATACATACGAACGACAGGCGGATTGTAGGGTTTTTTTTCCGCCAATTTCGCAAGAAATGGAAAATGCGTTTTTTTGCAGGTTTCCATCACGATTAATCGGCCAAAAAGTCATTGACCTAAGTCAATGATTTTTACCCGATTATTGGGGAATTGATCAGCAACACTTGCGATTTTTATCCAAATCGCGATTTTTTCCAGAGTATTGGTTCTTTGGTTTCCATGTCTTCCATTTGCTTCCTCTAATGCCTTTAAATATTTCTAGCACTATTGAAGTCATCTGGTATATGAATAATAATAGAGGAATGGCTTACATTTATCACTAGGACAATACTCTCAAGATATTATCGGTCATCATATTACTCTTCTATAGGCATGCAAGGAATACAAGAGCCCTCACACAATGCATTTCTCCATGATCTTCAACTGATACACAGAGTAAGAAAGGTGACCAGAATGATGCATCGTAGGTTTAGTATCGTGTCACGGATATTTTTACAAGTTGTTAGAATACTTTGCTCTACCCATTATGAAAGAGGAATTCATAAACTCCCATGGCATCATCAAATGACAGTCATTACCATGTTTTTCTTGACGTTTCTATATCTGGCCGATAAGCCAGTAATAATAGATATTCTCGTCCAGTGTGAAATTCAAACAGCTTAACTTACAATTCCATTCCCGTCAGGAATGTAGGCCACACTTATATATAATATTATTCTTTTTGGCACGTATCCTCCCATGAAATTGGCCAACATTAATAGCAAATGATAATTACAACAAAACCTCTATATTCCATATTTTGAATAAACACCAAGAAATAATAAAAATAACAACATACCATCCATATTTTGTAGTTCCTAAAATTGGTCATCTATGAAGACCTCACTAATTTATGTGCATTGCCAATAATCCAACTGAGAAATCTGATAGATCTCTCCAAGTCCACTTAAGATAGAGCTTTCACTCACGAAAATGGTTTTTTCTCGGCAACAATCTTGAGAATACGAATTTGAGAAACTTATCAAATCAAATTGAAGAAATTATCAGGCATTCCCTGTTGAACAACAATCCCAAATCCTTTAACTAATATTAATTGGGTTTCTACACAGATATATTATATCAACTTTAATTAATCTTTGTCTAAATTCACTTTAATTTAATTATTTAATATTATCTTTTAATTTATCTTTTAGGTGCTTAAATTATATAGTTATTTCCTTTTTGCTACATTTTAGCTTCAAAAAATTTTTAAATGTTTAATTTCCAATACTGTCAAAAATAGGACCTTACAAGTCCTCCCACCCTAAGATTGCTTGCCCTCAAACAATTGGAACCTATAAACCAATCACCAAGATCCCATATCAATCTTGGAGTTCAATATAAGCTCCCGTTGAAAATATTGTGTTGTATTATACTGTTGATGTGTGTTTTATGCACATGCAAGCATCAGAATAAATGTAATACAGTCCCCACTTTGAAATAGAATTTAATAACATATGATAATAATATCCCCACTTTGAAGTAGAATTTAGTAATAAATGATAATAATAAAATTAAAATATAAAATGATACAATTAAATATGATTAATAAAAAATTAATCAAGTTAATGAAAAGTCAAAAGACATGAAAGGAAAAGTTGTGACTCCCTCAACAATGATATATAAAAGGGAGAAGAAAACCTCATTTGAGAGGGGGGATAATTTGGTGATGAGAAGTGCAGATTTGATTTAAATAATAAGTGCAGATCTGATTATGAAAGGTTGTGTCCCTTTCAAATGGTAGAAATAATGAAGAGTTACACTCTTTCAAAGGGTGCTAATGGTGAAAGGGCATGTCTCTTGCCGAAGGGCATACATGATGAAAAGGTGTGACCTCTCCCTCAACTTGAGAGATATAAAGGGAAGGAATCAAAAGCATCTAGTGACATCACCATTGATAAGATCATATCAGAATTGTTATCAAGTTACAGGAAGTAACATTTGTGTTCTTTATGGTTTGCCTCCCAATCTGTAGGCAACATCTACAGTGCGAACTCCAACCGCAGGCTACAATCTGCATACAGGTAAGAGGGGTTAAGAAGTCTTAAGGTATATATGTGTGTGGATGTGTGTGCCACACACGCACATATGCATTTTTATGAATACATATATCTCTGATGATTACTTATATGAATGTAGCAATAAAGATAGAAATCTATGTAGAATATGTATGTATATTTAGGATCATTAGAAAGATTAAAGAATATGTAAATGAAGACGTAAATTATGGAATGGAAAACAGTAATGAATTATAAAATGTAATATTAATGTGATTATATGATGAAGGTTATAGGGAAGAAATTCCCTTGGCCTAACGGGGGGATTATGATAATCCCTGGAGGGCAGTATATACTAAATATCTATATGCATATATATGGCTTGGTTGACTAAGTTCATCCAAGAAAAGACAGATCTGGTCGGTCCCCTCTGAGGACTTGGATGATGGGATGCATCATCCAAGGCAAGGAATTGACATAGGGTCTTCCTTGGATGGCTTGGGTGTAAGAGGTTACACCCAAGACAGGAATCGAATTAACCTTCGATCTCCTGGAGGGCTTGGATGTAAGAAATTACATTCAAGATAGGAGTCGAATTAACCTTCGATTTCTTGGAGGGCTTGGATGTAAGAAATTACATTCAAGATAGGAGTCGAATTCACCTTCGACTTCCTGGAGGGCTTGGAACCAAGATGGGTTCCAAGAAGGCGAGCTTCACGGCCGCCTAAGGACATACTTTTGTATGGCAATCGTATCCTTTTTATTAGATAAAAGTTGTGATTATGTTAAGTAAGTATATTAAAGTTAGATTACTTCTATATATATATATATATGTTTGTTGTATTCTAACAATCTATTTTGCAGGTTAATGATCTCTAACTAGTAGGGACATTACAATAAAATACCGAAGTACTTTACCCTCTCTTGAACAAAATCACCTCAAATGCTAAGGGTAAGATCAACTAAAATGATTCCAAGGTTTCTACAGTCAATTCTTGACGAGTGGGTAACTCAATGGTCGATGTGAATTGTTGTTTTCACTTGGTGACTTACACAATTGTTCGAATCAACTTTACTTATCATGAATATGGAATGGGTATGCTGCTAACTTAGGATTTGGCAATGAAGCTCTTGACTAAATTCTAACAAGACTTTCTTAAAAAAGGCAAAAGGGAATGGGGTTAGGAAATCTATTCTAAAACCTAGAATGCAAGAAGTGATGAACAAATTTAGTGGAATCAAACTAGGCAGGGTCTCACCATCAAGTCGAATAGATTTTGACACGAGCTTAGTGCAATCATCTAAGGTATATTTCATAGATTTTCAAATTACTACCATCAAACATTGATACCATCCAAGTTGATGCATAACAATGGACGTATAATAATCGAAGTTAAGCTTGCATAAATTTCTAGTTGACCACGCACGACACACTTACAATCAACAAGAGGCTAGTGGTATGGATTAATGGATTCCACACAAATATACTCAACAATTCTTTCATTCAATTTAACAAACATTGAAAGCAAATTATAATCTAAAATTCTAATCTAACTTGGACAAATTGAGAACCTTGAATGCAAGACGACGCTTAAACAAAAATCACCATCAAGTCGAACAATGATTTATATTCAAATCTGCAACATCTGCCAACAATTCTCAAAAATCTCTCTTACAAATGAGAGGCAATGGGGTATATATAGAGTCTCATACATAATGGATGGCCAAAATTAAATCAAAATCAGGGGCCAAGATCAAGCCAACAAAGCCCTAGAGTTGCCCTAATTAAGGTTTACATAAAAAATGGAGCCACCAACATATGGCCCAACAGAAAGACACCTAGTCATCAAATAGGGAATCTTCTAGAAGATTTTGTCCTACATCTCTTTCTCTCATAGAATAATCCAAGAATCTAGCCAATACAGAATCTAACTCCTCCATGGAAATGTTGGGTAAGGTA
Source organism: Cryptomeria japonica (assembly GCF_030272615.1). NCBI lineage: Eukaryota > Viridiplantae > Streptophyta > Pinopsida > Cupressales > Cupressaceae > Cryptomeria > Cryptomeria japonica. The sequence goes on along the minus strand of NC_081406.1, from coordinate 480,174,734 downwards.
TCCTGTTGTAGATCAATCACATCCAACGCATCCAAGCAAGCATCCAAAGTGTTCTCCCAATTTGGCATGAGCTTTTGCGAATTGTGAACATGAATCAACAAAGAAACCAAGTCATCCATCTGACTCTTCTTCAAAGAGTCCAACTAATTGAAATACATGAACTTCATTTTGTCTCTCAATTCCGCTAAGTGTAAACCACTAGCTTCACTGACATCAACTACCAATAATTCCTCAATTGAGGCAAGGATCCTCGACTGAATATCATGAATCGATTCTTCCATCTCTGCACAATTCTTTTGTGCGCTCTCATAAGTTGATTTCTTCATGGCCAATGAACAATACCAGCCATGGAAATCGTATCTATCTCCATTTTGCACAATATTCTCCCTGATCAATGTTGACATAGGAATCCTCTTCAACGCTCTGAGGCATGGAATAGTCTTCTCCTGAATAGGTCGAAATTCCTCCCAAACTCCCTCCAAGTATTGTATCCTGAATATGAGCCTTGTTGTCCTGTCAAAAGCCTGGACAAAGTAAGGAATTCATCTAGCTGTCTCTTAGTATTTTCAATCCATTTCTCCACTTCCGCGAGTGTATCTCTCGCTGCCTCATAATGTGTATGTACTATGTAGTCCACAATCAATTGCGATAGGGGAAATAAGGGTGGGATTCTCACGCCTTATCCCTGCAATATACTCTTTAAGTCTGATATTCTCTTCTTCATACTTCTCTCTCTTTTCAATCTCACAGTCTAATCTCGAACTGATTGCCTTGAGGGTATCACCAACCTCCTGAAATTCTCATTCCTTTGTAGTATGACCAAGGGCACCTGAAGTAATCTGGAAATCCATGGGAGTAGCAATGATTGTCGTCACATCTCCAATTCTTGTCTCATCTCTTGCTATATGTGACAAAATCTCAGCTTTCTTAGGTTCTTTCTCCTTGTTGCTCCTTGCTAAGCAGTCATCAATATCGTCAATAGGTTGCGCCTCTACCATCTTACTTTTCTCCATACTCCTCATCAGCCAATCAGGAATAGCGGCCATCTCCATACCATCATTGAGACGCATCTCTCAATCAAGCTCTCTCAATGCCGAGATAACATCATCATCGTCATCAAGATTATCCTTGGTCAAATCATATACATTCTTCCCCAAACTAACCTCCAAAAGGACAGTAGGAGATCCCGGTTGATCATCACCCTCATTAGATGGAGCAGATGTAGTTGTGGCATGTAAATCTTGAACATTCTCTGGTAATATCACTGTGTTGGAACATTGCTCAAACTCCTTATTCTGTTTTGGCACTTCAACTTCCTTGATTGATGAGACACTGAGGGGCGGTGAAGGAATGATAGGCGAAGGAATGATAGTTTGTTGCTTCTTCTTCTTGACCTCCTCAATCTTCTTCACTCTAGCCTTGACTTCTCTTGGTGTGTTCTTCCTTCGTTTGGGAGCTTGACTCTCCTCATCCACATGAGTCCTTATGTCGCTAATAGTTCTTTGATCATCTTCGGAAGCGGATTCCTCCTATTTCATCTTTTCATAAGTGAAGATAACACCCATGTCAACTAACTTGTTCATCTGACTATCTACCCATCCTCGGGAGAAACTCAAGACCTCTCTCATCAATACATTGAAATTTGTCATTTCTTGTTCTGACCAGTTAGGCAATAGGATAGCCCTCTTCATTTCATTCTCATATTGTGGATGTGTATGATCTTTTTCATCCAATATCTAATCAGGAATGAGGAAAAGTCCACACTTCCTCATGAAATCCACGAACATTCTGGACCACGTTCTTTTCACTGCTTGCTCGTCCATCAGGTTGGCCCAATAATCCTTTATGTCTACTATGTGGATGGACTTATCTCCCTTGATCCTTCCAACTTTCTTATTTGGATCAAACCTTTCTCTTTTCTTGTATGTAGAAAATTGATAGAATGCAAGTTCCTCAACTGTTGTGCTAGCTGCTGTAGCGAATTGGCAAACCTCCAATGTCTTCCCTACTGAAATAGGAAATGTCATCCTCGTTCTATGTTTGTCCTTCTGGATAGAATCAAACTCCAAAAGTTGTCTCACCACCTCAAGTAATATCATTTTGTCTGTAGGATACCTAGGAAGCCTGTAAGGTTCGGATTGAAATCCATGAATCCTTAGGTATGTGAAAGTGGGAAACTATGTGTACCATGATCCATATTTCTCTATCAGCTTTGTTGCCTCCTTGGAGAACCTCTTGTAGATTCCGCCTTGCAATGTTCACGTTATGTACATAATGAATGCATCATTCACTCTCTTATAATCTTCAATTCGATACATGTTCAGCTATAGATAGCACTCATAACTTCTAAATTGTCCTTGTCCATTCCCGACTTCACCTTTGTATATCAATCCTTTGTAAGTAACAAATTGTGCAAGCAGGTACACCAAATAGGAAGTCATGGCGAATGACCTGGACCTCTCCACATTCCTCAATTGAAAATCCAGATTGTCACCTATGATTTTCGACCAATTGATCAATGTTCCTTTCAGACAATCCTAGACGAAATAGAACATCCATCCATCGTATATTGCACCTTGCGACATCTCCATCACTCGGTTAAGCAGGAATACTAAATCACTATATTCATCCTTGAAATTTGTGCACATGAGTGTCTTGGGAGCCTTGGAATGATGAGTCCTAGGATCAATCATCCACTCCTTATTCACTACGGTCTTGCACGCATCCATCTTCTTCTTATATCTGTCTTCATATTTATCCTCGGTTCTATCTTTCATGTCTGCTCCAGGTGGAATTCCGAACACCTTGGCAATCGCATCCTCAGTAAGGTAGGCAATGATGGCACCCTTAGGAGACTTGATCATTCGGGAGCGAGGCTCATAACATCGTGCACACTCTAGGATTAGCTCGCTGCAATGTATGGACTGCGGGAACCCATCGGCCTAATAAATGCCACTCTTCATAATGTTTACATAAGTTGGAGAAGGAATCTGGCTTCCAATTCCGAAATCCGCTTCTGCATCTGGTCCATGTTCAGGAAATGCATGTTTGTATATGTAATCTCTTTCCATCTGGATGACATCTTGGATTCTAGATAGAATCTCGTCTCAACAATCCTCTGTTGTTCCTTCTGGATGCTAATTCCTAACTTCGACATTGCACCTGTATGAAGCTCGAAGTTTGCAACTTCGGAAAAAATTCCTGATAACAAGTTCTGATTTCCTAATGATCTAAATGATTTTAGGAATGGAAATCAGGAAATTTATCCACATTTTCAATGAAAAGATAGCAAATACGATAAGATTAGGGTATGAAACCCTGATGAATTTCATTAAAATCATCAATTTTCAAACTTAACAAAGTCTGAGGACACAAAATTTTATCAAAATTAGAGTGCAAAGGAGTATACCGAATTGGGAATTGAACTAGGACAAGTGTGAAAAGTAGTGTTTCCACACAAGAGTTGTCTGAGGACACCTTCCCAAGGTCAACAATGGCTGCCAACAAGTATAAAGACACCCTGCAACTCTATAAATCAGTCATCAAAATCATGTTGCAATCGCATGTTATGTAAAAATTTGATGAAAACAATTTTTCCATGATGAAAACAATCAATTCCGGGCATACATGTATGGCTGGTAAAATAAAACTTTTCTGAGGACAAGTCTGAAAATGGTGGTTTCAGACTTACCAGCACCTTATAAAGTGACAAGAAACCCCTAAAATGATAGAGAGATGACTTAAAAACACCCTCCAAGTGAAATCACTAAGGTAGGAAATTGGCTGGAAATGATGTTTTTTTATAAGGACAGCCTGCAACAATGGTGTCTCAGACCTGCAACAACACTAAAAGGCTCTGAAAAATGCAATGAGAACTCCTCCAAACAGCCTTTAGACAAAATCACCTTAGGTGGAAATCAGCTGGCAATGAAATGTATGTCTGAAAATGATGTGCCCAGCCAACAATGGAGGTCAATAATCTCAGCAAAAGGTGAAAATGTCAGGTCTGAAAATGTTGATCAGCAATCTCCCAGCTATGGCGCCACCAAACATGGATAAATTCACCCAAAAATGGAGACAAATGACCTCCAAACAAAAATCGCCCTCTCCCAAAAATGGTGCTACCCTAGCAAAAAATCTCCTAAGTCTGAAAATGTCTTCAAATATTCTCCAATGGCAGCCAAAGAAAATTGCCTAGGGCTGGGAATGAAGAAAAATGAACAATGGAACCAACTTCAGCCTCAAATGTGTCAACTTGACACTCCACTAAACTCGCCAACTGGAGGAAAAACTGCCCAAGTCAGCAACACACTTGGCAAATATAATAATATTATATTGCTGGCCTCTCTCTTTTAAACTTGCTTTTGCCTTGAGTTTTCACCACACAAGCAATGTGGGATAAAACATTGTTACTTATAATTGCCTGGGGAAAATCGATTTACTTCTAGAAGGTGAAATTCATTAAATGATTTTTTTTTGTATTAAGTATCATAGAATCACAAAGCTCATTTTTTGCTCATTCGAGCATCCATGTTACAAACTTATTACAAATACTAGCTCCTTTCGAGCAAACTTATTACAAATACTAGCTCCTTTCGAGCACCAAACTAGAAACAACAATTGGAAGACCAAGGGTCACAACTTAGAAATCCACTTTAAACAACAATGGAAGACCAAGAGTCACAACTTAGAATTCTACACAAAGGTGTCCCTCATGGGAGTTGAACATGGGTCTCCACATTGAGAACTCAATGCTTTAACCAACTAAGCAAAACCCCTTGGACAATTCATTAAATGTTTATTGCAAATCATTTATTAATTGTTTTTTATTTTTAAATGATCATTAACGTTTGTAAAAACAATTAAACTTGGGTCAATCTATTTAAAATATTCCAAAATTTAGATCAAAAATGACCTCTAGGGGAAAACTGCCCGATGTTGGGGTAAAAAATCCCAATGAAAAATTATAAAAAAAACATTAAAAATGCCACTTAGGGGAAATTCGACCCCTATTAGGATAAACATCCTAACAAAATTTCACCAAGTTTGCACAAAATGCCTCCAGGGGAAAATCGATCCATGTCTGGAGTGAAAATTCCAACTCAAACTTGCCACCTAGCACAAAAAATCCTCTTGGGGGAAAATCGACCCCTATCTAGATTGTTATCCGGACCCAAAATCATAAAAAAATCATCATTTGTGGAAATTTGCCTAAGGTCTGGAATCACAATCCGCATACAAATCCATGAAATCTCGTCATAAAAGTCTTGGTGGAAAATTGATAGGCATCAGGAATCATCATTTTAGTCCTCATTAAAGTCATCCGTAGTCCTAGTGGAAAATCGTGGGTTGTTAGGAAGAATTCCCACACTTAGCCAAATTTTGAGCATCCTGGTGGAAAATCGCCCAATGTCTGGACAATGAGTGGGGGAAAAATTAGGTCTATCAAGAATCCAGGGGAAATTCACCACCAGTTAGGATTTTGAGTGGGGGAAAATCATGGGTCATCGGAAATGTGGGGGGAAAAGCGCCTCCCATCTAAGATTTTGACATTATGACCCTTAGAACATGGATTTTCATCTGGAATTTAACAATTTGACCACTCAAAATCATCTGGACACTTAGAATTTTCAATAAAACGCATCGGGACTTAGGTGAATTTACCAAAATTTGAATGAAACAAAAGGAAACCTATTGGGATAAAGTACAAAATCAACTTGAATAACTTCCTAGGAGCGAGAAAACAACTCCCAAAGATCCTAAAATACCTTAGCACTGAAAAATCACCGATAAGGACGTTCAAAAACACGTTAACACTCAAAAGGTCTACACTTAGACAAAATTAGGATCATTTAAAATCTCAACTTTTACGCACTTGATCCTATAACTTCAAAACCCTAAACGACAATTAAGCATGATCAAAAATCCGAGACTCAGGCACAGGAACTCAAAATTGCCCACTATGCTACCAAAACCCTAAATTAACCAACGCAAAAAACAGGAAAGAGGGGGTCCCTGTTTGCAATGGGGCAATGTGTGAAAAGGTCACAACACATACCTACAAATGTTATCCTCTTGCCTCTCCTAGAAATCAATCAGATAATCATCTATATTTAACAATCAAACTCACCAATTTGTCTTTTGACCTTACCCAATGTCCGTTGTGCCACTCTAATTCCATTGTGACTCCATTCAAGAGTGTATGTGATGGCGCCTATTAAACCAACAACAATGGTATCCACTTCATTGTGCAACTGGATGATCATACATTTTTAAAGTGGACGAATATGCATCACTTATCAGACCATTAACACCCATAATCATACTCCAAGAATTTAAGTGACAACCATGTGCATAAACATTTATGCAATTAATTGCTGACATTAATGTATAATTTGAAGATTTCATGATCAACTTTATAGGGCAGCCACTAAATAAAGGGGTACATGCTGAAATCTTGTGAACCAAATCTGAAAATTCACCCATCCGTTGTATACTAATAGAGTTGTGCCAACTCAACAAACAAGGGATGATGTGTTCAATCATTAGCCAGCAATGAATGCTGAACAGAAGGATTGAGAATCAATTTTTCATGCTTAGCCATATAAACTTGAACATAGTCAGATTCATAATGCACACAATAATATGGAGATAATGGAATGTTGTTCATAATCATAGAATCAGCATTTGTTTCAACCTTGTATCGATTCTTCAAATTTTTCATGCATCTCACCTTTTAATTTTGATTGCTCATAATCAATTTGCTGATTCAATAAATATACCACATGAAAATATGCCTGCATGTCCAATTATAACAGCTATCTCATGGTTGCGGACTGCATAATCGTGTGTGGATTGATCATCAGAATTCATGAATTCAAATTATTCTTGTACCTTGCAATCTCCATCCACATATTGGATCTCCTCAGCATAACGAACACAATGCAACAATTCATCCCTATGGATTTCATATCCCTTCAACTATTTGCTGAATATTCCTAATCCTTGTATTACCTTCCTGTTCCTTAGGTGTTGCTGCCGCAATTATCTGATTTTCTAATTGGTATAAGGAGTAGTGAGCCATACTTAATAGCAGGATCCCTATCCATAAGTAGCTGCAAGTAATCTGATTTCATCGTTTCAAATGCTTCTTTGATTATTTGCAACTATGCACCAGTAATTCCACTTGCAACTCCTTTTTGCCTCTCCTCCATTTGAGTTATCCAAATAAGATCTTCAATGTGTTTATGAGTATTATTTGTCCTTGTTAACACTTGCTCAATCTTCTCCTCTATGACCAATAACAGTTCCTTCAAATCTTTCCATGCCAAAATTCTCTGTTTAATTACTTCAAAGTGACTAGCACTGCCACATGACGAATTTTCTGATTCACTTTCATTTGTAAGAACACTTTCCTTATCAAAATCAGTTGTCTCACTAGAGGATATCTACAATCCTCAGAAGCTGAGATAGCATTACCTTATCAAAATCAGTTGTCTCACTAGACGATATCTACAATCCTCAGAAGCTGAGATAGCATTATGATCAAAATTCATTTCTTCATTACACTTATCAATAATGATCTCTAAATCACCCACATAAAAAATTGGACATCCCTTACATGTAGCAACAATTGTTTCATTTTCATCAAAGATTACTTTGTCATTCTGCTGGAATAAAACTGTGTTAGCTACATCTGCCTTTTTGTTTGTGCAAACTTCCTTGGTAAAATTTGATCCTATGTTCTCATCAATGTACTCATTTGTAATAGAGGAAACGCACGAGGAATCATCTTCACCCTCAGAAAATTCAAAAACAATTTCTTCTTCCTGTATTCTTTACAAACTCCATTACATGAGGGCGTAAGAATACTGGTATCCACAGGAGGTTCATTATTGGCACACTGTTGAACTGTGATGTTTGGAAAAATAATAGGACAATCTTTTTGTTTCTCTTAACCAATTTCTCTTTTTGTCACTCAAGCTTCTTGCATCAGAAAAGTTCTTGTTGTTTGTCTCAGTTTTCTCTAATAACTCTGGATGCTCCAACAACTTTATTAAATTTTCACCATAATTTTGAAGACTTTGCTGTAGTTTAGTCAAACCTTCCAGAAAATTATTTTCAAGGGCTTCATTAGTCTTGCTGAAATAAACAATGTTCTGCTGCAATTGATTGAAAACAAATATTGAAAATAACTTTTTACAGTTCACCCCTTAGGCTGGCAGGATGCACAGCTCTAATACCACTGTAGAGTACCATGCCAAAGTGAACCAAACTTTCTACTTTTTTCCTCCAATCTTAGATACTGGACATTATGTCAAACACTTTGTTTCCCTCACTGATTTATTCATTATATTTAGCATTTTACACCATGGACATTTTGATGAACAGATTACATCCAATCTGTATGTGAATGTATTGTTTGCAGAGTTGTATATTTTCTTGTAGAGATTTTAGCTTTCGTAAAGATTGCATATTACATACAGGACAACCATAAAGTGCTGATAAGAATTCATTTATTTGAGTATAATGTAGGCATATTCATCATGGAACTACATATACAAATTAAATATATAAAATCTGACCTTTTTTATAACAGTAATTCCATATCCAGTCTATGAGCTGCAACCTGTGCACTCCAAGCTCCAATGTATAGACAGATTTTACAATGCTAACCTAAAGGAAACCTTCAAAATAAAAGAAACTCTCCAACAGCATCCATTACTCATTTGTTGCAGAATGGAATGATCACCATATAGTGCAATGAACAGCACATCAGATTCAATGCAATGCAACCTCACTCACAGCAATAATGTGTAGCAGTATTAAACAATCAATGCATGATATTGTATGTGTTGTATAGGTGCTAATTGTGACTCCTGTGCATATGAATAACATCAGCGCATGTAATTGTTGCTGTCTCCAACTATCCCAATACATCACCAACCACCAAGACTATGCCATCTTCCTCTTAGAATTTGTCCCTTGCCCCAAGTTTCAAACTCTCGTGGCAATATGCTCCTTCCCTTAAAATAGTATGTGTGCACTTTATAGGACGGCCCGTGATGATTCCGTCTCTTCCATCCGCTTCCTCTTATGCCTTCAAAGAATTCTAGCACTGTTGAAGTTGTCGGGTATAAATAATAACAAAGGAATGGCTTGAATTTATCTCTAGGACGATGCTCTCAAAATGTTGTCAGCCACCATATTACTCTTCTATAGGTGTGCAAGGAATACAAGAGCCGTCACACGATACATTTCTCCATGATCTTCAACCGCTGCACAGAATAAGAAAGGCAACCAAAATGATGCATCGTAGGTTAAATATCATGCTGTGGATATTTTTACAAGCCTTAGAAAACTCTGCTCCGCCCATTATGAAAGAGGAATTCAAAAACTCTCATGGTATTGCCAAATGATAGTCATTATCGTGATTTGCTTGACATTTTTGTAATTGGTCGATAAGCCAATAATAATAGATATTGTCATCCAGCGTGATATACAAACTGCTCAACTTATAATTCCATTCCCAACAGAAACATAGGCCACATTTGTATATAATATTATTCTTTTTGGCACCTATCCTCCCATGAAGTTGACCAACATTATTACTGAATTATAATTACGCCAAAGCCCCTATATTCCATATTCTAAATAATCATCAGGAAATCATAAAAATAACAACATACCATCCATATTCTGCAGTTCCAGAAATTGGTCTTCTATGAAGACCTCACTATTTGTTGTGCATCGCCAATAATCCAACTGAAAAATCTGGTTGATCTCTCCAAGTCCACTTAGGTCAGATCTTTTGTTGTTGAAAATAGTTTTCTCGGCACCAATTTCAAGAATATGAGTTTGAGAAACTTCTCAAATCAAACAGAAGAAATTATTAAACATTCCCTGTTGAGCAACAATCCCAAATCCTCTTTAAATAATATTAAATCCGATTTCTGCGCAATTATATTTTAGTGACTTTAATTAATATTTGTCTAAACTCACTTTAATTTAATTATTTAATATTACCTTTTAATCTGTCTTTTAGGTAATAATAATAAATAATTTACTTTAACTCCTTTTTGCTACATTTTAGCTTCAGAAATTAAAATATTTTTAATTTCCAATACTATCAAATACGGGACATTACAGTATCTCCAAATGTGATAGAGAAGAAACTCTTTTCATGGCAATAGAAACAAGGAGTGATGTCATAAAAGGTGAAGACAACCTTGTAAGAGAAGGAAAAGAAATGATGGACTCAAAAGAGGAGCAAAATGTTAAAATTGAAGAAGTCGATCATTAAGAAGAACTCATTTGTGCCTTAAACAAGATCAAGAAGTTTAAAAAAAGGAATTTGAAACAAAAATTGCAGCTTCAAACTATGAAGAAGATTGTGATTTAAAAGCAAAAATGTCACAAAGCTTTGAGGAATCAGAAAAGATCATCATCAACCTATATATTCAACTAGAAGAGGAAAAGAGGATGGAATAGGTGGTAAGAACTCAGCTGAAGAGAAACAAAGACTATGAGAAGCAGGAATCTGAAATTGTTTCCTTGAGGAAAGAACTGGAGAGAATTGTTGCTCAGCTAAACAAAATATTAAAGTTTGAGAAGAGTACAGAAATCCTAGATGACATTATCAATTGCCAAAGGCCACCATATCATTAAGACAGGTCTTGGTTATGAAGAAGATCAAGGGAATACCAAAGAGGATCAGAATCCAAAGGCTACTTAACCACCAAAGAGGACAAATGTAGAAAATCCTAAAAGCTATATAGATGCACTCAAGGGGATTATCAAGAATGAAATCAGAAAAAAGAAAGAAGATGATGTTCCTCAAGAAGACAAGGGTTTCAGAAGAACATTTCCTCTAAGACAACCTCACATAATCAAGTTCCAAAATTCTTTCTTTGGTTATTGCTTTTCTTGCAATAATTTTGGTCACACGGCAACAGATTGAAGGGCATGTGCAACAAATGATTATGTGTTGAACAAAAACATAAATTCTATAGGGTTCTTACTTCTTAGATAGAAACTACAATTCATTTGCTCCTTTGTTGGATTACAATGTCATATGTAATAAGTGCAACAACTTTGGCCATATAGCATATTTTTGTATAAGTGATTTTGTGGAATCTCCTAAACAGGACGAGAAAGCAGATACCCTTGCTGAACAAAAGGAAGAACTTGCAAAATTGGGGAAAAGGAAGCAAGAGCAAAGAAAACAGCAAAAAGAGAAGTCTATGCTTATGCAAATTGCTTTCCATGCCCAAGATGAAAGAAACCAATGGTACATTGACAATGGATGCTCAAGCCACATGACGGGACAAGAGCAAGTTTCTCACTTTGAAAGAAGTAGAAGGTGAAGAGCACTCAGCCATACTGAGAGGCGGGGTGAATCAGTATAACAACAATGTTTTAATTTTTCAAAACTTAATTAGACACAACACTAATATTTCAAAACTTAATCATCCACAACAATAATACACGTGTAAGATCTAGCAATAAGGAACACAAGACGAACACATGACTTATGCGGAAACCCTTGAGAGAGAAAATCACAGAAAAATATTCCTTATATAGATCTTCTTACAGGCACCAAGCTACTTCATTAACAAAGCTTCTTTTGTAGGCACCAACCCACAATAGACACCAATCCCCACAACTGAGCACCAACTTAGTAAGAGACACCAATCTCTTCTAATGAGAGGCACCAACCTCCTAATGAGCAATATTAAAAATTTAATTGTGACTTCTTCTTGGATCTTCTAACCTAAATCACCTTCAAAAATCTGCTCACTATTTCACCAAAATCCAACTTTAAAATCTCTTAAAATTTCTTAAAATATTCTGCCATAAAGCTTTGATAAATCTTCTCATATGTCTCTTATAATTCTGCTCATATATATTCAAAAATCTGCACTTAAATGCCTTTTAATTGTGCTCTTTACAAAAAAGATATACAATGAATTGCTTGCCTTCAAAAACTCCTTTCAATCTCTTCAAATATCTTCACCAAGGGTTACATGCCTTTTTAAAGTGATGCAACTCTCCATTTAAAAGCACCTCTTCACCTTCAAATTGGGCGCCTAGATAGGGTCAGCCCAAAACAGCAATCTTTTATATTTAATTTTAATTTTTAAAACCTTCAAAGTGGATGCCAACATGAGGAGGGTCGGCCACATTAAATTATATTTATTTTCCAAATTTAATTTACCCAAAATTGGACGCCACAAGGAGGGGGGTTGGCCACATCAATAAAAGAATTATTTTTCAATTTCTGAACTCCTCAAAGGGGAACTAGACATAGGTTGGCCCATGTAGACAATAAACTATTATATATTCAATTTATTTATCTCCTTGGTCAACGGAATCTCGATAATAGTGTACAATCTAACCTCTAATATTTTAGTCTTGCCCATTGACATCAATGCCAATAGGAAAAGCAGTACAATAACAAGAATCCCCTCTATTGCCAATATGACTAATGATATGACCACTGCACTCACATTTGTCACAACTTCCATCTCCAAGTTGCTAACCATAGGAAGAAGAAGAGGGCTAACCAGATGATTAGTCAACTAACATTTTAAAATGCATGCCTCACCATGATCAAGAGAAATCTACTAAGAAAAGAAAGAATAATCATGACTCAAGTAAGAAGGTCAAGAAACAAATAAGATTCAAGAAGCTCTCATGATGAAGAAACTCCTCACTCATTCATCAACCAACCACAAAATTACTCTTCTTATGCTCTTATCATAGCCCTCAGAAAGGATTCATAATAAGTGTTAATGTACAAGAGGTCGATTGATGGAATAATAAAAATGTTGTGTGTGCATACACATAAAAGTAACTACAAATCAAAAGTGGAATCAACAGCACTTGTACAGTGACGCTATCATCCAAAAGTCCAAAGAGCTAATAGTGATGCTATCATATTAAAAGGTGAAGAGAAGTATACCCTATGTAAAATGACACTCCTACATGCACGGTAAAACACCACTATGAGAAAATTAGGAGCCACAAGTCTTTATCTTTGATACCAAAATGATTTTCACAGAGGTGGCATATGGGAGAAAGGTAAATAGAATTCTACAGTGCAAGAAAACATTTAATGTGCTATGCAAGACAGAAGAATTATATTTACTAAAACTCTGAAGGAATGTTTACAAAAAAAATGAATTAAGGAACTCTTTTAAAGATTTCCACCTGATATATAACCAAATAGAATCTACTACAGAATAACGATTCTAAAACAACAAAAGGAATGTGGAAATTAGTAACTGTAATCATACAAAAAAATAGTAACACTGAATATAATACAGCATTTCAAACAGATAAACTACCAACACTAAATTGTTCACAACAAACACATACATTAAATATATATCATGAAAATTTCTGTCATTTTCTAATTATAGAAAATTCAAATTATGTGACTGATCTACAATTTGTAGATGCCCGTTAAAAAGCTTTTTTGACAACCAATGTTATGACACTAGAGCTTCAACATTTTTTCTATCCACTCTAATTTTGGAATAATTTACCTTAGCTTGGCGTAGTTCATAAACTTCCAAAAATAATTGCTTTGAAAGTTCCTCCAATGCTTCTACTTCTGCTTCCATGCCTTTTATATCTGCAGCCAATGTGATGTTCCATTGGTACCAATTAATAACAATAATTCCACTTACATTACAACAAACAATCATTCTAATAACTAAAAACAAATTAAACATAATAAGTAATCAGTCCTTTCAGAAACCATCCAGACAAAAACAGCTTCTAGATTCAATCAAATTCTCAAATATATATATGGTCTTTCAAGTTTGAACTTACAAATGATGCAAATAAGTTTAAGAGATGTTGATGCTGGAGTGAACAATGTCAGAAAAATGAGGGCTCCTGAAAGGTACTAAGAAGAGCTCTGTTATAGAGGATTCCCTCTTATTGTACCCAATCTGAAACTTAATGATTGTGTTCCATGATACCTGTTTTCCATAGTAAATTGTCCAATCAATTGTGTGTCAAATCTAAATCCATAGTCATTTTTGGTCGAGTGGTAAAGATGTTGTATCTTGGTCCAATTTTTGCAGATTAATCGCAGTCACATATGGTTTGAGGTCAAGATGAATTAATTCTGGATGATTATGGCTACAAATTAAGAGCTGCAAGAGAATGTAGTGGCAAATAAACGAAAAAGAGTATAAGTCCGAGAGTGTTATTTTAGAATGCTAGCATCATTAAATAGCAAACAGATTTGAGGAAGGCACATTTATGTTCAGAAAAGAGTAGCAACCACCCAAAGATAATGTGGCATGTATAATTGGTAGTTTAGTTAATCAAAAGACAAATTCATATCATCAGCATCCACCTCAAAGGAAAAAGGGAAAAAAAGATGTTGACACACTACTAGCAAGTCTTTAGCTATAATTAAAAAATAGTCACACCTAAGGAAATAATGTGTACTATTCAATATTTTTTGATCTTTTAAAAAGTGCAGATTCATGCAAGGGGTTCAACATCTCTTTTTGTGTTGGGAAATACAAAATAGAGTGAAATTCTGCTATTTCAAACTTGATCAAACAGTTCTAAAAGAGAATTTCCAATCAAAATCTTCTATAGATCTTCGATAACTTTCATAATTCACTGCAATTTCATTGCCATTCATGAGCAGCAAACAGACTTTATCTTTGTATTTTTGTAAGCTTCAAAAGCTGATTTGGGGTGCTAAAGTGAAATATTTTCAAAGCTGCAGCAGTTATAGAAAGAATATCAAAATCATCTTTTTTTCATCTGTAAGATTTTATTAGTTACCTGGAAAATCAAAGAGAGATCAATTGTAGAAAAGGTTTTCAGATTCAGAGGTTTCAAAAGTGATTGTCAAAGTATCAAAGTATTTCAAAAAGTTGGCCAGATTCTATCAAAACAAAGGATCTGCCATGAAAACTTTATCAAAATCATTCAAAGCCACTTATCCAGATTGATATGTTTAGCCCAAACTAAAAATAGCTCACATCATTTTCAAAGTGAAGAGTTTATTTTGAGTTCACTATTTTTTTCATCAAGTGAAACGTAAGCTTTGAGGGAATAAATTTTAATAATTTTAATTGTTAGTTTAATTGACAATTGCATGTTGGATAGGATTATTTTATAATGAAGTTTGCGAGTCATGAAAGCAATCATAGCTAGAATAGAAGTATAGTTAATTTATTTCACTTATTTTCAAGCAATTGCTTCATAAACAGTATAAAAAGTGCTACTTTGCAATTAAATGAGAATGGTAATTGTCAAGCCTGCTTATTGCTGAAATTACTTCTCACCAAGTATTACTGTTAAATTTATGATATGTTATCTGTTAGTGAATAGAATTTATTGCGCTTATCTTTCCTCTAAATATGTATGTATGCATGTCTATATACACATGCATATATATACAATGTACATACATGCATATAAGTATATGTGTATGTATGTACATATGTATATGTATGTACGTATGTCTGTCTGTCCATATGTATGTATGTATGTATGTACGTATGTATAAATACACATGTATAATAGTCCCTTTGCACAAAAAATCTTGAGATCAAATTTACTTAATCGAAGAATCTTTAGTTCCACTACACTATTTTGTCATAAATGACTAGAAGTTCTAGTGATATCAAACTCCTGATGGGAAAAAATCAAGGCAGACTAACCAAATCTCATGTCTTATTTCTCATATATGCTTCAATGTCCTAAATTATAAGAAGAATAGCTTGAAATTGGAAACAAAACTGCACACTCTTTTTCAATGTGATAATCACTTTTGTTTAATATTGGCATATAGTAATACTGCCACAATTTAATAAAAAAAACCTTATCATTCACAACTTACAGGAATAACACAAGTGCCAAAAATTGTTGATTAATCAGAAAACTAACATTGTGGTAGCATTAACCATTCACCATTTTTTATGTTGCTAATTGCTTACAAATATTCTACTCATACAAGCATCAACATGAGATCAATACAAGTTCTTGTGAGCACAACAATGAAACTAATACCAGCTCCTTTTGAGAAACAACACTAGAAACCACCTACGGAAGACCACAAGTCACAACATAGAAATACACTTATTTAGAAACCACCTCCTCACTAGAAGCCAACTATGGAAGACCAAGAGTCACAACTTAGAATTCCATATAAGATGTCCCTTTGGGATTTGAACTTTGGTCTCCACAATGATAACTCAATGCTTTTTAAGTTCAACCCCTTGGACTTAACCATTTTTTTAATGAATACTTGATTAAAAACTATATCTACACAATCTCTTTGTAAAGAGTTGGAGGATGTGTTACCTTGTTCTTGTTCATCCTCTTGAACCGAGCGTACAACAGTTCCAACAAGTCGTTTAAAAAAGGATCTTGCCTCAAGCTTCTGTAAAAATAATAAAAAATGTTCAATTTATTTTTCAGTTCAAAAGTAGGTGAATGGAGTTCATTCAATTTAATAGAGGGGTACCTGGGTAAAGGGAGTCTGGATTACAAAAAAGTAACTAAGTACTAAGCACTAAATAAACATAAAACCAAGCATTAGAATAAACCTAAATAGTTAAACACAATTCATACAAGTTTACTACAAATAGTACCAAGAAAAATATGACACAATTAACAAATGAGTAGCAATTTACTGTTAACCAAAAATATTAGGCATATATTATTTGATTGGTTAATTTTTTTCTCTGATCTAATTGGTTGGGGGGATAAAGGGTCACCTAATCTTCAAGAAATTATTACGGGGCATATCAATGGTCTAGGCAAATCATTTAATTTATTCTAGCTTGTTTTAACTGCTTATATTTTATGGATGTTATGGAAAGCTAGAAATGAGGATGCGTACCAAGGCACTAGGAGGATGCTTACTGGATCTGTAAAAGACTCATTTTTCACTCAATGTCTGTGCAGGTTATTTTGACAGTAGAGATATCCGAAGACAAATTCCACACATTACTTGAAGAGGGAACAAGAGCAGTCAACATGGAAGAAGTATGGAAGAGTTTAGCCATTTAACAGAGCTGAAGATGTACACTAGATGAAGAATTATTTGGCATTTCAAAAAATATATAATGAAATTATGAAAATCACAATTATGAGCTGGACAATGATCTCAACTGTCAGAGGGGACCAAGATTCTACTTTAATACTGGTGATGGACACGCTGTGGAGGCTGTAAGATCCAATGAAGATATTTCTGCCAAGATCTGCCCTTGAATGATGCTGATTCATTTTGCAACAGCAGAAATATTTAATATGTGCTAAAGAGATAAGGAAAATCTTTTTTTGTAAAAAGTATATATGATGTTAACAACAATATAATTGTTCGTACCAAATGTTAATTTGTAAATAATAGTATAAGACAGCAAAGATGACCCTGTATGGTCATATAGTTGATATAGGAAATATGAGAAAGTTAGAAAGAATGATCCTGCGGGATCAATAATGCACAGCTGAAACTTCTGTATTTTTGATACTCGATCTTCAATATTAAAAAAAAAAAGTAAAATCCTTGTCTCCTTAAATTTATGTCACTTGTGGAAAGTATTAAATAACTATAGAAATGGAGCCAGTAGGACAAACACCTATAAACTTGAATTTTAAATTTGTAAAGACAGTAAAATAAAAAATATAAAAAAATCCTTTCTACCTTTTAGAAAATAAAAAAAAGTTTGGACCGCCAAAGGAAAAAAAACTCTAATAAACTCACCTGCCGTGAACCTTGGATTCGCTCCATTTCCGTGCGAGATAGGATAATTTTCTTTTTCTTTGCCACACATGATTCCATAGATTGTAGTAGTTGCCTCTCCAAGGATTTAATATCACCTTCTTCAATCTCTCTAAATCCACAACCATATGATATGAGTACTAAATATCCAAACCATGTTGCCATGCAACAAGCTTCATAGAATTTTGCTGACAAATGTGTTTGGTTTATAAAATACAACTGATACTGAAATTTTGAGTAAATCAATAGAGTTCTGTTGTAACTGGAAATGCATAGTTTAAAATTCTGGCGATTCGCTAAAATTACATCCATTACAACTAACGCCATAAAACATTATGAAAATTACCAAGCATACAACTGCTAGAATATCTATAAGGTCATATGCCAATTCCTGACTCTGCTGCGCTGCTTTGATTCTGGGTCTTTGGAACATTTATGCATTAAGGGTTTTACAATATAAGACCTCTCTCAAACTACAAATATTGAATTTTGACTAGTGCTTTGTCTAGGAATCAATGTTAAGCATAAGCCTCAATGTGTGAAGAATTGATGTGCTACACAAAACCTGTCATGGGATTCATCTCAAGCTAGTATAAATGGTTTTCAGAAATTAAAATCATTTATGCATCCGAGAATCACAAAGCATTGGCATGCAAACTGGGCAAGTGTACTTGAGATATATGGAGGGAGTGAATGGGCGTGGATGCACAATAAGAGAGAGAGAGAGAGAGAGAGAGAGAGAGAGAGAGAGACACACACACACACACACACAGAACAGCGGCAGAATTTATGGAAAATAATTAACACCAAAAACATGCTTGTTTACTCCCTACGGCGTGTGGGTTCTCAGAGTACCGGAAGTAAACAGAAAATAACAAGTACATGAATAGTAACAACATATATATTCCACAGAACAATTATGGCAGAAAGATATTGCTTTTATTCCAACATGTAAATGGATACCAACTAACCCCTACGGAAACAATATAACATATAAATACCACCCAGCAGTTGGCTAGGATACCAACTAACCCCTACTGAAACATTACATTGCCATTTATTAAACTGAACATAACAAGTATTATTCATATGTCGGCATTTTACCACCAACATCAATCCCCCCCAAAAAAAGAAGTCGTCTTCCAAACGATGAAACAAAATGGGGCTAAACACTACTAAATTACTATGAAGAAGGGGTGTGAAAGGACGTCCCTGGAGTGGTGGAAGACGTCAGTCCGGGTGCACTCTAAGAGGTAGGAAGTTGTTGCCGGAGGTACTTGTTGTGACCTTTTTCATACATCGCCCCATTGCAAATGGGGAGCCTCTCTTTTCCTGCTTTCTAGGGTTTTTGTTAGTGTCTCGTGGCCTTCCGCTTCAGTTTTGTCAAGCCTTGCTCAGTTTTGAACAATTCGAGTCCTAAGGATTGAAAGTTAGTTTTTGCAAGCCAAGTGATTCTAGAGTCAGGAAACTGTCAAAGTGCCTAGAAAGGCCAAAGGACGAAGATCGCAATTGATTTGGACGAATTTGAACAACTTTCTATTTTTAGAAAGTTTGCTTTTTTGCTTTTTCTTATTTTTTAGGAAGTTTCGTTTTTGGCATTTTTAGCCCAATCCCTGGTATGGCTATTTTTAGAAAGTTTTCCCTATTTTTTAGGGATGTCTTCTTTTTGCTTTTTCGGAATGGGGACCTAGGGTTAGCACTGATACCACTGACCTGATTTGACCAGGATCCGAAATTTCCAAGTTTTGACCTAAAAAGCCAGTTTCCTACATTTTAGGGGTCATGATGCTTCGAATGGTTTGCCTAAGTATGGATTTCAAATTTCAAGATAATCTAGTTAAATTTGGTTGAATTGTGAAATTTTGAAATTTTGAAATTTTCCAAAAAATTTCTAAGTCTGGCTAATGGATGATGTTGAGTGTTATGGCAGGTGATAAAACTCCGCCCAAGATGGTAGCAATGGAGGTAGCATCAAAGTCCGCCGTGTTGGAGGTAGCATCAAAGTCCGCCATGCCTTGAGAAGCCTTCAAAGTCCGCCATGATGGAGTCCTTCCTAAAGTCCGCCTTGGGAGTGGTTCCAAAACTCCGCCCTATGCCTTGCTTGAGGTAGACCCAAAGTCCGCCCTCCTTGATAGACCAAAAGTCCGCCCCCTTGGTGATGCATTTAAACTCTGCCTAGCCAAGGTGTGAAGATAGCCATGTCATCAAAAGTCCGCCCTAAAGGTGATGCCTTCATACTCCACCATGTGTGGAGAGGTCACAAAACGCCATGCCTAAAGAAGCCTTCAAAGTCCACCATGCCTTGAGAAGCCTTCAAAGTCCACCATGTTGGAGACCTTCCTAAACTCCGCCTTAGAGGTTGTCCCTCCAAAGTCCGCCTTGAAAAGTAAGCCCAAAACTCCGCCCTATCATGGATAATGCCTAAACTCTGCCATGTAAAGGTAGTCAAAAGTCCGCCCAACCATGATTAAGGTAAGAGATGTATCAAAAAGTCTGCCCAAGGAGAATGCCTTCCAAATTCCGCCATGTGTTGAGGTCCATCAAAAGTCCGCCATGTATGTTGGAGAGGCTATGAAGAGGGAGCATAAAACTCCGCCCTATGCCTTGCTTGAGGTAACATCAAACTCGGCCCAAGGAAGACCTTCAAAAGTCCGCCCTAGGAGATGCACCAAAAGTCCGCCCTTGGTGATATGCATAAAATTTGGCCCAAGGTGCTAATCATGGTGAACTCCTCAAACTCCACCCTCCTTGATACCTTCAAAACTCCGCCATGAAGAGAGCCTTCCCAAAGTCCGCCTTGATGGTGAAGATGGTGAAGTCATAGAGTCCGCCATGCATGGTGAGAAGGAGAAAGGCTGCCCATGAAGAGAAGCTCCAAAAGTCCGCCCAAGTATGAAATTGAAGGCAAGCAAACATGAAATTGAACACTAAAAACTCCGCCCTACTCTTGGAAGTCAAACAAAGTCAACAAGAAGCCAAGTGAGGTCATCAAATCTTCCCAAAAATCGAACGCCTAATCAATTTAGAAAGTTGGAAAAAGAGATTTTCAAAGATCAACGAGTTGGGAAATGAAAATGGAAACTCGAAATTGAAATTAGAAGAAGACATTTTGCAAATCAAGATGATTTTCAGACTGAGTTCCAAATTAGAAACTTTTTTGGAAAATGCCAATTCATAAGCCTAGTTTGAATTTATGGACTAAAAACAATTTAGAAACTTGCCCAAGTAAAGATTTTCCAACGAAAAGAGATGACAACACAACTCAAAATTGGATGAAACTTTCCCAAAATTTAAGTTGAATTTAGAAACATTAGTTGGATTGTTTTTTTGAGTGGTTCTAATTATGAAATCAACTTCATTACAAATGGATCCTTTGTAACATCATTCTTACACCAAGAAGTTCGAAATTCCTTAGCAAGCTAAGGAAAATATTAAGAAGTATTTGCAGATTGGAGTTCACTTGGAGAAAATCTTGATATTGTTTGCATCTGGACAAGCTTCTTAACAAAGAATTCACAAATTTTGGAGTGGAGCCAACTGGTATAAGAAAGAATTGTTAATTTTTTCTAAGTTTTCTGAGAAACTTCTAGCCTTATTTCAATCTATTCGAAGGTGAAGTTGGATTTAAAATGCAGATTTGTTGCATTTTCTGAGTTTCTTCAGAGTCATTGAAAATAATTTTAGTGGATCTATTCGAATTCTTAGTGAAGGAAAATCATTTTTATTGACTTAGTAAAAGGAGAGTTTTGAAGTTATAACACTTGGTGTTGGATTGTGATCACAATTATCCTTAGGATTGAAGAGCTTACATATGAAAATCTATTTTTATGGCTAAGTATGAAAATGAAATAGAATCTCCAAACACTTAGCCATTCGCAGCCCCTATTTTCTTCAATTCATGAATCAATTTCTAACTTAAGCTTCATTGTTTAATTGCAGATTCTAGGCACTATGAAATTTCAAGTGGACAAAGATGCTCCTCCTGAGTCAAGGATGACTTCAAAGTGGAAGAATGTTAGCGACACTAACCTCGGGCACATCAATCTGAGGGAGTTCAAGAAGCGGATGTTTGGTTTGGACAACCTCGTGCCTACCACAACCGCACGAAAGATGATGAAGAGTGGCATCGTGCATGCTGCAGGATTTCTCCCCACCATGCAATGCACCAAATTAGTAGTTGAATGTGCTAGGCATTACAACCCCGCCGGTAGGGATATTGTCACACCCGATGGGAGAGTATTGGCGAACATCAGCGATGAGGCCATCAAAGAAGCCTTCAGAATCCCAGAGTATCATAACGCTGTGTACGTGACCAAAGATGAAGTTGATCGCATGTATCAGGACCACTTGGAGGAGTATGATGCCATCGTCAATCACTCCTGGCTGGATAAACCAAGGAAAGGTGCCTCCAAACTTCAGAGGAAGAGCTTGGTGAGAGCATACTTCAAGGAAGATATTGGAGATATGATCGTTCTGTTGAACAGGATAAAGGGGAATCCTCAAGGTGCTCCATTCGAGCCTTGGATGTATTATTTTATAAATGAAATAATGAATGGAGTGAAGATGATAGACTGGGCTCAGATGACAAGTGATAACTTGGATAGCCAGCTAAAGAACCTGGAAGCAAATAGGACCTTCTTCATGAGCTCGTACCTGTTCTATTCCCTGGCTAGAACCTACAGGTACAGAGGCCTCACCTGTAAAGGGGAAGTGGGAAACAAAGAAAACCAGTTTCCAGTCTATGATTGTTATCCCCAGCTCCACATGGAAGAAAAGTTCCATTTTAAAAGGGTGAATGACACATTTCTCATGCACATCACACGGACGTTGCAAGGTGGACTGCATCAGAGACTCTCTCAAGAGTCTATGGACTTCATCAATAGATTCAGATATTAGTATATCCAATACCTGAAGTTCACTTACCTTAGAATTCAGGGGTTTACTGGATCTCCCTATAAGCTTCCAGCTTACCCTACCAACTGAGTTGTGTTACTCGAGGTTGTGAGGCAATTGGAGGGGTATATGGCAATTCAAAGAGATAAGCAGAAGAAGGCGGGAACCTCCTCTCTCACGATTGGGAATGGACTAGAAACATGTCCATCATCACAAGTTGTTACCACTGTTGAGAAGGAGCTGGCTTGGTACCCTTTTTATCAGTACAAGGCGAGGAAGAATTTTTATCCGTTCCACAAAATAAAAAGGGTCGAAGGGATGACATTTGAGCACAGAGCTGATTTGGAAGATTATCGGGCTAACACAGCCAATAGTTTCGAGGTCAGGAAGAGATTTTGGTCAAGGATTCCCTTGAGCCTTGTAAGAGCGACGGAGGTGTTTAGAGTTGTTGACCAAGTAGAAGACAGCCTTGAGCTTCAGCAGCTTGGCTTTGAAAAGATGAGGAATGAACCACTAGCCTTGATAGATTGGTCAGAGGGAGAGAAATCAGATTTGGCAAACCTCATGAGGTCGGTGGTCGAATATTCTAAATGGTGGACCTCTGAAAGGACGAAACCATTGAAGTCTAAAGGTGTGGCCCTGACCTACGACTTGATGGGAGTAGATGACTCTCTCTCCTCCAACCATTGTATCTCTGCAGGCAATGCTTGGAATCCAGAGATTGTTGGGTCCCGAAAGAGGAAGGAGTTGGTTGGAAGCTCTGGAAAGGCCATAGGAAAGAAGGTTGTAGGGGAGAGACGGGAGTCCAACGTAGGTCATTCCATCTTGAGTGCCTCATTCGTCGTGCCAGATCAAAATGCAGTCGAAGAGCAAGCTATGGGCATCTATATGGTGAATAATGAAGTGATAGTGCCTTCTCCTTTGATTGAGGAAATAATGAAAGCAGTTGTCCAAAGTCCGGACAAAGAGCAAATTTTAACTGCAGCTATAGAAGTTGAAACGTCTGCATCTCACGTAGTCTTCTTGGATGGCATAGCTACAAGACCGGGAGGGATAGATGATCGGTTTGATCAGAATACCGTAAAGCAATCAACTATTCCTGATTGGCCGAGGGAAAGTATAAGGGTTAAGGTCCCTAAGGAAGCCCATTCTAAAGAGGTCACAACAGCATTAATGGAGAAGGTGAATGAGCCAGTCATAGTCAAGCCACCCAAACCAGCCAAAAAGTTCTCTTTGATTCAAAGGGATAGTGCGGGATTCAGGCTAGTTCAAATAGCAGTGCCAAAGGAAGGGAAAACTCGGGACAATATTGCCCCAGAGGATTATAAGATCACCACTATAGAGTTGGGTAAGCCTACCCAAGACCAAGAAGTCCAGTACTTTGACGACTCTTGTAACGCCCTCAAGGCGAGTTTAGCTCAGGAGAAAGAGAAGAGAAAGAAGGTTGAGGAAGAAAATCAGCAATGGAGGAAGTATGTTCTCCATCTTACTAAGCCACTCAACCAGGAGATACCGGTCACCCCTCCACAGCCCTTCAACAGGAGTCAATGAAGAATTACGAGGATATGAAAGGCACATTCACACAAGCCAAGGAGTGGATTTCAGATGCTTCAGCACAGGCTGATATACTTGTGGAAAATTTAGTATCAGCACATGAGTCTGCCTCTTCGTTGGTTCGCCGTATCCAGGACCTAGCTGCAAATTAGGAAGACGTGGAGGAAATTTAGGATGAAATACTTCCAAATTTGAAGGTTATTCGAGGCTTGTCGAAGAGAATTTTGGTGGATGTAGGTGTCATACAGGCTGGGGATAGGTATGACTTCAACACCTGGTATTATGCTTTGGTCACCCGGATTGAAGTTTTGAAGAAATCCGAGACTAAGTGCTTTGAAACAGAGGAGAGTGTCAGGGAGATTTTGAGTAAGGTGTTTCATGTAGCGTCTAAGATCTAGAAGAAAGAGAGTATAAGGGAGAAGCATTTGCAGGTGGAGAACCTGAGTGCGAGGATTCAGTCAAGCTTCTTCAAGGACTCGGGGATGATTGACAAGGGCGATCTTTCGAGGATTGCAAATTTTCTCTTCATCGATGAGAACTTTCTTGCCCAAGTAGTTGAGTTGGAAAGCATCCTCGCCACATGTACCGATGATGTGGACATCATCGACTTCCAGATTAGCAGCTTGCCAAATGTCACTATGGAGGAGGTCAGGCTTATCGTGTCCAGGTACATCGAATCTGCGAAAGAGGAAACTGGACATTCACCTCGGTGAGAGTAGCAGTTGTGCCACATGTCACTTTCTCATTCTTTCAAACTAGTAGAGTTTTGGGAAACCCTAATTAGGATTTGTAGCTTTCAATCTAGGCCCTTGATCACTATTTGATCTCGGTCGTTCATTTATTTTTGAAAAACTATATAAGGCTACCTCCTCTCATTTGGAGAGTGTGAGGTTTTGACATATTGTTGCGTGAAGGTCATTTTCGAATATAATATTACATGTGCGCTTTCTCTTAAGGCTTTGTAATCTCTATTGTTTGAATGATTAGCATGGTTTCAATTTCCTCAACACTTAGTTAAAATTAATCTAGATTTGCTTTCATTGTTGTTAATTTGAATGAAGGATTTGATAAGTGTTAATTGACGGTGTATCTCCGCTCATACTTTAGGTGAATGGATGATTTCCATCTCACTGTGCAAAGTTAGTCTGAGCCCATCCTCTGTGCATCCCAACATCTCGATCGAAAGCACAACCCATTGAAGATGCACCGGTTTTGTGTAGTTGTCCCTAGTGTGGCGAAGCAAAGTTTGGTTTCCCGAGAGCACCCAATTGATACCGTCTCTAGAGTTCGTAGGATTAGATTAGCTTTCTCAAACCCTATCTCTTTTCTCCTTTTTGAAAGTCTAAATCCCTGAAAATCTAAAGAAAAAAGAGCCTCAAATTGCTAATCCATCCAAGTCCAACAGTTCAAAGACATTTGTAAACGTAAGACCCCTTGAGATTTTCAGCAAACACTACCCAAGAAGCTATTTCATTAAAGTCTCTTGTTCGCACATATAGACCTTGGAATCAGTAGTGATTTTTCAGGAGAGGATAGAATACCTTCGGGTATCCTATTCTAATGTTTGGTAGATGATAAAACAAACACCAACAGTACTACACCTGCTCCGTCCGGATCCGAAGGTCCCTCTCAGCCACTTGCTGGTGGTACCTAGCCACCTTCAACAACTATGTTGCCTTCATAAGATCCTTCCTTGTAGTGTCCAACTGACTTCACATCTCCTAAAGTTGCATATCCCTCTCCACCAGTAGGGCCCAAATCTGCTCTAATTCTTTCTCCATGCCCACACACCACTCTTTCTCAGCTATGGTGAGGCATTCCTACTGGCCAATTCCCCCATTGTAGCCAATCTGCTACATTCGACTCCTGTGTTGAGTGTCTAATTTTCTGGAGCTCATAAAAATTAACCTGAAATGCATTGTCTATACCTCGCAGAGTGCCTAACACTCCACAAGGCCCCTCACCACTGTATGGTGACTCCAAGATTCCACCATCTCGAGTGTCTCTATTTTTGGCCACCCCTGGGCTCTGAAGTGTCGTGTGAACTCGTGCTCGCATCCAACCCTCATAAAGTAGAGGATCCTATCGACTTCTGCTGGGACCAAGCCTATGTCAGCTCCCCTTGCCAGCTCTACCACCTCCCGAGTGACTACATAAATCCCCTCCATCTCTGTGAGGTACCTTTGGATGGTACCGATGGCCTCTTGAGGGTTGGGTTTGGACACTTGGAGATGTCCATCTTGCACTCTCCCAGTAGACGCCTCAGCTGCTTACCCCATTCGTTGTGGTGCCACCCTCTCAACCTCGAGGTGCGCACTCTATTCTTCTATCTCAATGGCCTTGGCTGTCACCCTGTCTCCCTATCTCATGTCGCCCATTCCTTCGCTAGGGGTGCCTCTATCTATGTAGGTTGCTTCCCACTGTCATGTTGGGTGATGCAGGTGGGATGTCTGTTCCACCCATGTCAAACTTACTCAAAAAACTATCCAATCTTGCATCCAGGTCTCCTGCTAGTATGTCTCCTTCTACCACTACAACCTCTTCCACTGCCCCTTTAGCCATAGGGATACTCTCCCATACTACTATCTCGACCGTAGGGACATTCTCCCGTACCACTCCCTCGGTCGTAGAGACATTCTCCCATACCACTCCCTCGACTATAGGGGTATTCCCTTGCACTACCCCTTCGACTGCAAGTGTAACCTTCTGCAAAAAGGGAACAACGTGATGTCCTACTTGCATTGGTGCCAAGGGTTCCCTCAGTCGTAGCAAAACACCTACGAGAGTGGCCTCCTTCAGAGGTGTGGCTATACAAAGTGATTCAATTGGTACCAAATGTGTTGTAGAGGGTAATTTCGCTGTTACAAAATTAATTCTAGCAGTAATCGTCTCTATCGTAGGGGTAGGTGTTGTTCCCCTCGGTGTCGATACTTCCCCTTAGGCCGTTGTTACTGCCATCACCAAATGTTCTTCTCCCCCTCCGGATTGTGGCCCCTCCACTTCCTCTACGTCCTCCCTTGAGTCAGTGTTGTGAGGTGCCAATCTGAAGTCATCGCCACTTCCGCTCTCTAAGTCCTCCATGTCCTCTTCCTCTTCTCCCTCTTCTGAGTTGTCCTCTACGCTTGGCTCACTCTCCTGCCTTCTCCTCTTTCTTGTCGGCTGGACATGGTCGCTCCCTCCATTCGTGAGAGTGTCCAAGTGTACCCAATATTACACCTTGTCATTCATCAACCCTATCATCCATACTGCTATATCTGAATCCCTACTGGCTCCTATGAGTCGTTTCTTCATAAAATCCATGAGGCATCGCCAATCGGCAAAGCTAATGAAAGTTCTCTTCAACCCTCAATTGTTGTTGCTCGCCCATAAGCTATCCCATTGTTCTGTCGTCAGGTCACTACGGCATAATAACCTCAGCAGCCACTCCTTCCTCTCCTTCATTTTCGTACCCGGTTTTGCCAGCTTTTCTCCTCTATTGAGAATGCCAAATACCTACTGGAATTCCATCAGCTTGAAGGTCATTGTGATGGTGGCCCCCCGGTACTGCACAATGGATATATGTGAATGGTAATCATATCCTACGACAATGGTTCGAAGAACCGGCTCCAATTCCTTCACATCAAATACTGGCATTTGTATGGCATGATCCACTTCTGCTCTACGGTAGTTTTTGAGAGGATGGTCTGGCAAGTTTTCTTCCCACTAGTTACAGCATTCAATGTCGGTGATACTCTCAAAGGTCAAACTCTCCACTGTCACCCTCTTGTCACGCTGCACCCTCGACCACACCTTCTTGGTGCCACTGCTACTGCCACTGGCTCCTCGTGCTTTGGTCATCATGACTCTATGTGTGGGGATTTGGCACTTGTCAATTTTATTATTGTTACTCGCATGACCGTTATGACCGTTATTATAGCAGTTCCCTTTGTTAGCCCTATTGGGATTGCCCAAACTTCACTTTACCATGCTAAATTTATTGTCGTCCCAATCTCTACCTCCAGGTTGTGTGATTTCTTCTTTTCCATATTGTGAAGCCTGTATCCCTCTATCGGCGTACGGTATTATCCCGTATGGTTTTGTTTGCAACTCGTTCGGACTCATCCCTTCACCGTATGGCTGGATTGTCCCTTTTGTCTCGTGTGTTCCTACCGTACGAACTCTTTCCATATGGACTCTGCTCCCACAGCACAACCTATTTCTACCATATGAGCTCTCCTCTATTCTGTCATGTGGGCTCCAACTCTCTTTGTCGTATGGAGTCTCTACGTACGAATGCCTCTTACTGCACAAAGTTGTCACGTACGGCCTGCATTTGATTTTTACATCGTACCATCTTGGCCCGATTATGTCGCACGAACTTCTCTCGTATGGTCTTCCTTTCCCTGCATACGGTCTTGATGTCCCCTAGTACGGTGTGGGTGATTTTGCGTACAAACTTTGGTTGCCACTTTCCTACAAATGATGTTGCCTGAGGCTCCCGTACAACCTTCCTTTGTCATACGACCTCCTTCCTGCACCGTATGGGTTTATCCTTTCGTCGTACGAACCTTCACTTCCTTCGTATGGACCACCACTGTACGACTGTACGACCTTACCTCTCCCTGCGGATTGTTGTAACCGTACGGCCTTTACCCTTCCTCTTTGAAATTTCTTTCCCTTCTAGCTCTTTGCTGCAACTGGCTGGCTCAAAATGCCAAAATGATTGATTCAAGACGTTTTATAACCAATTCTGATTTTTAGGGTTAGGAGTAGATAATTCATTAATTTTTATAAAATGCCTTACATTTTATTTTTTGTAATTTTTCCTTCCTCCGCTTTATTATTTTTCCCATTTGTTTTAATTTTTTAATGAAATCTAACCCCTTCCTTTTAATGTTTACAAGCTTCCTTACTTTTTCTAACTTTAACATTTTCCTTTGAAAATATTTTTTCCAAACTGTACCTTCGCCAGAGTATTTAAATGTGATTTTCTATACCTTCAGCATTCTCCGATAACTTTCAGCTTTTAATTCCCTTTGGGTGCTTCTTCGACATGCTTTTGTTTGTACTACCACCTCTATCCCTGCAATTGTTTTTTCAATTTGCACAACTGAATTTTCCTTGCAGGTCATTTTGTCACCCTTCTTAGCTTTGTCAACTTGCTCCCTTCCCACCTTTGCTTTTTGTTTGGCCCTTTTGTATTATTGTCAGCCTCCATCTCTCGTTTTGTTCTATGACGTTCTTCTTGTGGTCTCATTTGTACCTCAGACGAGTACCTCCACCAACATGTCGGTGTCGGCCCTATCCCCTTGTACCTTCCATCCACGTGTCGGCCTCCGTACTGCTGGTACCATGCCACTTCTTCTCCATCAACTTTCAGAGGCTCTGCTGGATTAGGTATCACCCTCTAAAGTGAGTTTGAGACCGGTAGAGTGATGAGTGTCTAAATATGACATTTTTAATGATAATTTATGCTTAAAAACTCTTAATGTTTTGTTAATTAATGTGCCTAGCCGTAGACTATATGCATGCATGTTTATTGCTTTTTCTTTTTTACTCCGCTAATTAGATGATATGTATTAGAAATAGCATTTTGTGTAAACATGTTACTTTATGACTGATTAATGAAGAAACAGCTGATCTTTTGAAGTTTTGTTGTTATATCTTGTGCTATCTTTCTTGGATATGTTTTAGATATGCTTGGAAGTTATTGTAAGACGTGGAATCATGAACTTCTTGTTCAAATAGCGTGGAATGCTTGGTCACTCTTGATCGCTTCACCTAGACGAAACTTTTGTCTTCCCCAAGTCTGTTTTCATCGGTTGTTTTGTGAAACTTCAAGTTTCGTTCGAATAATTAATGCATTGTAAAGTCTTCAGTTACTTAGGCTAGTTGATGTTACTCCTCTAGGCGAGTAACATTGCATTTTGAATTTCAATAAGGATATGTATATATATCCTATGGCTTTCGTCAGAAAGAGAGTTAGCTAGTTCGTAAGTTAGCCATTAATTCAGAGTCTCATTTTCTATAATTCCAAAACTTGTTTTACTCCCTCTTGGGAGCCAATTGCAATGAAAATTTGAAGTTGATTTGAGATATCTATGTTCACGGATCCCACTAGAGGAAGAGCAGGGCCCGCTCCACCGAAGGGAGGTGATCCTAAGTTAATTCTTTGTTTTATTCAAATATTGCATGTCAAATTTAGTTACATTCTTTTATGCATGTTCATAATAATTTTAAAATTCAAAAATCAATTGCAATCTGTAGTTTTCATTCACAAGTTGATTCAATAGCTTTTGAGATAGAATAATTCATTCACATAGGTTCAAATTTGTGCTTTCTTAGTTTAGTTCAGATTAATCAAATATTGCATTCCAATTTAATGTTAATCTTGTTAAAATAGATGGCAATGGTGATTGAAATTGTGATTAAGACAGAGGCTTTGTTAAACTTGTTCATGGGATTTAGTTTGCTTTAAATGTTCTGCAGAATAGATTTTATTTTCCTATAAGCATAAAATAGATTTCATTTTTCTGCAAGCGTAAAATAGATTTCATTTTCCTGTAAGTAAAGTAGGATTTGAATTAGTGTTGTAGTTTATATGTGGTTTAGTCCTAGTTACATAATTCCATAAATCAGTTCTAATTAAAGTTCTATTTAGATTGCATTAGAAGCACTAGAGTCCTTAGAACAGATTAAGTATCTTTAGCTCAGTTCTAGGAAAATATCATTAGTATAAGATTTAGTTCTTCGAAAGAGATCTTGAGAGCTCCTGACGGAGCATGACCGAAGCAAAAGTCATTGTTCTCAGTGCAAAAACCCCCCAACTTAAACTCATCCTTATCGCATACAACTCTGAGACACAACCCGGTTCAATATTGAAAGAATTAAATGACGCGAGTTGGGACACCAACGGCCTTGCCCACCATAGAGGTGGGGGCTCCTTCCCCTTCGCTACACACCACCTGATCAACTCTTCATTATGTCCATCCCAGAGAAACGGGAATCGCCCAAAATTGCCGAGTTTGGGCGATTTCCTAGTCGAGTCATGCTCACCGAGTCCAATGGGCTCAGACGAGTTTGGGTCAAAAAATCACCCAAAATCGCACTCGCCCAAAATCGTTGAGTTTGGTGAGTTCTGACTCCCAAACTCAGCCGGTGGCATGTAACTTTAAGTTAAAAAAAAAAACACAACTTCTAATATGTTTTGATTTTTTTTTTTTGGTTTATATTATGCTTTGAGCCTAAAAGTGAACTTCATTTCATTCATTTGGCAAAATAGGAGGAGAAAGGTGAGTTGTGAGGAGAAACAATAGAAAAATAACACCCGACGCCTTTATAAAATAATAAGAGTCTTTTGGCCTTGCCGGGCGCAACCCCTTGACCCCGCAAGGGACGTTGCCCCTTGACCCCAACTTGGGGGTGCTGCCCCCAAACCCCCGTCATAAAATTAGGGAGGAAATTGCACTGACAAAAGTAGGGGAATTTTAACCTCCAAATCTGATTAGGCTTCAATTCCATATAACAACATATACTTTCATTTGGTGCATCAAGAGTTGGAAAGGAAGAGTTTGCATCTCATTTGATCATATGATGACATGGATTTTTTATTCCATGAGTTTTGTAATATTGTATACATTTGACAGTATTTATATATCTATGTTTGTTATTTCCTTCAGCTACAATTTGCGTTTATGCTTATGTGATTGATGTATACTTGTGTATGTAATCAAATTAGCTTCTATTTAATGATGTTATTGTGTCTTTAAGGTGTATTTAATAAAAGGTGCATGAAACAAGTTCTAAATCTTTAAAAATCTCTAAATTTCTTGAGTTTTTTACATTGCCAAGTCCAGTCGAGTCTGAGCCAAGTTTTGACTTTGAGTTCCGAGTCCTGAGACAATTCGGCCTTGCCGAGTCCGAGTCTCATTTCTTTGGTCCATCCCTCTCGGCGATGAACATATCATCCGCTTTTATGATCATCTTCAAACGTGGGCCCGAGGTTTTAGCATACTCCAAGTCAATTTCCTCTTCCAGATCAAGTAGCTCCTCTTCTTTTCCAGCCCCCTCTTCTTTTCATCGTGCCTCAGCCTCTTCATCAATTTCGTAGGCCACGTACCCTTGGCAGGTCCATTCACATGGGGCCCTCCGCATTCAATGCCTGTCATAACTCTCCCACAAGGCAGGGGTATCGAAATATGCATTTGTAGGATGTTTGTGAATGCATGGTACTGCAATACCCTCAACGTGCTTCGGCACAAACCTTTCCTCCAGGAAGGTTACTGGATCAACCCAATTTTCATCCAGTCGATAAGGTTGCTCTTGAACCACTGGGGCTTCTTCGAGCACCTCATTCCTCCCGATCGTCCAGTCACAGGTTGCGTAGCCCAACATGTTGATTCCAATCAAAAGATTCTCTATTTGCTTATATATCTTCAACTCCGATCCATTCACAAGGTCTCTTATTGGATTACCGTTCGAGGTTGATAGCTTTACCGAGCCATTCTGGCAAACCACCCTTACTTTATAGGGTCCCAACCAATGGATTCAAAACTTCCTAGGCTTCAGTTTGTTACGGCCGTTATACTTGAGGACTAACTGTCCTGGTCAAAAATTCATCTACCGAAGGTGCTTGTCATGCCAGAATTTCCTCTGGAGCTGGGCAATCTCCGTCGCCCATTGTGCCAGTACTCATCGCTCATCCAATTTTGTCAAGTTTATCAGTCGCTCCTTCAAGCTCTCCGCCTCCCCCAAGTGGTTTTCCACTGCCACCTACAAGCTAGGTACGGTATATTCTGTCGGAACTACTGCTTCCTGTCCGTACATAAGCTGGAACGGGGTATGCCCCGTTGTCAACTTCTAGGTCATACAATATGCCCAGAGTACCGCCGAAAGCCCCTCCTCCCAATCTTCCTATTCTACTCCACAAGATTTGTATATTATCAACACCGGAACTTTGTTTGTTGATTCAATCTACCCATTGGCTCAAGTGTAGTACGAACTTGACAAGTTATGAAATATCTTGAACTCCATCATCATTGCCCGGATTACATGGTTTACAAAGTGCACCCCACGGTCACTTGTGATTTGTATAGGTATGTCAAAACATGTTACAATCTACTCGTACAAAAACCTCGTTGTGCTAATGGAAGTGTTGTCTAGTAGAGAGCTCTTGCCTCTACCCATTTCGTAAGATACTCCATCACCACAACAATGTATCGGCACTGATGCATACTGCTTGCCTTCAATGGCCCTACGAAGTCTAGACCTCATCTTTCAAATAATTCTCGTAGTTGTGACGGAAATAAGGGCATGAAGTCCCTCTTCAATGGCTTACCCACCCTTTGTGTAATGTCCCCACTTCCTGAATGATTTACCAGGATGGAGATTCACCTATCATTCATCTCCACAGGCGAATTTAGTGGCTGGAAATGAGTTGCTTACCAAAGGAAGTTCTATACTTAGTCATTTTTATGACTTTGGTAAGTTAATAAAATAACTTTATAATTTAAAGTTATAAAAGTTACTTTATTCTAAAATTAGAAAAAGTAAATAAGTTATAAGAAGTTATTAAACAACTTTATGTTTTCACCATGGCACATTTTCCAAAGTTGTTTATTAACCAAAAGTGGCCCCACTTTAATGACTTAACAACCCTCATGACTGATCGAACTTATTAGAGGAATGGAGATTCTAAAGGAATCTTTGAAACATGCCAAAAGAGGTTGAATTAGGGTTGAGGATGAATATAGGTGTTGGGAGATGTTGGAGATTCATTATGTATTATTTTATTTTGTGAATTTATCCATCTTCAGCAGGTCTGCATGGTTTGCAGAGGTCTGAGATTAGATTGGGGGCGGCAATCTCCAATTTGCAGGTGTTTGGACGGAAACCCATACATCTCTAGTTGGGCGGCATCATTTGGAGCCTCATAATTGGCCATTCAGGGTCATAATTCAGGGGTTTATTGCTTGTGACAGGGTATATTGGCATTAATTTTGATCCACTTAAGGGGTTATTCCAGAAGAATAATTGCATTTATGGCAGTCGTACCTCTCCAGGTAGCTGGCCGTACCACCTAAGGAAGCCTCTAGCTTCCATTAAATAAACCGAGGGGTTTTGACTCCTCCATTTGTGTGTGAATTCATTGTTGGGGTATAAATAAGTGATCATAGTTGGTTTGGTGTGAAGGAAATATCAGATTTGGGCAGCAGCAGCAAATCATTGAGGAAAAGAGACATGATTTTGGGATCTTGCCTAGCAAGAATTTGGAATTCCAATTGGGTCTGAATAATTCTTCAATATTAGTTTTTGGTAATTACCCTAGAATTAAATAAAGTCATTTGCAGCCATTAGTAGCAGCTAGAGGTGCTTGGTTCAGTCACTGCTTCATACCAGGCTCAAACTCCACCCTCAAACCCCAGCGTTGGACTCCTGGTAGGCCTTGAACGGCTTAATTCTATCAAGAATCCTCTTTGTTATTTATTTGTACTTGCTGCAATTAATAATCAGAAGTCTGGAAACTATTATCAGTTCTATATTTATTGCATTGCATTTATTATTTTCCATGTATTGTCAAAAATCCAAAAAACTACAAAAAAATTGAAAATACAATAAATTTCCAAAAACACTTTTCGCTGGTCAAAGAACTCGAATTTGTACACAATCAGCAGTTTGGATAAGAATTTTAGTCAGGGATCTTTCACTTTAAGTGTCACATCCCAATACCCACTCTCTGGCGTCAATATGTAGAGTCAGCCACCACAATCTTGCCAATAGCACCTTCACTGTTGTGGCGTCGAGTCCCATGTCTCCTCCAACCAACCCCTCATGAGATTCCTTCAATACCCCCGGAATTTCTTCTTGCATCACACATCTTCGTAGAACCTGGTCGAGTCCCATTTTGTACAACAGCCCATTTATCAACTGGAAAGTTCTGCTTTTGAGTGCCAACTTCCTTCTCTCACTTGGCAGCACATCCCTCAAGAATGAGGAGGTCGACAAATATTCTTTGATGCTCTCGTACCATGGTGGCAGTGTTGCTAATTGGAAAAGATGAGCATCCAAAAAGTCTTCATTCACTCCCTCCGCCAGCTCCCCAGACTTGATTCTCAACAACTGGTCCACGATCACATGGTTCTTCCCCATTCGTACTATAATGGTTTAAGTGAATTCCTGAAGAAACAACAGCCATCTACTCACTGTAGTTGCATTCTGCTTTTGAGAGTAGGCGACTAGCAAAAAATATTGGATGATCCAGTCCCTACTTGTGTCGGTGTAGCGCCAATTGCGTGATTCGATGCGTCAACGTGCACATGGAATTCTTTATCCCAATCTAGGTACGCCAGGGTCGACGCACGCAGCAGTCTGGACTTGAGTTCATTGAATGCTTTCTCTTGCTCATCTCCCCATGTGAACGACTCTCCTTTCCTTGTCAGTATGTCGAATGGGTAAGAAATGTGTGCAAAGCCCTTGATAAACCTTTTGTAGTAGCCGACGTGCCGTAGGAAGGACTTCACCCCTATGACATCTTTCAAGCTCTCCATCCTAACAATGACACTTATCTTATTCGGGTCGGTCTTCAGTCCTTCCCTGCATACCATGTGATTGAGCAATTTCCCTTGAGGCACGATAAATCTACACTTCTTAGGGTTTAGCATTAACTGTGCCCTCCAGCACCTTTCCATACACTCCCTCAATGCAATGAGGTGAGTTTCCTGCCACTGTATATTGACCAATCATCCCAAAAGGTTTTGAAATTCCCCACGAACATATTTGTAATATCCCCTGTTGTTGTATGACTGAAGTGTGCAAGGAATATTGACTAACAGTTGTCCTACAACCCTTAAACCTGTTGTTACCAAAAACTGATTGCTTTCTTGATGTTTATGACCCAAGGTATAATATCAAACATTTCACATACAACAAACAGTTGTCTTTTAACCTTCAATCTGTTGTTCCAAGTTTCAGTCTGCATAACCCTGCGTGTTATAGACACTGGACAGCCTTTGCATAATTTTGCGTGTTATTGATTCTGATGCAGTTTTTGGTTTTTGATTCAAGAAATATTGTCAAACAAGTAACATACAATCTGAAACTTTTATAAACTGATTTGCAAGCATCTAGGAAACATATATCAAGCTAACCTTCAAGAAAAATAACTCAAAATTGCATCAATTCTGAAGTTGACATTTTGTCAAATGATTGTCATACATGTTTCAGAAATAATGAAGTCTAAAGTGCACTACTGATGCAACTAAATTCTCAGATTCTATTTCAAACTTTCTACAATAAACAATGTCAATTATTGATGTAATAACAAGATGTAACTGAATCTCTAATGGCTGCCCCTAATTTTCTGAATACCAGTACCTTAGGAAATAATTGCTTCAATAACAATGAATGCTCAAAAACCTGGTTTAGAAATGCCGAATTGAAGAGGAGGCTGTCCCAATGAAGACTGATTTTTATTGGAATTTTCTGAGCCCTCTAGATGCAAAATCACCCCCCTACTAGAGGCCCACCCCCTGCCCTTGGATTGCAGATGGAAAATAAAATAATATCAGCAGTCTTCCGTCCCAAAAGTGTGATGGAAATGATTGTCTGGGCAACATGAAGTGCATGAACCAATACCCACAACCACTGGATGCCTCAATACGAAGATATGAATAAATATGTCTTGCCAATGGTGCCCTTGCTGTAGCATATCAGACCTGATGAATTAATAAATGCAGCCTTGAAACTCTCCCAATTTGTTCCTAGCACAATCTTCAAGCAGCTACGAAGAGTCTGAGCCAATGCCCACAAAATTCAGATGCAAGGAGGTGCCAAAACGAACCAAAATCTGAGTATGAATATGCAAATTGAAACCCCTTCAATGGATGAAAATAAGCTTTAATGAAAGATCTGTAAGATCTCCAATGTAACACAAATTGGACCTATGAATGAAGCCCACCCTTTG
This sequence comes from Cryptomeria japonica, assembly GCF_030272615.1. NCBI lineage: Eukaryota > Viridiplantae > Streptophyta > Pinopsida > Cupressales > Cupressaceae > Cryptomeria > Cryptomeria japonica. The sequence continues at coordinate 480,137,580 of NC_081406.1, read as the reverse complement.
GCAATAATTCAGTTGATAGTTTCACAGCCTCAAAATTGTGTAATCAATGGAAGTTTTCGTTCCCAAAGACTCAATAATGGTAAAAACCCAAACTGGTTCCTTCTCCATACAAGAACTCCAGATCAAATATCAAATCTTCAATGAATAGAAGCTTAACTTGACCTTCTTTTATACTTTTTTCTCCAGCCTTTCAAGAAGCTTCTAGAAATAATATTAAAATAATATTATTTCACTTACGTGACTTTTATGATATAATATTAATTTAAGTCACTTTATTAAATTAATTAAATATGAAGTTACCTTTTAATTTTTATTTATTTGAAAACTATATAAATAATTAACTTAATATTTTTTAATTAAAATAATCAATTAACCTATCCTTAAGAGCTAGGATACTGGTTCTTGGCAAAATGGGCTGGGTCCGGGTCCTGGTTCTTGCCCGGTCCTGGTTCTTCCTGGGTTCCTCCCGAGTCCTACTCAGGTGGCTGGGTTCTCTTTGGGTCCCACCACGAAGGACCCACAAAGAACACGGCCACCTGGGCAGGACCCGGGAGGAACCCAGGGAGAACCCAGGCGGACCTAGGAGAACCAAGGCCCATGGGTTCCCAAAAGCGGGCCCCACGGGTCATAAAAACACAAAAAACAATAAAAAAAACACTTTTTTTAATTTTTTTTAACATCTAAAGCCTAATTTTGCCCCTTGTGATGCATGAAATCCATCAAAACATATATATAATTTTGATGTCTAAAAATATATATAATATATGTATACATATATATATATATATATATATATATATATAATTAAAATATATATATGTGTGTACGGACGTACCCGTACCCGTACCCAAGAAAAAAAAATTTGTCAAATCCGCAAATCCATACCCATATCTGTTGGTGTAAATAAATATTCATTTAGGATATTATTACACTTAAGTTAACTTAGGATAATGCATCTCTTCGTAGTTTGGATTTGAGACACTTAGGGAAGTGTGCACATAGGGATAGAGCGTGTAGGAGAAATTCCACCTTTTGTGGTCTTATTTTGCTGTTACACTCCACATTCGGTGGGTCATCCACCTCTTGTGGAATATTATATTATTTCTCCTACCTACCCCTAGTATTTCTTACCTACCCTTGTTTCTCATTGAGCCACATGTCATATTTGTGTGCTCATACATCCATATGGCCTTGCCTATATAAGCAGGCCTCTATTCATTGTATTGGTTAATCCAGTTGATCATTTTGCATATTGATGAGAATACAGTTTGTTCTCGTCATTCTATTGTCTCTTTTATGCTTTTCATTGTGCCCTTGATCTTGGCAAAATCCTACACGGTATCAGAGCTATTGGGGCTTCATTGATCGGTTTTTGGAGACATCGTGGAAGGCTTCTATTTTCGGATTTGGGGATCTTCATTTTTTGGGGGCGTCATACAGCGATTTGGACATCACCGTTGAATCCGGGAGGCCATTTCCATAAATTTCGACTATAAAGTCGACCTATTTTGGTGAGAAAAAAAAATTTCCCCATTTTGGCTATTATCGTACGGATTTCGAAAAAAATTTTCAAAAAAAAAAAAAAATTATTTTTCAAAAATTTCGAAAAAAAAATCAAAGGCGAATCAAAAAAAAATATTAAAAAAAACAAAAAATCAAAAAAAAAAGATTTTTTGCTGGTTTTTGGGGGCTCTGCAGACCCCCCCGTACCTGCGTGTCGCAGGTGTTGCAGGCACCGCCGGCCGTTTCATCCTCCCGCCGCCGCCCGCGCCGGTACCCGCCGAGTCACGTCACCCGCCGCCCGAGCGCCCATGTCTCCCCGCCGCTCAGCACCTGTTCTCCCTGTCGGCGCCCAGGTCTCCCCGCCGCTCAGCGACCGCTCGCCTGTCGGTCTCTGCACGCCGCCGCCGGCTTCCCTCGACTCCGGCCGCTTCCTCCGCCGGCGACCACCAAAGACAGGCAGCCCCGCGTCCACCACGTGGCAGGCGGCCACTGGCCCGCGGGCTAAACCGTACACCCTGCACAGCCACGTCAGATCCGTACGCTCTGTCAGCAGATCTGCACAGTCAACTGCCCCGTCAGCAATCCGTACAGTACGGACACCCAATCAGCAGGGAGGTGAAGTTTTTGCGACGGTCATACGGCCGTCAAATTTAACACAATGACTTGCTGACGTCAGTGCCACATCAGCACTTTTTGAAAGAATTTTGACCCCTCTCCATTGAGCTTTTCAGTTTTGCAGTCCAACTTTGAAAGGCCATATCTTGCTCATTTTTGCTCCTTTTTTGGTGCAATTTTTTTTGAAATGGGCTAAAATTTCGTGATCTTCGCAGTGGTGTGGTTATTTTCTGATTTTGGTGCACAGGTTTTTTGAAATTTTCGGATTCTCTCAGTTGTACCTGTCCAATCCTCAATTCTGCAACTTCAAAGGCCTCATTTGAGCTCATACGACCTCCTTTTCAGGTGCCGTTTTTTTTTAAAGTGCTTATTTTTTCGTCTACTTTCATAATCTATGATCAGATTTTAGAAATTTTGAGTGGAAATTGTACTTTCAGATATTGGTCTTATTTGGCCTATTCAGTACTTGTAAATTGCTTGGATCTTAGTTAGATCTCTTGCATTATCAGTTTGAGTCTCTTTTGGCCTTATTAAGGCAGTTGTAAAATTGTAAATCAGAAGTCCACTTTGCCATTTTTTGCAAGTGGCTCATTGTATACGCACTACTTATAAAGTGCCAAAATCATCACATTTGCGGGGGTTCTTTGATTGAGTGAATTTGGGAGGGTGTCTTGTGTGATTGTGCCTCTCTTTGTGCTCTTTCCATTTTTGTTGCAATGAGTCCTAATAAATTTCCACCTTTAACTCCACATAATTATGCATCATGGAAAATTAAAGTATGGAGTAAATTAATGGAAAAGGGTCTCACACACTACATAGATGGAACAATAACAGCACCATCTGATCCTAAGGCTGATCCAATTGCTCAATTAGAATGGCTCACAAAGAATTGCATGGCTCTTGGAACTTTGCGCAAGTATGTATCAGATGACCTCATTTTTCACATTGAGAAGTGTAAAACAATCAAAGAGGCTTGGGATATGTTTCAGAAATTGTATGGACAAGTTGATGAAATCAGAGGCTATCAGATTGACAATGAGCTCACCAACTTGGATCCCAAGAGTTCTGATACAATCCAAGATTATGTCACCAAAGCAAATGAGCTAAGAGCAAAGCTTAAGGATTGTGGAATTGACAAAAAGGATGCTCAGTTGATCTTCAACTTGTTGGACAAGCTTGCACCAGAATATGCAACATTTGTGTCTAGCTTCCAAACTCATCGTTTGACAGTGGGGAGTTCCTATGTTATGCCTTCATTTGATGCTTTCACAGAAATGTTGATATTGGAACAATCTAAGTTGTTGAACATGGGGTTTCTCAAGTCTTCAAAGTCCAAGGCTTTGGCGGCTAATCAAGGGAATCAAGGAAGTCAAGGCAAAGATTCCAACAAGAAGAAGAAGCACTCTAAGTCTAAGCCACACCAGGAAAAAGGACAATCATCCTCTCCATCACAAGGCGATTTTTCATCCTCTTCCAAGAAGGGGACACCACCTAAGAAGGATAAACCAACTTGTGCATATTGCAAGAAGTATGGTCATGATGAACATCGATGCCACGCAAAGCAAGTTGATGAGTTAACCAATCTTCTTAAGAAAAACAACATCAACTTGCCATCCGCCTACACAAAGAAGGATTCAACTCCTTCCTCTTCCTCACAGTCTAAGGGAAAAGGGCAAGCATTTGTGGCTACAACAGGTTCTTCACAGCAATGGATACTTGACTCGGGTGCCTCATATCACATGGGTTCTACACAGGAGCAGTTTTCTTCGTTGGAGCCCTCTAAGGTACCTCACATTTACATAGGTGATGACACACAAGTAGAGGTTGAAGGGAAAGGTTCAGTTGACATGGATGATGGAACATTTGAGAATGTTCTCTATGTTCCTAACTTGAATACCAACTTTCTCTCCATCTACCAAATCACTCACTATGGGAATGGGAAAAAGGTTGAGTTTACACCAGATTCAGTTGTGGTAAAGGAACTTGATGATGATGCCTTGGTAGCAGTGGGATAAGTCAATGACAACTCAAGGCTTTATTCATTCTCCCACTTTGTGCCAAGTTCACCTTCTAGGGCCTTGCTTACTCATTCAAATTCAGAAAGTAAGCTATGGCATGAGCGGTTTGGTCACCTCAACTACCGCTATCTTCAGCAGCTAAGCACTAAAGACATGGTCACAGGTCTACCTCGAATCAATTTTTCAGAGGGTGTATGTTCAGGTTGTTCCATGGGCAAGCATCCCGAAGAGAAGTTTGATAAGGGGAAACCTTGGAGAGATTTGGAAGTTCTTCAACTTGTTCACAGCGATGTAGCAGGTCCATTTCCAGCACCTTCATTTAGTAAGGCCCGCTATGTTCTTACCTTCATTGATGACTACTCCCGCTTCACTTGGATCTACTTTCTCATTCATAAGAGTGAAGTATTTGACAGATTTCAAGACTTCAAGACTCGTGTGGAGAAGCAATCAGGGAAAGTGGTCAAGATTCTTCGCACAGATAATGGAAGGGAATATGTGAACAAAAGACTTGAGGATTTTTGTACATTTGAGGGGATTGATCTTCAGCATTCTGTAGCATACACTCCACAACAGAATGGGGTTGCAGAACGCAAGAATAGCACTCTCAAAGAAATGGCTAGCTGTATGATACATGCACGTTCTCTTGATCCCGCCTTTTGGGCAGAGGCTATCAGTTGTGCCACACACATCCAGAATCGGGTTCCTCACAAAGCTTTGCAAGGTATTACTCCTTTTGAAGCTTGGGCTGGTAGGAAACCGATTGTGAGACATTTCAGAAACGCAAGGCACTGGAACCTCAAAGTCGGCCTTGCATATTTGTTGGATATCCTAAGGGTGTTAAGGCATACGGATTGATGGATCCAGAGACACATGAGGTATTCATTGAGAGGAGTGTTCACTTTGAGGAAAGCTCTCCTAGCTTAGCCTCTCTACCTCCTCCACCTTCCTCCATTGTGGATAGTGATTCAGATGATGAGACTCCCTCAACTCTGACTCGCAGGGTTACACCTCCGGAGGGTCCACTTGCAGTTGAGGAGCCTCGTTCTCCACCTCCATCTAGACCTCGATGGGCTCGACAGACACTTGAGTCCGCGGGTTCTCTTGTTGGGGATCCTTCAGATACACGGAGAACTCAATCACAACATCAGGATCTTCCACATGCATTCATTGCTACCGCTTCCGATCCACAAACATTTAGGGAAGCATCAGGGGTTCCTGAGTCGAACCAAGCTATGGAGGAAGAGTATAGTTCCTTGATGAGGAACAACACATGGGATCTAGTCCATCTCCCTAAGGGGAGAAAGATGGTTCGATGTAAGTGGATCTATCGGACCAAGTTTGCAGTGGATGGTAGTGTGGATAAGTATAAGGCTCGGCTTGTTGCGAAAGGTTTCTCCCAGGTTGCAGGTGTTGACTATACTGAGACCTTTGCACCCGTAGCCAAGATGAACTCCATTCGTTTGACACTTGCTATTGCTGCAGCTCATAGTTGGGCTGTACATCAGATGGATGTGAAGAGTGCTTTTCTTCATGGTGATCTTGATGAGGAGATTTATGTGGAGCAGCCACAAGGATTCATCTAGGATACTTCCTTGGTTTGCAGACTAAGGAAATCTCTCTATGGCCTTAAGCAAGCCCCCAGGGCTTGGTACGCCAAGATGGATTCCTTTCTTCTCTCCGCAGGGTTCACCAGGTGTCATTCCGATCCAAATGTCTACATTTTGCGACAAGATGACTCTCACTTGATACTTGTGCTCTATGTTGATGACTTGATCATTACAGGGAGTACTTCATCCATCATTCACAGGGTCAAATCTACTTTGCATGATAGATTTGCTATGACTGACTTGGGTCTTTTGCACTACTTTCTCGGGATAGAGATTTCACAGTCACCTTCCGGGATTACACTATCGCAGCCCAAGTATGCTCTTGATCTACTTGCACGCTTTCATATGGCTGATTGTAAGCCTGCCCCGACTCCCTTTCTTTCAGGAGTCAAGCTTGAGGCTCAGTGTTCTTCTCCACTAGTTGATGCCACTTTGTATCGTCAGCTTGTGGGTAGTCTCATCTACTTGACTCATACACGCCCTGATATTTCATTTGCACTTGGCATGGTTTCCCGCTTCATGCAGGAACCACATGAGCTTCATTGGAAAGCCGCCAAATGCATCCTTCATTACATCCAGGGTACTGTTGACGTGTATTTTGTACACTATCAAACACAGAATAAAATACCTAAAGGTACCGTATCCTCTCTTGAGTAAAGCCTCTGATTGTTGAAGATATCGCGAAAAAGGATCAATCAGGATGACTCCAAGGTTCTTGTATGTAGGGTCTCTACGTGTGGATAAGCTCTCTGTGGTATGATGTGATTTGCTGGAATCACAAGGGGACTTACATTTGATGCCTGAACGTCTGATCTGCTTTTAATATTGCTGGAACATAGGCTCTTACTGGCTTTGACTTGAAAAAATGGAAAAAGGATGAGGGCGAAGAGAGGATCTAATCCTAATACTAAGAATGTAGGAGCAATGATTGATCTTTGATGAAACTCTAACTAGGTCTTGTTTTGACATCGCAGGACCATCTCCACAAGGCTAGTGCGATCTTCGAAGGGAAGCTTTATGATGTTCAAATCATCACTGCAGGCATAGACACCATCAGGTTGATGCATATCAATGAAGAAGCGACAATTGAAGTTAGGCTTAAGCTGAATGATTCCAGTTAACTACACAAGGCAAGTCTGCAATCAACAAACTGCTAGTAGTATGGATATGCGAATTTCACCATCAATCAAGCACATTTCTTCCACTCATCTAATAACATGAAATCAAATATGAGAAGTATAAAGACCATGCAAATTGTCGAATCGACCCATAAATTTCACCATTTCTTCAATGAAGTTACAAGTCTTTTACAACAACATCTTGGCAACAATCTTTGCCTTCTCTCTCTACTCTAGTCTAATTGCTATTCTATCAACTATATTCTAACTCTTCCAACTATCTTCTAACTCTCTAACTATTGCTAATCAGCCTTTACAAATGAAATGCCAGGGCTTATATAGTGCCCACAATACAATTCGATGGCCTAGATCAATTCAAGATCAATGGCCAAGATTCAACAATGAAAACCCTAATTAGGGTTTGTTACAATCATTACATAATATTTAATGCTTGACCAATGAAATAATTGTATTGCTTGGACACATGTCCTCTCTGGAAAATTCCACCAATGAATAGCCGGGGTAGGTACATCGGAGTTTGTGCCACCTTCCATGAGTTAGGTATATTGAATCTGGACATGCTGAGGTGGACCACACTGACTGGAGAAGTGATGACTAGGATGCCACCTCATCTGACACTTGTAACTTGGTAGATATTCAACTTGATGTTGTTGAGAAGCTATCTTTAATTAACTCTTCTGAAATTATTTGCTTCTTCAACGAACCCTTGTTCTGACTTCTTGTGTCCTTGATGTGCAGGATGATTGATGTACCTCGCCTTGAAACGCTGGATTGGAGGAGGCCGCCCTTGTCCTTGCTTGATCGTCCATGAGGAGACCGTCCTTGATCTGGCTTGATTTTCCTTGAGAGTCTTCCGACTTGTAGATCTTTCGAGCTTGGGAGTCGCCATCTTGATACCTACACAACATTTCAAAATTAGTAATATATTTTGCAACGTGGAAATATAGACTAGAAAGAGGATTTAAGTTTTAAATTAGGAAACCTCATGATAAATCTTTGAATTATCATTTCCTAAATTTACCAAGCCACTTGAGATTGAAAATTGAAAATTCAAAATTGAGACTAGGAGAATCTCGCCATACCTCCACTTGGGAATTAACTCTAAGAAAAGATGCAAAATTAAGCAAGTTTGCTAGGCAAAATGTGGATCGAAGTCTTCAAAATGTGCCTCTTCTATCAACTTCACCACTTCTAGCCTTCAACGTCTTGAGGAAAATTCGCTCCACCTCTAGCCTTCAACTCGCACTCCTTTTTGGACCAGATTTCGCACTCCTTTATTGCTCCTTCAAAATCGCACTTGGACAAATGATTGAAAGATGGATTAACATGCTCAACACACCCCTCTTATATAGGCGCTCATCTTGATAATTGCCCCTAGGCCGACTTGGAAAATAGGCCCAAAAAACAAATAAAATTTAATAAAATAGGGGGCCGACCTTGCAAAATAATACCCCAAGCGCTCCCTTTTTTAATAATAATTAATTAAATGCCTTTGTAATTAAAAACTTTGATTTTTTAAAGGCTTTAAATTAATTATTGAATGTCCATGCGCTAATTTTAAATACCAATTTAATTAAATATTTCACATTTTTATCGAATTTGGCATTTTAATGTAATTCGAAAATATTGGCGCCTAAGCATGGGAGGAATAAGGGACACTAACCATATCGCTCTGGTCCCTGGGAGAGGGACAGGAGCGCTCCTTCATTTTGGCCTTGTTTTTCTTGTTTTTCACGTTCAGAGTCATGTCTTAGACGTCCAAAATAGCATTTTAATTGGGAATCTTGAGCTTAATTCGTCCCTTTTATGGAAGGAGTGCGCTTTAAAGTACTTTCGCCCTGGTCCCTTGGTGAGGGACAGGAGCGAACTTGCCTTTTTCCTTGGGTCTTTGTCTCTTTAATCACCAATTTATATCGCAAGGCAAGTAACAATGTTATCCATTCATTCCATGCATACTTTACTCGTCCTTCACAATGCAAATTTGATATTTGAGTGAATATCGCCCTGGTCCCTTGGTGAGGGACAGGAGCGAACCTTTGTTCCTTGTGCTCATCCTTGTTTATATCAACTTGCAACTATCTTCACGGTGTAAAATGATGTTCCTTACTCCCTTTTGAACACTTGAAATGCGAGTGGCAACTTAAACTTGGACACACTTGAACATTTCGCTCTGGTCCCTTGGTGAGGGACAGGAGCGAATTTGGGCATTTCCATCACCTTTGCGGTCTTTGATACTTTACTTTCTCTCCGAGGCGTTCCAAACATCATTGCCCCTTTGTGTCTTAGCTTGGAGTGATTTAAGCTTGGAGGGAATATTAAATAACCTTGAGTTCGCCCTGGTCCCTGGCTGAGGGAGAGGAGCGAACTTTCACTTGTAGGCTCAATCATGCTTTGCTAACTTTTAAAACCATCTTCAATGGATCCGCTATGCTTCCCTTCACTCATCCTTGACATGTAATTTGCTTCATCTTGGCGAGAGATTTGTCTAAGGAAGAAATCGCTCTAGTCCCTGGGAGAGGGACAGGAGCGCCTAGGACAATATGGGCTTCACTTGGCGTTTTTGCAATCTTCAAATTATCTTCAACGGACTCATTACGCCTCCTTTGCTTGCCTCAAACTTAACACTTACTTGATCTTCGCCCAAAACCTGTCTTATAGGGAAAATCGCTCTGGTCCCTGAGAGAGGGACGGGAGCTATCACTTAAATTCGCCCTGGTCCCTGGCAGAGGGACAGGAGCGATTTTGCTTCTAGGGTCAATTTTCCTCATGATTGCGCTTTCAAGTTATATTCAACTGATAAAATGTATCTCCTTTGATCTTCTCAATTCGCGAAATCGTTCAAATCTTTCAAGGACAAGGCAATTTTGGATTTCAAGCTCCGGTCCTTCAGTGAGGGACAGGAGCGATTTTTGCTCTCTAGGCCAAATCGTTACAATTTTCATCAAAAAAAGTCTTGGCTAAGGAAGATATCATCTTACTTCATGCTATGAATAAAAGTTAATGTCCAAAAAAAGGTCTAAAATTGTGCATATAAAGAAAATCGCTCTGGTCCTTCAGTGAGGGACAGGAGCGAATTTGACCTTCTAGGCAAAAACTTCATCATTTCATCGTTTTTGATCAAGTCTGGATGCTCTATCACGTTCATTTTGTCCTCCATCATGCCTTTGATGTCTCAATTTAACCAAACAAGGCCAGGAATGGCTCAAATAAGTATTTTCGCCCTGGTCCCTTGGTGAGGGACAAGAGCGCTTTGCCTTGGTCCCTTGGAGAAGGACAGGAGCGAGATTTGACTTTTGAACTCTCTATCAGGATAATTTTTATGGAATATAACATTTAAGTATAAGAAAGAAGAAACAATACTTTAAGTTATATTCCATATATACTTTCAGGGTGTTTGAGAGTGGTTTCAGACCTCCAGGAGTTATATTGCAAAATCTAGTTTTTTGAGGTTTTTCAGTTTCCAGACTTAGTCAAATTTCAGGATCAGGACATTCCAAACTTAGCCAAATTTCAGGATCAGGACTTTCAGACTTAGCCAAATTTTCAGGACATTCCAGACTTAGCTAAATTTCAGGATCAAGACAGACTTAGCCAAACTTGCTTATCCATGTGATCACCTGGGCGACACTCAAAATGCAAAGGCTAACTAACAAAACCCTAAAAGACCTAGAAAACAAACCCTAAAAAGCAAAAAACATGGGTCCCCATTTGCAATGGGGCGATGTGTGAAAACGTCACAACAGGTACACATCACTATGGGATTCACTATGCAGCAGGCACAGAACTTCGCTTGGTTGGTTACACAGACTCCGATTGGGCTGGCGATCTAGTTGATCGTAAGTCTACTTCTGGTTACAGTTTTCACCTTGGTTCGGGCCCCATTTGTTCAAGAAGCAACATGCTATTGCTCTCTCTTCGACTGAGCCTGAGTATCGAGGCGCTGTTAACGCAACGACTAAGACCATTTGGCTCCAGCAGATTCTCACCGAGTTTGGATTCACCACTCCACGACCGACAGTTCTACATTCCGACAATCAGAGTGCTATTGCAATCTCGAAGAACCCAGTCCAGCACCAGCGGACCAAACACATCGAGATTCATATGCACTATATCCGAGAGCTCATCCAGGAGCAGGTCATTAATTTGCAGTATTGTCCTACAGCAAAGCAGGTTGTTGACATATTCACCAAACCTTTCACCGAGAGTAAGTTCCAGCAGTTGCGAGCTCTCTTGGGGGTGCGGGATGTGTCATTAGGGTGGGTCAGCTGACTTCTCCTTCCTCTCTTATGGGGGGGACTTTTTCCTCTTTGAGGTTTTGTCCTTCTTCTTTGAGAGTCTTTTGTACATTCATCTCTCTTTTGGGGGGGAGTTTTTTCCCACTGGGTTTTCTCCCTTTCTCCGTTTGTGAGAGATTGCATTGCATAGTTTTGCTTGCATTTGCATATTGTACATGGGTACCTATCATGGCCTAGTAGACGGGACCCATCTTGCATTGTTGACTTGTGTCTTCATTCCCCTAAGTTGCACTTAAGGGGGGGTGTTGGTGTAAATAAATATTCATTTAGGATATTATTACACTTACTTAAGTTAACTTAGGATAATGCATCTCTTCGTAGTTTGGATTTGAGACACTTAAGGAAGTGTGCACATAGGGATAGAGCTTGTAGGAGAAATTCCACCTTTTGTGGTCTTATTTTGCTGTTACACTCCACATTCGGTGGGTCATCCACCTCTTGTGGAATATTATATTATTTCTCCTACCTACCCCTAGTATTTCTTACCTACCCTTGTTTCTCATTGAGCCACATGTCATATTTGTGTGCTCATACATCCATATGGCCTTGCCTATATAAGCAGGCCTCTATTCATTGTATTGGTTAATCCAATTGATCATTTTGCATATTGATGAGAATACAGTTTGTTCTTGTCATTCTATTGTCTCTTTTATGCTTTTCATTGTGCCCTTGATCTTGGCAAAATCCTACAATATCCATACCCGAATCGGTAAATTAGCTTAAGAAATATCATTAATTGGGACAACTTAATTAATTTAATTAATTAATTATTCTGCCTTCAAAAAAATGGGGACATTACAATATTATCAAAAATATGTAGTATGATCCTCTAGAAGGTGGTTGGGGCATTGCACAAACTGAACGACATTTTGTTGTATGCATACACCCTGTCCTCCACCACGAACATGGTCTACAACTTGTCCTCCTCCGCTATACTTCTCTAGTTGTACCCTAAGAATCCATTCATAAAGGAGTACATTTTGTGGCCTGCCACGTCTTCCAGGATACTATCAGTGAACAGGATCAGCAAGGGGTCCTTGATCATGACTGCATTGAGGCACCTAAAATCTACACAAATCCTTATTTGATTGGCTTCCTTCTTCAAGGATATCACTATTAGCGAAACCCACTCGCTCGTTTCCACTTTAAAAGTTATCCCTGCCTCCAGCATCTTGTCAATTTCATCGTTCACTTGGCTCATTTCGCACAAGCAACATGACTACAAGCAAGGGGAAATGAAGATGTGGAATATAGAACTAGAGCATACTGATTTGGATGCTTTCACTTCTTAGCTTGTTGCATTTGATGACTCGGATAGCAAGCAAACTTATAGTGCAAGTGCAAGTGTAAGTGGCATTGGCATTGGTTCATCTAATGTCAATGTCAATGATGATTAGGAGAATAAGGATGATGAATTAGAGAATCCATTTGATGATTAAACTTTAAATTGTTGAAAGTTGAAACAATGATACTTGAATATTTTGTCATTTTGATATTAAACCTGATGTAAATGATACTATTATGGTATGATCATGATGCTATGATTACAAGTTTATGCTGGTTTTGTTGTTTATATGATGCTATGTGACATACAAATCTTAATTCATGCTTATAGGCTATGGCTATATATATATATATATATATATATATATATATATATATATATATATATATATATATATATATATATATATATGTTTTTGTACTAACGAACCCAAACCGATGCCCGAACCCGAACCGGCAACTTAGACAAATTGTATAAGAGGGACTGGTGTCTCTTGTGGGTTGGTGCCTACAAAGATCATAACAGAGATTTATATATATAAGCAATATTTTTCCATGGTTTCTTCTCATAAGTGTTTCCATGTAAATCTTGGGTTCTCCTTGTGTTGTGTAATTGTTACATCTTATATTGTGCAATTGATGTTATTGTGATTGTCAATTAAAAAAGTAAAATATTGCATTATATTGATTCACCCCTCCCCCAGTATAATTGTGTGCTCATCAAGCGACCCCAAAGAGATTTGAACCCTTGTCCTCCTCCCACCTGAAAATCATCATTGTTCAATTTCTCATCGCCAATTGGAATCCCAGGAGATTTTCTACCAAACTTGGCAACTTTTCTTTTCACATAATATCACACTCATTTTAGTGGCGTCAATGCAGAAAGCACATTCCATTCCCTTATACCCTTAATGCTCAAGCCAAAAAAAGAGCCAACAGAATTTGCATGTGTGTGAATATATATATATATATATATATATATATATATAAAAGCAGTGGAAGTGGAAGGAGTTTGCAGAATACTGATGTTGAATGAGTGCAGCTATGGTCTGCTGCTTCTCCTCCATTTTGACTTTCTTTCTTAATGTGTTTGTTCAGCAGGGGCAGATTGGTTTTCTGTTGAAGTTTGTGGTATTATTTCTGGAAACATGATTAAATTTAACCCTGGGAAACCACAGGAGGATCAGGATGAAAAATAGTTTTGTGAATCACAGTACAGGCAAATGGGGCAGACAGGATCCCACTCACAACAGCTAATTCCACAAAAAGTTCCACTAGACCTGGAGTAACTTAAGCAGAAAGTCAGTCCAAATGCATTAAAAATAGTGTCCACTGCCTGGAAACACCCTGGAATCATTTTGGAATTGCCTCAAAACTCCTGGAATTCCACACATATGCCCAGAAACGATTCCAAAAAATTCTCATTGAAAAATATCATGCCCTGCTCAGATCCAGAGACAAATCAGTTCCAATTCCAATTTGGAAACATTTGATACCCAATATTGTCAGGGTTTCAGGTCAAGTCAATATTTTAGTTTTACTGATCACACTCCTATATATAGACTTAACCATTGTCATTTGTAAAATAACAAGAGATGATCTACTCTGCTCTATATTTACAATAGGCAAACTTCCTTTAGGGTATTCTAAAGGTTCTAGGGTAAGGAACCTTCACCAAAGAAAGTCAAATTTCAAGTAAAGGCCTGGAAGATTCAAGAAAATTAGATCTAAGAGCAACGTATACCAAGTCTTAGTAGTTCCCTACTATGGTCTCCTAGGAATTCTTCCATCCATACCGATGTCCACGAATGCTCAAGCCAAGGGGAAGGTTGATGTGCTCAAGCCAACGGGAAGGTTGGTGTGCGAACGAGTCAACCTCAAGTAATAATCTCTTTGTCCTACCTCCTTTATTCATGCAGATCTGTTTTCTCTGATATGCTCATTAAATTACATTACCCACAGTCTGGCATATTGTCCTTACTTTATTGCAATCCTTATTGTCATACTTATATTTGTTGGCTTAACCATATTTTTTATTCTCCTCTTTATTGTCCTTTAAGACTGTCCACTAAGAGAGGCCTCCAACCTTTTCTCTATTTGGAGGTTGATCTAATAGAGACTACATCTTTGCTTATTAAATAGCATTCAAAATTATAACCAGTTACACTAAAGAAGAACAAGGGTGAGAGTGTCCTGAGCTTTGAAAGTTCCCAAATGAGAAAAAAAAAAAGAAAGCAAAGAAACAAAGCAAGAGAGGGCAAACCATTATAGATCAAAATTTAAAACCCCTAAACCATGGCATGTAAGTTTCAGATATCCAAGTGAGGGAAACACCCTGCAATGAAGCAATGAAACATGGAGCTGAGGACGACTCAAATGTCTGACAAAGAATGAAAAACAACATTGTCATGTATCTGCAGCAAGATTCACACCAGAAGAACCAACAGCACTATCTGACATCAACCAATGGCAAATTGCTGCTGAGAAATCATAAGAGAAGGAAAAAATATGATAATTATGTAACATCAAGCTGAACGATTTTCATAATGATCCTCTACTATGATTTTACAAAGTGATCATATAAATTTATAATCCAAATCAGGTAGTTCTCCACTGTGGCTAGCTCCCTTCTATCAATATCAATGTCACATTAAAATGGTTCAACAATGCAGTAATTAATAACGCAGCCTGACAGGCCAGCATTCGCATGTTGTGATGGTTAAGTTGTGATGTTGTTCTTCTTGCCATGTGTTGATGTGCTTTTCATGCACATGCGAACACAGAATAAAATACCAAGGTATCTTATCCTCTCTTGAACAAAGTTTCCTCGAATGCTGAAGATTTCGCCTAAGGATCATTCGAGAAGACTCCAAGGTTCCTATATGTAGGGTCTCTACGTGTGGATAAGCTCTTGTGGTATGATGTGATTATGATGGAATCACAAGGAGACTTACATTTGACTACCTGAGTGTTTAATTTGCTGGAACTTGAATCCTATCTGCTAGCTCGAAGATAAAGAAATGGCAAAAGATACAGGGTTTGGAGAATTTAATCTAAGACCTAGAATGCAAGAAGATGGATGAACGACTAGGTGGAGTCCTACTAGGCTAGGTCTCACCATCAAACTGAACAATTCAACACCAACTCAGTGCGATCTTCTAGGGTAGTTCTGAAGATGTTCAAATCATTACTATCAAGCACTGAGCATCATTCAAGTTAATGCATGAACAATAGACGCGTAACGACTTGAGATTAAGCTCATTCTATGCCAGTTGACCGCACTTACAATCAGAAAGAGGCTAGTGTTTTGGACTAGGCGGATTCCACGCGAGTGCATTCAACAATTTTCTCTATTCACTCTAATTATCTACCATCTAAAATTGAAGATTCAACAAGAAACCATGCATATTGCAAGAAAGAACACATTTCACCTTAACTTCAATGAAAATGGAGGTCATTTACAATTTAGGCAACAATTTCTTGCCTTCTCCTAATCTACTCTAATTGCTATTCTATTTGCTATTAATCATTAGCTATTCTAACCTCTATGAACTAACTATTAACCTTTACAAATGAAGAGCCAAAGCTTTATATAAAGAGCTCCTTACATTTCAATGGCTCTGATTGATTTACAATCAATGGCTAGGATTACAAGACAGAAACCCTAATTAGGGTTTGTTATAACAAACTTCTTTAGCCAATGATAAAATTACATTTCATGAGAATGGACCAATAGATGTCAAGGGTAGGTGCCTCGAAGTTTGTGTTATCACTGGTGAGTCAGGTACATTGAATTTGGACATGCTGAGGCGAAGCTATCTGACTGGAGGAACAGTGACCGGGATGCCACCTTGTCTTGCGTTTGTGCTTGGTCAAGGAACATTGTATTTTTTTGATATTCAATGTGATGATGATGAGAAGCTAACTTTGATTAGCTCTTCTGAAACTATCTACTTCTTCAATGTACCTTTGCATTGATTTTGGTTGATCCTCCTTCGTCCTTGATGTACCTGATGAATAGCATACCTCCTTGACTCCAATGTGTTTGATGAGGCCTCCTCACAGTCAAGTCACTCCTCCTTCTCTGGTAGCATACTTCACCTTGAAGTGCTTGTAAGATCCTTCTTCTCTGTCCTCCTGTGATTTTTCCATGTGGTAAAATGAAGATCTTGAGGATAGCTTGAAACTCCTTGAACACTTGAAGTCTTCCAACACTTTAGAAGCACGTTGAGTCCTCCTCCACGCATTTGAGGTGTCTTTAATGATGATGGAACTTGAATAGGTCGCCCTTGTCTATTCTTCCTTCTAGCCCAGTCTTGTTGACTTGCAAAACAAACAAAAGATGATTAAGAATACGTGATATATATTCATTCTAACATGGCATTTCTTACCTTAAATCATCAATAAGAAGATATTTGAATCAATTTCCCTTGAAGCTAGGAGGAAAAGACACACTTTTAGAAGAAATTCGCTTATGTACCTTAGAGAGGGTCAGGAGCGAATTTGACATTTGTGTTCAAATTCATCAAGTTTACTCATTTCTACTAGCTCAAACCATGATTATAGGTCCTTAAGGCTTGGATGAGGTCATTCTTCCTTATGCAAGGTTCTTGAACCAAGGATTCCACCCAAACTGGAGGTGAGATGTAGATTTTGAAAGAATTCACTCTTGTACGTTTGGAAGGGTCAGGAGCGAATTTGATCCTCTAAGCTCAATTCATACTCCTTTTCACTTAGCCTTGTCTTAGACTTGACCTTTCAATCCCTCTCTGTAAAGTTCTTTAACTAAGACTATTTGCAAATAGATGAATATACCCAGATTTAAACAGAGACGTGTTATACAACACAGCTAGTGGATTATTGACATGCCAATGACTATCTTTTAACAGTATTATTATTCAACATGTGCAGTCTCAAATTAACATTCAGGCTTACTGTTAAACATAGCATTTTTCAAATGAGAGAAGAACTGACATTATTCAACAATCAAATGGTTTAATGTTACACCCGGAAACAGGTCAAGGTTTTCTTTCAAGATGCAACTGTCAGTTCGCAGAGATTGGTGATGCCAAACTTGTTGTTGTAGCCTCCCAAAGACTCCTCATATGTTCACCGGTTACAAAGTAAAAGTGACATCTACACTGCGTGTGTTACAACCCGAACTTTGTCCTGCGGAATGCTTGATGGATAAAACTGGAACGCTGCACCATTATTGTTTACTGCTCTCCCGAAAACACTGCACGACACTTGCGACTCGTACAGCAATAGAAATACCCACGCACTATATCCCGATATTGGGTTTCAGGGCCATAGAGGGGAAGGTTTGACGTGTCGACTTTCGCCTGCGTCTGGAGTTCGTTTTCTCGTCGCGTGCCAAAGGAATGTGCACAAGTCTGAAACACAGGCCACCACTGTTTATATTGAACAAGGCTTTATTTCCGAACTGTGACTCACGCCACCGTTGCATATGCCAAACACGGCTACACTTCCAAACTGCGTCCAATAGGTCAGCTAACAACTGACGAAAGGACGTTTGCTTCTGTTTGTATCCTGTTTCACAAATGATTCCAATCTGCCCCCCATTTGCCGAGTCTCTTCCTTATTAAATCTGTTCCCGAGATGGTGGTTCCTCAACTGAATCGAACCAATTCTCTTAACCATCGAATCAATTCTCTTAACCATCGAATCATATAAACTTTTATTAATTATCTTATATAATTAATAGTACAATAGACATTTACTAATTAATTAATTTATATTAGTGAATTGGAAACTAATATAAAAGAATTAATATATTAATATGATTTTGACTTAGAATTTGTTAGGGGATATTACACTCTCTCCTGAAGACATCATTGATTTGACCCCCAAAAAGGCCTAAAAGAAGGATTTCGCTTTGGACCTTGGCCAAGGACAGGACCTATAATGAAATTCGCTCTAAACCCTTTGGAAGGGTCAGGAGTGAAATTGGCATTTTTGGATAAATTCTTCACATTTTGTGACCACAACTCACTCAAATGCATGCCTAACAATGCTTCTAAGTTCAGTCCACCTCAATCAACGCTAGGCTTGACACAAAATTGGGAGCAAAAGAGGTTTCAAGAAAATTTGCTCTGGACCCTTTGGAAGGGTCAGGAGCGAAATTTGTGATTTAGCCTCAATTCTATTATTTCCTTTGCTCCAAATCACTTCTCAAGGCAAGAATTAACAATTCTCTCCCAACAATGCCTTAGGAATCAAGATCTTGATCTCAACAAGGAGCAAAATATAGTTTTTAGGAAATTTCGCTCTAGACCCTTTGGAAGGGTCAGGAGCGAAATTTGCATTTTGACACCATTCTTCTTCTTTTCAAATCTTCCTCTATCATCATCAAGTGAATTCACCCTCAATTTGGCCTAAAACAAGATCTTTTTGGGTGCATTAGATGAAATAAGGAGTCCTCCTAAGGATTTCGCTCTGGACCCTTTGGAAGGGTCAGGAGCTTGGAAAAAAATTCGCTCTAGACCCTTTGGAAGGGTCAGAAGCGAATTTTGTCTTTTGACCTCAAATCCATCATTGCCTTTACTTCCATTCACTTCTTTAGGCAAGTATATATCCATCTTCTCTCAACCATGCCTTAGGAACTAAGATTTTGACCTCAAACAAGGAGAAAATTAGTGTTTAAGAAATTTCGCTCTGGACCTAATTGATATTACACCAGTCAATCCTGGAGCTAATCGATATTAACAACTAAAATACAAAATAAATGATGGTAGGATTAAAATAATCTCTTACCTGATAAAAAGGGACAAATAGCTGTAAGGTAAATTCACTGCTCCAAAACCAGAAAGGACGGCCATGACTGTGACACCTATAACTCCAACCCTACTGACTAGTTGAGCCATTGTGAAAAAACCTGCACAACAGATATGAAACAGCACATTATTCAGATCCTCATCATTTAAACTGCACTGAATCCACAGCGAATGATCATTGATAATTTAAGTCATACAAGTAAATAGGGGTTTAAACAACAGCATTTGGCATCCACTTTCATGTTAGTGATGAATTAACAGATCCAGAAGTAAATTGAGATTTACGGCCATGCTCAAATCAATTACTAATTTACTACATTTCAAGGTTTTGTGGATATGTGACTTTCTTTTTACAAAGAGATAAGTGAGAGAAAGAAGGAATACGCCACATTAAAGTAAACAATTCATAGAGGGATTATAATTTAAAATCTGCAACTGAATAATATACATTGGACAGAAGCCATTAAACAAACATTATAGGTATAATCTGATGCTAGTCCCAGTAGTACGACCCTTCTCAACTTTCTACTCCACTTGTTCTGCTTACAACCCCAGATTCAACCCAGGATTAAATAAAAGGGCAAAAAGTTTACCATCAATACGATCAAACAGGAAGTCAAGTTTGTGCTCATGTTTGGAAAAAAAAAAATCAAAAAAAATTCAACTGTATTTATAAAAACTTGCTAATTATACATGAACACTAAAAAACATACTATTTTCTTATAATTTCACATTTCTTAATAAAATATATTTAAACATTATTTTGAAAATATATGTTTCAAGAGTTTAAAGTTTAAACATTAATATTTATACACTAGAAGCGTGTATCATATAAAATTTAAGGACAAAATTATATAATATAAGTTAATATGGTCTAAACTATTATAATATATCTATTTAACATTTTAAATTTTAGTCATTCAAATTTTGATCTTTTAACATTATATACTTATATTAGCATATCATATAAATATAAGTGATATAAACTTAAGTATAGATTTATATCTACATTCCACGGCATTTCAGGTATAGGGGGAGGGGATGGCAAGGCATGCGTTTTCAGGACATCCCCTAGAGGGCCATTTTTGGGGGACGGCAAGGCACAGTAGTATACAAATATATATATATATATATATGAATATTTCAAAATATATATAAATATATTACAGAGAGAGAGATGTCAATGAAACTAAGCCTCATTAGGGCTATCAATAACCAAAGACTCAGAACCATCTAAGTCACTATCACCATCTGGCAGAAGTGGATCATCCAATGGCAGCCTAACTAGTCCTGGTGGCACATCCTCATCAATCTGCCTAACATCTTCAAAATCAACATCCCATCACGTTCTTAGAGTCTTTCGATACTCAGTAATCTGTTAGTCCTGAAGTCTCAAGGCACTATGAACTGCAACTAGTTTTTTAGCTCGTTTTTAAGTAAGCCTATTTCTCTTAATGGAGTGGATGAAGCCATAGGTGGACCAATTCCTCTTTGCAGCAAAGGAACTAGCAATCTGGGAGAGCAAACTAATGGCGAGTTGTTTCAATTCCGGTGTGTCCCTCCCATGAAATTTCCACCATCCAATTGGGTTTTGTTGTGCAATGGTGGTCCTATCTGTCCTAGCCTTTGGTTTGCTGAATGTAGGGCCCTGAAGATCGGCAAACTTAAGCCACTTCCCTCATAGAAGGGTTGCCTAGTCATTGCTATACATTTTACCAAGGGCTGTTGTAAGCCCCTCTATCACCTCTTCATCCTCAGAAAGGAGCACTCAGCCAGGTCTAGGTGCATACCACTTCAGACTAACAAGATAGGCAAGCATATGAAGAGGGGTGTTCATTGTGTTCCACCTCTTTGTGACAATAAGCCTAATATGCTCCTCATAGAATCACAATTCAAGATCCTTTTGATGAACTACTTGCTTCATTTGATCAAGCATGCTATCAAAAGTCTCATAGATCTCTCCCAAGCTAGGAGAGTCAGTATCTGCATGGTGAATTACCCCCACAGCTAGTGATATGATAAAGCAAATATACCTGCGATCAATACTTAAAATTGAAACTTTTAAAATACAGTGTAAAACAAAGTATAACAAATTCAAATAAAATCAATTTTCAGATTTCTTACTTGATATTGGCCCACCATGACTCATCAAGTACTCTTTCTCTTACTGCCTTCCCTTCATCTGTCTTTGATTGAGGCCACCTTTTCCAGTCTAGAAAAACAACCACGGATTGTAGAGCACCCTACACCTCCAACATCCTCTCCAACATAATAAAATAGCTAGCATATCTAGTCTCAACTGGTTTGAGAAATTTTTTCTTTGAATAATACCAGATTAGTGCAAGTGAAGTGTGATACTTACATACAAACATTTGTATGTCTCTAACCTCTGCCACTGCTACCTTCACCCAATCTATTTTGCCAATGTCTTTCAAAGCATTATTCAAAGCATGTACACAACATGGAGTCCAGAAAATATATTTGTAAGCACTCTTAATCATCAAACCACCTAGCTTACAAACACGAGTTGAATTTGTCACAACCTGCAGAACATTAGAAGGCCCAACCTCCTCTATGGCCTCCCTCAAAATGCCAAACTGGAAATCAGCATCCTTAACTTTTCCAGAATAATCAATTTCTCGAAGAAAGTATGAACCAGTAGGGCATGTAACAATAACATTAATGAGTGGCCTATGTCAAATATCAGTCCACCCATACATAACAATGGAACAGCCAGTCCTGATCCATGTTTGCCTCATCTCCTCCATCATCATGGTAGCTTTTGAATATTGTTTCTCAAGGAGGGAGGTACGCAATCTATGTTCTCCAGGGGGGCATAAGAGGGTCCAGCTGTCAATATATCTCTCACCATAGTTTTTAAATAAGGTGACCTTGCCAAATGAAATGGAAGAGCACATGTGCATAAAAGAATTTGGCCACTACATCATCAACTTGCTCACATTTTTGCACATTCATTAACCCCATCACTGAAGTTTTCTCACCTGCTTTCCTCTTCCCTCCATCACAACTCTCTCCAAATGATACATTGGAAGAGGCATGTAAATCAATAGATGGTTGTTTCTTATTGTGGGTTGTAATGATTTTGCCCTCACTTACTCCAGCCAACTTTGCCATTTCAACCTGTTGTTCCAATGTTATTGCCTCACAAACTCTAACACCTTTTCCACTCTCACCCACTAGATGGCCTATAACCCTACTATAGCTCCCATGGTAATGAGTGTTGGAAACATGACAAAGTCACTTCTTGCTGCCCCCTGTATTTTTACCCTTGTTGGCGGTCACATTTGTGGCAAACTGAAGCAATGATTTTTGGGGGTTGGAAGGGCCTTTTGCAAACTTTTGAAGAGAGGGTGTAGGGCATGCAAAACGTTCTTGTGCAATAGAAGCTGAGATTGGATTTTCAAAAGTAGAAGACGGGTCTATTGACATTCTGTTCACTTCATTTTCATTTTCACTTTCACTACCCTCATGACTGTCACTGCTGTTGCTGCTCATTTCGTATGTTTTTGTTTATGGTTGAAAATCTGAAACCAAATGAACGAAAATATTTTTCAACCTACAAACTCACTAGCAAGCTAAAAACTTAGAAAACTATAAAAAAATTAGCTGGTGAACTTGTTTCAGACTTGAAGCAAAACAAAAATCAGTCCAATATCTCCTCTAATCAGTCAAATCTTCTCCCCTAGATTATGCCAATCTCTTCTCCTACGAGCAAACTCTCACAGCAAG
The DNA here is from genome assembly GCF_030272615.1 of Cryptomeria japonica. Classification (NCBI taxonomy): domain Eukaryota; kingdom Viridiplantae; phylum Streptophyta; class Pinopsida; order Cupressales; family Cupressaceae; genus Cryptomeria; species Cryptomeria japonica. Next base: position 480,114,575 of record NC_081406.1, on the reverse strand, counting down.
GAGCAAAACCTACGAAAATGAAAGAGAAATATGATGGCCGGGTTAATGTTTTGTTTTGGGTTTAAGTCTATGGCATTTTAGGATTCAATTTTGTGGTTCCAATGTCATTGTGGGCCCCCCATGTCACTAAACAAGCAAAATAATTTTTTTTTAAATTGTTTTTTAATTGCTTTTCATGCCTGAAAGCATTCCCAAGCGTGGGGTGTCCCCAGGATAGCGAGGTAAATTTCCAACATCCCCCGATCGTCCCAGGGATGGCGAGACATCCCCAAATGCCTAGGGACGCTTCCCAGCATTTCCTATAATTTTGCTGCATCAAGGACGTCAAGAGGACATCCCCTTGATGTCTCACCATCCCAAAAACGGCTAGGGGATGGGGATGGGGATGGGGGGTTTTGGGACAGGGGACATGTCCCCGTGTAAGGTAGATTTTTATTATATAAACTTATATCATATAAGTTTAATTCCACAGGAAACTTATATCCTAGGTGAAACTTATATCAAACCTTGATGAGGCTGAATGGCAATTCCACAATTCTTTGTTCTCAAAGATGAACGCTTGCTATCTGCTTGAGTGCCCTACAATTTTTTTGTCAAAGAAAAATACATATGAATTTAGAATGCCCTTAGGTGACCTTGCAAGTGTTCAATAACAGGACATCAGCAAATCCAACAATCAAGTTTGTTGTTATATTTTTAAGGTTTGAATTGGTACCAATAGATGAGGATAATAGGAACAGCAACAAGTACGGCTGCCAAGAGAGAGAAAAGATGAAGCGAAAAAGTAAATAGTAAATTAACTAATTCTTCAAACCTAATCAATATAATCTATATTTTGTAATGATCTTAGTTTTTAAATGGGTGGGAGAATTAAATCTCCAATAGAATGACTCTCATGGCCTCTATAGAATATTTGTGAATTTACAAACTTGACCCTTAACATTTGCCAGCCCTATGACATAGCTTTCAACTACAAACTTGCAGAACAGAAGCATGTCAAAAATTAGAAATTCCTCTGTTTGGAACCATTTTCAGATTAATGATTATATGTTTATGGGCCAAATTAAGTGTAAATGTCAGAACACTTATAATTTATAAACATAAATATCCATATGTTTTAAACAGATCCTACACATAGTAAGGTAGGTCACCAAAGAAAAGAAGAAAAAATGAACAAGCGCATGAATGAGACATCTGTGTGATGCATGGTGCTACAGAATTTAATCAACTAGGTAATGTTATCGGGAAAAAGTGTATAGTTAGTAATGTTAATTGTCAATAGTTAGTTAGCCGACGGGTAGGTAGTTGGAGTCGCGACGGTTGGGTCGCACCCCTTCGGCAGTCATATATTGTACCACCTTCGGGTGTTGAGACATGTAATGTTAGCCGTGTCAGATGTAATGTTGACGACGGATATAATATGAACATCCTTTGACATTAATGGAAAGCTTATTCTGGTACTTCTTTTATATTTGCATTGTACATTGCTGTTCGATTTCTGTATTCTTCCTGTTTACCCAGTGAGGTAAACATTTGGCGCCGTTGCCGACACGAACTCAGGAACGGAAGACACGGATGGCGCACAGACACAATGGGCCTACCCGTTGGTGAGGTGAATCCCGAGGTCGACGATGCCCAAACAGAACTCTATATAGGAGAAGACACTGCGACGAGAGAATTTTCGATTCTACTCCAAGTAGCCATTCAGACCCACGTGCGACGAAAGGCGGCGGAGGCAGGAGTCCCACCAAGTGCCGTGTGGACAGCGTTGGAAGTGAGTCCGGAGGTAAATCGGTTGATGAACCATCTCCCTCGACTGCTAGCACAAGCATCGTTGGCACAACAAGCTCGCCTGGAGGAGATTGCCCGGGAGGAGCGACGCCAAGAAATTTTGCAACAGTACGAGGAACGGGAAGCAGAACGAGATGGTGCCAGGGGCATTTGAACCGTGACCCATACGGGACGGAATAAAGAACACTTATTGTAATAATTATGTCATATTGTTGGCATAAACTTGTCTTCCACATTATGAATGAATAAAAGTGTTCTACTTTTTATGTCATTAAAGCGGTCTGGGAATTAATGCCCAATACACTGAATAAAGACAAAAATAAGCAACAATATATAGATGAACGTGCAGTAGCCCAACGTGCCTTGATCCTTGAACAACAAGCAGAAAGGCGACAGAGGTATAAGCGAAGAGAGGAGGAACGCTCCGAAGGGGACGGTGAGGCCAGAGGCCACCCACGGAGTCGGGAGGAGTTACTTGCGGAAACCCGCCGCAGGATAGAGTGTACCCAAACTCAGTTGAGGGAGTTGAGGGACTTGCCACACACACCAGAGGCTAGCAAAACTCCAAGGAGTGGGGAGGAGGCAGTAGAGGGAGAAGACACCGGGGCTGCCAGGAGTGTCGGAGGGACACCGGGGCACGGCGGTCAAGCACCCCTTATAGGATCTGACCCATCAGGAGTAGGACAACAGCCACCACCAGTAGTAAAAAGGCAAGGTATGGCACAAAAACAAAAACTTCCAAAGTTCCATGGGGATGGGAAAGAAGACCCTGTCCGCCACTGTCGCACGTGTGAAACAATTTGGGGAGCGAATGGTGTTACCGATGAGGACGATTGGGTAACACAGTTTCCCGCAACACTGAGGGGCGTAGCCATCGACTGGTTTTCGGACACGGATAAGGCTAAAATTGGCACATGGGCAGACCTAAAGAAGGAATTTCAAGCAGAGTTTCGTCTCCTAAGAGACGATAATGAGATCGTAGCCGAAATCTACGGCACGAAACAGAGGAAGGACGAGACTGTCCGAACCTACAGCCGGCAGCTCAAAGAGCTGCTAGGAAAGATGGAGAACCAGCCGGCAGACGGATTGAAAAAACGGTGGTTCGTGGAAGGTCTAAAGAAATCCCTTAGACGAAAAATGAAGATAGTACCCCCTTCTTCATATTCGGACGCCTATAACAGGGCAATGGATTTAGAAAGTGAACAGAAGATGTCCAAGAAGAAGAAAAATAAATCCTCGACGGACGATGATTCCTCTTCGGACAAAAGTGATAGCAGTGATGACGACTCTAATCGGAAGGTACGGGCTCTCCAAAAAGATATGGAGCGAATGATGAGAGAGATAAAGGCAACAAAAGGAAGCACAAGCAAGGGCGACGAAGGGGAGTTATGGTGCACGGACTGCCGTACCGACGGACACACCAAGGGGTCTTGTCCGAAAAAAGCATTTTGTGATATTTGTCAGATTGCCGGACACCTTACCAAGGAGTGTCCGTACAATATGAGGACCCGTAGCCAACAGGTTCTCTTTGCAGAACCATCTGCGTCAGCCGGCACGTCCCAGCCTGCGAGCAACAACGCCTCGTCTGGCGGCTACCGAAACAACAAGCGAGGAAGAGGCAATAATAACAATACGAATAATAGAAGCCGAATCCAATACGACGGTAAAGGGCGGCCGATGATACAATGCCGAGCTTGCAATCACTGGGGGCATTTCGCTAGAGACTGTACGGTGGAGGAAGCACCACAAAAACTTTGCAAGTGGTGCGGTCCGGGGGACCATGATGATGGCAATTGTCCCAAATCTGGCGTGAACCTATTGAATGTAGAAATGGAGGAGGCACTCGCCATAACAAGGTCCAAGACGAAAGCAGCCACTTATCCAGACCCCCGTACGGAAAAACGAAAGGCACTGGAGGCACGAGCGGAATTGGAGAAGGAGATGTTAAGGAGCAAGGATGCACAAAGGCTGGCGGGTACTTCTCGCTCTGAAGGAGAAACAAACATTATAAACCAACTGTTACAGGTCGAGATACCTGTCAAAATGAAGGACCTCCTGGAAAGTATGCCGCACTTGCGAGCGACGTTGTTGCAATCTGCAATAGTAACCCCAGTAGGCCAACCAATACATGGCAAGGACAACCTTGGCGAGACAGCAGCAGACCCATTAACCCTGACGATCAACAATGGTAGACACCCAGCAGTGGTGGAAATGGGTATATTGGGCACCATCCTGACCGACACAATTGTCGACGGCGGGTCGGGAGTAAATGTCTTGCCAGAGGAAACATGGAAAAAATTGGGTAAACCTACTCTCTGGCCGTCCACCTTTAATTTATTGGGAGCAGACCAACACGGCATCAAGCCGCTTGGCACACTCATGGCGCAACAGGTGACGATCGGAACACAGCCATTCGTCTTGAATTTTGTGGTCATCCCATTGAAGAAGAAGGGGTACGACGCCATCCTCGGCAGAGGCTGGTTGGTGGCGGCCAAAGCAAATCACAATTGGAAGAAAAACACCTTGTCCATGGAAAAGGCTGGCCGAAGGTATACCATTGACCTCAAAACTCAACTGGTCAGTGAAGAGTTGGCGTCGGAGTCAGAGTCCGACGAAGACGATACCGACGAAGGGAAGGAGGGCAGGGAACCAAATGATGAAGGCATCTTAGGAATTCAAGCCTGTTCTGAGGATGAGACGGATTCTTTGAGAGGGCTCTTCCATTGGCAAATGGAAGACTATGAATTATTGTACGGGTGCAATATGTTGGGGATCGAAGGACCTGACATGAACGAGTTTCCGCCAGAGTACGGACAATACAAGGAAGGGGATGTCCCTGAGGATGACGCACCAGCGCACAAGTTTGACAAAAGTAAGCCCATAAGGTATGAAGAATCCGCACTTCAAGTTACAAACCTTGGAGAAACTTCAGAACAGAAAAATATTCTAGTCGGCGACGACTGGAATCCCGTCTTAAAGACGGCGGCGTTCAAAATCTTCACAGAATACAAAGATGTGTTCGCTTGGACATATAAGGATCTCAAGGGGGTACCACAAGAACTTTGTGTACATCGGATCCCTTTGGTTCCCGGAGCCGTGCCCGTACGGAAGAGGCCATACAGAATGAACAAAAATTATGCGGCCAAGGTAAATAATGAAATTGACCGCATGCTGGAATCAGGGATTATCTTCAAGGTCCAGACGAGTGAATGGGTATCACCCATTGTGATATCTTTGAAAAAGGAGGCCGATCAGATAAGAATCTATGTAGACTTCAGGTGTTTGAATGCTGTCACAATTAAAGATCCGTTTCCCATACCATTCACAGACACCATTCTCGAAGAAGTCGCGGGTCATGAAATTTATTCGTTTATGGATGGATTCTCCGGATACAATCAAATTTCCATTGCAGAGGAGGACAAATTGAAGACCACCTTTGTCGTAGAAGATGGCGTCTATGCATACAACCGGATGCCATTTGGGTTGTGCAATGCGCCAGCTACCTTTCAACGGATAATCCTCCATATCTTCGATAAAATGTCCGTGGGAAACTTCAAAGCATTCTTGGATGATTGGTCCATTTATAGCACGGAGGAGGCACATCTGGCCGCACTTGGCGAATGCATGGAGAGATGCCGACGAGCCCGCCTCGCCCTAAATCCCAAGAAATGCAGATTCATGGTGCCTCAGGGCAAGTTACTAGGGCACATCGTCTGCAAGGCTGGACTGAAGACGGACCCTGACAAAATACGAGTCATTGTGGAGATGGAGGCGCCCGACGATGTCACCGGCGTCAAGTCATTTCTTGGACACATCGGGTATTATAGGCGGTTTATTAAGAACTTTGCCCAAGTATCATACCCACTTGATAAGCTGACACGAAGGGGGGAGCCGTACGTCTGGGGGACGGCCCAAGAAGAGGCTTTTCAAGAGTTAAAATCACGATTGGTGGGTGCGCCAATCTTGACATACCCAGACTGGGACAAAGAGTTCCATGTACATGTCGACGCATCCAACTTCGCCATAGGGGCCACCCTGGCACAGGTCGGCAGCCACAGGCTGGACCACCCAATATATTTTGCAAGTCGACTCTTGTCAAACGCGGAGAGGAACTACAGCACGACGGAGAGAGAAGCCCTCGGCATGGTATACTCCGTCCAAAAATTCCGACATTATTTATTGGCGACACCATTCACATTTTATGTGGATCACCAGGCGTTGATGTATTTGGTGAACAAGCCAATCATCCAGGGGCGGATTAGTCGATGGCTGTTGCTGTTACAAGAATTTACATTCAACATCATTGTCAGACCTGGCAGGAGCCACGTCATAGCCGACCAGCTATCACGGATCAAGTCGGGAGAGCCGGCCGAAGGCATTAGCGAGGATTTTCCGGACACCCATCTTTTCCGCATTGCCATCCTTCCTCATTGGTACACGAGTGTGGGGGAATATCTGTCAACATCAAAATTTCCGAAGGAAATGCCACCAGGTGAAAGACGGAAACTTGTATTAAGAAGCCGAACATTCCAACTTATAAACGGTCTTCTCTACAAAATGGGACCTGACCAAATCCTACGACGATGTGTCTTGGAAGAGGAAATCCCAGGAGTATTGAGAGAAGCCCATGAAGGGGCTGCTGGAGGGCACATGGGACCGGATACGACAGCAAGGAAGGTCCTACTAGCTGGCTTGTGGTGGCCGACACTGCATAATGACGCCAGAGAATGGGTGACAAGTTGTGATACATGTCAGCGTGCTGGGCGACCATTAAAAAGAGATTTCATGCCACTTAACCCGGCGCATGCTCAAGAATTGTTCGAAAGATGGGGGTTAGACTTCGTTGGTCCATTGAAACCGAGTCGCGCCCGACGATGTAGATACATTGTCGTGGCGACAGAATATTTGACCAAATGGGTGGAAGCCAGGGCGTTGGCGGACAACTCCGCCGTCAGCACGGCGAAATTCATTTATGAACAGATTATCACCCGGTACGGAATACCGATTCAACTGACAAGTGATAGAGGGGGGCACTTTGTAAATCATATTGTTCGACTACTGACAACCGAGTTCAAAATTTTTCACTCTCTATCGAGTCCGTACTATCCTAGGGCAAACGGTCAGGCTGAGGCAACCAACAAAATCATCGTGTCGGTAATTTATAAGTCCTGTGGGGTGGAAAAAGAAGACTGGGAAGAGCAACTGCCTTCGGTACTTTGGGCGTACCGCACAACTTACAAAGTAACCACCGGGCAGACACCTTTCCAATTAATGTATGGCCAGGAGGCTGTGGTACCGATTGAATTCATGGTGCCAAGTCTCAGAATCGCTATTGACAACAAGCTAGGCGACATGGAAAGCCTTCGAGAGAGACTATACGCCTTAAATAAATTGGATGAAAGACGGACAATGGCACAATGGGTGACAGACGTGGCCCAGCAACGCAGGAAATACTGGCATGACCAACACATTCGGCGGGCGAGGTTCACGCTGGGCCAATTAGTCCTAAAGTATAACGGAAGGAACGAGATTAAGCCCGGCAAGTTCAAAGTGAAGTGGCTAGGCCCTTACAGGATCCAAGAGGTCGCAGCCAATGGATCCGTCAAGCTCTCGACCCTCGACGGACAGGAAATCCCAGAGGGCGTCAATGGGTCGAAACTGAAAGTGTATCACCAGAGGGTGGAAGCACGCAGGAGCAGCCCGACAGGAGGCGCACAGTCGCAGTCAGGCAATAAATGAAAAAAAATTGAAAAAAAATTGAAAAGAAGAAGAAACAAAAAAAAAAAAAAAAAAAATCGAAAAAAATTGGAAAAAGGGAGAAAAAGGGACCACCGCACGGTGGCCACGTAGTGGCACCACCATGCGGTGGCCACGTGGTGGCACCACCCACGGTGGACACCACCGTGCGGTGGCAGCCCGCGGGTTACACAAAGCGCAAAGGATATAAAGCGAAGAACACAGCACGAAGCAAAGGAAATAAAACACCGCACGAAGCACAGGCTCCGCACGAGATAAAGGCACCGCACGAAGCCACCGAGGGTTAGGACAAAACGCCGCACGCACCATCACGCCACCACGCCGAAGGGAAAACAAGAGCCGCCGAAGGGAGGAAAGCCACCGTGCGGTGGAAACCGAAGCCCGTCGGAGGTAAAGGCGTGGAAAACACAGCCGCAAAATTCCCTTTCTGGTTCAATGCAGAGCGCCTCTGTGCGCAGCCATTCTTCCCACGAATCCAGCTCCTCATCAGAGATTCTTTCCACAGTGGGATACTCTGAAATCGGACACGCCCCCAATTTCATGCAAGATTCATAAAAGGCGGCGGGCTAGTGGCTCTCGAAAGCCGCTTTGTTTTCAAAAGCCGAAACGCATGCGGGTTGATTGGTTGGGCTTGTGGTTTATGGCAGAGATATCGGGGGTTCAAACTTCCAGAAGAATTTGTTAACCAGAGGTGCAATGAAGGCCCGAATTTGGGCATAAAGTCTGAAATTTTCCCGCACCACCGGTTCAAGCGCCACCACCACCAAACGATTTCCCTGTGCCGGTTCTGCTGGAAGACCAGCAATTGCACTGTCCAAAAGTCTCTGAAATTTGGGGGTCCTGTCCATCAAACTCACCGAAGAAAAAAAAAAAAAAGCTACCGTACGGTATAATGTGGAGGTGGACAAGAAGATTTTTTGTTCAGCTTTTTACTAGCCGGAGGTAGTTGGGGATTACCGTCGTACGGCCTACCTGCCAGGAGGTAGTTAGGTGCCTTCCATCCGACAAGGGCAAATCAAGAAGTGGTTAGCAGGTCAATGGAGTCTGCGGGAAAAAGAAACTGGAAAAAACAATTGCAGGATAGCAGCCATAGGAAGCCGGATGCACGTATTCTCCCTTCAGGTGTTCGAATAGCAAGCGGCACGATGGAAGCCAGGCAGAAGAAAAAAACACCACAGCAGCTCACTGTACGAGGGAAGAACACCTCCACTTCACAGAATATCACTTTTGAGGGATTGAATGGGGTGGAATGTCGGAAATGGTGGCAAGACACGCCGGATGATAATTTGGTGAAAACAAGTCTTCGCCGAGCAGGGGTAGAATGGGCTATACGGATGCCTGTGTTCACCATTCGCGAGTACGAGGGAGCATTGCGGTATATGGTTGATACCTTTGATAGCCGCTCACGGACGAGCACATTTGAGTATTTGGGGAAGGATATCACCATATCCTTCAAACCTGCAGATTTCACCAGAGTATTTGGCATCCCAGGCATACATGGCAAGAAAGTGGACTTGAAGCCGAAGAAGATGACACGGGAAGAAAAAGAACATTGGATTAAGCGAGTGTCCCGAGACTTGACCCCCGCAGAGTTGGCGAGCATCGTAGACGCCACGAAGGGTCGTGGGATGCGCAGGTCCTTTGTCGCAGAGGGTCACTGGCGATGCATTATGGACGTCATCAAAAGCAGGTTGACAGGGTCGGGTAGGGCATCAGACATCGCTCTACCACAGATAGTATTGATGAACGGGTTGATGAACGGAGTCGTCTATGATTGGGCTACCTTGTTATCAGAGCGGATGTGCGCATTCCTGATGATGGAGCAGCGCACCTTTTACATGCCCCACTATGCCATTGGATTGTTTTTGGAGGCTACGCGGGAAGCAGTGCCAGAGGCTGAGTTGGAGGTACGGCCACAGGAACCCTTGGCGGAGGGTGAGCCTCCTATCATGCATTGGCGACATCTGGATATTGGACACTCTTCCGCGAAGCGGAAACGGGTATTAGAGACCACCGCAGCAGAACCAGATAGTGGGCGAGAAACTTCTAGCAGTGCAGAGGATTCCGAGGATTCGGAGGATGAGGACGACAGTAGTAGTCGGGACACAGACGAGGGGAGGATGGACCCCGTCGGAGAGCGAGTGTTGTTTGCACCACCCACACTCCAACTTGGCACACTTGTGGGGTCGTCCGCGGGCAGTACTTCGATTCCGGCATTTGGACAGAGCCGCACGCCCGTTACACTCAGGCCCATGCAGCCGGCCGCAGCACCTTCCGTCATACCAGCCGCAGGACCGACTCCCGCAGAGGCATGTCCTGACAGCACGGCAGAGTTGTGTGGTCCACCGCAAGGAAGTGTGGCAGAGGAGATAGTTGAGACGGAGCCTCAGGTGCGACTGGATGTCGTGGGATCCGATGCAGTGGTGACGGTTGCTGCCTCCTTGTTGGAGGAGCCCATTGCGGGACATGTTTCCGAGGGGGAGAGAGGGTCGGAGGTGTTGAGTGCAGTTCCATCGGTGGCGGCTATGGGGAGTTGGCTGACCCGGAGATTCCAGATGACAGTGACGCCACCCGTAGGAGCAGCTGTACTCTCACCTCGGCGAGAGCCTCCCACTGAGGTGGTGGATCTGGAGGATTCCTCGGCGGAGACGCAGGCACCAGCAGAGGGACAGGTCCTTGGAGAGGGTGTTCCTACCGGCCCAGAGCAGGCGACTGCTACACTTGAGGGGGCGGGAGAGACACCATTGGGCCAGCAGGATGCAGTTGGTGTGGTTGAGGAGACTTTTGGGTTACCACGTGGGCTTCCTGTACCTTCATCGGGGCTAGAGGGAGAGGACATTGAGGTTTATCTGGCAGATATGGTGACGAGGGGTCGGCGAGTGGTGGCCGCAACTCAAACACGGGCTCTACAGCAGGTTGCGGAGGAATTAGAGCACGTCCTCCAGTTTATGCGAGACGGCTGTCCCGCAGCTTTCACCTCATGTTTTGAGGCACGAGGATGGCCAGTTACCCAGACGGATGCGATGTTGGAGGCTTGGCGTGTGCCTCAGCCCGTCGTGGAGAGTAGGGTGACAACTCTCGTCCGGGAGATTGAGCAGGTTTATAGGGAGGCCTACTATACCTTACGCCAGACACAGCATGAGTCCGCAGTTCGCGAGGCTGCTCGAGTGGAGTTAGAGCAGGACATGGCTAGGCAACAAGCCTCGTGGGCAGCCGAGAGATCAGAGTTGGTCACACAGCTTGAGACAGCCCGTGCAGAGAAGGTTGCGGTGGACGCCCGTCTTTCAGAGGAACAGGGTGCGCGGCGTCTCGTCCAGCAGGAGTTAGATGGTGTTCAGGCCCAGTTGGTTCGCATGACAGAGTCCGTCGATACCAAGGAGAGGGAGCTACTGGAGGCTGCGCTTATGGTGAAGACTGCCTTAGAGAAGGTGTTGGTCGCAGAGCGGGATGTGGCAGCGCGCACCCAGCAGGTCTATGAGCTCCGCGCCCGCCTGGCGGCCCAGACACCCGCATCTCACCCTTCGACTTCAGGGACGCTTCCTCAGCCCCCTCCTTGACTTTCACTTGGTTGTATATTTATATTACATTGTCTCCATTTTGTTGTTAGTTGTCGGAGACGACTTCTTTTTTTGGGGGGGATGATGTTATCGGGAAAAAGTGTATAGTTAGTAATGTTAATTATCAATAGTTAGTTAGCCGACGGGTAGGTAGTTGGAGTCGCGACGGTTGGGTCGCACCCCTTCGGCAGTCATATATTGTACCACCTTCGGGTGTTGAGACATGTAATGTTAGCCGTGTCAGATGTAATGTTGACGACGGATATAATATGAACATCCTTTGACATTAATGGAAAGCTTATTCTGGTACTTCTTTTATATTTGCATTGTACATTGTTGTTCGATTTCTGTATTCTTCCTGTTTACCCAGTGAGGTAAACAGGTAATATTGAGATATACAGTGTCAAAATCTAAAAATTTAATAACTAGGCCAGTCAGCACAACCATGGAAAAACCAATTACTTTAATTGATAAATCACATGGAACCATCTGCATTAAGGCGAACGCTCCACAAACAGATGGCCAACCAAGCAAAGACAATAAATAGAAAGAAGGAAATTATATTAATGTCCATGAACGACCAATAAAAGGTAAAAGGAGCTGGAATGTACATCTGTTACAATAGCACAGTACTAAAGCAAAAATGTGCCCTAAAGAGAAACAAGACAAACAAAGAAATAGACAAGTGGGCTTAAAGCTACAATGATAATCCCAAAACAAGTACAAGTATAAACAGGTGTGTGGAGGATAATCTCTGACTCTCCACAAAGATATGAGAACTGATGAAGACCAAACCTGGCAACCCTAGTAGGAAGCAAGAAGCATCAAGTGTCTACTCCAGAATGCGTTGATGGAGCCAATAGTATTAGCATAACCCAATGTGGTGTACTTATACAAAATCTAAGAATGCTTGATGAGGAGAGTCCATAACTAAGAGAGCTACAGTAGACAATACTAGGAGGCAATTGATTTCACTAACACTCAAGGTTGAATGACTACGGGTGGTATAAAATAAACCGGTGATGGGAGCGTGTCCCAAGAGTACACTAAATTGCATATTGCTAGTAACAAATGGTATTACATATTTGTAAGAAAGATTATAAAAAAGAGAGCGAGAGAACACGATCTTGATTTTGCAACTTCAGTTGAAATTCACCTTTTGTCTCTCACAAGTCACAATAGCCTAAGGTTTATCAGGCAGGATGGCTTACCCACTCCTCTGTCTTTTACCCATCTTCACGCTCCCTTCCTCCCCCGCCCCCCCCAACACACACACACACACACACAAACATATATGACACAATATAGAATTGTCCATATACTTCGACCATATGGCATCAATGACCTGATAAGGAAATGTCCTTATACGGCAACCATTGATGACCACTGACTATTAGTTAGGTTCATTGCATGCCCTACTATGTTGGAAAAGTTTAATCATCAATGCACATTTAGAAAAGAAATAAGTTCTTGATAAATTCTTAGAATAAGGATTGCATTGGATCAAAGATCAATCCATCCCACATCAATCTTGATAGGCATTAAATGTCTTCCTTAGTCAAAATTTAAATTTCACTCACTTGACTGTAAGTAACTTGGAGTCACAAGTCTCTCTCGTAGTTCTAATATTAGAATATAGTAAAACAAGGTCAGAACAATGCAAAATATACAATATATAGATTGATATAAAATTTTGAAGAGTCAAAAAGTGCATACTTCACACATTTCCCTTTATGTTTAGCAATTAATTTAGCTTCAGCTAGAGTGTAAAGTTGTGGGGAAAATGCTTTGTGTTACTGGTTTGAGGTTAATTTTGACTTTTTTGTTGATGCAAACATAAAATTGCACCTTGGTAAGATTGTGTTTTTGATGTATTTTATTTGTCATATAGAACGCTTTCTACAAATATAATGCACGTGATTTTGTGTCTTTCTAAAAATATAATGCATGTGATTTTATGTTTCAGCATTTTTAGGCATCAGTATGCCAAATAATGATAGATCTAAATTGAAGCATTTTCCATTGAATGGATAAAATTTAGTAGAACCATTCTTGATCAAATGTTTGAATGACATTTAGATAACTTTCAGCTATGAGATAATCCAAATAGAGGCTAAACACTAATAAATGCAGTGTTCCTAACTCAGAAATTGTTTTCCCATTAATTCTGGTTAATAGTAATCAATTTTGGCATATAAACATCAGAGTCAGATAATTGAATTAAAAGTTGAATTGTTACAAGTCCCTAGAATGGATGAGGATCACCTAAAAGCCTAGTAGACTTGTAAATTTTTCAAAAACTACTTGTGGACTTGAGAATACCACTGGTAGGTCGTGAATAGGCATTTAATACCCTGTAAGTCCCCACCAGATTCCTATGCATGGTTTTATATGTTCTCAACATTAAATTGTAAAACATAATTTCTAACAAACAAATTGGCTACTGCTGGTAAATTGTTTGAACATGATTTTTTTGGAACTGTTCATTTTATATAATTCTAGTTTCTCTTAATAATAAAACTATTAATTTAAGCACACTCACAAAACAAAATCCAAATGTCAATTATATTAGTAAATAAAATAGACCTTGTTACTTCTGCAGTGCTCTATGAAATTTAGAAAAATTAAACCTTTGTCTGGAGAAGGCATGGGAAAGTGAATGCCCATGCGCCAAAATGCATAGAGAAAAGCCAAGAGAAATAAAATAGCCCCTAGCCCTGCTCGCTCTTTGCCTACTCCTGCAATAAAAGAGATATGCAGTAGACAATAGTTAAAAAGTTAAAATACAACAAAAATCATATGAAAATAAATGCAACCAAATATGCAGCCATATATTTCAGTTCAACAAAGCATGTGTATAAATTGTTTGTTATGTTTTTCCTTTCGTACTTTTTCATCTCCCAAGTTCCCCTTTCAACTTGATACATTCTATTTAATTATTTTACCTCAAAACGAATGGACCATAGGTACCCTTTTAATCCTTTGGGCAAACTTCACTTAAACAAGAAGCTATCAAAGTAATGTCATCATTGCCACATTGTCGAGCCTCTCGATTAAAAGTGAGAATAACTCTATTCATATTTCTAAATCATGTACTTATATCTCTACTTTACGGGGAAAAAAAAAACAATATCATTTTGTTCATTTGAAGAATATCATGTGTAGAGCACATAAGCATATCACTAAGTGAGGAAAGTAGACTAAGCATGCCAGCAAACATATTTTCAGTCCAAAAGTATCATGGGTTTTGTTTCACATAACTCCCTACAACTATTTATCCAAGGAAAACAAAAGGTGGGAATTTGTTAATTGTATTATAGTTATTAAATTATTTGTTGCCCCATAAATAGAGCCAATTTGTAGAATCCAGATATTTGAAACAAGTAATCACCAAAATGAGAAATACCATGCATCCAAAAGGTTGGGAACTAGCAGCTGGGCATGCTCCCTATGTTATAGTGCCTGTGATAATTCTAAATAAGGACAATATCATGTAAGTTTCAGGAAATTGGACAAGATGGATAATTCTCAAAAGCAACTTCTAGGCCAAAAAATGAGTCAAGAGGGTTGCTATCTCCATCCATTTTTACAAGACAATGGATGAAGGTCAAGAGATATACCTATCAAAAACAAAAAAATATCAGACTGCTATCAAATTATTGGTTGCTTTTTCCATGAGTACAAACTCTTAGCCTCTCTAATGATAAGCCAGAATAATGAGGAAAAGAGGGTTGTGTTGGTGCCTTTTTATGCTGAACAACAAAATCAGCAACCAGTGTAGTCTGCAACCCAATTTTGAAAGGTAGCTAACCTAAACTATGATTTCAAAAGACAAACTGGACCAACTTAACAAGGATATTAATCCTTCTTCTCTTCAGGCTCTATAAGGCCTAGGCGGGTTTACCTATGATGCACTTTAAATACAGTCTAAAACTCACACACAACATCACCATTAAAGCAGAAATCTCAGACATAGCTCAACAATAAGGAAAGTATTGCAAACTAGCTACATTCACATTGACTCTCAACTACACTGGAGCTTGAGATAGGTGGGACATTACCACAAAACAGAAAGAAAAGATACTATGATTTGATTTTTTTAAATGCTGCAAATAACCTCTGACTGTAACAGATCGGTGCCTCAATCTGGGCATAGAGTCAATACAAATAACCATAAATGAAATCCAATCTGCACATCAAACTCATTGAAAAGATCTCCATGTATTAATGCCCAACATTAATACATTCTAAACTCAATCAAAGGATCATACATATACAAACAGAAATTCAAATTCACAATTTCTACTCATTGAATTTAAATCCTTTCTGTAAACGATGCCTAAGAACAGGAATTACACTCTCACTGAGGAGGATAAACCCAAACTCCCTTGAAGACTGGATTTATTGAAATTGAAGAATGCCTGAAGACAATCCAATGGACTTGCATGTATGTCTTACATATATGTGACCTGCAACTAAAAATTTACAGCTAAATGCATCTATATAATGACCGGAGAATGGGAACATCAACGGTTACAACTGGGAACCCTTACAAATGAGAAGAATTGAGAATAAAAAGAAGAGGGAAAAGATCAAAATCTGCATAACACATTGCCAAGTGTCCCATTTTTCCAACTGAAGATTTTCCTTGCATCCTTCCCGTGGAAACTGCTCTCAAAATATCTGAGATCTGTTGAAACTAACTGCAGAACTAAATTCCTCATTTCGAGAGCTTTCCAACGGTATACAATATGTCTATATTTGCGTAAAAATAACCCCTTAGGTGAATTAATCTGAATGCAGACCCATCATTTAAATTTTTGGATTTTGACCTATAGTCTAAACTATATTATTTAACTTTGATTTTCGCCTAGTTTACCCTCTGTGCCTTGCCACGTGGCAGCCTGTGATTCGCCCGTGAATCCTACCGGAGCGCCACCTCATCGCCATCTCACCTGCCTTACCACTTGTCTGCCTCACCGGGACCCGCCAGCTAACCTGCCACTCGGACCTGCCAGCTCATCAGTCGTTGGTTCGTGAAGGGTAACTTTCGTGCACCTTCGCATAGCGACACAACGACCACCGTCCGATCATCTCAAACTTGCTCGATCTTTAATCTGCCCTCTTCTGCACGTGCCATGTCGCTAGTTCGCGAAGGGTAACGGTCGAGCAACTTCGCATTGTGAATCAACGACGGCCGCTGGATCTTCCTCAACCTACTCGATCTTTAATTCGCCCTTCTGCTGCAAAACCTGGGCACCTCGAGAATCGTGCACGCGTGGGGTCCACCTAGTCACTAGCTAGCTCCACTTTCTATCAAAAGCCTTTATGCTTTAGACATTATAGATACGTGTGCTTTTGCATTTAAATATCAAATATTTCCTATGCACAGCCAATGTGGGATATATGCCTGCGCCTATTCCCCTATTTTGTTCATTCGCATGGAAGTTTTAATGGCTTTCCTGCTGCCAATGTAATTTACTTGGGTTTCAAAATCCTTCGCCATTCCACACAGGAGGACTTTGACTGGTTTTACACCTGCGAATTGCATTAGTTTGAAAGTTTATTAAAAGCCCCTCCTTTCAAAAATCACGCAGGATGGGTTTGGCTGGTTTACACCTGCCAATGGCATTTGCTTTATAGTTTTATCCTTTTCAACGCCACGCAGAGGAGGGGTTTGGCTGGTTTTACACCTGCCAAAATTCATTTGCTTGAGAATCTAATGCCATCGCTTTATTGCCACTTGCGTTTGTTAAAAAATCTTTAACGCCTCTTTACCTAGCCACATTTTGCGCAGGGGGAGGACTGGTTTTACACCTGCCGGTGCATTTGCTTGAAAGTTTCTATTGCCCTTCACCACCACGCAAAAGAACTTTGGCATTTGCACATGCCACATGCATTTGCTTGAAGACTTTTAAAATGCCTTCACCACGCAGGGAGCTGCCATTGCATTTGCTTTGGACAATGGGTTTTACCTATTACACACCACACCAGAGAGAAAACTGACAAGGGTTTTGGATACTAAACTCCACCCGCCAAATGAATTTGCTGAAAGTTTCAAAAAACCTTCTGCATTGGTATTACGCCTGGCAATCACATTTGCTTGGAAATTTATAAAATTGTTGCCCAACTAGTTGCCACGCATTCACAAGGTCAGCCATTAATTGTAAAAGCGTCTGATACATTTGGTGCACCATCGTGAGTAGGAATTGCTTCATTAATGATATCAATGGGATTGTTGTCTGGGTGCAGTTGCTTTGCCTTAATATAATAAGCTTTTCTTAATCTCATAAGCAAGAACATCGGTCTCCATTCCTAGAATATCATAGTACCTTGCTTCCTTCACCATTGTAACCACACATAAAGGATCATAATGAGGACCGAGCTGATGGTAATATGCATTAGCATGCATGAAGAACACTTTACCATAAAATTAATGCATGGGCATGAGCCAAGTCGGGCCCCAAAGTGGGCCTGACTAAAAAAAAATTTCATTTTCATTCAAATGACCCTTGAAATGCCTTAGGCACCTTGAACATACCTTTGGAGTTGATCGGCACAGTTTTCTGATCATTAAAACTCAACTTGCAACTTTCAAGCACTTGTGCCCAAAACAATGGAATGGCCTCAGGAACTGGCTCTGAAAACCAATTAAAACGTCTTTCTGTATCCCGCCATCTGAAGGACAAGTAGTCTGATATATTGACTATCACCCTGCAAAACCGTTTCTCAAGACGAATCCCAGGTGAAGAAATAGTAATGGTCGAAGATGACCAAATGGCTCTGTCAGCACTATGAACCTGATAAAATCAATGTGCAGGGACCACAAAGTGCCTTTACTAAAAATATCAAATGATCTCCGTAGATCCCCAAATCTGGGGCATAGATACTTTGAAGTACAAGGAAGACCGTGGAATGTTTAGTTCGACCAAAAGGCTGACTGGGTGCAAATGGTGAGCTCATGAAAATGGCAACTTAAAAAGATGCAACAACAAAAGTGCAAAAAACTCAAAAAAGTGGCTCAAGAAATCATCTTGGAAAACTGATCAAACGGATTGGCAGGAGCTTCAAACTGGAAACATAACTTGTCTTTTATACCAGCAGTACCCTGGAAGAAATATTCTGATATAACACTCAACTGGGCATTTTTTAGACGTGCAAAGTATTGCTCCGACTAGCTGTTGAAACAGGGACTTTTCAAAAAGCACAAGTTACAAATGGATTGGGCTTACCAAACTGAGCAAATGGATTGATAAAGACTTGAAACTTGGCGTGGAGGCACACTTATAGGCATACAATTCAATGCACTTTGAATTTCAACATGACGATCAACTAGTCAAAAGTTATAGGCGCTCAAAGTAGGCCACTTAATAAAATCTAAATATGTGCATAGAACAACTTTCCGCTTACCCCTTGAAATGGGTACTTGATAAACTGATCTAAACTCGAATCTGAAAGTTGTAGAACACTGCATAGGCCAAATGAAAGGTGTACAATAAGATTCCAAGTCTTTACCTCTTGATAATCAACTAGCTCCATTTTACCCTTCTTCAAACTAGGCCACTCAGGTTGACTCATTAGGTGGTCCTTTGAAAGTGCAGAGTAAAATTTTGAAATGGGCCTCTCAAAATACTCAAATTTTATGAGTCCCAACAAGTTGATTCTCACCAGGTCTCAAAAAGACTCAAATAATCAGATGTCTTCATGGTAGTGTAACTATAATCTTTACTCTGTTGAGCCTGAGAGCAAAAAGTATGTTTCTAGCTTTAGATTAATTTCAAAGAAATAGGTTTAAAATTGTCCCTTTTTTCGAAAAATTTAATTAGATTGCCATCATAAGAATACAATTTTATAATGCTTGAACAAAATCATACCATTCATTTGCATATGTCCAAAACAAAAGTACCACTTAAAAATCCATTCACATACACCATCAACATACACATTGTAGTCGGCAGATTATGCCAAGTTGTTCATAAATAAATATTGTTTAGCCAAAGTGTTAAGTGTGTAGTAATTAGTCGTCTATGTTATGTAATGATGTTTATTTGTTCCCAACAAGTAGTTGTTGATTGGTAATCTTAACCAACCCCGGGCTACTATTTATGTACTCATTTTGTGTGTGTCAGAAACCGGATCATGGTTGTACACATTGCCTATTGGAAAAAATGATCTATCTTTCTGAAACTACATTATACTTTGTATTGCTATGTTCTGATATTCTATGTTCCTTACGTGATATTTCCATTTACTCTGTATGTTAAATACCATTACCCTACCTGATCTGAATTATTTTGTCAATTCAGAGGACAATACCCAAAGCAGAATTTGTGGTATTGTAAACACATAATAAATCATATAAAATTTCGTTTCATTGAAAATATGTAAGAACCATACAATTTTTGGCAAACTCTGTGAAAGAGAGTTGTGTGCCCTTGAATCTATCCAATTTGGGCAAACTTTGTAAAAGAGAGTTGTATGCTTGGAATCTATCCAATTTGGGCAAACTCTGTAAAAGAGAGTTGTATGCCCAAGCCTGTACAATTTAGGCAATCTTGTGAAGGAGCATATGCCTGTGGACTTCATGAGAGCTGATACAAATTGGCTAACTCAGTAGACGAGATGCATGTCATAGCTTTGCAAATTCGTCCTAAGAGTTGTATGCCTATAACTCTGTAACTCTATAACTCTCCAACTCCTTGCAATTGGATTCGAATTGAGCTTATTTATAAGCTTTCAAAGAAGCTGAACAACCACTACATTTATGTCCTCATCGGAAGTCGAAAAGGCAATCCAGTATTGAAAGGTTATTACATTTATATAAAGACAAAAATTGATTAAATATTAAATATTTCATTTTATTGAATACTCTGACTTATTTCTGATCACTACCTGAGTAAACACACATATTCCTCAGCAACCTTTGTGCTTAGTTCACCAAAAGTACAGTCTCACTAACATAACAAACCCTAGAATTTGACACATGAAAAGAATGCAAAAAAATGCTCAAAACTTATTATCTATTTCCAACACTTGACTATAGCAACTAAGTAAAACAGTATGTCATATCAAACAACTTATTCATTTTTTTTTAATTCACAAATGTCCCTTAAAAGATTTCCTTTAATTTAGATGCCTGAATAATTTACCACTTAATTTCATCCTATTCGACAAACAATTTATTCTTATGTTCATTTAAAGTTCTATCCATTATTTGGTGGGTCCTTCATCTAATGTTAATTCAACTTTGGGCTGCAACATTGTTCCACACCATACTAGTTGTGAACCAAGGTACATGATGTGGACCAAGCAGTTAAAGCTTCTTCTGCCAAAGCTGTAATCTTCAAGATGTTGATGCCAAAACAAGATTATAGTTACATTTTGTTGTACCCATACAAAAAAAATTGTCCTAAGCCACATTGTAATTATTAAACTTGTCATTTGTTGCTTGTAAACTAAAGTCCTTGTTATGATAATCAATGTCCTTTTGCTGTCTCTAGTTAGTGTCTTGGGAGGGCCATTAGAAGGAGCTTTCCAACGCATCTAATAAAGAAAAAATCAAACCTCCAATGACAGAGATAATGTAAAAACATTTCTAAGGTGTGAAAAAATGTTCCCCAATGCAAGGGCATGCACCCAATAAAAGAGTTCAAGACTTTCCAAAAGTCAAAAAAAGTGCATCATTGTGCAATGGCACGTGCATGACCAAGGGGTAGCACAAGTTAAAATCTGAACATACGTTTGCCAATGCAATGGCATGCACCTCACCAAAGGGGTACATCAAGTTTTAAGAGTGTGGTAACTTGGTAAGTGAAAAATATTTGCCAATGGAAAGGTGCGTGCCACTCCAAAGAAGTGCATCAAATTCAAATTTGAAACTTAACAAACCAATGTAAGGGCATGTGCCTATGCATTGGAGTGCAAAAAGTAAATTACAAAACCAAAAAAAAGAACGAATAGAACATTGCACACCACTCCAAAGACGAACATAATGTTAAAATTTGAAAAATGTCAAACAATATAGATGTATGAACCTCACTAAAGGGCTGCATTAAAGTTCAAATATGCAGAAGTCCTGTTTATGAAATGGTGCACACCTTTCCATAGGAAAACATCAAATTGGAATTCAAAAAATGCAGCCATATATGGAAGTGCATGCTTGTATGAAGAGATGCAACATGGAGGAAAATTGAAAAGTTGCAACTCAATGTAAAGATGAAAAGGGCTACAGCAGATTCTAGGCTATAGAACAAAGACAAAAGTACTAACAACAATTTCTCAACTGTTGGCAAAGGTACAGAAAGCTTTCAACATCCAACTTCCCTTTAATACACAAGTGCTTAGGATTTCCAGCAGTCCAGGTTGAGTTTTCAGCCAATAAAAAACAAATTTTCAGTCATTGCATTGGGTGCCTGTCAGGAAATGTTTCTCTCTACTCAAGTGGTAGAGTTTCAACTTTTTTCAAGGATTTTTATGTACTTGTTTTCAGTAACCTCCATGCAGATTTGCCAAGTGTTGATAGAAATTTTTTCAATTTTCTTCACAGATTTGGGATCAGCATTTTTGCCAACACCTACAGCAAATTCAAGTGTGTTTCACTTTTGGTTGCTGATTTTGCAGACATAAAACAAGGGTTTATGTGGCAAGATTAGTGAAAGCAGTGGCAGTCATATTAGAAATTTGTGCAATTTCTTGATCATTTTCATACATTCCAGGGTTTCGAAGTGCTCACGGATTTCAGTTAGGGTTTGGTGTAAAAGTCAGCAGAAGGCTTTTTCAAATTTAGGGTGCCAAGATTCATCTTCAAAGTTTTAGGATTTCTTCTAAGGCCTTGCCATGGTCAAAGCAGTACACTTGTACAAGAATCACTGCCAGGAGCTACTTGTCAGATTGGTTATTTTTAGCTCAAGCCATTTATAGCCTGTATTAATTTTAGTCATCACTATCTGAGAAGATAATCATATTTTGGGACATCTATTTTAGACCACTATTTTTTAGATCAGTTAAATTTAGACGACTTTCTAGGAGATTGATTATTTAATTGATAGTTATCCTTGTCAAAAATCTGAGGTTTTTCTAATTAGGGTTTGGAATTTGTAGACTACATTGTCCAATAAGCTCACTTTGTGCACAAACAAACTATTGATAACATAAAAGTTCTAGTTAGTTTTTTTATTATTCTCAGGCAAAACTTTGTAGATGCCTATAAATAAGTGCCAATTGCACTTAGATTTACAATGGAATTTGATATGCTTATTTTGCTGCTTAAATTACTCTTCAAGTCTTATGAGAGATCTTCTGTATGCATTTTTAGGCAGATAGAATTGCTTTGTTGAAATTGCAAGCTTTATATTGCATACCTTTACAAAGTTGGCGATTGTGGCTTTGTACCTAACACCTTAATTTCTTTTATCAAAATGTATTTCTTTTGTTCAAATCAAATTCAAGCCTTGTGTTGTACTCATATTTTTTAATCTTTGCTTTTAGCCAAAAAGAATGAGCATTCATTAGCTCGTATAGATTGTTTTCTTTAAGTAAAAAAAGATAAAAAAACTCTCATCATGAGCAGATGTTCTGATAAGCCTTCTCCTCTTGCCCAAAAACTAAAAGATATGCAATTACTTTGTTTCTTTTTGCAATGTATGTTCAAAAATGCCAAGAGTTAAATTGTATAAATTGTGAAAAGATAGAGGGTGTGTCCTTAGGTTCTCAGGCTTTCATTTTATTTTTTGTTACAGGGAGCTTCCCCTGCTGCATTGAATAGATGTTTATCCTCACATGCTGTCCTCTTTTGTGTTTGACCAGAAGGTCCAAATTAGAATGCTAACACACTCTTATTTTCCAAATGATGCTGATACAATGAAGAGATCCATTAAGATCTCTGTCTTATTGAAACTTTACGGAAAAAACAGGCCAGTACTTAATAAGGTCCCTTGCATCATGATGTGTGTATATAGGAAAGTTTATTATAGTTGGATTTTGTGTGCACTTGTGGATTGACAAAAAGAAAATAAGTCTTACAATTAAGACAGAGATCTTAAATGCATAATTACATTCATGCTTCATAATGAAACACAAAATATGATTCATTTGTGAACAAAAATCAAGTTAAAATGCCTAAGCTCTATGTTGGACATATCCCATGGAATTGTAACAAGGGCAAATTAGCAGTGTTGAGTCCAATATGTAGCATATTTTGATATAGAACATACCATACATCATGAGCTTGAAATTGGACCACTGGATGCAACCATCCAGCAAATGCACACACAGTTGCCAATGTGAGAATAGTAACCTATTTCCATGGCCATGTGTCTTAAATTATTGTTACTTACATATCATACTATTGTAACAAATCATTCCATTCTCATTACCTGTGCACAATGTGAAAATACAGATGCACAAATTTAATTTTAAAAACACAAAAAACATAATGCAAAAAAGAAGCATCATCAAACCACATCTATAAATGTGTTATTTGATGTGCTTATTCATTAAAACTCCAATTTTGGGCTTCAACAAACTAGTCTCCGTCACATTCTTAATTTAAGAAAGAAAGATAATATCTAACATAGTTACTAGGAAAAACTAATATTGCAACTAGGACCACATCCTTATAACCGTATGTTGTGAGGTATTCACACATCGCCCCACTGCAAATGGGGACCCCTGCTTTTTGCTTTCTAGGGTTGGTTTTCTTAGCGTAGTGTCTTTGCTATTAATCCTTGCATTGAGGAGTTTCCAAGAGGCTCATTAGGATAGGATGGTCCCCTTGTGTTTTGAGTAAGTTGGTGAGTGGCCCAAGTCAGGGTCACTTTTGAAAGCTTCCTCTAGGTCAGGCCTAGGACTAGTGTCAAGGTTAAGTCTTGATTAGGGAATGAAGGAGTCATTGCACCATGCCAGGGGTCTTGGTGTAAGTCTTGGTGTGGCTTTTCCTGTGAGACCTATGCCATCGAGTCAGAGAGAGTCAAAGATTTGAATGAAGTGAGAGCAAGCGTTGTCAAGGACCTCCTTTAGAGTTTGAGTTGATAAGATAAAGCAAAGATTGAGTACATTCACGAAGGATGAAGGCAAATGAAGGGAATTGGATTGGAAAAGTCAAATTCGCTCCTGTCCCTTCCAAGGGTATAGGAGCGAAATCCTTAGGAGCCTCTCTATTGCCCTTAAATCAAGTCAAAGTCTTGTTTTGAACCCTCATTCAAGGTGAAGTTGACTTAAGTGATGACTTAGAGATGAATTTAAATGAACTTTTGATCATGAACAATGAGGAATTTGAGTGAGAACACCAAATTCACCCCTGACCCTTCCAAAGGTACAGGAGCGAATTCTTCTAAGGCTCCCTCTTGGCTCTTATTTTGGACAAAACCCTCACTCTAGGGCATGGATTGGAAAGAAATTAGCTTGAACTTGCCCTTTAAGATGAATTTGAACAAGATTGGACTTAAAAATTTGAAAGAAAAGTTAAAAATTTGAGCTTAAGAGCCAAATTCGCTCCTGTCCCTTCCAAGGGTACAGGAGCGAATTTCCCTAGAACCCTCTCTTCTTTCTAACATGGATCAAAGTCCTTGATTCTACGCCTTGATTGAATGAAAATTGATATATCCATGCCTTTGAAGTAAGTTGCAACAAGATTGGATGATGAAATTGAGCCATGAAGCCAAATTCGCTCCTGACCCTTCCAAAGGTACAGGAGCGAATTTCCTTGAAGCCTCCTTTGTGCCTCTAATTTGGATCAAACCTATGCTCCAAAGTGTTGATTAAGGTGGAAATAACTTAGACATAACGTTTGAATGAACCTTTGATCACAAGAAGTGAGGAATTTGACTCAAAAGCCAAATTCGCTCCTGACCCTTCCAAAGGTACAAGAGCGAATTTCCCTAAGAGCACCTTCTTGCCCTTTACTTGGATCCAAATTCATGCTTTCAGGGCTTGAGTGAAGGGGACTTGATTCATACATGCCCTTGAAGTGAATTCAAACAAAGTTGAGTGATGAAATATGAAGAATTTGTGCAAACTTGACAAATTCGCTCCTGACCCTTCCAAAGGTACAGGAGCGAATTTACTTAGGGGGTCATGTACCTCTCTAAGGTACACAAACGAAAAAGATAAGACATGTTTTTGATCCAACATTTTGAGCAAGTAAGCCTTAAAGGTGACTTATTAGCATGCCTTAAGACCATAGCAACGTGGATAAAGGAAAAGAATGAGCATTTGGTAGACATCTAAGCTTCGTGTTCCTAATTCGCTCCTGACCCTTCCAAAGTTACAGGAGCGAACTTCTTGAAAAGACCTAGTACTTCGTCTAGAACATTGAATGAATATCATTTTGAGCAATAGTGAGAGCAATTTGGCTTGAGTATGGTAAGAAAAGGATCAAAGGTCAAGTCTAAGACAAGGTGATGAGAAAAGAAGTGAGGAATTTGACTCAAAAGCCAAATTCGCTCCTGACCCTTCCAAAGGTACAGGAGCAAACTTCTTCAAGAGACCTTGTACCTTTCTTAAGCCCTTGAACAAACCCATTCCTAAGCAATTTTAAAGGCAAATGACTTGATTTTGATGAGGAAAAAGTTGAGAGATGAAGTTCTATGAAGGAGCAATTGAGCAAAAAGCCAAATTCGCTCCTGACCCTTCCAAAGGTACAGGAGCGAATTTCAGTAAACCACATAAGCAGCACCTAAGTTAGATGAATTTTTCCTCCCAAGCTCTTTTCTAGGGTTGAAATGACTTATCTATGCCTCGCGGAAGCACAATTATGAAGTTTGAAGCCTTGAAGAGTGAGTGGTCATGAGAAATTGAGTGGAAATTGAGTAAAATGCCAAATTCGCTCCTCACCCTTCCAAAGGTACAGGAGCGAATTCTTTCAAAGTCTACATCTCACCTCTAGTTTGGGTAGAATCCTTAATCCCAAGAACTTTGCATAGGGAAGAATGACCTCATCCAAGCCTTAAGGACCTACAATCATGGTTTGAGCTAATAGAAATGAGTAAGTTTGAAGAATTTAAACACAAGTATGAAATTCGCTCATGTCCCTTCCAAGGGTACAGGAGCGAATTCCTCCTAAAGTGTACCCCTTTCCTCTCAATTTCAAGCAAAATGGATTTAAGTGTCTTCTTATTGATGATATGAAATGAGAAATATCATGTTAGGATGAATATATCATATATACTTAACCATCTTTTGTTTTCTTTGTAGATCAAGAAGACTAGAATAGAGGAATAATGGACAAAGACGAGAAGGACTTCTTCAAGCTTCATCTGCATTAAGGACGCCTTAGATACATGAGAGAGGACCCAAGGTGCTGCTAGGGTGAAAGGACTTCGAATGATCAACAATTGCAAGCAATGGAGCTAGCCATCCTGTAATGTCCCTACTAGTTAGAGATCACTGTCCTGCAAAACAGATTGTTAGAATGCAACAAATATACATATAATTAATCTAATTGCAATTAAACTTCAATTACTTAATTAAAACTAATCTCAATTCTTATCTAATAAAAAGGATACGAGTGCAGTACTGGGACCTGTCCTTAGGCAGTTGTAATGTTCGCCTTCTTGGAACCCATCTTGGTTCCAAGCCATACCAGGAAATCGATGGATAATTCGATTCCTGTCTTGGATGTAACATCTTACATCCAAGCCTACCAAGGAAGACCATCATATATGATCAATTCCTTGCCTTGGATGGTGCATCTCACCATCCAAGTCTACCAGAGAGGACCGGCCAGATCCGTCTCTTCTTGGGTGAACCTTTGACACCCAAGCCATAACATATATGCATATAAATACTCAGTATATACTGCCTGCCAGGGATTATCATAACCCCCGCATTAGGCTAAGGGAATTTCCTCCCAATAGCCTCCATCATATAGCCACATTATTCATATTACATTCTACGATTCATTATCATTTTTCATTCCATAATTTACGTCTACATTTACATATTCCTTAATTCTCTTTATTGATCCTAGATATACATAAATATTTTGCATACATACCTATATTCATTGCTACATACACATAAGTAAATATTCAGTAATATATATTCAGAAATATGCATTAGTATATGTGTGTGTGTGGCACACACGTCCACACACATATATACCCTGAGACCAATAACACCTCTTACCTGTTCGCAGTCCGCAGCTTGCCGTTTGCAGTTCGTAGTCCGCAGTTTGCTGTTTGCAGATTGAAGTCCGCAGTTGCCGTTGCAGTACTCCCGTCTTCCTCCTTCCCCACTCCCTTGCCGTGGTCTCTTACCTTATACCCCATGGAGGGGAAGGGTTGCGTCCCTCCACGGGTCCCTTCGCGAGAAGGGGTGTGACGGTGGTCGCAGCCCAAGCTGCGACTACCGTCCCACCACTTCTCGCCGGGGGGGTGTAACCGGGAGGTATTCGCCGTCCTTATGCATCTTAATTGCATTTAGCTTTATTCATTCGACAATACATTTCATTATTAAATATATTAAATTCATTACATGGTTTAATGTATTAAATATATTAAATACATTTCATTATTAAATATATTAAATACATTACATTTATAATAACCTTATTTAATATATTAATTTTTAATGATTTATTTCTTTTTGCAATATTTTAACATTATTTAATCTATTAACATTATTTTAATAATTGCTCCTTCATAATATATGCTTTTATTATTATTGGTGTGTTGAATAAAGTGTACATTAGGTGACACAGTAGGGGTCATCACAAATCCTCAAGGACCTCATTCTATCACATGAAGAAATCACAAGATGACAAAAAGAGGTTTTACAAACACTTCAAGGCGAGAGAAGCTACCAAAGAAGAAGGAATGATTTGACCATGAGATCGAGAGGAAGCTTCATCAAACACAAGAGGGTCAAGAAAGGGTACACCATTCATCAAGTACATCAAGGACGAAGGAGGATCAACCAAGGTCATCACAAGGGTACATTGAACATGATCGAAGAAGCAGATAGTTTCAGAAGAGTTAATCAAAGTCCTCTTCTCATCATCATCACATTGAGTATCAAGAGATATTGCTCAACATTCCTTGACCAAGCACAAACGCAAGACAAGCTGGCATCCCAGTCACTATTCCTCCAGTCAAAAAGGTCCACATCAGAATGTCCAAATTCAGTGAACCATGCTTATACCTGAAGGCACAAACTCCGATGTATCTACCCCTATTTCCTATTGGTTCACAAACATTGAATGCAATTTTCTCATTGGCTAAGGGAGTTTGTTGTAATAAACCCTAATTAGGGTTTCCATCTTGTAATCCTGGCCATTGATTGTAAATCAATTTGAGCCATTGAATTGTAATGAGCTCTCTATATAAAGCTCGGGCTCTTCATTTGTAAGAGCTAATAGTGAATAGTTGAGGAATAGCTAATAGTGAATAATTAGTAGCAGAGAAATAGCAAATAGAATAGTAATTAGAATAGAGTAGGAGGAGAAGGCAAGAGATTGTTGCCCAAAATTGTAAATAAACCTCATTTTTCATTGAAGTTATGGTAAAATGTGTTGTTTTTTGCAATATGCATGGTTTCTTGTTGGATCTTCATATTAGATGGTAGATAATTAGATTGAATGGAGGAATTGGTTGGATGCATTTGTGGGGAATCCTTTAGTCCATACCACTAGCCTCTTACTAATTGTAAGTGCGCCCCGCGTGGTCAACTGGCATTGAATGAGCTTAACTTCAAATTGTTATGCGTCCATTGTTTATGCATTAACTTGAATCGTGATCAGTGTTTGACGGTGATGATTTGAACATCTTCAGAACTCCCTTAGAAGATTGCACTGAGTTGGTGTCGAATTGTTCAGTTTGATGGTGAGACCTAGCCCAGTAGGACTCCACCTAGTCGTTCATCTATATTCTTACATTCTAGGTCCTAGAATAGATTCTCTAAACCCTATGCTTTTGATATTTCTTTATCTCCCAGTGAGTAGTTAGGACTTAAGTTCCAGCGAATCAAGCATTCAGGCATTCGAATGTAAGTCCCCTTGTGATTTCAGCATAATCACATCAAACCAACAGAGCTTATCCACACGTAGTGACCCTACATTCAAGAACCTTGGAGTCTTCTCGAATGATCCTTAAGCAAATCTTCAGCATCCGAAAGATTTTGTTCAAAAGAGGATAAGATACTTATGGTATTTTACTTTGTGTTCGCATGTGTGTAAAAAACACAAACACCGTACCCACAATTTCTATGATACGTTTATAGGATATAGCTGAACCTTGTACATTTTCTCACATTATTTGAATGGTGCCCCTATCCCCATCCCCTTACTTGTGATCCCACATCTATAAGGAACTATGAGATTCTAAGTGTTTTGTTTAACAATAAGTTACCGATCCTAGTACTAGTTCTAGTTTGAGTTTGAGGGTTTAGTTCACAAATTCAGTCAAAAAAAATGGGGTTGAGTTTGTTTCGGGTTCATCTATATACAAACAAATATAAAAATAATAAATATATGCATATTTGTGGCCTAAAAAGTAAAATCAGAAATATTAGAAGTAATATGTATATTTCCTAAAAATGTAATGTACAAGAATATTAAAAAAACTTTTTTAATACATTTAAAGTTACTAGATAATATTATAATACAATAATAAGTTAATATGAACATACATTATTAATTTTAAAAATTAATTAATTATATGAATATTAATTTTTGGTAATTTATTTATTAATTTCTATCATATATTCTTCAATCTTGTCAATGAAGGATCAAAACAAGAGGAAATATTTCCATCTCACTATCTCTTTAATGGCAACTGGGAATCAATTTAATGAAGGGTCAAGGGATGTTCAATTCACTGTTATTACTAAAGTGTTAATGAAAAAGCAAGAAACAAAGACCACGTGATAACATTGAGACTAACTCCTTTGTCACGCAAACAATCAAGAGTCAGCAAGAGTGCAATGATGGCATCTCAAAAGAATTCTAGTTATTAATGATAAATGCAAATATTACAAATCAGATGCTATTAATGAATAAAGACAAATAAAGATCCTACTAATAGACAAAGTAAAACGCAAAAAATGATATAGAAAAGAAAAAAAATGAAAACAACCACCATATTGACACAGGTTTGTTCCTGTTAGAGCGGGCTTTTGTGGACTTGTTGTGAATTCATCCAAACAAATCCACATGCTTAATGTAGACTCCTAGATGTGATGGTATGATGAAGGAATAAGTATCCGGTAGAATACAGAGAGGGAGGGGGTGAATCAATATATTGAAAAACTGATACAAAGTTCCCAAACTCAAACTCAGTCAAACAAAGTAAACATATCTTAGTCAAGATCGATATTCATAAGAATACTTGACATCAACCGGTTTAACTGTTATGACAACTTTAACAGTAAACAACTTCAATCTTGTAAACATCAACAATGCTTAATCATAACTCAGCATATTCAACTCTCAATGCTTCCACATAACATGTCTTATCAGAAATTAACCACATCAACAAATAAGATCACAACCACAAAAGCATTCACCACTTGACACAAATGTTTATACGTGGAAAACCCAAATAGGTAAAAACCACGGTGAGATGAGACTCACAAGCATAGCTATTTGAACTCTTCTGAAGTTTGCCCTGTTAGGAGCCAAGCCTGTTAAAGCTTTACAATAAGTCTGGTTAAGAACTAATTCCGGTTAGGAATCACCCGGTTAAGGGATTTACAAATATGCCTTGATTAAAAGCACAATACCCTGTTAGGAGTAACCTCGTTGGAGGATTTAAGAATCCAAGCTAATAGACCACCTTGTTAGAGGATTTAATGAGTAACCAAGCTTGTTAGAGCTTACCCGGTTAAGGGATTTAACTTTTGCTGTAATTGTTAGAAAACAACAGGTTTTCTTGATCTGTCTGAGTCGCACTACATTTGCTTGATCAGATCCTTCTATGCTTCAATCTACCTTCACTCAAAGTGCAAATCCATTCACTGGTTAGGCAACTACACACTCAACAGGTTTTCATCAATCTTGCCAACAACCTTTACAAACAACTTCAACGACCTTAAATAGAAATCAATTAGGTCGGTAACACAGCAAAAACCTAATTCTCATCATCGAGATTACAAACAAGTCGGTACAATCTTGACCGTTAGAAATCGTGATAATCTCTTCACATTCTTCAAGAAAATTCCAACCGCTCAATGATCACCGCTTCTTCGGACTTTGTAGCTCATCACGCGTTGTGCATTAGATGCACTCCACTTTGCTCCTTCCCTAGATAAAAACAAAATCGCCAAAGCAATTTGAACATATCCTCATTCAATGATCACACGTGTCTCCATCATTACCGCTTATCAGATAATAACCCATCAAACTTGATCGGTTAGGGTTTAACAGCTGATAGGGTTTACTGATCACATTACATAGAAAGGTTTAACCCTTTACACCGGTTCACCGGTTCAACTCACAAACTTAACATACCGGTTTACAACATCTTCCACAAAGCTCTCCTTACCGGTTACTACCCAATATCAAAAACAACAATATCAGCAATAACATGAATACCATTACCGGTTCAATTGACATCAATGACAACATATCATTAATGCAATCTTTATGCAAAATACCAACAAACTCAAAATGCCAACAATCTCCCCCTTTGGCATTGATGCCATACAAATATCAACGCCTCTGATTGTTGCTGAGATTGGTAAATAGGAATCCTGGTTTACATTACCAAGTATTCACCTTGCTCTGTCCTCTCTTCAACCTGCCGCTGGTTCACCTAATCAGACACATAATTCTTCTCCTCAATCACATAATTCTTCTCCCCCTTTGACAGCAATGCCAAAGTGAAAGTAAAACATGTAATTCTGCTCTCACTGTGTATCAACATCATTCTGCTACTTGATGCTCCCCCTATGGAATACATCCACTTCTTCATCAATCCATGTAAAATTTTGCAAGTGGTTCAGGGACTGATGCAATCAACATCATGCTCAACTAACTTCATGAAGAGGGACAACCCCCAATTGACTTCTAAGATACTTGAAAGTGGTCTTAGGCAGAAGTTTGGTAAAGATATCTACAAGTTGCTCCTTGGTAGAAACATGCTCCAAGATAACATCCTTACTTTGAACTTTTTCCCTCAAGAAGTGATATTTCAATTCAATGTGCTTAGTCCTTGCGTGCAAAACAGGAATTTTAGAAATGTTTATTGCACTTGTATTATCACACAAAATCTGTATTGGTTTTGAGATTTCTATCTTCAAACATTCCAAAATGTGCCTCATCCACATAGCTTGTGTGCAATTCATATAAGCTGCTACATATTCAACTTCAGCAGTAGATTGTGAAGTGCAACTCTGCTTTTTACTACTCCAAGAGACTAGTCTTCCTCCTAGAAAGAATGCTCCACCGGTAGTACTCTTCCGGTCATCAATATTTCCTGCCCAATCAGCATCTGTGTATGATTTCAAATCAAAATTTCCACCATATGGATGCCATAACCCATAGTCAACAGTACCTTTCAGATATCTAGAAATTCTCTTGGTTGCCATCAGATGTGCCTCCTTTGGATTCTTCTGAAATCTAGCAACAATAACAACTGCAAGGGCAATATCCGATCGACTGTGAACAACATAGTGTAATTTGCCAATCATTGACCTATATTCCTTTTCATTTACAGACTTAGATGCATCTTCCTTGGACAATTTACAACATGTAACAATTGGGGTTCCAACTGGTTTACAGTCACTCATACCGAAAGTTTTCAAAACCTCTTTCACATACTTGGATTGAGTAATGAAAATACTATTCTTCATTTGCTGTATCTGTAAACCTATGAAAAAATTTATTTCCCCTACTAATGACATCTCAAATTCATTCTTCATTTCATCTGCAAAACAATTACTCATGTCATCATTACCTCCAAATATAATGTCATCCACAAATACTTCACTGACCAGTATTTTATCTCCTTCAGACTTGAGATAAATGTTGTTGTCATCACTGGTTCTAGCAAAGCCTATCTTCATCAAATGAGTATGAAGCCGTTCATACCATGCTCTGGGTGCCTGCTTTAATCCATACAAAGCTTTATGCAATTTGCATACCATGTCTTCCTTATCTGTCAATGCATAACCATCAGGCTGCTCTATACAAACCTCTTCTTCCAGTATCCCATTCAAGAATGCAGACTTAACATCCATCTGATATACCTTGAACTTCTTATGAGCTGCAAATGCAAGCAATGTTCTGACACCTTCCAGTCTTGCTACTGGTGCAAAATTTTCTCCATAATCTTCTCCTTCTTCTTGCGCATATCCTTTGCATACTAATCTTGCCTTATTGCGAACTACAACACCATCTTCATTTAATTTGTTTCTGAACACCCATTTAGTACCTATAACATTCTTGTTTACCGGTCGAGGTACCAGGGTCCAAGTGTTGTTCTTCTCAATTTGATCCAACTCCTCCTCCATAGCTTTCACCCAATGATCATCACCAAATGCCTTCTTAGCACTTATAGGTTCAAAGGTGGAGATCATGCAAGAGTTCTCTCTTATTCTCCTTCTAGTTAGTACACCGGCATCCTTATCTCCAATTATCTGTTTAGGACTGTAATTCAGTCTCACATACCTAGGAATAACATGATCATTCTCTTCAGGTTCAGCTTCTTCATTATCATCTTCTTCTAAATTTATTTGTTCCGGGTTGAACAAGTACATCGGGATTTGCTTTACCGGTTTCTGATTTAACAGTTTCAGGTTCCAAAAGCAAAATGCAAGGATCTTCATCCTTCTTCTCAGAACTGGTTCCTTTTGAAATTTCAGGACATTCATCTACATGAACATCAACACTGTCAACAATTTTTTGTGTCCGGTTGTTGAAGCA
The DNA here is from genome assembly GCF_030272615.1 of Cryptomeria japonica. Taxonomy (NCBI): domain Eukaryota; kingdom Viridiplantae; phylum Streptophyta; class Pinopsida; order Cupressales; family Cupressaceae; genus Cryptomeria; species Cryptomeria japonica. Next base: position 480,080,612 of record NC_081406.1, on the reverse strand, counting down.
TTTATAGGCCTTACTCTTGGTGGAATAGCCAAGAAATATGCCTTCATCACTCTTAGCTTCAAACTTGCTTATGTAATCACCTCTTTTAATAAAACATTTGCTTCCAAATATCTTAAAATAGCTAACATCAGGTGATCTCCCATACCAGTACTCATATGGGGTCTTGTCTTTACCTCTTTTCACCGAAACTCGATTCATTGTGTACACAGTTGTACTTACAGCTTCTTTCCAAAATGTTTTTCATACACCTCCTTGTATCAACATAGTCCTATGTCATGTCCCCTCTTTAGCTCTGTCTAGCAGAGACATGTGAGTCAGCGTATTTTGGGGTCTTGTAGGCTGACAGTGGTGGATAGAGACTCAGTGAAGATATTCAGTGTTTGGGATTTGGTATTCTGGCAGTAGTGGACCAGTTTGGAGCAGTTCCTTAATTTTAGGAGGCATTTCCTTCTTTTGTGGAGGCTATTCCTACTATTTAGGAGGATTTGACAGTACCTAGGGTTGGGTTACCATGAGACTATTCCTTGGGTTCAGTTTCAGGAGATTTGGGTATGTTTCCTAGCTTCTAGGAGCATCCCTAGATTTTAGGGACAAGATTGCTCGAGGATCCATGATTTCCGACAACAGTCACAGACAGGTGGCAGGCTCCGTTTCAGACTTGAGTCAGATGAGCATTATACGGCTATTTGGGATATATTTTTAATATTTCCTAAGTTAGCGTCTTATTAATTAAATAAAGCTATTTATATAACTAATTGGAGTAATAAGGGGATTTTGGCTTCTTCTGGTCAGGTAGGCATATGTGTTATAGCTCGTTGGAAAGGTCTTGAATTATTATAACTTATTTTCATCATCCGGAGACCTTCTGGCACCGTGAGTTTTGTTATTTGACGAAAGGGGTGTTTTTCCTATACATAAAGGCCTTTTTAATTAAGAATATGCCATTATTTAATAAAGGTAAAAGCATATTCTCCCTTTAGGGTTCGAGTAGCTTTGAGAGGGAGATAAAAGGAGATGTTGGCTCATTTTTTATTATCTTTTTACATCTTCAAACTTGGCATTTGTGAATTTGCTCTGAGGAGCGATTTCTGGAGAACTGGGACGCAAACCCCAGGGCATAGATATTGGGATGCAAACCCCAATAGAAGGTTTCAGCAGCTTCATTTGGTTTCAGACTTTGATTGGAGTGCAAGTTTAGCATTGGAAGAGCTTTGGCTTTGGACGTTGGGTATATTGCTTGGCACGTGGGAGTTCCTTGGCTGCCTGGACGTGACTGCAGCAGTCGTACGGCCTCCTTCTAGCTGGCATGTGGGTTGCTGATTGGTATTCATCAGCCATCTCTTTTTTGTGCGTGGATGGTCTTTCTTGCAGCTGGCAACATTATTTTGGTTGGTAGATACTTTGCTGGCATATCATTTATGTATTTTGCCTGGTATGATTTGTAGCTATTCTGGGTTGGCTGAATATCATATTATTGCACATTATTTTCCAGCCTATTTCATATTTGTTGTTGTTGTTATTCATTGTTTACCTATATCTGGAAAAATACAAACAAAAACAAAAGACACAACCTTTCTGCAGCTTCTGTCTCTCTCTGAAAGATCATTTAATAAACAAGAAGAATTTATTTTAAAACAAATAATTAAAAAATTACAACCTGTCAGCTTAAAAGATCCATCAGGGATCTTTCAGTGGTATCAGAGCCTTGATCTTGCCAACCTGTTGGGTGAAGATTAGTAGTTTGATTTTATATTGAAGCTTGGTTGCAGACCAAATTGGTCATCATGACAGGGTTGTCTAAGAATAAACAAACAGGGAAAAAATTTGAACAAACACCTTCAGGGAGTTCCAAACACTCTAAGGGTACGACTTCATCAACTAGTACAAAGAGGAGGTCTCCTGCAAAGACATTGAATGATACAGTTATGAACAACTATGACAAGTATTGTTCCCTTCCGAAAAAGATACGTGACTGTTTTTCCTTCACACAATTCATGGGAATACCCGATGAAGAGGACTTGATGCTTTTGAGTCCACGTCATCAACCAAGGAGGCGACATGAATCATTTGAAAACCAAGGAAGAAGTGGAGGAGCAAAGGAAATGATGTCTGCAAATGAGATTGGCAGAAAATTAGTTGATGACTTTGATAGCCAGGCAGATTTGATTGGTGAAAATGAAATCTCAGCATTAGGGAATAATTCATATGAGACTTCTACATCCTTGCAAGGTGTCTTATAGGTGGATTCAGTTGGAGAGTATGACAGTAGAAACAGCTCTGAAGGAATGAATGTTGAGTTACATGAAAGAGATGCATTCTCTAGTGAATTAGTTGACTCTATTGTTGAGACCAATTCCATACATGAAGAAAAATCAGAGGTTAGCATGAATGAAACAACCCATCATAAATCAGATTTTGTGTACTTTGGGGCAGTAGATATAGAGCATTGCCAAAGGTTGAATGGAGATTGGTTAGATAGAGCTATGCAAGCAAAGATGCTTGCTACCCAAGCAAGACAGTACTTGCAAGAGTTCAAGGAAAGATGCAATCAGCTTGATAATGCAAGAAGACAAAGAGAGTCATACATTAGATCGTTATTTCTTCCAAGGGAAGAATGTGTAGATGAAGAGCTTACAAGGGAAAAGCTTCTTGAGGTAAGCCCACAAGAAGAGCATGTTACATTGTGTGAAGAAGAAAGGAGGTATGATTCAAGAAATTCAGTTTGGTCTAGTTTGCCTTATGAAGTCTATGACTTCCCTCTTTTAGAGAGCCCCTTGAAGACTCAAAACATTAATGCTGATATTTACACACTTGATGGACTAGCCACAAGTGACATATCCATTTGTGTGGAATGGAACATATTTCATTTCAAATTGGCTAATTATGCATCATCTACAATGAAAGGACAGTTATTAAGGTCACATGAGGCATTTTATCTTAAAGAGCTTATTATGGAGTCCAAGAGATTGTCTACTAAGAAGATCTTACATTTTGATAATGTTTGGTTTGTTTTGCATACTACACCTTGGAGACAATTGGAAAGGAAAAGCATAGCAATCATGGAGGTGAAGGTATGGATTAGATTAAAGGCAGCTATGGAAGCTATAAATCCATGTTACTTGCAGTAGGGTAAACTTCATAGGTCAACATTCATGAAAGGAGGCCCTACCCTCAAGAACAATACAAGGAATGGCAATGAAGACACCTTGGGAAGGTTTGAACATAATTCTGATTTCCTAAATTGGGACATAAGTATTTTGACTTCATATGGGCACAAATCCAAGGAGGATAGTGAAGACAACTATAGCATGGTTGACATTTATGAAAGGATAAATAAGCATGAGGTTGTGGTGGGAACTTCTATTTGCCCACAATCTGATTTTATAATAGCAGTTAGAGAAGAACACAAATCAGATTGTATGTTGATGTCTCACCTTTATGATGTTGACACTTTGCTTGAGTGTAAGGATGTCCTAATCTCAAGTCTTGATATGTTACTTGATTGGACTGCCAAGTGTATGCAAGTGTACTCTTGCATTGAAGTTTTCCAAGGTAATGGAAGAAAGGCTACAATCATAAGTCTATGATTAAGGACAGCAGCATCATCCTCTTTCAATTACATGAATTTGCAGCTCCTATTCATGGAGCAAGTAGTGAAATTGAATTTTCAAATGTTGGTATACATGATACATTGGTTAAGCATGGTTATTTTGATGACGTCTCTTCCAAGAGGACTGGATTTGTTTATATCAAAACAACAGTATTAAATCAGTCTGAAGAAGTTTGTGACGTACACTACTCCATACATAATGAGGAGCAAGACTTATCTTATGCTGAGTTTGTAGTTGATGTTGACAGCAGTACTTCAGTTGAGACAAGAAAAATCAATAACACACCGACAATAGGCATATCAGCAGTGAACAAAGAGCCAAGGAAGCTAATGGTTATTGTTGAAGATGTGGCAGCCAAGAGTGTGCAGGTACAATTCAGTGTTGAAAACTTCAAAGGAAACACAAGGAAAGGTAATAACAGTGAGCTAGCAGCCCATACTCATGTAGAAGACAATGTTATCGAGTCATCTAATGTTGGCATTCAATTTTGGGAAGATAGACATGGGACAAGTCAAGAGTTGCTGATGTTTGATGATTCGAAAGAAAGTATAAAGGAGGAGCCCAAAATTCTGATTAGAGACAACAGTTGTGTACATTCTCATTCTCGAGAGTTTGCCACCATGATACATGGAATAACAAATGAAGGATATTCTATAAGTGATAGCACTCAAAATGTTTGTGTTATTTTCAATAAAGAGGTACTCGTAAGAGTTGATGACATGACACAAATGCATGACAGTCATTCTGATTTTTATAACAGCAGTAAAATACCTTTTCTTTTTCAAGTTAATGCAAATTCTAAGCATGAAGAGATGAGTGCTAGAGATTCTACCATGGGTGTTACACAAGGTGAATTCATGTTGTGCGATAAGCTTGATGATGCATCTCACCATGGGACTGATTTTATGCGCTTTGGAGCAGCTCAAATAGAACAGTCTGGAAGGTTGAATGAAGGGGGTCTAGAAAGAGCACGGCAGGTTAAGTTGTTTTCTGTCCAGACAAGGCAGCAATTACAACAAATCAAGGAGCGCCAGAAACGTTTAAATCAGGCAAGACAACAAAGAGTTGCATATCTTCGATCACACTTTCTTCCAAGAAAAGAAGACTTAGAGATTGAGCATAAGCAAAGTAAGTATGTTGATTGCAAACCAATTTTAGAGGAGTCACATATTGCATCATTGGATTTTCATGATGATCACAAATTTGAAGGATATGCAATCATGGATGAGCACAGTGACTTTATGGATATCATTCGTAGTGGAACAGCCACCCAAGAAACAATTTTGTTTGGTGATAAGGGCATCTACAATTCTTCTTTGGATGTGTCAGAAATTTCATGTGATATGGCAGCTATGTGTTTGTTGGTAGGTGATTCAATCTTCCTTGACTCTCCGGTAGTTAGTGGCTGTCCTACTGCGATTTCCCATGCACTTGCAGATTTATCATGGTCTACATCAGCTCTTGAGTTGCATGGGAGTGTGAAGAGATATGACTACTTGATGAACATTGAGATCGGGATCGATATCCTTGGTTGGCATTGGTATAATAACATTTACAACCTCATTCATGATGCTGGTCTAAGTTATAACAATAGCTTATGGGGAGCTGAGAAGCTCAAACCTCGTTTTTACAGACCATATAGAGTATTCAAGCGAGTTGGAGAGGTTGCTTATGAGGTTGAGTTACCACCTGGCAGTAAAATTCATAATGTGTTTCACGTGTCATGCCTGAAGAAGGCCCTGGGACAATATATTACAGCATCACCCGATTTGCCTCCCATGGATGAGGAAGGTAAATTGACTCTGGTTCCTGAGGAGATTCTTGAGGTGAGGGAACGACGGCTGAGAAACCGGGTGATTCGGGAGTATTTGGTATGCTGGAGAGGTCTTCCCATAGAGGATGCCACTTGGGAGGGTGAGTCTATTTTGCAGCATCCAGCTTTGCAGTTGCTTTTGGGCAAGCATCTCCAAGAGGGGAGGACTGTCATGTCCCCTCTTTAGCTCTGTCTAGCAAAGACATGTGAGTCAGCTTATTTTGGGGTCTTGTAGGCTGACAGTGGTGGATAGAGACTCAGTGACGATATTCAGTGTTTGGGATTTGGTATTCTGGCAGTAGTGAACCAGTTTGAAGCAATTCCTTAATTTTAGGAGGCATTTCCTTCTTTTGTGGAGGCTATTCCTACTATTTAGGAGGATTTGACAGTACCTAGGGTGGGGTTACCATGAGACTATTCCTTGGGTTCAATTTCAGGAGATTTGGGTATGTTTCCTAGCTTCTAGGAGCATCCCTAGATTTTAGGGACAAGATTGCTCGAGGATCCATGATTTCCGACAACAGTCACAGACAGGTGGCAGGCTCCGTTTCAGACTTGTGGAGTCAGATGAACATTATACGGCTATTCGGGATATATTTTTAATATTTCCTAAGTTAGCGTCTTATTAGTTAAATAAAGCTATTTATATAGCTAATTGGAGTAATAAGGGGATTTTGGCTTCTTCTAGTCAGGCAGGCATATGTGTTATAGCTCGTTGGAAATGTCTTGAATTATTATAACTTATTTTCATCATCCGGAGACCTTCTGGCACCTTGAGTTTTGTTATTTGATGAAAGGGGTGTTTTTCCTATACATAAAGGCCTTTTTAATTAAGAATATGCCATTATTTAATAAAGGTAAAAGCATATTCTCCCTTTAGGGTTCGAGTAGCTTTGAGAGGGAGATAAAAGGAGATGTTGGCTCATTTTTTATTATCTTTTTACATCTTCAAACTTGGCATTTGTGAATTTGCTCTGAGGAGCGATTTATGGAGAACTGGGACGCAAACCCCAGGGCTTACATATTGGAACGCAAACCCCAATAGAAGGTTTCAGCAGCTTCATTTGGTTTCATACTTTGATTGGAGTGCAAGTTCAACATTGGAAGAGCTTTGGCTTTGGACGTTGGGTATATTGCTTGGCACGTGGGAGTTCCTTGGCTACCTGGACGTGACTGCAGCAGCCGTACGGCCTCCTTCCAGCTGGCATGTGGGTTGCTGATTGGTATTCATCAGCCATCTCTTTTTTTGTGCGTGGATGGTCTTTCTTGCAGCCGGCAACATTATTTTGGTTGGTAGATACTTTGCTGGCATATCATTTATGTATTTTGCCTGGTAAGATTTGTAGCTATTCTGGGTTGGCTAAAAATTATATTATTGCACATTATTTTCCAGCCTATTTCATATTTGCTACTGTTGTTATTCATTGTTTACCTATATCTGGAAAAATACAAACAAAAACAAAAGACACAACCTTTCTGCAACTTCTGTCTCTCTCTGAAAGATCATTTAATAAACAGGAAGAATTTATTTTAAAACAAATAATTAAAAAATTACAGCCTGTCAGCTTAAAAGATCCATCAGGGATCTTTCATCCTAGCAGCTTCAACCACTGACCAGTTGTTTCTCTCTACTATACCATTCTGTTGTGGTGTCCTTGGTGCAGAAAGCTGTCACTTGATACTGTTATCATCACAATATTTAGTGAACTCTGCAGAAGTGAATTCACCGCCTTGATCTGTTCTTAGACATTTTATCTTTTTGCCACTCTCTTTCTCAGCTAAGGCTCTGAATGCCTTGAATTTACCAAAAGCGTCATTCTTATCCTTCAAGAATGTGACCCACATCATCCTTGAACAATCATCAGTGAAGATCATGAAGTATCTGTCACCTTGAATGCTTCTTGTTCTTATTGGTCCACATAGGTCTGTATGAACCAAATCTAACAAGTGCTCTACTGAGAAGGACTTGCTCTTAAAAGTTAAATAGGTCATCTTTCCTAGTTGACATTCTTTACAAAGAGCATTAACCGGTTTGTCTAGCTAAGGCAAACCTCTTACTATCTTAGACTTGCTTACTTTAACAATATTATCAAAATTTATATGACAAAATCCCCTATGCCAAAGCCAGCTATCATCTATTCTTGCAATCAAACAGTTGCTAACTTTAGGATTGAGATGAAATAGATTACCTCTGGTCTATTTCCCGGTTGCAAACTATTCACCTTTGTTGTCAAAGATTTTGCACATTCCATTTCTAAACTCCAGTGGGTATCCTCTGTCATTAAGTTGTGCCACACTTAAAAGATTGTGCTTTAGGCCTTCAACCCAATAGACATCGTCAGCACTGCTCTTCCCATTAAGAGAAATAACTCCCTTACCTTTAACCATACAGGGTGAGTCATTGCCAAATCTGACAACACCGCCATCAAATTCCTTCAGGGAAAGAAATTTGCTCCAATCACCGGTCATGTGATGTGAACAACCACTATCAATGATCCAATCATCAGAGTTATCCATTCTAGATACTAGTGCCTTTTGATCTGATATTTCTTCCTTAATAGCTACAAACACAATATCTTCACTAGCATCATCATCAAATTCTTCATCAGTAATACCACTGTCAATAACTACAAGACAATCTCTCTTGCCTTTACCCTTGTATTTCTTAAATTTGTCTCTGTTGTATTCATTTTCACCATTAGGGCAATTTGCGGCTATATGACCAATCTTGTTGCATGCAAAATATTTTAAAGGTAGCTTACCTCTATATTTACCAATGCCTCTACGCAGTCATTTTGCCAACAATGCTTCAAGTTCCACTAAGTTGTCTTCATCTTCAGCATCTCTGCTGGATCTAGATTCATAGTTATGGACGGTATCTCTACTTCTTCTCACAGATGGGTTAGAGACAGAAGCTCTAAATGTAGATTCTAATTTCTGTACACTACCATCATAGCCATTTAGTTCAAAAGCAGTAAGTTTGCCAATAATAGAGTCAAGAGTTACCTTTGTCTTGTCAATGGATTTCAGCTCCTGAATAGCTACAACTCGGATAGCATAGACCGGTAGCAGGGTTCTTAGTATCTTACCGATTACTGTGGCATCTTCCACTTTCCCTCCTACACTCTTTATCTCACCAACTATCTCTTTAATCCTTTGACCGTACTGTTGGATATTCTCACCTTCAAACATTCTCATGTTGTCAAACTTTTCTCTTAAATTCTCCTCTTTGGCAATCTTAACATTTTCATCACCACTATAAATCTCTTCTAATTTCTTCCATACTTCATACACAGTTTCAAGACCATGAACATCTACATATTCAGCATCAGACAAGGAACTGATAATAGCTTCTAATGCCTGGTGATTTTCTTGTTTTTCTTTCTTCTGATCATCAGTCAAGGGTCCAGTAGGTGTAGTATACTTATTTTCCATATGATCCCAATACTGACTACCAAGACTATTAATGTAAATCTTCATTCTGTCACTCCATATTCTATAGTTATCTTTGTTGAACTTCCGACCTTCTTTCTTCATCATGATCTACAAGATCTTTTCCTCAAGCTGCTAGCCTTTTAGATTAAGAGGACCTGAGATGCTCTGATACCAATTGATAGTATGATGAAGGAATAAGTATCCGGTAGAATACAGAGAGGGGGGGGGTGAATTAGTATATTGAAAAACTGATACAAAGTTCCCAAACTCAAACTCAGTCAAACAAAGTAAACATATCTTAGTCAAGATCGATATTCATAAGAATACTTGACATCAACCAGTTTAACTGTTATGACAACTTTAACAGTAAACAACTTCAATCTTGTAAACATCAACAATGCTTAATCATAACTCAACATATTCAACTCTCAATGCTTGCACATAACATGTCTTATCAAAAATTAACCACATCAACAAATAAGATCACAACCACAAAAGCATTCACCACTTGACACAAATGTTTATACGTGGAAAACCCAAATAGGTAAAAACCACGGTGAGATGAGACTCACAAGGATTGATAGTTTTAATTAGGGAGAAGAGCGGATTCCAATTGCCTAAGGCAACATTGGAATCCGCTCTTTAGGGCTGGGCCCTTTTCCCTCACACACCACTCTTAGGGCTAGGCCCTTTTCCTTCACATGCCACCTCTAAAGCTGGGCCCTCTCTCTCACGCCAACTTCAAATAGGGCAGACCCTATCCTCACGCCACTTGATGTGGTTTTATGAAACATGCTAAAGTAATAAATAAATTTTATTTATGCTAAGCCGACTTTAGAGGTTTTTAACATCTAGAGGAAGATATATATGTGGGTGCATCAAAATGAAGTAAAGCAATTTAATATCTCATATAATGCGATCTGCTCTGCTCCTAAGTGTGATCTGCCCTCCTACACTTGGCGAATCTGCTCCTTGGTGAACTGCAAGAACATTTAGTTATATGCTGCTTCAGCCTGTTGAAGTTATCTTCTGTTGATGGATGTCTTGGTCATCTACAGCTAGGGCATCACTCTACATCACATTGACAACTTGTTGATTGGACAGCAATCAAAGATAAGTATTGTAATCAGAACATTGTGTTAAAGCATAATCAGATCTGAGGATCTTTCTTGCTAGGTTTTTCCTCCTAGGAGGTTTTCCCAGGGTACTTGTGTGTTGTGTGTTCATTCTCTTCATTTCTCTACTTTTGCTTAATTCTGGAAATTCCTAAACACTAACAGAAATTAATATTAATCTGGAAATTAAAATAAATCTCTATTTTTTGAGTATTGTATTAATCTAAAAGACTAAAATCAACAAGGATAGCTATCTGAACTCTTCTGAAGTTCACCCTGTTAGGAGCCAAGCCTGTTAAAGCTTTACAATAAGTCCTGTTAAGAACTAATTCAGGTTAGGAATCACCCGGTTAAGGGATTTACAAATATGCTTTGATTAAAAGCACAATACCCTGTTAGGAGTAACCTCGTTGGAGGATTTAAGAAACCAAGCTAATGGACCACCTTGTTAGAGGATTTAATGAGTAACCAAGCTTGTTAAAGCTTACCCGGTTAAGGGATTTAACTTCTGTTGTAATTGTTAGAAAACAACAGGTTTTCTTGATCTGTCTGAGTAGCACTACATTTGCTTGATCAAATCCTTCTAAGCTTCAATTTGCCTTCACTCAAAGTGCAGATCCATTCACTAGTTAGGCAACTACACACTCAACTGGTTTTCATCAATCTTGCCAACAATCTTTACAAACAACTTCATCGACCATAAATAGAAATCAATTAGGTCGGTAATACAGCAAAAACCTAATTCTCATCATTGAGATTACAAACAAGTCGGTACAATCTTGACCGTTAGAAATCATGACAATCTCTTCACATTCTTCAAGAAAATTCCAACCACTCCATGATCACCGCTTCTTCGGACTTTGTAACTCATCACGCGTTGTGCATTAGAAATCCACTTTGCTCCTTCCCTAGATAAAAACAAACGCACCAAAACAATTTGAACATATCCTCATTCAATGATCACACGTGTCTCCATCATTACCACTTATCAGATAATAAACCATCAAACTTGATCAGTTAGGGTTTACCAGCTGATAGGGTTTTACCGGTCACATTACATAGAAAGGTTTAACCCTTTACACCGGTTCACCGATTCAACTCACAAACTTGACATACCGGTTTACAACATCTTCCACAAAGCTCTCCTTATCGGTTACTAGCCAATATCAAAAAAAAACAATATCAGCAATAACATGAATACCATTACCGATTCAATTGACATCAATGACAACATATCATTAATGCAATCTTTATGCAAAATACCAACAAACTCAAAATGCCAACAAGATGCACCCCCACCCACATTAGACTAGTATCCAACCCTAAAGTAGATTGTACCCAAATATGGCATTTTTAATGTACAGGAATATTTATCAACCTTATACAATATTAATATAATTATTATACTATTATAATAGAATAATAAGTTAATATGAATATACATGATTAATTTTACAAAATTATTAATTAAATAACTATTAATTATTTATTTTAATATTAATATTCATAATTTATTTACATAAATTGTTTACTATTAATATTATTAACATGACAAATATATTAATTTGATAAGTATTATTAACTTTTAATATATATTCTTGTCTTCAAAGAATTGAAACAAGAGAAGATATTTCCATCTCATTATCTCTTTAACGGTAGGTAGGAACCAATTTGATTAAGGCGAGATGTTTGATTGACTACTATTACTGAAGTGACAAGAAAAACTACTAAAAAGACCACATCATAACATTGTGAATACTCTATCACACAAACAATCAATAGTCGCAAGAGTGGTATGATCACACGTCAAATGAAGTCTAGTAATTAATGAAGAATACAAATAGTACAGATCGAATACTATTAATGAACAAAGACAAATAAAGATGTTACTCATAGTCAAAGTAAAATAAAAAAACTGATTTAAAAAAGCAAAAAAAATGGAAAGCAACAACCAAATTGACACACGTTTGCTCCTATTAGAGCTTTTATGTCACAACCCAAATTTTTATTTTAATTATTGAAAAGAAAATCAATTAAGTAAATTGTTAGTAAATTGAGATATTTCTGAGACATTATTATAAAGAATCGTGATATAGACCATTCTATTTTGTTTGTAAGGAAAACTAAAATCATCAATTAATTTATGTTAATGAAATTTATTGTGGATTGATGATTTAAGGTTCAGTTCAAGTAGGAGTAATGTTTCACTGAACCTACTTGCGTGACGTAAGCAGTAATGGTTGCATTCCATCTATGACAACTTGGAGTGGTGGAGTGGAAGTTGTTTTCAGAAAGGAACCACTTTTTAGTCTTTTGCATGCTAAATTTGAGGTGCATGAGGAAGAAGAAGATTGTTATCTTGATAACAAGTAGTGGCACATCTGAAAAGGAATGGTGGCAATGATTATAACAATCTCCCAAAAAAAAAGCATCCTGAAAAAAACAAATTGCAGGGATCTTTTGCATTTTTGCCAATGAAATATACAGGTGAACGGGGTAAGGTGTACATAGAGTTTAAAAGAACAAAATTCAGAATCAAAAGATTGGTAAGAGCTTGAACTCAATTTCTCACCCAACCGGCCATCTACATAGCACGAGCTGAACAAGCAGTAGATCATAACAACACAAAGTAAGTCTAAAATAATTTTCTGCTTTGTAATTCCTATTTTATTTCCTATGTCTGATACTTCTTCTTCACAGTCCAGGGAAATGTTGTTGTTTTCTTTGAGAATTTTTATTTTATTTTCCCGGATATGCAAAATCGATCTGGCTACTGCATATATAGATGAAAATTATGATTTTATTTTAGCTTTTTTTAGGTTAAAACTTATGAATGACTCTGTCCAGAAGACATATCCTTTCATAAAAGGAAAATGAAACCTGATTGAATATATATATAGGTGACACTATGCAGATTGTTATTGCATTGTTGTAGTAATACGTTTGCGGGTTTGATAGTCTGAAATTTGTTATGAAATATTGGTGTTTGACTGCCTGCAACTGTCAATAAAAGGATTTTAATTAAATTTACAATTCCGTGAGATGTACCTCTTTGAGACATTCTGTCAAGAGGCTTTTGTGCCTCGTTGGTGCTTCCACTATTGCACACATGACTACCAGAGCATTTCCAACCATAGTATTCGACAAAAATCCATCTGCCAGTATGCTTCGATGTATGTCCGTACCCTTTTCCAAGGCTCCTTTCCGTTACAGGATACTCCATTATGAAATTATGCCAAATAAATCTTATAATTTGGTCTCCAAATCCATATCAAATTGTGGGTTTCTGAATGAGAAAAGATTTCACTTAAATCTTCTACCTATGCTTAATGCCATTGTAGATCTGTCATGTTCCAACATCAGTCACTCCTCTATAATTATATTTATGTAATCTGCATCTATTCATGCTAATCAGATACAGTAATATCTTGTAATATATGATTTTAATGATTTATTAATGATTAATATCAAATATTTAATATGTATCATTCAATATACATATAATAAGAAAAATGTGTTGTTAATTAAATATTTATTGTTCAATTAATATATAATAAAAAAATGTGTTGTTAATTAAATATTGAATATTTAATATGTATTGTTCAATATATATATATAAGAAGAATGTGTTGTTAAGTAAATGATCATTCAGTCGTCGGACGTGTAGTGTCGCGGTTTAAACACTTCGTTGGTGAAGCGGCCACCAAGGTTCAAATCCCTGCTGGGCCATTGTGCTTGCAAGGCCTTGTGCCTTCGCTAGGCCATTGTGTTCGCGGATTTGAACAAGTGAAGTGTGGGGACGAGGTCCCCGTTTGTGGCCTCACCGGTTCATAGCTCCGGGTCAAAAGCGTTCACGTGGAGCCGGAGGGCATGTCGTGACAGCGTCACCGGTCACGTTAAAATGTTTACCAGGCATAGTTTTAAAAAAAAAAAAAAGTAAATGATCATTCAAACAAACTGAATGTGTTGTTAACATCAAACAAAATGATTATTTAGTACCACGATCTCTCATTTAGTAATTAGAGATATCGTCTAAATTGGGAAGACGTGACTCAAGAATAAGTCACGCCTCTCCCAATGTTCATACCTTTTCTCTAACAATAAAGGGTAGCCTACGTGGGAGTCAAAAGGACTCATAGAGGGGGAGAAAAAAAAAAAAAGGAAGAGACAAACTATCTTCAAGACGATATCGGGCCTAGTAAACATTTCAAAGCTTGACTTTGTTTCACCGAACAAGTAAGGAAAGTACTGTTTACCTCACTGGGTAAACAGGAAGAATACAGAAACTGAACAGCAATGCACAATGCAATTACAAAGGAAGTACCAGAATAAGCTTTCCATTAATGTCAAAAGCTGTTCATATTATAATCTGTCGTCCACATTACATTTTTCCCAACACCCGGAGGTGGTACAATATATGACAGCCGAAGGGGTGCGACACAACCGTCGCGACTCCAACTACCTACCCGTCGGCTAACTGACTATCAATAATTAACATTACTAAACTATACATTTTTTCCGATAACATCATCCCCCCCCCAAAAAGAAGTCGTCTCCGACGACTAACAACAAAATGGAGACAATGCATATATACACCCAAAACAAAGTCAAGGAGGGGGCTGAGGAAGCGTCCCTGAAGTCGAAGGCTAGGATGCTGGTGTCTGGGCCGCCAGGCGGGCGCAGAGGTCATAAACCTGCTGAGTGCGGGCTGCCACATCCCGCTCCACCACCAACACCTTCTCTAGAGCCGTCTTCACCATATGCGCAGCTTCCAGCAACTCCTTCTCCTTGGTATCCGCGGACTCTGTCATACCGACCAACTAAGTCTGCAACAAACCCCGCTCTGCAGTAACAGCATCCAACTCCTGTTGCACAAGGCTCTACGCACTCTGCTCCTCCGACAAGCGGATGTCAACCGCAACCTTCTCTGCACGGGCTGTCTCAAGCTGTGCTAACAACTGCGTCCTCTCGGCTGCCCAGGAAGCCTGCTGTCTGGCGAGATCTCTCTCTATCTCTGTACGAGCAGCCTCGCGGACCGCAGACTCCTGCTGCGTCTGCCGCAGTGCATAGTAGGCATCCCTGTAAACCTGCTCAATCTGTCGGACGAGAGTAGTCACCCTACCCTCCACGACGGGCTGAGACACACTCCAAGCCTCAAGCATTGCATCTGTCTGAATAGCTGGCCACCCCTGTGACTCAAAGCATGTGGCAAAAGCTGTCGAACAGCCTACCCGCATAAACTGGAGGACCTGCTCTAATTCCTCCACAACCTGCTGCAAAGCTCGCGTCTGAGCCGTTGCCACCACTCGCCGACCCCTCATCACCATATCTACTAAGTAAGCCTCAATGTCCTCCCCATCCTGCCCCGAAGGCTGGGACCCCGATATAGGTGCAGGGGGCTCGAGTGGGATCAAAACTGCTGCATCCTGCTGGCACCAAGGTGTCTCCTCTACCCCCACCTGCTCCTGGATAGCAGGGATGACTTCTCCTATCTCTTGCCCTACTGCTGGTACCGGTGTCTCACCCGATGAATCCTCCAAGTCTACCACCTCCGTCAGAGGCTCTCGCCGAGGTGAGAGTACAGCAGCTCCTACTGGTGGCATCACCATCATCTGAAATCGCCGGGTCAGCCAACTCCCCATAGCCACCAACGATGGATCCGTACTCAACACCTCCGGGCCTCTCTCCACCTCGAAAGTGTGTCTCTCCAGGGGCTCCTCCAACAAAGAGGCAGACACAGTCACTACTGCCTCGGATCCCACAACGTCCAGCCGCACCTGAGGCTCTGCGTCGACCACCTCCCTGTGCTCCTCTTCTGCCACTACTTGCTGCGGTGATCCACACGACTCCGCCGTGCCTTCTGTGCGTGCCTCTATGGCCGGAGGTGGTCCCGCGGGTGGCGCACTAGCCTGCGGAGGTGGTACGATGGAAGGTGATGCCACCTGCTGCATTGGCCCAAGTGCAACGGGTGTGCGGCCCTCCCCAAAAGCTGGAATCGACGTGCCTCCCACTCCCGCGGATGACCTCACAAGTGTGCCAAGTGGTAGTGAGGGTGGCGCAAACAAGACTCGCTCCCCCGCGGGCTCCATCCTCCCCTCTTCTGTCGCCCTACTGCTACTATCCTCCGCCGAATCCTCTTCCTCCGAAGCCTCTTCGCTGCTGGAAGTCTCTCTTCCACTATCAGGTTCTGCCGAGGGGGTCTCTACTATCCTTTTCCGTTTCGCGGAAGAATGGCCAATGTCAAGGTGTCTCCAATGCATGATAGGAGGCTCACCTACAGTCAATGGTCTCTGCGGCTGTATCTCCAATTCTGCCTCCGGTACTACTTCTCGCGTGGCCTCCAGAAACAATCCGATGGCATAGTGGGGCATGTAAAACGTGCGATGCTCCATCCTCAAGAACTCGCACATCCGCTCTGATAACAATGTAGCCCAATCATACACAACGCCATTCAGAAGTTCATTCATCAATATGATCTGCGGTAGAGCGATATCTGATGCCCTACCAGACCCCGTCAACCTGCTCTTGAGGACGTCCATTATGCACCGCCAATGGCCCTCTGCAACAAAAGACCTACGCATCCCACGGCTCTTCGTGGCATCAACAATGCTCTCCAATTCTGCTGTGGTCAAGTCTCGGGATACTCGTTTAATCCAATATTCTTTTTCCTCCCGCATCATCTTCTTAGCTTTCAATTCCACTTTCTTGCCATGCACTCCTGGAATGCCAAACACTCTCGTGAAATCTGCCGGTTTGAAGGATATCGTGAAATCCTTCCCAAGGTACTCAAAAGTACTCGTCCGTGAATGGCTATCAAAGGTATCAACCATGGACCGTAGTGCTCTCTCGTACTCACGGATAGCAAACACAGGCATTCGGACGGCCCACTCCACTCCTGCTTTCCGAAGGCTCTTCTTCACCAAATCATCATCTGGTGTATCCTGCCACCACTTCCTGCATTCGGACCCGTTCAATCCCTCAAAGGTGATATTATGCGGAGTCCATGTGTTTTCCCTCTTGCGGCATGCTGCTGTGGTATCTTTCTCTTCTGCGTGGCGTCCATTGTGCTACCTGCTATGCATACACCCGAAGAGAGAACTCGCTTATCCTTATTCATGTGGCTGCCCTCCTGCAACCGTTTTTTCCAATTCCTTTTTCCTGCAGACTCCATTAATTTCCTCCTCTAAATGATTCTTGATTTTAGCCGTGTCGTTGCAAAAGCCGCTAACTGCCTCCGGGCAGCTAAGACTGTGTGGAGGTGATCCCTTGTATATGCCTATGCGTTGCGCGTGCGATAGACACCGGGAGGAGCCAATTCAAACTTATCGCTGTTGTCCCCGTGCGTTCCCTTTTTGTATCCGTTATTTTCCGTGGGGTATGTGCGCAGCCTTTTGTGTTTTATTGACCGCACGGCGTTGGCGTTGTCTCTTTATATCTCCTCCCTGCTGGCTGAATTCGAACCTGTGTTGGCATAGCATATAATTGTTGTTTTCCCTTGGGACTTGCTTACCTACCCCCGCACTTGAACGCGCTTCCGTTTGGATGTGCCCACCGCATGGTAGCTCCTTATTCCTTTCGCGCTGTTCGGTGGGGGTTGTCGATGGTGCAGGGTTCGGCGCCTCCTTTCCTTCCTCGGCGGTGTCTCTTCCTTGCGCGTGGTGTCTCCTTCGTTCCCTCGGCGTTCCTTTTTTTTTTTCCTTTGCGCGGCGTGGCGTGGTGTTTTGTTCATCGGCTGCTGTGCGGCGTTTATATTTCTGCGGCCTTCGGTGGGGGTTATAGGTGGTGCGGTGGACACCGCACGGTGGTTCCACCGCGTCGTGGTCACCGCACAGTGGACCCCAAGTTTTGTTTTTTTCTTTTTCTTTTTCTTTTTTTTTTTTTTTTTTTTTCAATTGTCGAGCTGCCTGCTCGCCTCCAGCCTCTGATGATATACTTTAAGTTTTGAGCCATTGACAACCTCCGGAATTTCTTGTCCGTTGAGGGTCCAGAGTTTGACGGACCCGTTTGCTACGACCTCTCGGACCCTGTAGGGGCCTAACCACTTGACCTTGAACTTGCCAGGCTTAATCTCGTTTCGTCCATTATATTTCAAGACTAACTGCCCCGGGGTGAACCTTGCCCGCTGAATGTGTTGGTCGTGCCAATGTTTCCTTCATTGCTGGGCCACGTCTGTCACCCATTGTGCCATCAGCCTTCGTTCATCGAGTTTGTTTAGGGCATACAGGCACTCCCTCAGGCTCTCCATATCGCCAAGTTTATTCTCAATAGCAATTCGGAGACTTGGCACCATGAACTCCATCGGTACTACCGCTTCCTGTCCGTACATTAATTGAAATGGTGTCTGGCCCGTCGTTACTTTGTAGGTGGTGCGGTATGCCCATAACACCGACGGTAGTCGCTCCTCCCAATCTTCCTTTTCTACCCCGCACGACTTATAGATGATCGAAACCAGAATCTTGTTGGTCGCCTCCGCTTGACCATTGGCCCTCGGATAATACGGACTGGACAAGGAGTGAAAAATTTTGAACTCCATCGTAAGGAGTCTCACCATATGGTTCACAAAATGGCCTCCTCTGTCACTGGTTATCTGGAGCGGAATTCCATATCTCATGATAATTTGTTCGTAAATAAATCTGGCTGTACTCACCGCGGTGTTATCGGGTAGGGCCCATGCTTCGACCCATTTTGTCAAGTATTCCGTAGCTACCACAAAGTATGTACATCGCCGCGGTCTGCTAACTTTTAAAGGCCCCACAAAATCAAGCCCCCAACGTTCGAATAACTCTTGTGCCGCTGAAGGGTTTAATGGCATGAAGTCTCGTTTTAGTGGTTTTCCGGCCCTCTGGCATGTATCACAGCTTCCGACCCATTCTCTGGTGTCGCTGTGTAGCGTCGGCCACCATAGTCCGGCTAACAGTACTTTCCTGGCCGTCGTGTCCGGCCCCATATGACCTCATGCGGGTCCTTCGTGTGCTTCCTTCAAAATCCCCGGTATCTCTTCCTCCATCACGCATTGGCGGAGTACTTGATCTGTCCCCATTTTGTAAAGGAGTCCATTGATCAGTTCAAACGTTCGGCTCCTTAGGACCAATTTGCGTCGTTCCCCTGGTGGCATGTCCCAAGGGAACTGGGACGTCGATAGGTACTCGCCAATACAAGTGTACCAGGATGGTAAAACCGCAATCCGGAATAAGTGCGCATCCGGAAAATCATCATTCACCCCCTCCGCTCGTTCTCCCGACTTGATTCGTGACAGTTGGTCAGCAATCACATGGCTCTTCCCTGGCCGTACTATAATGTTGAATGTGAATTCTTGCAGTAATAACAGCCACCGACTCACCCGTCCTTGAATACTAGGTTTATTCACCAAGTACATCAAAGCTTGGTGGTCTACATAGAAGGTGAAGGGTGTCGCCAACAAATAATGTCGGAACTTCTGTACTGCGTAAACCATGCCAAGCACTTCCCGTTCAGTTGTACTGTAATTCCTCTCAGCTTTCGAGAGTAGTCTACTGGCAAAGTAGACCGGGTGATCCAACCCATGATTCCCAACTTGTGCTAATGTTGCACCTATTGCATAGTTGGAGGCGTCGACGTGCACATGAAATTCTCTGTCCCAGTTTGGGTAGGCCAATATTGGTGCCGCCAACAGTCGTGATTTCAATTCCTCGAAGGATTCCGACTGCGCCGTTCCCCATACGTACGGTTCCCCTTTTCTTGTGAGGTTATCCACGGGGTAAGATATCTGGGAGAAATTTTTTATAAACCTTCGGTAATATCCGATGTGTCCCAAAAAAGATTTTACCCCGGAGACATCCTGTGGGGGTTCCATCTCTACAATCACCCGAACTTTATCCGGGTCTGTTTTAAGTCCGCTTTACACACTGTGTCCGAGTAGTCTACCCTGAGGTACCATGAATCTGCATTTCTTAGGGTTCAGTGCGAGTCGTGCCCTTCGGCACCTGTCCATACATTCTCCGAGTGCCTTCAGATGCGTCTCCTCCCCACTGTAGATGGACCAATCATCCAGGAACGCCTTGAAGTTACCCACGGACATCTTATCAAAAATGTGGAGAATTATTCGTTGGAACGTTGCCGGAGCATTGCAGAGACCGAAGGGCATCCGGTTGTAAGCATATACTCCGTCCTCCACCACAAATGTCGTCTTCAACGTATCTTCCTCTGCTATTGATATCTGATTATAGCCGGAAAATCCATCCATAAATGAATAGATTTCATGGTCGGCCACCTCTTCAAGAATAGAGTCCGTGAACGGTATGGGAAATGGATCTTTGATGGTAACTGCATTGAGTCGCCGGAAGTCGACACAAATCCGGATCTCGTTACCATCCTTTTTGAGAGATATTACGATGGGGGATACCCATTCGCTATTCTCCACCCTAAAGATAATCTTGGCCTCCAGCATTCGTTCAATCTCTTTTTGTACTTTTGCAGCATAGTTTTTATTCATCCTGTACGGTCGCTGCCCTACTGGTACTGCGCCTGGTATCAACAGAATACGATGAACACATAACTCCAGTGGGACTCCCTTCAAATCCTTATAAGTCCATGCGAATACATCTTTGTACTCGGTGAAAATCTTGAATGCGGCCGTTTTCAGCGCTAGGTTCCAGTCATCTCCTACCAGAATGATTTTCTTATCCGTCTCCGTACCTAGATTCAAAGGTTTCACCGTCGGTTCCTCATACTTCATGGCCTCCTTGTTTCTAAATTGATGTGTGGGTACGGTGTCCATTGTAGCTTCTCCTTCCTTATACTCCCCGTATTCTGGAGGATATTGATCCGGCTCCTCTCCTTCTCCTTCGACGCTTAATACGTTACAGGAGGGTGAGAACATCTCATAGTCCTCCTGCTGCCAATGGAACAATCCGTTTAGTGAATCTGTGTCATCCTCCGAACAGCAACCTCCGATTTTTAATATGCCTTCGGCATCTGGGTCCATCCCCTCTCTCCCTTCGTCTCGTGGGTCATTTTCCCTCTCGGATTCAGATCCCGAGGAAGAGGCAAGTTCCTCGCTCACCAACTGCGTCCGGAGATCAATAGTGAATTTCTTGCCTCCGCTCTCCATCGAGAGTGTATTTCGTTTCCAATTGTGGTTTGCTTTCGCTGCCACCAACCATCCTCTTCCAAGTATGGCGTCATACCCTTTCTGTTTCAATGGAATGACCACGAAGTCGAGTACAAAAGGTTGTGCACCCACAGTGACTTGCTGTGCCATCAACATGCCGAGGGGTTTAATCCCGTGCTGGTCTGCACCTAGCAGATTAAACGTAGGTGGCCACAGAGTGGGCTTTCCTAGCTTTTTCCATGTGTCCTCCGGAAGGACATTTACTCCGGAACCGCCGTCTACTATAGTATCCGTTAGGATGGTGCCCAAGATAACATTACTAAACTATCAATAATTAACATTACTAAACTATACATTTTTTCCGATAACAAGTACTTCCCTGTGTTTAACAGAATTCATAGCAGACTTCTGTATCTATATTATTCAGAATTAGTATCAGTATAATTAATATCATATTATTCAGATTAGTGCCAGCACTAATAATATTATATTAATTAAGATCAGCATCAGCATTAATAATGTCATATCATTCAGATTAGTTTCAGTAATAATAAAATCTAGAATGCTGGTAATGTTAAGTATATGTTTATAATGAAATAATACTATTCTGGAAGTTTATATATACTGTGTGATTATGTCTGATTTCTTACCGTCAGAGAGATTCTTACCGTCTGAGAGCACATACTGTGTAATTATGTTTAAGATGAATGCTATTTGTTCAGTAAGGAGTTTAGGACTGTAAAATATCCATCTTGGTGATAGTATGGAGAGGGTTTCCAGTGGTGACGAGGGGCTTTCATGTGATCATTGGACCCATGAAGTCAAGGAACCAGTTACTTTCTCCATACCAGTCTTACCAAGTTGCAAAGGATCTAATTGCTATAGGTATAGAGCTTGGAAGGATAGCAAACAGGGTCGCCAAGTCTAGCAAGGGGGTTAGAAGCAACCATCCCTTGGTCTTGGTAGACAACGGACCCAAGCCGTCCCTCCAGCTCTCTTATACTTTCTCACTGTCTGTATGTTAGGAATATAATATCTTATGCTGATCAGAAACAATTATATTTGTAGGTTTTTGTGTGCATCTCTGTGGTTGCAGGTTCTCACAAATCAAGCTACCTTTTCTCCAGGAATAAGCTAAGATCTGAGTCTCATCTTGTTTTCCTTGGTATTATAAATTGAATGTTAAGTAATTAATTGAATGTTATGGCAATAATTGGTTCAGAATTCACCGTGTTAAGTTTAAAATTAAGTTGTCTCCTAAATTAAATGAATTGTTTGGAAATTACAAGCGTATTGAGTTAGACTATTATTGTTAATCAGGTTAATTACCAGTAGGGGACATTACAATTGGTATCAACATAATCCTGCCATCCTGTTAAAAATAATTGATGTCAAGAGAAGGAAACAAAATGGGTGAACAACTAAGCAATGAACTAAGGGCTTTCATGGAACAAACAGCCTGAACTACCGAAGCCATTTCAGAACAAAATCAGAAAACAAATTAGTTATTAATGCAAACTCTTCAAAACATGAGTCATAATCAGCCTAGGCCCAATCAGAGTAATGGGAGAGAAGTTCATTCAAACCATTCAGAAAACAACAACCAAACTAGTAGCTCCAGACCCACCAGGCCTTCCTTTCTACCCAATGAAATACAAGGGGAAGAGAGAGGTGAGGAAAATGCACCCTCTCATGATAATGTGGATGAAATCTTGGAAGCCTATTCTAGATTGGACCTTGAATTGAGAAGGCATGTGTCTTTCAAAGACTACTGTGATGCCAAAATGATGGCCAACCCTCACATGAAAAAGAGGAAACAATCAGATAAAGACCTTAAAGAAAGAATCAGCAAAATTACATTGCCTAACTTTGATGGGACTGGAAAAACTTCTGCACGCACTTCGGTGCAAAGATTAGATACATACCTATCTTTAAGCCCTATGACAGAAGAGAATGCAATCAAGTTCGGAGTAGTACATTTGACGGGGACAGCCCACGAATGGTGGCATCATGGTCTTATCATGCAAGATCATTAGCACATTTCTACTTACGATGAGTTCACACAAAAACTCATCAAGAGCTTTGACCAGAAGCATCCCCAATGGTATTTCAAGGAACTAACTCAATTAAGACAGCTAGGATCAGTGGAAGAATTTGCTTCAAATTTTCAAAAGCTAGCTGTCATGGTTCCAGAAATCTCACAAGAAAGACACACCTACCTTTTTGTGGACGGGTTAAAGGAATCAATCCGTAATATAGTGAGTGCTATGGAGCCCCCAAATCTTGAGGTAGCCATCCAAAAGGCCATGAAGTTTGAAACAGATCCCTCAAGTGAGAAAACTAAAAATTTTACATCAAAAAACCATAAAAATGGAAAACATAGAAAAGGGGATAAGACAAGCACATGCCATTTCTGCCATGAGAAGTGGGAAAAGGGACATACTTGTCAAGAAGCACTTAAGCAAAAAGATGAGTTGAGGAAAAACAAATTATGTTTTAAATGCAAAGAACCTTGGGGTCCCAAACACCTATGTAAGGGAGGCAAAGTGTATAACATAGAGGCAACTACTGAAGAGGGAAATCCTAGCAAAAGAATGAAATGGGATGAAGAAGAGCATGGAACTCTTGCTACCATCTCCCAAGTAAATAAGCACCGCCTGTTATCGGGAAAAAGTGTATAGTTAGTAATGTTAATTATCAATAGTTAGTTAGCCGACGGGTAGGTAGTTGGAGTCGCGACGGTTGGGTCGCACCCCTTCGGCAATCATATATTGTATCACCTCCGGGTGTTGTGGTATGTAATGTTAGTCGTGTGACATGTAATATGTACGACAGATATAATATGAACATCCTTTGACATTAATGGAAAGATTATTCTGGTACTTCTTTTGTATTTGCATTGTGCATTACTGTTCGATTTCTGTATTCTTCCTGTTTACCCAGTGAGGTAAACATTTGGCGCCGTTGCCGACACGAACTCAGGAACGGAAGACACGGATGGCGCACAGACACAATGGGCCTACCCGTTGGTGAAGTAAACCCGGAGAACCGACGACAGCAAAAGACGTGTTGTGTTTTGATTTATGTGTGGAGAAACATGAAATTGTACCACAATTAATGCCCAATTTACTGAATAAAGACAGAAATAAGAAATTAGAAACCGACGAGTGGGAGGCTGCGCAGAAGGCTTTGATTCTGGAACAACGTGTAGAACGTAGACGGAGGCTGAGGCAACTTGCCGAAGGACGACCTGCCGAAGGGTTGCCCGAAGGGAACCAAGGAGGTGTCACGGAAGGTGCAGAAGCCGAGGGGAATTTCTACGCGTCGCCAGACTACGGTAGAGCGAGAAGCCTTGAAGAGTTTCTGGAGGAAACTAGGTTACGGAGAGAACTAGTTGAAGAGACTCGAGATCGGTTCAAAAACTTATCTCTCACGCCACAAAGGGAGGATCACCGAAGGGAGCCGCGCACGGGTGACGACGAAGCGCCACAAAGGGAGGATCGCCGAAGGGAGCCTGGCACGGGTGACGACGAAGGGGAAGTTAACCGCACGATAGGTACAAGGCAGAACACCGTACCTTTGGTCACCACCACAGGAGGCATCAGCGGCATCAAAGGGAGCAGCACCGGAGGGCAGACACAGCCACAACCACCTCCAAGTAGACGATTTCCATCAATGGCGACCAAACAGAAGTTACCCAAATTCAACGGGGATAGCAAAGATGATCCCGCACGGCATTGCCGTACATGCGAAACCATCTGGACAGCCAACGGGGTGACTGACCAGGATGAATGGATGAAGCAGTTCCCCGCCACACTGAGAGGAGTGGCTATTGACTGGTACGCAGACTTGGATAAAACCAGTGTAACTACATGGGATGAATTGAAGAAGGCATTCGAGAAGGAATTCCGGCTTCTCCGGGATGATAACGAGATAGTTTCCGAAATCTACGGAACAAAGCAAGGAAAGAAGGAGATTGTACGGGCGTACGGGCGCCGACTAAAAGAGTTAGTCCGGAAAATGGAAAGCCAACCGGCCGATGGCTTGAAGAAGAGGTGGTTTGTCGAGGGTTTGAACCCTAAGCTACGACGAAAGATGAAAATTGTGCCTCCAACATCCTACGACGACGCATACAACCGGGCCATGGACCTGGAAAGTGAAAATAAGACGGCCAAAAAGAAGAAGAATAGACCTTCATCATCATCTGAAGATGATGACACATCGGAAGAAGAGAGTAGTAGTGACGAGAAGCCGAGGAAGAAAGTCACAGCCCTTCAAAAAGATATGGAAAGGATGTTAAAAGAATTTAAGACAATGAAGGGGACTACAAGTAAGGACGATGAACTATGGTGCACGGAGTGTAAGGAGAGCGGCCACACGAAAGGTGCCTGTCCCAAGAAGGCATTTTGCGACATCTGCCAGATTATGGGGCATTCTACGAAGGAATGTCCATACAATCTGAAGGCACGTAACCAGCAAGTGCTCTTTGCGCAGGAGCAGCCATCCACATCGGAGGCAAACAATAATGCATCATCTGGAGGATACCGGGACAACAGACGCGGCGGTGGAAGGAATAGCAACAATACCAATAACGGAAGCCGTATCCAGTATGACGTCAAGGGCCGGCCAATTATCCAATGTAGGGCCTGTAATCAGTGGGGGCACTTCGCCCGTGATTGCACGAAGGAAGCCACCCCTCAGCACCTCTGCCGTTGGTGTGGGCCAGGCGACCATGAGGACGCAAATTGCCCGCAGGCAGGGGTGAATCTCCTCAACATTGAGAAGGCTGAGAAGACTGGTGAGAAAGAAGTATTGGCGATCACCCGCGCCCAGATGAAAAAAGCCACTTATCCCGACCCCCGTACGGAGAAGGAGAGATTACGGGAGGCAAAGGCCAATATTGAACGTGAGATGACAACCGAACGACGGGACAACGAGGTGGCGAGTACATCATTCCGTACGGAAGTGGAAAATAACATCATTGGGCAAATATTGCAGATGGAGGTGCCGATAAAGGTAAAAGACCTTCTAGACTCTATGCCACAATTGAGGACTGCCATCGTCACCAATGTGCAAAGCACCGCATCGTCGAGTGCACCACAGGTAGGGGTTCCCGCCACCGCTACGAAGAGTACACCACGGGTGGAGGTTTCCGTCAGCCCTTCGACTGACCCGATGTTACTAGCCTTGAGCAGTGGTAGACACCCAGCTGTGGTAGAAATGGGTATCTGTGGGACCATTCTGAAGGACACCATTGTGGACGGTGGATCTGGGGTGAATGTACTACCAGAAGAAACATGGAAGCGGCTGGGGAAGCCCACCCTGTGGCCACCCACATTCAACCTGGTGGGAGCGGACCAACACGGCATTAAGCCACTCGGCCTGTTGATGGCCCAGCAAGTGACAATTGGTACGCAACCATTCTTGTTAGATTTCGTGGTCATTCCCTCGAAGAAGAAAGGCTATGACGCCATCCTGGGGAGAGTGTGGTTGATCAACGCAAGGGTAAACCACAACTGGAAGAAAAATACACTTTCCATGGAGAAGGGAGGGCGAAAATATACCATTGACCTACACACCCAAAATGTCGGCGAAGAGCTCGCCTCTTCCGACTCGGAGGACTCTAATAAAGGGGAAGGGGGTCCCGATGAAAGTAAGGGCAATAACGCGATGGAGCCGAACAGTGAAGGGGTGCTAGAATTGGAGGGATGCTCTGAAGATGAGAGATGCTCACTTAACGGGCTCTTCCATTGGCAGATGGAAGATTACGAAATGTTCCAAAGCTACAGGCTCGAAGTAGAGGAACCAGAGCAACCAACAGAGGTGTACCTGCCGGAATACAAAGAATATTGGAAGGGAGACGCCCCAAACCCTGGCGACGTAAATAATCCGAAGAGTGTCGGCACCGATTGGAACCCTGTGTGGAAGGCCGCAGCCTTCAAAATCTTTATTATCCTTCTTCTTCTTATGTACGGGAAGGAGGTCGTGGTCCCTGTAGAATTTGTGGTTCCAGGTCTTTCAATGACCAGTGAAAATAGATTGGCCACCAACGGGTACAAATTGAAACCTTACCACGCGAAGCGCGCAGGGGACCCGAGAGGCCAGACAGACACTCGAGAGTCCGGAGGGGGACCCGAGAGGATGGAAGGAGACTCGAGAGGCCGGGCAGGCGACTCGCTAGGTATAGGACCAAAACAGGAGACTGTCGAGCGAGGAAAACCGAGAAGGATGAAGGGCAATCCCAGAGACAGGGGACCCGAACAGACGACTTTCTAAGACATCTAAATTAGGAGAGGAGGGAAAAAAAAAAAAAAAAAAAAAAAAAAAACCGTACGGTCGTATGACAGGCGACCGTACGGTCAAAAAAATTATTAAAAAAAAAAAAAAGAAGAAAGAAGAAAGAAAGAAAAACGAAGGAAAAGAGACCACCGTACGGTGGCACCACCAACGATGGACACCACCGTGCGGTGGCACCACCGAAGGTGGAACCCACCGTGCGGTGGAACCCACCGATGGTGGAACCCACCGTGCGGTGGCACCACCGAAGGTGGAGCCCATTGTGCGGTGGAAGCCGCGAAGGGCCGCGTGGGCATAAACCGCCTACCGAAGGGAAAACCGCCGAAGGAGATAAAAAGCTACCGAAGGGAAAGCCGCACATGCCGAAGGAGATAAAAAGCTACCGAAGGGAAAGCCGCACATGCCGAAGGAAGAAAAGCAGCCGAAGGGAAGACAATCACCGCACAAATGCAGAAAGAACCAATTACACCGCACGAAGTAGGGAAGTCACCGCACGATTGGAGGTGGTATGGCGGGACATTACAGTGCCTAAAAAAAAAAAAAAACGACGACGGATTGAAAAATGATTCGATGACATCTGGAGCCTGGACACTGAAAATATTGGAGTGTAGAAGAAGGGTTTTTGACATCATAAAATATCACAGAAATGCAGTGCGCCATGGACTTTCATGGGGTTCTGAAGGTTGTAAATTGGTGTTGGCGGCGGGGGCGCTGCCCCTCGACCCCGCCCTGTGGGGCGCTGCCCCAGGACCCCGCGAGGGGCGCTGCCCCTCGACCCCGTGGGGGCGCTGCCCCTCGACCCCGCTGGGGCGCTGCCCCAGACCCCGCGGGGGCGTTGCCCCTCGACCCCGCTGGGGGCGTTGCCCCCAGACCCCCAATTTATTTTGGAGCTATAGAATACCACGGGAAGTGTTGTGCTTGTCCGTACTGTGAGAAGGAAGCCTGCAGCTAAGCATTGGCGGGAATGCCATAAGCCGTAGAGGGAGACGGATTTGGAGGTTGGGAACAAACAGAGTTTGAGGGAAGGCATTGCAGGTCCGCACAGTTGTATGACACCAGGGAGTTATTCAGTTCAGTTTTTAGCCTTTGGGGAGTGTGATGGAGGATTTGAGGTGTCTCCTAGCATTTGTGCCAGCGGATTGTGGCCACCTCCAGGCATGACTGGTACGCTTTGAGGAACTCGGAGGATGTCTCGGTTGGACGTGAGGTTGCCGTGGTGGATGCATAGAGGGCTCGGGAGGAGCTGACCACCAGGTTGGAGGCAATAGTCGCGTGAGACTTAGTTCAGCGTACCCAGGAGTTGGATGCCGGGAGAGCAGCATGGGTGGCTATCGAGGACAAATTGGCTAGGGAGACCATATCAATTGAGTAGCAGTGGGTGGAAGCTGAGACTGAAAAACGTGTTTTGCAGACAAGTTTGGGTTAGGCACAGGAGGATTGTGATGGCCAAGGAAGCCATATTGGTGAAATCCGCTCTTGAGCATTGGCTGGTAGCAGAAAAGGTTTTCAGGCGAGGACGCAGCAAGTGTATAAGATCTGGGCCCGACTAGCGTCAGTAGTTCCTGCCATTCATCTCTATTTTGTATTAAGTCGTCGGAGTCGACTTCTTTTCTTGGGGGGGATGATGTTATCGGGAAAAAGTGTATAGTTAGTAATGTTAATTATCAATAGTTAGTTAGCCGACGGGTAGGTAGTTGGAGTCGCGACGGTTGGGTCGCACCCCTTCGGCAATCATATATTGTATCACCTCCGGGTGTTGTGGTATGTAATGTTAGTCGTGTGACATGTAATATGTACGACAGATATAATATGAACATCCTTTGACATTAATGGACATACTTGTCAAGAAGCACTTAAGCAAAAAGATGAGTTGAGGAAAAACAAATTATGTTTTAAATGCAAAGAACCTTGGGGTCCCAAACACCTATGTAAGGGAGGCAAAGTGTATAACATAGAGGCAACTACTGAAGAGGGAAATCCTAGCAAAAGAATGAAATGGGATGAAGAAGAGCATGGAACTCTTGCTACCATCTCCCAAGTAAATAAGCACCGCCCGTTTTGAATAAGAGGTACACTAAAAGGACAAAAAATAATCACAATGGTAGATAGTGGGGCTTCTCACAACTTCATCAATAAAGCATTAGTGTCAAAAAGGAAAAGACAGACTATCTTCAAGAAGAAATCGGGCCCAGCAAACATTTCAAAGCTTGACTTTGTTTCAACGAAAAAGTAAGGAAAGTACTTCCCTGTGTTTAACAGAATTCATAGCATACTTCTGTATCTATATTATTCAGAATTAGTATCAGTATTATTAATAGCATATTATTCAGATTAGTGCCAGCATTAATAATATTATATTACTTAAGATCAGCATCAGCATTAATAATGTCATATCATTCAGATTATTGTCAGTAATAATAAATTCTAGAATGCTGATAATGTTAAGTATATGTTTATAATGAAATAATACTATTCTGGAAGTTTATATATACTGTGTGATTATGTCTGATTTTTTACTATCTGAGAGCACATACTGTGTAATCATGTTTAAGATGACTGCTATTTGTTCAGTAAGGAGTTTAGGACTGTAGTATGTCCATCTTGGTGAAAGTATGGAGAGGGTTCCCAGTGGTGACGAGGGGCTTTCATGTGGTCATTGGACCCATGAAGTCAAGGAACCAGTTACTTTCTCCATACCAGTCTTACCAAGTTGGAAAGGATCTAATTGCTAAAGGTATACAGCTTGGAAGGGTAGCAAACAGGGGCGGCAAGTCTAGCAAGGGGGTTAGAAGCAACCATCCCTTGGTCTCTAAGTTGCCGGTACGGGCACGGGTACACAAGACATCCCCACATGCCCCCCTAGCAAAGTTGCTAGTACGGGTACGGGTACGGGTACGTTGGTACGGCAATTTTTTTGAGGGGGTTTGGGTACGTCCGTACAAAAAAAAAAATCATAAATATATACATATATGCAGCCTAAAAACTAGAAACAAAAACTAAATTTAGAATCCCAAATATCATCCATATGCTAAACAGAACTTAGAACTATCATATATGATATAAATATAACAAATTTCCTATAAGTCTA
Source organism: Cryptomeria japonica (assembly GCF_030272615.1). Classification (NCBI taxonomy): domain Eukaryota; kingdom Viridiplantae; phylum Streptophyta; class Pinopsida; order Cupressales; family Cupressaceae; genus Cryptomeria; species Cryptomeria japonica. The sequence goes on along the minus strand of NC_081406.1, from coordinate 480,050,164 downwards.
ATTTGATATCCATTTGTCAAAATATGAATGTTATGATAAATATATCGAATTCATTGTTCATTAGTTCAACAATAAAATAACACAATTAATAATCAGCATCATATGGGTCACTAGGAAGATCAAGATCAACATCATGATTAACATTAGATGATGTAGCTGGATTAGTGGAACCACATGCAGGTTCTCTGCCACTTGCACTAGAAGCAAATTGGCTATTGGACTCCACAGAAAGTAAAGATTGTGTGGCAGCTGAAAAATCCAAATCAGTTTGCTCTGGATCTACATCCCAAAACTTTGTGCTCTCATCCTTGTACTCAATTAGTTTATGAGTAAGAAGGTGCAAGTTTGAATGCACATAAACTAGCTCCTCCGCCTTACTTGCTGCCAATCGGTTGTGTTTCACTGAGTAAATAAAGGAGTATGTGGTCCAATTTCGCTCAGATGAAGAGGAACTAGCAACCTATTGAATAATTGACACAAAGTTAGAGGGCAACAATTATAAAATTAACATTAAATTTTAAATTAATAATATTAATTTAGAGAGCAATTAAAATTAAGAAACTTACTCGCGACAAAAGTTCAATTGCAAGAGTTTGAAGGTGTGGTGATGTATGGCCATTGGGGTACCACCAAGCATGAGCATCCTTCTTATACTTGTCACGGAGAGCGGAAACACTTTGACCATTGGAGGCTACAAAATCAGCAAACTCACTTGTCATTAAATCCTCCATTCAGAATCGGGGAAGAGTTTTGTAAGTGCTGTCCTACACCCTTCACTAACTTCTGAATCTCTATATGGTGGTACCCTTGATGGTTTAGCAAGCATTTCATCGCTATAAAATTTGGGAGTCAATGCAAATGCAAGAAGATGTAGTGGGGTGGTCATTTTGTTCCACCGCTCAACACAAATTAACTGAACCTCTTTGAAGAAAGTTTCTTCGAGATCTTGCTCTATTGCATTGATGATGACTTTCATTTGCTCAATCAACGAGTCAATGCCATCGTATACCTCTCCCAAGCATGGGTGATCCATGTCAGTAGAGCGGATCATACTCATGATGGGCTCAGTGAAACTCAAAAGATATTCCACTCATTCCCACCAAGTGTCATCTAGGATCATGTGCTTTACATTTGTTGCCCTTTCAATATTGAATTGCCTCCATAGAGACCAACTTTGACTAATTACCATGCTAGCAAGTGGCTCCCGCACCTTCACAAGTCGCCTCAAGACAATTGTGTTGGGGATGCAAATCGGGTCTCAGCAACCTATTCAAAAATTAAAAATGGAAATAAAAATACAAAGAAGACATGATCAAATTTAAAAAATTTGTTAGTGATTACTAAAGTGAAATGTAAATTTTTAAAATTGAAGTGTTTCAATTACCTTTAGCAACTCCAACTATGAAAATGATCTGAAAATGGCCTATGACATGCTATGGTTTGTGATGAACATTTGGATCTCTTCAGCCTCAACATAGATTTGTTTGATCCAATTTATTTTCTTACCCAGCATTTGTAGCATGAGGTTGAGAGAGTGGACAGCACAAGGTGTCCAATATATATGTTCAAACCATGTCTCAATCAACATACCTACAACTCTACAATTCTTTGCATTGTCTGTTATTACTTGGGAAACATTTTGATGTCCCACATCCTAAATGCATTGTATAAGGATGTTAGCAATAAATTGTGCATCCTTCACCTATCCCTCGCAATCCACAGATTTCAAAAAAATTGCACCTTTAGGGCACATTGCAATTACATTAATTAATGGTCGTTTTTTGGTATCCTTCCCTCCATCAGAAATGATGGACACCCCTGTTTGTTTTCACGGATTTCTAATAGGATCCAATGCATTGTCTATGCTTTTTAACCCTTTGCTAGTAAGGTGCTACGCACCTTCTCATAACTTGGCCCTGTGTACCCTTGTGGAGCCTCATTTACCCTTCTCAACATATCCTGCCAATATGGGGATTGTACCATATTAAATGACAAACCGTTTGCATATAGACATCTTCCAACAGATTGATCTGCAATCTCTCTAGCATCATTCTTAAATGCTCTCTCTAATGGTCCCCTACTTCTCTTCACAATAACAGGTTCTTCTTCATCAATTGTGCCCAATAATGGGTGGCTCTCTACCACGATATCAGGGAAATTACTATGAGATGGAGAAGTAGGGGGCCTCTTTGATCTACTTCCTCTTCCTTTCAACAAAGGATGGTTTGAGGCATTACCAACTCTTGCATCTGCTTCCTCTTGCTCTCTAATATATCCTGCTATTTGTTGAGGTGGCAACCCATTTCCATCCTTTCCTAGACATGGTTTGATTCCTTGTTGGGGAATGGCACAAATATGGTCTTTGGCATGGCTATAGGAGCTAGTTTTTTTCACACTACAAAAGTTGCATATCTAATTAAATGTTCCACCACCTTGTACTTGGTCTATTATTTTGACATATTTCCATGCAGGTGAATTTGGGTTGGTTTTGAAAGTGCTAACAGTCGTTGCCATTATGCTATCTATAACAAGTTAAAAAATAATTATTAAAATTTAAATATTTAACAATAAATTTAATTTTATATAAATAATAGTTAAACATTTAAATTTAATTTAAAGTGAAAGTGAAATTATTAATAGTTATGAAAGTAACCTATAACGATATAAATATATTTAGAAACTTCTAAATTACACAATAATTAAAATATTCATATTTAAAATAATAATAATACAAATTAAAATTTAATATCAATATGATATTTAATTTTTATTTTTATTATTATTAGTTTAAATTATAAATATGTATATTTTAACTATTTTCAATTTTGTAATTTAAAAATTTGTAAAAATATTATTATCATATATATGTTTACTTAAACATTATGAATAATTTTATTTTCACATTAAATGGAATTTAAATATTTAACATTTATTATTTATATAAATTATAAAATTTATCGTTAATTAACAAATTTATATTTCCTTTCATTCATTAAAAAATACTAATAGATTCTAAAATAATAAACAAACTAGTAAAAATTAATAAACAAACTATAGAAATTTTTTGAAAGAAATTAAAAATGTACATACCTAAGCATGTCGTTGCCTGAGCCTGTCGTTAGCGTAGTCGTCGCCTGTGAGTCATCGCTTGTGAGCCATCGCTGAAGACAAACGAAGCTGTGTCGCCTATGAGCCGTCACTGAATACAAATCCGAAATGCGTTTTCTGTTTGGTCGTATCGTCACCAAAGAGAAATCGGAAATACGTTTTCTCTTTTCATTTTAGGGTTTAAATGACCCATTTTCCTTCCGCAAAAGTCAACCAAAAAACCTCTTGAAATTCGTGCGTGATGCGGATTCGTCGAAAAAATGCCAGAAATACGCCACGTCGACATCGGATTCATCGAGATGTGTGGGTAAAAACGCGGATACGTTTCAAGAACAAAATGGAGGGACCCTGTTCGATTCCACATGGATTCTATTTCGAATCTGAATCTGAGTCGAATCGTATCCGAATTCGGGGGAAAACCTAGACGTACCAATAACCTAGTTTGGTCTTGGTAGACAATCGACCCAAGTCGTCCCTCCAAGTCTCTTATACCTTCTCACTATCTATATGTTAGAATATAATATCTTATGCTGATCACAAACAATTATATTTGTAGGTTTTTGTGTGCATCTTTGTGGTTGCAGGTTCTCACAAATCAAGCTACCTTTTCTCTAGGAATAAGGTAAGATCTGAGTCTCATCTTGTTTTCCTTGGTATTATAAATTAAATGTTAAGTAATTAATTGAATGTTATGGCAATAATTGGTTCAGAATTCACCGTGTTAAGTTTAAAATTAAGTTGTCTCCTAAATTAAATGAATTGTTTGGAAATTACAAGCATATTGAGTTAGACTATTATTGTTAATCAGGTTAATTATCAGTAGGGGACATTACAAAATCAGCATCAAACTTCGTTTTGTTCTCTTCAATCACTAGCAATGAATTTGGCTTTATAACCACCAGTTGCATTTGTTTGGAAATTTCAAAAGCCTTTTCCACAAATCCACCTCTGTAAATCTTGCACTCATTACATTTATAAGGCGATGTCTCTTGAGGCACCCTGTCAAACAGTTTGCATGCCTTGATCGTGCTTCCACTTTTTGCTTGCATATCTACCAAAGCAATTCCTATGACAACGTTTAACAAAAAAATCCACCTTCATTGTGCTTCAATGGATGTCCATACCCTATTCCACAGCTTCCATTATGTTGACAAGGGTTTTGGAATTTGGCTTTACACCGCCTTTACATTTCTAGCAGGGCACTTGTAACTAAACATTTAGCGAAAAAATTCTGTCTGCTGTGCCTTGACGGATTTCCCTTCATTATTACTGGATGGCTGAAACAATGCACATAATTATAGCGCAAATCCTCCATTTACTTTTGAATTGTTTCATTTAGCATCACAAGGTATATCCACAGGAACGTTGTCTGTGATTCAAATGATAGAAACAGTTCATAACTCTGAGAACAATTTCTCCTGCATTTCATCTTGCCTCAAACTCAAGAATCTAATAGCTCTAGGCCCCCTATATTTTAGATCTACTTTTCTTTATAGCTAGAAGATTGTAGTAGCTGCTGGAGGAGACTGTTTTTGGTTCATGAAAATGGAAAAGAGCAAGAATCATAGTGTTGTGCGTGTGGTGGGAAAAATGAATATAAGATTCTATTTAACTTATGTTGAGCTCTACCCAACCGTACCATATCATACATATTTTGAGAGGTCATAGTATTCTAAGCCCATAAAAGGGGGGATACATATTTGCAGGCATTCAAGCCTTCCGCAGTCCCAACTTAGCCTATTAAGGCTTCCTAAAGTTGACACAGCATTAAAATGGGGAGTCACAACACTTATTGAGGCTGTTGTACATGTTATGGTATTGTCATACTATTCCACAAAGGGAGCCGTACAACTTCAAGGCTGGACAAAAATATGTGTTGACTGCTGATTTGGATTGCTAGTCATCTTTCAGTGAGGACAGCAAATAAAATTATGAATAGTATAATTTTTCTTATTTATACGAACAGTTCTGTTTAAATTTCTAAGTAAAACAGTATGCTACAGCCATTCAATTTCCAGTAGCAGTCTCTCTCTCGCCTCGTGTAGAGTAATACTCGTCTTCCAATGTCAATTCATTCATACTTATAACCACAGTATTTCCTTTTAAGACACTCCATTTGCTTTGTTATGAGTATGACATTCAAGTAGTCAACCCTATAAAATAAGAGATTTTACAAAATAAAAGGGTGCATGGTCAGTGAACAATATCGTTGAGTATTAAATAAATAATAATAATATGTATGACTTTGAGAGTCGTGAAGTAGTTGTTAGTAGCTATTTGAATTTTAAGTAATTAAGTTCAACCATGATTTTTCATGTAAGAATCAGAAAGAAAGACTATTTTTAGTATTATTGATGTTATTGAAAAGAGTGTAACTTGAAAGGAATTGATGTATTCTTCCTATTATTTTATCAAAGTCTTATTTATAATGAATGTTTTAGAATCATAAGGATTTCTAGGAATAGAAAAACATATATTGGTCTTCCGATTATTCTGAACTTATTGAGAGAAGACTTAAAAGAGAACTTATAATCTCAGACATGAAATTCAATTTATGATTTGATATGATAAGAGGCTTGTGTTACTTGTTTTCTTATTTGACTAGATATTGACTATGTCATAGACCAAGATCTAGAGGATACTCTAAAGTTCACCTAATTTTAGGTAATATAGAGTCTAACCTTATAAAAAAGGGATCATAATAAGATAGGGGCTCATTGACTATGAATGATAAACGTCTTAATTAATTTTTTATGATGTTGAACTCTTTCGGCAACCTAGCCTCTTCTTCTCCAAAGAAACTCATTATTCTTTTGTTAAAACATTCCCAAAAGATCGCATGATTGGCATTTTCACAATGTTTATCCCAAATGTAAGTCCAATATTGGACAGGGAGAGGAAAAACTTAACTGTCAACATCCTTTACTTGCAGATCTTTATGGCACACACCTTTTCCTTCATATAGAAACATTTGGCACAGCAAGGAATACCACCTAAAATCTATCTCCTGATGACCACCAATTTGTTTATGCATATTTTCTGCAATATATGTGGTGTGACCATTTCACACATCACCCCATCAAAGATGAGGCCCCCCTTTTTCTTTCGCTTTCCAGCAGCATGAGTCAAATGATTAAGTGGCTAGCAGTCCAATTTAGGCTCCAAATCAGAAGTCCTGCCTTAGGATATGATCAATGAACTCGTTTGCAAGTAAGAAAGTCTTAGGGTTTGAAATGGTATGAATTAGGGTTTTGGATTGACATAGGTCGAAATAAGGAAGAGTCATCAAAAGGTTGCTTTTAAGGATGGATTAATTGTGAAATCTCATGTCCTAGGTTAAGTTCAGGTTTTGAAGTGAAAATTGGACAAGGGGCATCCATTTGCTCCAGAAGAGTGATCTAGATGAAGTATTTGCTAGACAAGAAGGTTCTTATCCAAACAAACCTTAAAAGGCCACCCTAGTTGATTAAATGCAATTGATCCTCCAAGTGCTGCCATCTTAAGCCAAAATTATCATCTAATGCAAATAAACCTTGGAATGGCAATTAGAATGTGGTACGAATGAAGGTGAAAATTCCACCCTTCAAGTTGGAGAGTTCAAGACTTGGAAGTGGTGCGAATGAAATGAGGAACAAACTTGGTACAAATGAAGGTGAAAATTCCGCCCTTCAAGTTGGAGAGTTCAAGACTTGGAAGTGGTACGAATGAAATGAGGAACGAACTTGGTACAAATGAAGGTGAAAATTCCACCTTTCAATTGGAGAATTCAAGAATTGGAAGTGGTACGAATGAAATGAGGAATGAACTTGGTACAAATGAAGGTGAAAATTCCGCCTTTCAAGTTGGGGAGTTCAAGACTTGGAAGTGGTACGAATGAAATGAGGAACGAACTTGGTACGAATGAAGGTGAAAATTCCACCCTTCAAGTTAGAGAGTTTCAAGACTTGGAAGTGGTACGAATGAAATGAGGAACGAACTTGGTACGAATGAAGGTGAAAATTCCGCCCTTCAAGTTGGAGAGTTTCAAGACTTGGAAGTGGTACGAATGAAATGAGGAACGAACTTGGTACAAATGAAGGTGAAAATTCTGCCCTTAAGTTGGAGAGTTCAAGACTTGGAAGTGGTATGAATGGAATGTGGAATCAACAAGGTACGAATGGAGGAAAAATTTCTGCCCTCCCAAGTTAAGATTCCACGAAATGAAAGAGGTACAAATGAAAAGGAAAATGTCGATTTTCTTAAATGATTTATACTTGATCAAGTCAAAATCAAATTGTGCAAATAAAGATACAAATACCGATTTGATGTTGCAAATGAAGGGAGAAATGCCGCCAAATGTTTAATGCAAATGGAGATGCAAACATCGCCCAAATCATGATACAAATAACATAAAAAATATCGATTGGATAATGCGAATTCAAAACAAAGGATGAATGCCGACTAGCATTGTGCAATTGGAAGCATAAATGCCGACCCCTTTGAACATCATCAAGCAAACAATAGTAAGTCGGCTGTCATAAGGTGAAGCGCCTAGAAAGAATAAGAACAATAAAAATATTTTATTTTAAATGCAAGTCGACCTAGTGAGGTTATGATGAAAGGTGGTGAGTCTGGTGACTCTTAGACATTCAACGCATATATAAGGAGGAGTTCGAATTTCATTTCAAAACACAAAATCATCATCTTAAACAATTTTCGAATTCTAATCTGCAGTTCCAGGCAGCGAACTTTCAAGACAGCGATTCTGCATTTTGATCATTGCATTTGATCAAAATACATGTGAAGGAAGCAAATTCTACTCAGACGATTTTGATTGCAAGGATCAACAAAATTTCTTAATTATTCCATTGATCACAGAAGTTGGTTCTGATTAGGAAGATTTTGGATTCATTTCCAGTCCATTTTCAGAGAAATCTGGGCAAATATTCTGTGAGAATTCACATAGTATCAGGCCTATTACAGCATAAAGGGTAAAATTTTAGTCAAATCAAACCTTGACATTTTCTGAAATCTCATTTGTAAGACCTTATTTCAATGCAAGGTTGCTTTATTAGAAGCCCTAGGTCTTATAATTTGCTTTAAGAACTTGAAAATCTGAGTTCAATATTCATTTCCAGGTCTGATTTTGCTTTTCTAAGTGCTGTAGCTTTCAATTTTTTTAAGGGTTTCAATTGTTCTTCACCAAGGTCTGAAACGGAAATTAATAAGATAAATTTGTTTGAAACATCATAATCTAAAAAATTGTTAGTAGTTGCTTTCATCAGATTTTATTAGCAATTTGATTCACATTTCAAATCGAGACTAAAATACTAAGTTACCGGGTTCGCCCTTGGACCCCCCTGGTACCGGTCCTGGTTCGAATAGGTTCCTGGTTTGGGTGCAGCTCGAACTGGGTTCAACCAGGGTTCAAAAAACCCAAAGGTGGTTCAACCCTGGTCTAACCCAGTCGAACCCAGGCGGCTGGGCGGCCCAAAAAGGCAAATTATATGCAAAATTTTATTTTATTTTTGATTCCGCCTGCTAAAAGTGAAACTTATACGCTAAAAGTGACTTCTAAAACATTATATTCACTCATTTCACCTCATTTGTGTTGCAAACAAAAGTTTTATGAGAGCAGGTTGAAGAAAGGGTGAATAAAATTTGGCTTCCAAGATCAAAGAGGAGTTGAAGACTAATTTTTGAAGCTTCAACAAGTGTTGCAGCATCATTTCCATACATTTTCAAGCTTCCATTGGCTGCAAGAGGTAGGTTTTTTAACATTTTTTTCCAGCTATTTTTGTTTCACAAATTGTCAAACATGAAACTTGATTTTTTTTTCATTATTTAGTTTTTGTTTTTGAATATGTTTATATTATTTCTTGCCATAGGAACTAGAATGGTATCTACATCTTCCTCCATTGGCAATGAACAAACAATTGCAAAACAAAGAAATGATCCAAATTCTCCCTTATGGAAGTATGTTGACATTATAAAACAACTTCTAGGAGGTGGGGGATTCCGTTGGAGATGCCAAGGATGTGGTATTGAACGTAATAGTTCACATTATCGGGTGGTAGGCCATTTGTGTGGAATAAAAAGAAGAGGCATCAAAAAATGCCCTGGAAAAGATGGTAAACCTATACCAGATGAGACAGTGATGAAATATATTAGGGAGCATGAGGGGGTAGAAGAGAGAGAAGCCCGTAGATTAAACCAAACCGCATCAAAGAAAACAAAGGGAATGCAAGCCTCTTCTATTCCCAATATTGTAGTAGAAGACCACCTTCTTTGCCACAAATGAACCTAAAAATGAACCACCCTTGACACGCAAAAGAACAAAGGGGCCTTTAGAAACCGCATTCCAAAATGAAAGTAGAGACATTGCTGACGAAGATATAGTAAGGAGCATTTATGCAAATGGGTTGTCTTTCAATGTTGTTTGCTCCCCATATTGGAAGCAAATGATAAAAAGTGTTAATGAGGCTCCAAGAGGGTATAAGGGCCCAGGTTATGAAAAGGTATGTGGAACATTATTGGAAAAAGGTGAAGAGGGTTGAAGATGCATTGAAACCCATAAGGGATTCATGGGTTGAGACAGGTGTAACAATTGTTTCAGATGGGTAGAAAGATGCTAAAAAACGTCCCTTGATCAATGTCATAGCGGTGTCCCCTAAAGGGGCAATGTTTTTGAAAGCTGTGGATTGTGAGGGCCAAATAAAAGATGGCCAATTTATTGCAGAAATTCTCATCTCCGCCATTGAGTCAGTGGGACCTCGCAATGTTGTCCAAGTCATAACGGACAATGCAAAAAATTGTAGAGTTGTTGGTTTGTTGGTTGAGCAACGCTATGATCACATCTTTTGGACACCTTGTGCGGTACATTCACTCAATCTTATGCTACAAAGGATTGGGCAAAAAATAAAATAGATCAGAGATGTGTATGCAAAGGTTGAGGACATCCAGATGTTCATCACAAACCACCGCATGTCTCAAGGGATTTTTAGAACCTATTCGAATTTGGAGCTATTGAAGGTAAGTGAAATAGTAATTTAATTTTACATTTTCTGATTTTTTTAATTTTCAATGTTCATAATATCATTGTGTAAGCTAATATTGTGTATTCTTCTTTAAAGTTTGGCTTCATTTTTTAATCATTTGGCATTAATTAATAATTTGTGTTATAGGTTGCTGAGACCCGTTTTGCATCAAACACAATCATCTTAAGACGACTTGTGAAAGTTAGAGTGGCACTATGCAATATGGTGATCAGCACCAATTGGGTTGTATAGAAGGAGAGTAGCACTGAGAGGGCAGAAAAAATTAGAGAGAGAATATTGAATGAGAAATGGTGGGATCTTGTTACATATCTCCTAAGTATCACTGAGCCCATCATGAGCATGATTCGCTATACAAAAATGGATAGGCCTTGCATAGGTGAGATTTATGATGGCATTGACTCAATGCTTGAAAAAATAAAGGTCACTATAAATGAAAAAGAGAATGACCCCCAGGAGAAATTCTTCAAAGAACTGGAAGCAATTATTGTAGAAAGGTGGAATAAGATGACCACTCCTTTGCATCTTCTTGCCTATGTCTTGACACCTAAGTACTATAGCAATCAGTTTCTTGATAAACCAGGAAGGATTCCACCATGGAGAGATCTAGAAGTATCTGATGGGTACAACGCAGCATTTCTTAGACTATATCCTGATGATGATTTGCGAGATGTTGTTACAAATGAGTTCATAGAATTCGCAAATGGGAATGGAAGTGTTGATGCACTTCGTCATAGATCCAAAAAGGACTCATAGCTGGTGGTACTTCCATGGCACATGCTTCCAACACCTACAACCCCTTGCTATAAAAGTTTTATCACAAGTAAGTTTAATTAATTAAAATTTTAAATTTACAAGTTTTAGTTTATTTATAGTTTACTTTGTCTTCATAGGGTGCTAGTAATTTTACTTTTATTAATGTATAACTTTAATTGTTTACTTTGTCTTCATAGGTTTCTAGTTCATCTGCTTCAGAAAGAAATTGGAGCACATACTCTTTCATCCACTCAGTAAAGCACAATAGGCTGCTATCAAAAATAGCGGAGAATTTAGTATATGTGCATTCCAACCTACGTCTTCTTTCACACAAACAATGTGACTACACACAAGGGGAAACGAAGATGTGGGATATAGAGCTAGAGCATACTGATTTGGATGCTCCTGCTTCTTAGCTTCTTGCATTGACACTTGATGACTCGGAAATCAAGCCAACTTATAGTGCAAGTGGCATTGACTCATCTAATGTCAATGTCAATGAGGAGGAGGTGGGGGAGGGGATGAATTAGATGATTCATTTGATGATTAAACTTTATATTGTTGAAAGTTGAAACAATGATACTTGAATATTTTGTCATTTTGATATTACTTGAATATTTTGTCATTTTGATATTAAACTTGATGTATATGATGCTATTATGGTATCATCATGATGCTATGATTACAAGCTTATGTTTGTTTTGTTGTTTATATGATGCTATGTTACATGCAAATTTTAATTCATGCTTATAGGCTTCACAAATATCAAAATATATATATATAATTTACATGCTTTTGTACTAACGAACTCAAACGAACCCAACCCCTTTTCCAAATTTTGCCATACCGGCGTACCGGGTTCTCCGAACCCGAACCGGTAACTTAGCTAAAATATTAAGGATAAAACCTGATTCTACATCAATTAAACACAAAAACTGAAACCTACACCTATTTTGTGATATAAGTATCTTGTTTGTAGGTAAATGTCTGGAGAAAAGAACAAGGGGAAAAAGAGGAAAGCTCAAATGAGGAATGAATTCAAAGGTGTACTCTTTGAAACTAAGCTCACCTCCAGATGGCAAAAGATTGGTGATACTAACTTTGGGCAAACAAATATTGACGACTTCCGAAATCGAGTGTTCGGGAAAGGCAAATACAACACCTCCAAAATAGTGAAGAAGCTCATAAGGAATGGCATCTCTCATATAGCTTGCTTTCCACCGGCAGTCCAATGTAGTGAGCTGATCCTCGAATGTGATAGGCATTAAAACCCTGAGTAGAGGAAAATTGTAGCACCAGATGGCAGAAAGATGGTATATTTCACGGAGTTATCAGTGGCTGAGGTATTTAATGTACCTATATATGAAACAATGGTTTGCAAAAGAGAGGATGATGCATTAGCCTTATATGAAAGCAAACCCAAAGTGTGTGATGACATCCTCAACAAGAATTGGTTCATAGAGCCTAGGAAAAGTCACACTAGGCTACCAAAGAAGACACTTTTCAAATCAGACTTCAAGGAAGGGTTAGTTGAACTTCTGATGATGCTAAACAGGGTCATGGGATCACCTCAAGCTACATCATATGAACCTTGGGTGTGGTACTACATCGAAGAAGTCACTAAGGGAGCTAACATCATCAATTGGGCAAGGTTAGTAAATGATAATCTACATGAACAGTTGAAGAATGTGAAACAAACGAAAACTTTCTATATGAGTTCATATTTGGTATACATTTTTGCTAGATATGGTAAATACAAGGGATTGAATTGTAGAGCACCAGTTGAGGCACTCATATTAGGTTATCTAAGGAGTCTATGAAGTTAGTGAAGAAATATGGTTTTTGGTATACTCAAATCCCAAAATTCACTTATTTGAGAATACAAGGATGCTCCTCTTATGCCTATTGTCTTCCTAGATATCCTATTGATAGAATGGTGTCATTAGAAGTGTCTAGGCAATTATTAGAGTTTGATGCAATTGAGAAGAGAAAGAAGAAAGCTAAAACCACCTTCCCAATCATGGTAGGAAAATCACTTGAAACATGCTCCACCCTTTCAGCAGCACAAGGATCAGAAGAAGAGCTACAATACTACAATCTCAGGACTCAAACCTCAAGAAGCAATTTTGATCCTTATCACAACATCGGGACAGTAAATAAAGAAAGATTTCATTATTTCATGCATGTTGAAGACCATTGGGCTAATGCAGCTGATGATTTTGAGATAAGAGAAAAGGCATATTCAAGACTATCTCTTAAGCTGATCAGACAAACAAAAGTGTTGCGAGTACCAGATCAAATTGAAGGGGATGAAGATGTAATATTGCCATATCATAGAAAGTAGAAGGACAAGCCTCTTTCATCATTAGATTGGTTCACTCCTGAAGTCACTCAACCAGAAGTAATCAGTCAAATAGTGCTAGACAACACTAAAAAGTTACTTTATCAAGCTAATAAGCTAAGAGCAAAGGGCATCACTCCAACATATGATCGAATGGATAATGAAGAAACATCATCTTACCAGTATGATAATTCAGAAGAATCTAAGGATGAAAGCACGGGAAATGAGACAAACACACAAGAGGAGAGAAGCCAGCAAGACATTCCCAAAAGTTCACAAGCCCAAAGAAAGAAAAGAAAGGGAGTGAATGATGATCCAACTCAGCGAAAGAAACAGAGGTCAGCAAGTACTCCATCTACTACTAGCACTCCTTCCGAGAGGGAAGTAAATATCTTTGTAGACATGAATGCAACTTCAGAAGGAAAATACATCTCACAAGAAGATGAAGGGATCACTCAGAATGTACAAGATAGAAGAAGTGTCAATGAATCTAGTGATACCAATCAGCAAGATGATGAAGAAGTTAATTCACCACCTTGTGATGAAAAGCCTATTTATGATCAGCAATTCAATACAGTTGAGAAGGTACAAGGCATGGATGTTGATGATCAGAATCAAGAGCCTCATGAAGACACAATCACAGCTCCGAAGGAAATCAGCAACAATCTGGATTAGAAGAGAAAGATGATCAAAACAACCAAGTGCCCGAATGGTTGAAAGAAAGAATGAAGAAGAAAACAGTGACAATAGTTGATGAGGTAAGAGATCTAGATACTTTGCTTGCAAGAGTAGAACTGAATAAGGAAAAGAAGCCTAAGAAATACTCCAGAATTGTGAATTGTGAATGAAGCTTCTGGCTCTCGAGTAGTACAAGTGGCTATTCCCAAATTTGATAAACCAAGAGATCAGATCACAGCAGAAGATTGTGATATGAGGGAAATAGACATTGGTCCTATCACTCCAACTCAAGTAGTTGAGGAATTTGGAGGATTAGCCTCTAATATGGAAGAACAGTTGAGGATATAGGTCAGAAAAAAGAAACAATTGAAGGAGGAGAACAAGCAATTGATGGATTATATCCATCATATGTCATCCCAGCAAGAAGAAGATACACCTTCCCCACCTCAGATACTCTCCAAAGAAGCAGTTGAAAGAGTAGAAGAAACCAGATTGATAGCACAAACTACCAAAACATAGATTGAAAATGCTTTCCAACAAGCTAGTGCATTTACTCATGAATTCATGCAAACATATGAGAGGGTTACCACATTCTTATGTGGGATTCAAAAAATCATAGAGATGTGGGAAGAATTTCAGTTTATCAAAGGCAAGACCATACCGTGTTTCCAAGTGTTGAAAGAAGCTCCTAAACAACTACTAATAGATGGTGGAGTAATGGAAGCAAAAGCAGTATATGACTTTAATAGATGGCATTGTGTTTTGATGACAAGGAAAGAAATTCTTGATAAGACAAGAGATGATTGCATCAAGATGGAGAAACAATTTGAATTCAGTTCATCACCTCAACTAGGGAAGTATTTCTACAAGACATGTTTGATGAGGACAACTTTAATGTTGATGAACTACATAACAAAGTAAAGTCTATCTTCTTCTCACCCACAGGTTTCTCAGATGCTGTTTTGAGTAGAGTATGTTCATTCATGGTCTTCATGGGAGTATTTTGAAAACAGGAGGTAGAATGGCAAAAAGTCTTTGCCACTCGTGCTGACACATTAGAGATCACTGAGTTCAAACTTGACAACATGCCTAGCCTGTCCATGGAGGAGCTCAACGCAGTGATGTCTAGATTCGTTGCATTTGCCATCAAAGAGAAGGATCAAGGGAATGAGCTTCTAGAAGAAAGTTTGTTGTGATTCCATGTGATGATAATTTTCCTATTGGAGGAATCTTCCTCAAAGTTCGTGCCAGAAAGATGTTTTCTATTGGTTAAATTTGAAGTTGGTTGGTTGGTTACAACCAAAGATGTAAATATCTTAATCGGCAATAAATCTTTTGGCCGAAAATTTTTTAAAAATCAGCAATAAATCGGCAAAATTATCGAACATTTGAAAATATATAATTTCTTAAAATATTTTTAAAAACACATGTATACAGTAAATATATAAATAAACTAATTAAATTGTCAAAATAATTTAACATTTTAAAATTAATTTGAAATAATATAATAAAATAAAATAGATTTGAAATAAAATGATGAAATTTATTATTTATTAAAATAAAATAATATTATATCAAATTTAAAAACTAATATAAATATTTTACATATATTATATTAAAATTATTAAAAATAAAACTATATAATGATTTTTTTTATACATTACAATAAATTTTAAAAACATTATAATTTAAATTGTTTAAAATTTTATTTTTTTAACTTATTAATATAAAAATAATAAATAGTAAATACATTACATATTATATATTAAATAATAAATACATGTTAAGATTGCGATGAAGTTTCCCGTGAGCTTATAATGTATTTATTATTTAATATATCTTTGGCTATACATTGCGTTAGGGTTGCGAAAATCTCCCAAGGCATTTTTTGCTGCGGTTTTCATCAGATCGACGGCGTCTCTTGCAATCATACCATTGTTCGTGGCACCTTTCAGCAGGTTTGTGGGGGCAAAAACTCTAATTCGAACACCGTGTGAGGCGGATTTCCGATTTCGCCTCTTTTTTTGTTTTTAACTTCAACTTTTTTACTTTTTAAGGTTCCGTCGTTTTAGGCGCGCGATTTTTAGTTAAACGATGCAAGATTTTTATGAAAAAATCGTTTCGATTTTTTGCACGATAAAATCGACGGGTTTAATGACTCGGGATATATCGCGATTTTCACGATTTTCTGCCGATATTTACAACCTTGGTTACAACTAACCCTAATTAGGGTTTTAATCTTAGACGTTCATTTTAGGGCAATCTTGGCCCTTTATTTTATTTTTGGAGCTCTATATAAGCTGCCATTTTTCATTTTGTAAAGGATATGAGATAGACTTGAACAATTGTTGCTATTTTGCTGTTGGATTAATAAAGACATTGAAGTGTGGTGTTTTCTATTCAATCTTTGGAGCATTTGCATGGTTATTCATCTTCTCAATTCAAATTTGATTTTTTTTTAATTATCTTAGTTGAATGATAGAACGTTGTGTATGATTCATGGTGAAACTCCTATATCCATACCACTAGTGATTTGCTGATTGTAAGTTTGCCTTGTGTGGTCAACTAGAATTCTTGAATGAGCTTAAGTTCAATTATTATTCAATCATTGGCATGCATTCAAATAATGGTGTCTTTGTTTGGTAGTAATTTGAAAATCATTTAATTTCCTTAGAAGATTGCATTAGCCTTTGTGGAGTTGTTCTTGTATGTCAAAGCAAAGACTAGTAGAGTTCCATCGAAATTGTCCTTCGTCCTTGCATTCTTAGAGTAGTTTAGTATCCCTCAAACCTTTCAACTTTTGCATTTTTTTTATCAATTATCTATTAGTAATAATAAGAGAGCCATATTGCAAATCATTTGAAAAGCATTCCTTGAAACTAAGTAATATTTCTTAAGAAACATATACGTAAGGCCCCTTGGATTACCAACAATCACATCGATCAATTGAGCTATCCACATGTCATGACCTGACTATAGAAACCTTGGAATCGTCTTGGTTGATCACATCATTTAGCATCCAAGAGGATTTTGATCAAGAGAGGATAGAATACTTTTGGTATTTTATTCTGTGTTTGAGGTGTCTAAAAAACACATCAACAATATGTAGCATAGTCATATTCACTGTTTGCCATTAGATCCTGAATATCTACAGCCATATACATAATAGGGATAGGCAATTTTTGCTTCAGCGTCTTCTCCCAAGACCTAACACAAAGTATGATAAGTCTTTAAAGTAGTCCTCAAATGGATCAATACTAAGAGGCTCTACTTCATTTTAAGTAATTTTGATAGGCTTCTTATACAACCCTCTCAACCTATGCTTGGGAAGAAGCACGTTTTTGTAGCTGCTCTTCTTCAACTGATATTTCTCCTTGAAAGCCTCAAAATTGATGCCATGATTGGTGGCTAGGCTCAACCTGACGACCCTGAAAAATGTATTCTTTTGCCAAACTAATTAACTCTCCTCCATTGTGGTCCAACACCATTTTATTTTGTGCATCAAATCGTTTGGCTACTAATCTAATGAAGTTAGCATCTACAAAAATATTTGGCACCATGACCTTAGCCAAATCTAAAAAACCAAGCAGTTGACAAAGGAGCTTGGGATTGCCTTTTCCTATACCAAGACTCAAATAGAGACCACCCAATAACACGAATATTTGCATCCTGCACCATCCTACACTAACAAGCAACCTATCTGCAATACCATCTGAACCATGGACATTTACTAGTCTTCTAGAAGATCCTTGAAATTGAATGAGAAAGTCTTCATCTAATGTTCTTTTTGAAGTTGAGGGTTGAGCACTTGAAGGACTCATTTTATTGAGTTTCAAAACTTAGGCTTTTAGGTTGTCGTTAGGGTTTAAAAATTATTTCTGGCTCAACCCTTCCTTTCTCACAATTCAACTTAAAAAAAACCTACAGAAGCTCAAAAGAAGATAATAAAAAGGAATTCAACAATTTTTGGCTTAGAATTACCACTTACTTGAATTTAGTTGCAAACCCTAGGTCTTGCCACAACGCAACGAAGACCTCAAATCTCATTGGCATTCTTCCTGCAATACAAATTAGACATTATGGAGACCCCAATACATTATTTATTTGGTTCAAATGGCCTAGAATTGTATTGATAACAGTCCCATCTACCACTACTACTTGCCTGATCAAAAAAAGTGTCTACAACTAACCATACTAGAGTTTGAATGTGCACCGTTGACTCTAGATCAATGCGGCAAGATCAACAACTATCAATGACTTGATTTGAAAAATCCATTGTGTACTTTGAAAAGTCTTCGCCAATTGCCATTCACCATGTGAACAAGCACTTTACACTTCGTCCTACGAACCATTATGCACCAATTATCTCTTCTGACATGTGTCATCATTCCACACACACTCGGTGTTGGGTCCCTCAATCCTGTCTCTATGAGCTTGCACTTAATCGCCATGTGGACCGGACTATCAAATGTTCCTATGAACATTGGTGAGCCAAAGAAGTGTGGCATTAAACCTTGGTTGCACAATGCCAACAAGGATCTGACAATTGTACCTCCATGCTTGCACGCAACCAATTAGGAACTGCTTGGTCGGAAGAATATTCATTTCAATTCTATCGAAGACTCCGGCCCACTTGATAGGTGGCATCATAGCACAACGTTGCACTCTAACATAGTAGAAGTCTCTAGAGCCCGCAAGCATGTGCTAAGCTGCCAAGTGTGAACATCACACAACATCGCTCATGACATAAGGACTTAGGAAAAGTAGACAATATTAAAGGGAACTAGGACAGGCCTATCACTAGGTCGAAGGGTCCAATAACCTAAGAACATTAAAAGACTCAATTCACAACTTAAAAGACCGGCTACATGCAACAAGACACTGACGAATTAGAAAAAAAAGTAACTAAGGTGTGAATGACTTCTAGAGTTTCAGACACTTAACCAAAATGAAGAACCTACAAGGTGCTTGGGAGGGACCCTAGGCAAACCTAGGGTGAACCCAAGGGATCCCAAGGGCTACGCCAAAAAAGAACATACATATGTATATTCCCATGCCCATACGCAAGGAAAAAAATATTCCGCACTGCTGTACCAGAACCCGTAACTTAGCTTGAAATGAAGTTGATTGGTACTAGTATGAGTTTGGTGACTATTCTATCCACTAAAAATTTGACATCCTTCTTGTGCCCTTTTAAACAGTTTTTGTTGTTCTTATCCATTTTAAGCCCCACATATGGACATATACTACAGCCCAAATAAGACTATTGTAGTGCCTTTTTTGCAGCCTTAAACCAATCCTGAATAACAAAATAAGTTACTCTTTGCATTGAGATCATCCTCCAACAAAAATAGCATATATATATATATATATGTGTGTGTGTGTGTGTGTGTGTGTGTGTGTGTGTATGTATGTATATATACATATACATATACATGTATATATGTATGTATATATGTATATACATATATACATACATATATACACACACACACACACACACATATATATATACATACATATACATATACATATGTCATTTTAAGGTAAGTCTTCAGTATATAATTGTAATTATTCTATCTTTTTGATATTAGCATAACTTAAGCAACACATTTTCTTCTTCAAGGATAATTACCTGGAATTGTCTATTGTGTGAAGAGAAACAAATTTATTCCAAACTTTATGACACCTATTTTGAATACGCACACATGCATACGCCTAAAAAATCACTTGGTCAAATTTGGCAACAATAAAATACAAACCTGTCACATTCTACATAATTACAAAACCCCCTTGTATTCAATTTGATCAATGTATCACATTCCACCACCTCTAATGACTAGATTATAACTACACATTGACATTGAAAAGGTACTGAGACTCTGATTATCAATGAACAAAGTTACAACTCCTCTAAGTCTAGGATACTGATTCGTAGAGAAAAAGTCCCAGGTCCCGATCCGGTTTGAACCTGGTCAAAGGTCCCAAGCCAATCCATTGTGACTCTGAAAAGGGTACTAACCACAGACTACCGGTCCGACCCTGCCAAACCTAAGTGGACCCGAGGTGAATTTTGCCTCAAAACTAAGCCCGTTGCGAAACTCGTGTAGAATTTGACCATTTTTTGACTTTTTAAAACTTTTTTTATTACAAAAAGTGCAATTCACCACCCAACCCTAAATTTTTCCATACAAAACATCTAAAAGGCAAAACCTATCTCATTTTTGCTATTGTGAATTCAAAACAAAAACATTTTGCTCCATCGCCGAACTTACTTTTTGCTTGCCATTGCATGAAGAGAGTTGAAGATTGATCATTGAATGCTCCAAGCTAGTTGTTGTGCTATTCCTATGCATTTGCAAGTGTGGTTTGTTCTCAAAGAGATCGTAGAGGAATATTTCTTCAAAAGAGGTAGGTTTCTTTAAGTTTTTGGGTTTTTTTCCTTACATTTTTTTTACAAATGAACTCTTTGGTTTTGTTTTCAAGTTTTTTCCTATGTTACCCAGGGAAGTGTTTCCGGGCCTAAATCCCCCATCTCCATCCCGGGGACGTTTTGGGGATGTGGGGACAGCCAAGGGACTTCCCCTGTCGTCCCCAAAATTGCAAAAATTCAAGGAAACGTCCTGAAAAACTTGGGGACAGGAGTGATTCTCAAAGGGGACGTTCCCCCCGTCCCCAATATGGTTGGGGACATCTGTGGCGTCCCGTAATCGTCCCAGGGACGACCAGCCATCCCCTATTTCCCAACACATTTAGAAAAAGAAAAGACTCAAATGCTTTAAAAAAATATTTTTTAATTTTATTATACGTCTATAAAAGTGGATTTTCACTAAGACGACGGGTAAACATGTCTGAATCGCTTCCAAAAGAACTTAGAAATAATGAGCAGCAGCCTAGTAATAAATTTCACAAACACTCAGAACTCGGTAGTGCGTAAAAAAGTGGATGCAAGTCTGCAATATTGGACTTTTCACTGATATGAAAGGTAAACAGGTCTGAATCATAGCCAAAAACATCAGAAATATGAATAACAACTTGGTAATGAATTTCACAAACACCCAAAACTTGGTACGCATAAAGAAGCGGTTGCGGGTCATAATAGTAATGGAATACTATCAAAATATCCTCCAACCAGAAAGAAACGATGAACTACATGCAAACAAGTGCTGGCATATTGACAATGAATTTTCAATTATAAATGTGTATTGAGTATTGACAATGAATTCTGAATTATGAATGGATATTGAGTATTGACAATGAATTCTGAATTATGAATGCTTATTGAGTATTGACAATGAATTCTAAACACAAATGTGGTATGTTAAGGTTTTATAATGTACATATGCATGCTTTATCCATGTTTTCATATGACTATAATGTATATATACATGCTTTATCTATTTTTCATATGAACATTTAAAATTTCCCTATATATTTTAATATTTTCCTATATTTTATATAGTCGTCCCCTCACCGTCCCCAAAATTGTCAAAAAAAATTGTCGTCCCGAAAAACTCGTCCTACCATCCCCAGCCGTCCCCGTCCCAGAAACTCGAGGTAACATAGGTTTTTTTCTTTTTGGTTTGTTTCGAATGTGTTGTTTATAGAACTTGTTCTCTTAGGTTTTAAAATGACAACTATTTCTAGCTCTAGGAGCCAACCCTACTTCAAAATAGACCCACACTCTCCCCTTTGGAAATATGTTGAAATGGTACAACAACTTCCAAGTGGAGGAGGTTACACTTGGATTTGTGGTCATATAAAAGCAAAATATAACAGGTCATACAGTTGAGTGAAAGCCCATTTCTACTTTATCCCTCACCAAGGCATCAAATATTGTCCTGACAATCCAAATAGTAAGGTCTTCTTGCAAAGGAACAAGTCTTGGCATATATTGAAGAAAAACGGCACCAAAAAGTTTAATCCTGAAAAGAACTTACTTGATTACTCAAAGTAAACAAAGATACAAAAAAATACCATACATATCACACAATAATACCAAAGAAAAGTAATTGACACCAGAAGATGGCAGAAAGATATGTTCTTTTATTACCAAAGTGTAATGTGTATACAATCATGAATGTTTCTCGATACCACAATCAAAGTATATATAGTGCCTGGCAGTTGGTTAAGACTGCCAACTATTGGCAACTACCAGCAACCTCTCGGGAACAAAAGTAATTATAATGTCAGTTATAATGATAACAAATTATTTACGACTACGGCATAACTACCGCCTACAACAAGCAAAAGTAGACCAAGCAACAAGGAAACAAGCTACAACTCATCCTTTGCTAAAGATTAAGGATCAAAGGCTCTCCATTGCCTTCCAATCTTCAATCTAGAGAGGGCCATTCATTTTTGTCCATACCTAAAGAATAATCTGTGACCTCTACAAATAAGAGATCAAAGGGACCATTGGAAACGGCATTCCACAATGAGTCTAGACAGATTGCTGATCAAGACATAGCTAGATGTGTCTATGCTAATGCATTGGCATTCAATGTTGTTTGCTCACCATATTGGCAAAAAATGGTGAGATCAATTAATGAGGCTCCAAAGGGGTACAAGGGCCCAGGTTATGAGAAGATACATACTACCTTAGTGGACAAAGAGATGAAATATGTAGAGGACTCCTTGAAGCCATAAAAAATTCATGGGTCAAAAGCTCAAAACAGGGGTGTCCATCATATCTAACAGATGGAAAGATGCAAGAAATTGCCCATTGATCAATGTTATTGCAATATCCCCTAAAGAGGCAATGTTTTTGAAAGCAACGGATTGTGAAGAACAGATGAAGGATGTTGCATTTATTGCTAATATTCTTTGCCAAGAAATTGAGAAGTGAGCCCTTGAAATGTTGTGCAAGTTATAACAAACAAAACCAAGAAATGTAGCGTTGTTGGATTATTAGTTGAGGAACGTTATGAACACAATTTTTGGATCCTTGTGTTGCCCACTCTTTCAACCTAATGCTACAAAAAATTGGCACCAAACAAGTTTGTGTTAATGCCGAAGAGATAAATGTTCATCACCAACCACCATATGTCACAAGGCATATTTAGACAATTCTCGATATTGGAGCTGTTGAAGGTAAGTTAAATAATAAATATGTTTTACTTTAGTGAACTCTTAATTTTATTTTAATTTTAAGTTTTGTAAATGTATTTTTTTTATTTTGATTTTGAAATAGGTTGTGGAGACCTGTTTTGCCTCCAACACGCCTTGAGCATCCTTTCATCCTGATGATGGATTCAAAGTGTGACCTGAAACGTTGATGCAAAAAATCGCACACAATCAAAACCAGAAACAACAATTCAGCAACCTCTAAAGATTTGTGAGGCATCATCTAACATGGTAATCAGCCCAAATTGGTCCATATGGAGGTAGTCTAGCACTACAAGGGCAGCAAAGGTTAAGCAAATGATCCTAGATGACATTTGGTGGGATCATGTTGAGTATCTCCTCAATTTCACTGAGCCTATATTGAGCATTATCTGTTATACTGAAATGGATAAGCCTTGTTTGGGTGAGGTATATGATGGCATCGACTCAATGATTAAGATGAAGAAAGTCATCATAAATGTAAAAGAGCAACATTGAAACTCCATCACGGTACAGTAACTCTTGGAGATGATACCACCCATGACATCAAAGGTATTGGTGACACCTCTTTGAAGTTTGGCATTAATCGTTGCAAGATTACCAATGTCTTGCATGTGCCGAAACTTACCAAAAATCTCCTTTTTGTTAATCAATTTCTTGATCACAACCTTAGGATTGAGTTTGATAGCAATTAGGGTAAAAAGATTTGTCTTATCAAAGATAAGTCTAAAAATGACATGATTGTTGCCAATGCTACTAAGATTGGAAAAATGTTTAGGCTTGATACAACTACAAATAATCAAGCCTTAATGACTAGGGATAATGATCTTTCTATGCCTTGGCATCGTAGATTTGGTCAGTCGAGCACTAGTTACTTGCTAACACTTAGTAAGAAAAGCATGGTCAAAGGGCTTCCTTCACTTGAGAAGTCGAGTGCTACTTGTTCTAGTTGTATTGTTGGAAAACAACATAGAGAACCCTTCTATCCAAGTGAGCATCGTGCAAGCCAACCTTTGCAGCTGGTGCATACCAATCTGTGCAATCCCATGCCACCTAGTCACAATGGATACAAGTACTTTCAGCTTTTTGTTGAAGGAAAATGTGGGTATATTGCTTGCAGCATAAAGATGAAGCTCTTTCCTATTTCAAAGAGTTTTGCACTCAAGTGGAGAAAGATATGAATCACTGTATTCATGCCCTCCGCTCAGATCGAGGTGGGGAGTATACCAACATAGAATTCTCCACGTATCTGAAGGAAAATGGCATTCGGCATCAACTGACTGCAGCATACACACCTCAACAAAATGGTGTTGCAAAATGGAGAAATCACATCATTGTGGAGATGGTTCGAAGTATGTTGAAGGATTCTCAACTAGAGCATGCATATTGGACTGAAGTTGTTCACACAGCAGTTTATCTTTTGAATCGTGCACCAACCAAAGCCCTTGATGGCATCACTCCAGAAGAAGCGTGGATAGGGGTAAAGCCTTCTATCTCACATCTTCGTGTGTTTCGATGCACTGCCTATATGCACATTCCTAAACAAAAAAGAAAGAAGCTTGATGAAAAATCCATGAAATGTATTCTTCTTGGTTATAGTAGGGAATCTAAGGCATATCGCCTTATGGATCTGTTGATGTGTATTTTGTACACGACCAAACACAGAATAAAATACCTAAAGGTACCTTATCCTCTCTTGAACAAAGTTCCCGACTACTGAAGATCTCGCCGAAGGATCAGTCGAAGTAACTCCAAGGCTCTGTTATGTAGGATCTCTACTCGTGGATAAGCTCTTCGCGGTATGATGTGATTTTGCTGGAATCACAAGGGGACTTACACTCGATGACCTGAATGTCTAATTTGCTGGAATCACAAGATTTCACTGGCCTAGATTTTGAAAAAAAAAGGAAAAAGGATGAGGGCGAGGGAAGGATCTAATTCTGATACTAAGAATGTAGGAGCAATGAATGACCTTTGATGAAATTCTAACTAAGTCTTGTTTTGACATCCCAGGACCATCTCCACAAGGTTAGTGCGATCTTCGGAGGAAAGCTTTATGATGTTCAAATCATCACTACAGGCATAGACACCATCAGGCTGATGCATGTCAATGAAGAAGCGACAATTGAAGTTAAGCTCAAGCTGAATGATTCCAGTTGACTACACAAGGCAAGTCTACAATCAACAAACTGCTAGTAGTATGGATATACAAATTTCACCATCAATCAAACACATTTCTTCCACTCATCTAATAACATGAAATCAAATCTGAGAAGTATAAAGACCATGCAAATTGTTGAATCGACCCATAGATTTCACCATTTCTTCAATGAAGTTTTACAAGTCTTTTACAACAACATCTTGGCAACAATCTTTGCCTTCTCTTGCTATTCTACTCTAATTGCTATTCTATCAACTGACTGTTCACTACTAGCTAACTATTCACCTCCTATCAACTATTGACTAACTATTAGCCTTTACAATTGAGGAGCCAGGGCTTATATAGTGCCCTCAATACAATTCGATGGCTCAAATCAACTTGAGATCAATAGCCGAGATTTTACAATGAAAACCCTAATTAGGGTTTGTTACAACAAACTTAATTCTGACCAATGAAATAATTGCATTATTTGGACACATGTCTTCTCTGGAATATTCAACCAATGGATAGTCGGGGTAGGTACATCGAAGTTAGTGCCATCTTTGATGAGTCAGGTACATTGAATCTGGACATGCTGAAGTGGACCAGCCCGACTGGAGGAGTGATGACTGGGATGCCACCTTGTCTTTCCTTCAAATGTTGGACTGGAAGAGGTCGTCCTTGATGAGGCTGGGCTGGAGAAGGTCGTCCTTGTTGATGCTAGGCTGGAGAAGGTCGTCCTTGTTGATGCTGGACTGGAGAAGGTCGTCCTTGTCTATGCTGGACTGGAGAAGGTCGTCCTTGTCTTGGCTTGATCTTCTTTCATCTGCAAAAACAAAGCAAAAGATGATTAAGGACATAATAAATTCATTTCAACATAATATTTCACACCTTAAATCATCAACAAGAAGATATCAAAATGAAGTTTGCTTAAAATTCTTTCCAAGGACAGGCTCCATAAGAATTTCGCTCTGGACCCTTTGAAAGGGTCAGGAGCGAATTTTGCATTCCTGGCTCGAATTCTTCTCACCTTGTGATCATACTTGCTTAGATACATGCCCAAGGACGTCCTCATTCTCAACCAACACCAAGCTTGATGTAAATTTGGGGCAAAAATGGAGGTTTTAAGAATTTCGCTCTAGACCCTTTGGAAGGGTCAAGAGTGAAATTCACCTCTCAGGCCAATTTTCCATATCTCCTTCACTTCAATTCATCAAAATTCGATCAGTTTGAACCCACTTCTCAACTTACTAGCATTGGTTTGATCTTCACAAGGCGAAAAAGGTCAATTTTGCTCAACAACCTAGCCAGGGATAGGACCTATCCAGAATTTCGCTCTGGACCCTTTGGAAGGGTCAGGAGAAAAATTCTCTCTTGAGCTCAAAATTCACATTTTTTGAAGGTCCAAATCTTTCCAAGGCATTCTAAATAGCTTCTTTCACTGTAATCCAGGCCTAGTTTTACTCAAATCTTGAAGGAAAAGGTATCTTTAGTGTTTTTCGCTCTGGACCCTTTGGAAGGGTCAGGAGCAAATTTCTTTGCTTGTAGCTCATTTTTCATCATTCCAACTTCAATCCACCTCACAAAACTAGGAAATAGTTCTCTTCTTTCACCCAATCCAAGTTTGATTTGTTTTTGCAAGGCAAAATAGGAGATTTTAGGATTTTCGCTCTGGACCCTTTGGAAGGGTCAGGAGCGAATTTCTTCCTTTGGCCTAAAATCATCACTTTTGGAAACAAACATCAACTCAAAGGTAGTCTCAAGGGCATTTTTTTACCTTAGTCTAGTATTGTCTTAGCATAAATTTGAAAGGAATAAGTAGGTTTTAGGATTTTCGCTCTGGACCCTTTGGAAGGGTCAGGAGCGAAAATCTTGTTTTAGGGCTATTTTGCCATCCTTTCAACTTCAAATCACCTCCAAGGCATAGAACATCTTGTCTCACTCCTCTCCGGGGTATAAAAACCAAAATCTTGTCTCACTTTGCAAGGAAAAAGGGGAATCTTAGAAATTTCGCTCTAGACCCTTTGGAAGGGTCAAGAGCGAAATTTTCATTAGGCTTTCAAATTTGCATTCTTGGCAACCAAAATCCACTCTAAGGCAATCCAAATGCCTTCTCACACCCTTGTCCAAGCTTGGCTTTGCTCAAAATTTGAAGAAAGGATGATTTTAAGGATTTTCCCTCTAGACCCTTTGGAAGGGTCAAGAGTGAAAATCACTTCTAGGCTCAATTCCTTCATCTTTCATGGTCTCTAGCAACTTATAGTCACTCTTAAGGGCAACTTCCTCTTGATTTTACCTTATCCCACACTTGATCTAGCAAAAACTTGATAGCAAAAAGAAGTTTTGAGAAAATTCGCTTTGGACCCTTTGGAAGGGTCAGGAGCGAAATTTTCATTTTTGACCCAAAATCATCATTTTTAAACTTGAAACTTCTTTGGAAGGTAGGATTTCATCCTTCATTACCCTAGGAATAAGGTTTCATGTCCAAGAAAGGTCAAAAGGTAGGTTTATAAGGAATTTCGCCCTAGACCCTTTGAAAGGGTCAGGAGCGAAATTTCCTTTCCTGGCTAGAATCCTTCATTTTCACAACTTCTAAACATCCCCAAGGATTTCAACATGTTCATTCTTCTTCTCATCATGTCTTGGACACCAAAACTAGGCCAAATAAGGCAAGAAATGTCTCTTAGGGAGATTTTCGCTCTGGACCCTTTGGAAGGGTCAGGAGTGAAAATCACTTCTTGGGCTAAATCCTTCATTTCTCCCTTTCAAAACGACCTCAAGAGGCAAAAGCAAGTTATTTTTCTTCCATCCATGCCATAACAAATCAAAAACTTGACTTCCTTTATTGCAAAAGTAAGAGCTTTTTAGGAATTTCGCTCTGGACCCTTTGGAAGGGTCAGGAGCGAAATTTCCCTTTAGGTCCAAAATCCTTCATTTTCAACACTTTCAAACCTTTCAAAGGCAATAAGAATGTCCAAGATTCCTTCCAAGATACCCTGTAAATCAAAAATTAGCCAAACTTAAGATGAAATGAGCTTTAGGAAGATTTTCGCTCTGGACCCTTTGGAAGCGTCAGGAGCGAAAATCTCATTCCTGGCTAAATTGCTCATTTTTCAAGCTTCAAACCACTTCACAAGGCAAAATTAGATCATTCTCCACATTAGGAGCAAGGTTTCTAATCCATTCAAGTCAAGAAACAAGGTTTATGATGAATTTCACTCTGGACCCTTTAGAAGGGTCAGGAGCGAAATTCTCCTTTAGATCAAAATCTTGTCCTTCAAAAATCCACCAACTCCATCTCAAGTCAAGATCAAATCAATTCACCCTCAAACATGCCCTAGAAGGCAACACTTAGCCAAAACTGAGAAGAAAAGGTGGTCTACAAGGATTTTCGCTTTGGACCCTTTGGAAGGGTCAGGAGCGAAATCCCTATTCTTGGTCAAGATCCTGACTTCATTTTCACATTTCTTCATCCAAACAAGCGCTTTACCTTCATTCAAGCCTGGGAATGCGTTAGCTCTAGGTTTTGGTCAAAGTAGAATGTCTTATGGAGAATTTCGCTCTGGACACTTTGGAAGGGTCAGGAGCGAAATTCGCTTTGGACCCTTTGGAAGGGTCAGAAGCGAAATTTGACATTTTGGACTGTTATGATCGGTTTTCACCCCAAACTTCCCACAGACGAGGTATTGGCGAAATTTGGCCAAGGCATGCATTATGGCTAGCATTTCTTTGTCATAGATGGAGTAGAGTCTTTCTGCTTCGGTAAGTTTACGGCTCTAAAAGGCTAGGGGGTGTTCTTTTGCATGAGGACTACCCCAATTCCCTCCCCAGATGCATCACATTGTAGTTCAAAAGGTATAGAGAAGTCAGGAATGGCTAATACTGGGCACGAGCTCATGGTTATTTTCAATTGTTCAAAGGCCTATTGGGCTTGGTCATTCCATGTGAAGGCTCCTTTCCTAGTTAGGTCGGTGAGGGGTGCTGCTATTTTGGAAAATCCTTTGACAAAACGTCTATAGTAGCTGCATAGTCCCACAAACCCTCTTAGTTGTGCTAATGTTCTAGGGGTGGGCCATTCCTTGATGGCCTTGATTTTTTCCTCATCCACACTTACTCCCGCCTCACTAATTTTGTGTCCTAGGTAGATGATTTCCCTCATCCCAAATTCGCACTTGGAGGCTTTAGCATATAAGGATTCAGATTCAAGAATATTTAATACCTCTTCAATGTGCAGGAGATGTTCTTCCCATGTCTTGTTGTAAATGAGTATATCATCGAAGAATATTAGAAGGGATTTCCGTAATTGTTGCCTGAATGTATGATTCATGCATGACTGAAAGGTGGTCGGGGCGTTAGTGAGGCCAAATGGTAGAACCAAAAACTCGAAATGTCCATAGTGACATCTGAATGCTGTTTTGGGTATATCCTCCTCTCTCATTCTAATCTGATGATATCCCGACCTTAGATCGATTTTAGAGAAGTATTTTGCTCTGTGGAGTTCTTCCATTAGTTCATCAATTCTTGGGATAGGGTATCTGTTCTTTATAGTCTTTTTATTCAGGGCCCGGTAATCTATGCACATTCTCATCGTCCCATCTTTCTTCTTGACCAATACTACTAATGAAGCGAACAGGCTGCTGCTTGGCTGGATGTGTCCCATTTCTAATAATTCTTTTATGGTTTTTTCAATTTCTTCTTTGAATTTGTGGGGGTGGCGGTAAGGAGTGGTAATGACTGGTTTTGCTCCTTCTTCTAGTTCAATGGAATGTTCAAATCCCCTTTTTGGGGGTAAACCAAGAGGAATGTCTTCGAAGACTTTTTTGTGTCTCTTAAGGATGGGTTGTATATCATTTTGAATGATTTGGCCTTCGGTTGGAGATTTATCCAACACCATACATTGGGCGACCCACTCTCCTGGATCATGTCTAAGGATTTTCTCCATTTTATTGCATGATACTATCTTTGGAGAGCCATCGGGAATTCCCTTTAATGTTATCTCCCTCCCTTCATGTTGGAAGCATATCTCCCGATTGGGACTATCCATGGTGAATCGTCCCAATGAGTTTATCCATGGCATCCCCAAAATGATGTCATTCTCTAGGTTCACCACAAAGAAGTTCCTTGTAACGGTATGTCCTCCCAAGGTGACTTCCAATTGAGGTATAATTTTGGTGCACCTGTCTATGACTCCGTTGCCCATGATCACTTCAAAACCTTCAAACTCTTGAGTTTTCAACCTTCTTTTTGCTGCCAAGTGTTTGCTAATGAAATCATGTGAGGCTCCTATGTCAACTAATGCGATTACTTTCTGTCCTTTGATAGTTCCTTTAAGTTTGAAGCATCTATTCTCACTCCCTTGGGTGATGACTGCTAAAGTACTTGGTTCGTTGTTCTCAAATCTGGCCCTTTTATAAGGTCTTTCCTCGTCCCGTATTTCTTCTGTGTTATTTATTTGTCCCTTTTTACATTCATGGCCTCTCCCCCATGGAGTCTTGCATTTGAAACATAACCCTTTCTCCCTGAGTTCCTCTTTCTCCTCACATTGGTGATTCACACTCCAAGGTTTCTTGCAGAAGCGGCAGGGCCTCTCCCGACGGTCCTTTTGGAATCCCTCATTCCTATGTGGTGTTTTGGTTGAGGTACTCTTGGGAGCACTAAGTTCGATCATCCTAGTTTTTTTAATGGCCTCCCCTAAATTTTGTGGTTCCGGGGGTTTTACAAAATTTCTAATAGAATCTTTCAAGCCTTCTAAAAACATGTAGGTAAGCCTTCTCTGAGATAGGTCGGGGACCATTACTGACAAATTTTGGAATTGGTCTATATAGTCTTCAATGCTTCCTAATTGCTTAAGGTGTGTTAATTCTTGGAAGTACCACTCGGAGTCTTTCTGGTCGAACCGGCTGATGAGCTTTTGGGTAAATTCATTGTAGGTGGAGACATTTTTGTGTCCTAGGGTAATGAGACCATTGTGCCACCAATTATGGGCTGCTCCTATTAAATGTAGTATGGCAAATTTTATAGCATCTCCTTCGGTCATGGGACTGTATGAGAGGTATGTGTCTAGTTTTTGTACCCAAGCTTGGGTGAAGTCTTTCCCTGACCCATCAAAGCATGGTAAGGACATTTTGTTGACTTTAGCTTTGAGGTCATTACCCATAGGCTTCCTTCTTCTACCCTCATTAGTCTTGGATTCACAGAAGTCTCTGAAGGAAACTACTCTTTGAACTTCCGACTCTAATCTAGCATAAATTTGGGCAATTTCCCCTACCCCAAGTGTGGTCAATTCCTCTTCCTCTCCCACACGTTCCTCTCTAGGTAGAAATTCGGGAATTGTTTGTCTAGAACTCTGAGGAGATCGTTCGTTATCGGCGTGATTCGAGTGTGTCTCTCTCCTAGGGTTTGTCATATCTCTATTGTTGTTGTTTGTACTTTGGAGGATTAATTGGCTCATTCTTTCGAATTTCTCATTGGTTTGCTCCATGAAGGCCTGAAGTTGTTTGGCTAATTGATACGCCATTGCTTTTGCGCCTTTCTTCCTCTGATAGGTGATCATCAACTAAGAATCCCTCCCACAGGTTGGCAGGATTATGCTCTGATACCATTGTAATGTCCCTACTAGTTAGGGACCACTGTCCTGCAAAACAAATTGTTAGAATACAACATATACATCAATTTGTTACTAAATCAACTTGCAAATTAGTATATATATACTGCCTTTCAGGGATTATCATAATCCCTCCATTAGGCTAAGGTAGTTTCCCCCCTATGGCCTCCATCATTCAATCATATTTATATTGCATTTGACAATTTAGTACTATTTTCCCATTTCATAATTCACATTTTTACTTTAACATATATTCTTGACTATTCATTTTATTTGTTAACCTATATATATATCAAAATATGCTTTACCATTATTCACATATGTATTAGATTTTCATTAATTCCATTCATCACATCTGTATTAATAAATTCATTCCTCAATGTGTAAATTAAGATATTAATTACTTGTATTCATTAGTATGTACATATTAACTATCTATGTTCATCGATATATATATAGTAATGAACCTTAACATATTAATTAATGATATTCATTAATAAATAAAGTAAATAGCCTAACGTATTAATTACCTATATCCATTGGTATATATATATAGTAATGAGCAGCAACGTATTAACTACTATATATTCATTGGTAAATAAACAATACTATATCCTTACCTGACTGTTCGCAGCAAAGGTTCTGCTTGTAGTTTGTCTCTATGCTATACTTCCCGCTCTCCTTTCTTTTCCACCGCTGGTCCTCCCCTCCTTGCCTTCTCCCTTCCCCATATTATTTGTATCCCGTGAGGGGTTGTACCCCTTCACGGTGCCCTTCTGCATGGAGGGGTGCGGCGGTGATCACAACCTAGGCTGTGATCACCGCCGCACCCCTTGTGCGGAGGTAATCGGGCCGGGGGGGGGGGGGGGGGCATTAAATGTTTTTATTTAATTAACTTGCTATGTTTTATTTATCCTTATTTGCTTTGCTTTGTTCAGTTTAGTTTTTGTAAAAGAATTATTAAATATTAAATAATTCACTTTTGTCATATTTAAATGTATTAAATATTTGATTGACATTTATTATATATTAAATATATTTTATTAATTTAATCATTTGGAACTTATTTAATTAATTTATAAATATATTGACATTATGTAAATACTTTTACATTATGTGATACCTTAGGGGTTATCACATGAGGCAACCAAAAATGATCTCAAGAAGGCTTTTGATATGACAAATCTCGAGCTACTGCACTATTGTCTAGACTTAGAGGTATGGCAAACATATCACCATATCTTTGTGTCACAGAAGAAATATGCCAAGACACTACTTGAGAAATTCAGAATGATGTATTCCAAACCCATGTCTACACCTATGGAATTAGGTTTGCAATTATCTACTTCTGATACATCTTCTCAGGTGAATGCAACTCTCTACCGTCAGATGATTGGAGGTTTGATTTACCTGACTTATACTAGACTAGACATTAGCTTTGCTGTTAATTATTTATCAGGATTCATGCAAGAACCAAAAATGTTGTAATAACCCGAATAGAATATGCACTATAATTCTGAAAATAATTTCCTGAATTCTGGCCTAATTAAATGGAAACATATATATGGAACAAATCTGAAACAAGATTATTCAGTCTGCTGCTACAAATCAGAAATTTTGAACATGCAATTACAATCAAATAGATAGGCCAAACATGCCCAAATACAACTCATAAATCTGCCATTACACATCAGACCTATCAATAGGTTTGTACATACCAGAATGACATAGAATGATGCTTAAAACCCTTCTGGCAATATTTCAACCTGCGAAAATATAACTCTAAAACTCTACGAATCTCTCCAAACTGAACAATGAAGCGCAACTATGAATTCTGAGATGAATTCACCAAGTGGGTTGATCTGGTTTTTCGTCCAAACAACCAAAACCTCCAGGGTTTCCATCCTAGGGTTTACTAAACCTGCAAGCTAAGCTCTCAAGGAAAAGTTTCTTTCAAAATAACAAGTCAAGAATGAATCCTCATTGCACTTTTTCCTCCTTTAATAATACTTTTCCTTTTAGAAAGTAATACTTTATTTTATTTCTCTTTTAATTTACTTTTCCCCTCAAAAGTGGCTTTACTTTATAATTTGTTATTGACATTATTATAGTCACTTTATAAAATAAAGTATGTCCAAATGCTAATTAATTAAATTTACATAATCCCATAGGACTTAGGACTATTTAATATTTAATTAATTAATTATCACTCGAAGAAAAGAGGACATTACAAATGTCTCATTGGAAGGCAGCAAAAAGGGTCTTCGGGTATATACATGGTACAATGGATCATGGTTTGGAATATAAATGGAGTGAACAATTCTTCTTAACAGGGCATACAGATGTTGATTATGCAGGTTCAGTTGATGATAGGAAATCCACATCTGGATTTGCTTTCTTCTTGGGTTCTAGTCCTATTTCCTAGGGAAGTAAGAAGCAAGCCACACCTGCTCGTTCCTCAACAGAAGAAGAGTATCGTGTGGCAAGTGCAGCAGTTTGTGAAGCAATTTGGTTGCACCGCATATTAGAAGGATTGGGGGTACCATAGAATCAACCTACAGTCCTCTATTGTGATAATCAGAGTGTTCTCAAGCTTGTTCGTAATCCAGTGTTTCATGAACGAACCAAGCATATAGAAGTTGACTATCACTTCATACGAGAACACGTTCAGCAAAACAACATTCAGCTCCAGTTCTGCTCTACACAGGAACAACGTGCTGATATCTTCACCAATTTTCTTGCACGTGTGAAGTTTGAAGTTTTTCAAGATTCTCTTATTAGTATTTTAAAGAAATGATGTAATAAGGGGGGGATGTTAGGTATTCCACCATTTCAACCATAGAATTGTTGGTTTGTTAGTGTGTGCATGTTTGTTAGAATTATTTAGAATGTTTGTTACCATTTGTTAACACTGTGAGTGCCATTTAAAGCACGCAGTTCACCGCCATCACATGTATATATACCCATATGATAATGAATTTTACAAGGTCGATTACTTTACAAGATCTGATAACCTGGACTCTTCTGGTTTAAACATTTTGTTTAAGAAGCCCAAGGAATAGCTACATTATTATTTGGGATGACTGATTGAAAGGCTGGGGAAGATTTGATATGAAATAAATAAGCTACACTAAAACAATGAGATGGGCAGAGTTTCAAATTTGCTTACATGATTTTTAAATATGATCATAAACTCAAGTTATGCAAAACCCATCCTACAGTGGATTATTAAGTTTATTCAATATTCAAAGCAAAAAACTTAGGAAGGGCTCAATTCAATGTTGAAAATGCAATCTTTTATCAGCCTTAGTCCATTGTTATCAAAAAATGCACCATCATAAAAGTACTTCTTTTCCAAATCCTTCAAACAAAAAACATTTCAAAATACCATTCAACATATTTCAGAATAGGAAAACAGAACAAATGAATTCTAAAATCATAGAAAAAGAGAGCATAAAAGTAAGAGAATATAGTATGTGGTATGTACCATTATTGCGAAGCATCAAATAGCAATGGTAATATGGTAGCACAAAGACCAGCAATGTAATCAGACAAAACAAATCCATTTTCCAGTTTATCCACCTTGCCCTGCCATCACATATCCACATAAACATGTTATGTACAACCTATAATTAAGCCCATGAAATAGGTATCTCTTCTAAATTGTGGAATTGAATACTTTGAAAAGCTTTCTATAGCTCAATCTGGCAGTCAGAAATCAACTGTGCTGTTGTAATTACAAGCCGTATTTTATCTCTAATACCTGCAGATGTTATAACATTTAAAAGCCAAATCACCCATTTATTCACAAAATTGAAAAAAACTTCATTGCCAAAACATTAATGCTTCTCATATGACATTGATACCATAAAGCCTCAACATGATAATATCATGAATCATGTAGGACCTTTTGCATACAATTAATGGTATTTCAAACTTTTAGTCAGATGGTATGTTTTCAGGTAGCAATCAAAGATTTGGTAAGGCTTTATGAATTCATTTTCTGATGCACACCATTTGGAATTTCACAAATTTGATCATTATAGATCTAAGATTTTGGCACAAATATAATTTCTCAATTCTTCGGGATATCTGTGCTAGTTGTTTTTAACCAACATGAATTATAAAACAATCAATACAGTTATCCAAAAGTATAAAAAAAATTGTTCATCTCTATACATTCTTCTCTCTAACCTTCTACATAGTAAAAAGACTCGTCGTCAACAAATACTGGATCACAAACATGGATAAGAGAAAAATATCCACAGAAGAACAAACCAAAACCCTGGAAAGCAGGGAATCTATGTGGAAAGACTATATTAATCATGAGAGAAATAGAAGTTGGCTAAAGCACACAGAAAGGAAAGAAGCAGTTTAGAACTTGTTGATAAGAGTGAATATGAGCTCTCGTATGGACGAAAAGTACCAAAAAAACAATGGACTAACTCAAAAAATTATAAAATGAATACAACAGCACAATGCTCATACATTTGAGAGCCAACATACCTTGATACACAAGAAATTGACAGGCGAACTAATGAAAAGTTTCAACACTTATCGATCATGTGGAAGTAAGGGAGTGCAAGAAGGGCAACGGTGAAAGATTCCTCGCTAGGTATGATGCCTCGTAAAGATGGTTAAGGACCACGAGGCCACCTCATGATGATGGTTGAGGACCATCGGTTAAAGACCAAACGAGGCCAAGGAAGGTAAGGTCTTGACCTTGGGCCTAGGGTTGAGGTTCAAGGGCACCCTATTGCAGCTCCCCTACTATATCCACATTGATCAATTGTTGAAGTGAATCAATCATAAGAGGTGAGAGGATTACGAGAAGGGGAACGTGTTGTGCGTTGCACACGCTCCCTGTCGCCGACAGGGTCCCCTTTTCCTGTTTTGAGTTTTCGATCGTTGTCCTGAGGATCCAAGCAGAGTTTCTCGTGTCTCTTCGAGCGAGTTCGTGACCAATCCGTAAGCTGATTGACGTTGGAGTAATGGACCAGTGAGTCCTCCTGACTGGTCCAGCTCTCGGGCGTGAATGCCAAGGGCTTTGTTCCAAAATTTTGAAGATTGCCTTGGATAGGCGTAAGTCGGTAAGAACTAACGAACCCCGCCAAGCCAGAGCTATAAGGCCGATTGCATAAAGTTTGCTACCCGACCCTTGCAAGGTTTGGGCAAGAGATGATTTTCGCCTCCTAAAGGATCAAATTGCTCGGCCGAGTCCCTCGGTATTTTGATGCCTCCCAAGGCCAGATTTGTGGAGTCTGGCGAAGCTGGTGGGAGGTCCGACATTCTGTGCAAGTTTCCAAAATTCTCTAAAGAGCAGATTCCGCCCCCCCCCAAGATCACAAAAAAACGATTTTCGGACCTCAGGTCCGAAGTTTTTAATGAAGGCGGAATGTTCTGAAAAGGATGCATTAGGTCCGAAAGTCCGAAAGACACATAAAAACCATTTTCGGACCCCAGGTCCGAAGTTTAAATCATGCAATATTTTGAAACAAATGGTGCTTTGCTCCGAAAGTCAAGTAAAACATTTTCGGACCCCTGAGTTAAAGTTTATATTGTGAAACGTTTAAAACGGACCCCAGGTCCGAAGTTTAAAAAGCAAACCTTTATTTTCGGCCCCCCCGAAGAAAGTTTTAACAGAGGGCGAAAAACAAAAAGGGGCGCTTAGGGTCCGAAAGCCCGAAAAGGCGTTTAGTTCCCAATTCTCGGACCCCAAGTTCGAAGTTAGCGCGACGTCTTTTAGAAACACCCGAAGTCACTTAAGGCGCTCACTTTCGGACCCCAGGTCCGAAGTTCGTAAAACGCAAGGAGCTCATTTTCGACCTTAGGTCCGAGGTTGCGAAGCAAAGTTAAAACGCGTTGAGGTCCGAAGTTTTAACGCAAACTAAAAGTTTAAAGCGCAAAGCAAAGTTAAAACGCGTTGGAGTCCGAATTTCGGATCCTTTAGGAAAGCTAAAGTTTATAACGCGAGGCTCCTTTTCGGACCCCGGAGAGCCAAAGCTTAAAACGCGAAGCCGAAGTTTATAACGGAAGAGCCGAAGTTTTAAACCCCAGAGCCAAAGTTCGCATCGCGAAGCCAAAGTTAAACCCAGGTCCGAAGTCGCGAAGAGGAAGTGCGAAAAGTTTTTAAAAACAAAACCCCGAAGTTTGGACGGGCATTCAGCATAGACGGCGAGTCCTCCGAGCCTTCCAGATTCGCCAAGGCTTGAACGGGCTCTGGGATCTCCAAGGTTTGCCGAGGTTCAAAAAGCGCTCCCAGCTCCGAAATTCCAAAGTTGCCAAGGCACGCAAGGTGAGCGCTCAGGTCCGAGTTTTTTTGAAGAGCTTCAAAAGACGTTCCCAGCTTCGAAAGTGTCTCCAGCCCGCCTAAACCCCAAAGACTTCCGAAATTCGCCAGCAGGTTGAGATCTCCATGGTTGCAAATAGCATCCAAGCTCCGAATTTCGTGCAGGCCGAGTGAAGCCAAGTTAAATTCCGAAGCCTCCAAATTTGTCAAAATCCAAAGTTGAAGAGAGAATGCAATTCAAAATTTGAAAGAGCTCTCAAATCCGAAAACAAGGAGGTAAGACGCCGCATCACCCTCCCCGTCGACCATTTAAATTCATATTGCCAAGGATAGAACCATTTAAAATTGATAAATCCTCTTTCATCCGCCAAGCCGCGAAAATTTAAATCAAAAGGATAACCGTTGGGATTCAAACTTTGCAGGATCGTCCGTTCACTTCACGCGACGAGGTCGGGTAATCTCTCGCCATCCGCTCCCATCAGGTAAGCACGCTTTAACGCGTATGGTCATTTGAAATGTGTAAATCAAATAGGCGAATGCTTGAATTCTTGAAGTCTACATCTCTTTTTTGTAAAGCGTTATTCAAACATTCGAAATTTAGAATTCACTCCCGAGGTTTAGCCAAAAACTGCATCTCTTTTCAAATTCAAATTTCTCATGTTTTGCCTTTGTTGAAAATTAATCCAAAATCCGAAAGTGATAATGCGTAGTCGTAAATCTTCAGGAATATGATGCTGTTAAAGTTAATCAAGTTGTTAGCTAAAATGATATTTAAGCTAATCCCGGCCTGCTGAAACACTTCTGTTGTTATCTAACCCGCATTATCGTTCTTGTATCACCTTGTAATCCGCGTCTGGCTGTGCAGGATAAATGCCTAAATCGGCGGCAGAATCATCAAAAACACCCGCTGCAGCCGAAACTTCACGAGCATCCAAATCAGACATCCCGCGGAAAGTTGAAAGAATGAAGTATCAATATCAGAGGGGAGGATTAAGAGAGTCGAAGGTTCAGAGCGTCTGGGACAACATTGGTGACACCAACCTTGGCCACATTGATATTCAGGACTTCAGGAATCGGGTCTTCTCACCCAACGCATATGGCAGGCCTAGGCAAATGGTGGAAAGTGGCATCGCCCAAGCAGCAGGTTTTCCTCCAGCAATCCAGAACTATGAATTAGTAGTGGAGGCTGCTCGGCATTACGAACCAAAGTCCAGATTAGTGCTTCTGGAAAATATGACTATCGCCGACTTCTCCCCTGAGGCTATCGGTGATGCATTTGATATCCCCTTTCCAAATAATCCCATAGCTACAACAATGGACGAAGCACAAGGGGCATATGATATGAATCCGGCCCGATGCAGGGCATTGATTAACGAAGAATGGTTCAAGGAGAAAAGGCCTCCGAACACCAGGATTGTGAAAAAGACCCCCAGAAGTGACTTTCATAATGAACATGGGGACATGGTCACCTTACTCAGCCGAGTCATGGGACTTCCTAGGTTCAGCTACTTTGAAGAGTGGATGTTCTATTTTACAGAGCAGGTCTTTGCCGGAAAGTCTAAGTTTGACTGGGCCCAGATCATAAGTGATAACATCCACGCTCAACTGATTGAGCTCGAAATGAAGAAGTACTTCACCATGACCTCCTATTTGGTCTATATGTTCGCAAAGAACCAGCCACTGCCAGGGTTAATAATGAAAGGTGAGATCGAGAATGGGCCTGGTCAGGTGAAGGTCTATGATTGCTACCCGCAGCTGCATTACCAGGATATAGCTCAAAGGGAAAAGAACAGCCCGGCTTACGCGGTTGGTCAGTACGAACGCGTCAACGACGCCTTCACAATGCGCCTGGTCAGGCTAATGCAGGGAGGGTTACACATAAGGCTCTCGGAGCAAGCTACCACCTTAGTGCAGAGGTATGGGGCCTGGTTCATTCAGTTCCCAAGGTTCTCCTACATCCGAATAGCTGGCTTCGATGGTGCCCCCCTTCGACTTCCGCGATACCCAACCGATAAAGCAGTCCTCATGGAGGTGGCAAGGCAATCACGCCCCGCCGGCATATTACTACGGGAGAGCAAGCAGGCTGGATTCACATTTCCTATGATCATAGGCAGCCATGACGTCCAATTGAGAACCCCCACCCTAGCAGAGGAGTCCCTTACAGAGCTAGCCTCTTATGGCCTACAGGAACATTTCCCAAGGAAATGTTTTGATCATGACAATTTGGCGAAGAGAGCCTACGGTAGGTGCTACAGAGCAAAGGAGTCAATTGAAGACTATTGGAAAAATTGCTCCGATGACTACGAAGTCAGGCGACGGGAATATTCTAGGTTGAGTGTGCAGCAGATGCGACTCTTTGAATACCGTCAGGTCCCGGATCAGCTCACGGACTCGAGGAACTGCCTCCAAGTCCGAGAATTCAAGGCAGTAAGACACCTCTTGCCAGGCGTTGATTGGTCTCAAGACCCAATCACGGATTTTGAAGCAGTTATGGTAGCCCCGGCAAGATACACAGATCAATGGTTGCATCTCCAGATCGAGAGGCTAGTCCATGAGGGGGTCCAGTTTACTTACCATTTGATGGGCAGTCTCGACTCTCAGTCTTTCGAAGACGAAAGGACATCAGCTGAGAAACCAGAAAAAAGAAAGAAAGCTAAGGCCTGTAGAGGGACTCGGACGTCCAAAAGAACAAGAAGGGAGAAGATTCCCATAAGGAGGCCAGAGGCCACTTCATCTTCAAAGGACCCCAGTTCGTCCGACGACGCCATAGAATTGGATTGCGTACCTGCTCCGCCTTCCCAGAGCGACATCGATGCATTTGAGGCCAATGATCCTCCTGCACCTGATATACCGGACACCGAGCCAAAGGGCCCCAGGTCGGCCAAGCTGGGTGACCAAATAAAGGAAGGAGAAATCCCATCCACCCAGGGGATCGAAGTGCATGAACCTACCCAGCAGAGCCATCACGAATTGCTACTCCTCAATACAGCCAAGGACGACTCGACCGTCGAAGGGGAACAAAGAACAGACGAGATTCATGAGCTCGAGAGAACCGAGGAGCAACCTTCACAGGAGGATGTTAGACAATTGTTCAGTGAAATAGGGGAGAACTCAGATGCAAGCAAGGAGCTTCCTCCTTCTTTCACCCCTCAGATGGCGGGGCAGCTGCTAATTTGTGATCAGCCGGTTGAGAGCATAGGAGAACAGGGTGCTAACTTAACCCTATCCTCAACCCAGACGGTGCCTCAAGAGTGGCTGATCGCCAGAGCTCAGCGCAGGGCCGCCGCCAAGGCACCCATCGATCTAGAGGACATCTTCTCACGAATGGATCAAGCAAAAGCTAAAGGGAAGAAGAAACCAAGAGCATACTCTAAGGTAACCAGGGATGAGCAAAGGAACCGCACTCTTCATATTGCCACCCCGCCCGTGGACAAGCCAGTAGATCAAATAACACTGGCAGATTATAGCATTACGACTGTCCCCATCGGACGAGCTACAAAAGAGCAAGAAAAGGAGGAATTTAAGGACTCAGTGCAGAACATACTTAGACAGCTCGAGGAAATCACTGCCGAAAAGGATATGTATCAGGCCCGTGTTGAACAAGCCGAGGGATACATCGATAAGCTCCTACGGCCATTACACAACCCCTCTGAATCCCATATTCCCCCAATAGCATTGGCACAAAGGACCACCACTGAATTTGAAGGAATTCGGGATACCGCAAAGGCCGTCAAGGAATGGATGCAGGACATCAAGAAAAAGGGAGAACAGATCCTTAGAGAAGTAAAGGAAATGGCTCTCCATCGAGAGCTCACTCTAGTCAGGCTGTTGGAGGTAAAGAGGGAATCCCTTCACATGCACGAGGTAGCGGCCTCTACCCTTCCCCTCATAAGAGCTCTTTTCTGGACGCATACACAGATTCCCACACTGCCTGACATCCTAGATCCCCATGGCATCAGTGTTCTCAAGGAATGGTACTGGACCGTCACCATGAAGAACGACGCCCAGGAAATTATTGACAAAGAAAAGGACGCATGTGAGGCAATTCTGGGGAACATGCAAGAACTAGGCAAGACCATCCTCCGATCAATGGTTTCGGGGTGGATAAATGACCTATCTGACAGTGTAATCCGGCCGGATTGGGAAGAAAGGTTGGGAGCAGATAAGGTTTCTTATTCCGTTGAAGACTTGAGTTTTGCTGGTCAGTTCCATTCAGACATATTGTGCTTCGAGCGTAATCGCTCCAGCTGGAAGGACGGTTTAGGGCACGTGGACCAGTATCTTGAGGGCATGCAGTACAAAATTCGCCACCCTCCCATGCCACCTTTTAGCCTCCTCTTCCAGTTATGTATCAAGTTTCAGGAATATGTTCGCAAGGAACGAGCGGCAGGTCGTGATTTATGGCGGGAATACCTGCATGACGAGGACCAGTTTCTAAAGAAAGAATGTGAAACCAAAATAGAGAAAGTAGTTTCTCAAAAGTGCCTTTTTCCCTCCAA
This sequence comes from Cryptomeria japonica, assembly GCF_030272615.1. Classification (NCBI taxonomy): domain Eukaryota; kingdom Viridiplantae; phylum Streptophyta; class Pinopsida; order Cupressales; family Cupressaceae; genus Cryptomeria; species Cryptomeria japonica. Next base: position 480,007,610 of record NC_081406.1, on the reverse strand, counting down.
ATCTTAAAAGTGCACTTTTGTCCCAAAAAGGTGACAGTTGACTTCTGGTCAACAAATTGTAAAACTTTTATACACCTTTTTTTGGATTATTCCAATTGTTGTAATTATCCTTTTTTGGTAGTTATTACTCCCTTTGGGGGTGGTTGTTGATATTTGCCTCCCATTTATGGGTATGGGCAGCCCTGCTTTATAGATGAATCTGGGCCACTTATGAAGATTTAATCCAGGCCATTCATTTTTTTTTTGAGGCCTATTTAAGGGACTGGTTTTCCCTCATTTTGTAAGAAGTTCTTGGATTGTTGCGAAAGCTCTGAAGGAATTTGCAGGAATTAATACAATGGATTAAAACTATTTTCAAGTCTCCTTGTGAGTGCATGGTCTCCTTCTTCACTTAATTTTGAAAGCTTTTTTAATTATGTCTATTCATTTTGCACAACAGTTTTTTTAATCAAGCATCTGATAGAGCCTTCATAGTCCATACCATTAGAGGATAGCTGATTGTTTTTCCTTTCCGCATGGTTAATCTGGACTATTTTATGATTCAATTCGATTATCAAATATATATATCATGAATGTAGAAGTTCTAATATCATATTTGGTAATGTGAAAATCTGGTTTCTCCTTTGAAGATTGCACTAAGTTTATGCAAACATTGCGTCTGAATGACTGTTGATGCCTAATTTAGTTTCCTGGAGGTGTCTGTCTGCTTGATTGAATCTGCTGTCCTAGTTAGAATTTTCAGTTCATCTCTCTCCCTATCCTTCCTTTCTTTTCTCCCTATTTTATCTTTTTTTAGAAGTCTGCAGTCCTGCTAAATCAGCTTCAAATTAACCAACATCACCTGAAGGAAAACAGTAAAAGGTCCCCGGGAATTTATACATAGAATTGCCAATTAAACGTAAGTCCCCTTGTGTTTCCAGCATAAACACATCAAGCCACTAAGAGATCCCGCAGTCAAGACCTGACAAAAGAAACCTTGAGGTTATCCCCTTTGATCAAAACGTAGAAAATAGCATTAGGGATTCCCTTATTCCAAGAGAGGGTAGGATACTCAGTGAGTTTATTCTATTCTGCGTTGGCCGTATGGAGTTTGCAGCGATGCGATTTCATCCACGTCAACAGAACGGTGTTGGGGTCATCTTCTAGGTACGCCACCTCATGGTATATGATCGGGGAGTCCCATGGGGCCAAAGGGGTACAAAGGGTACTGTGTTTGAGCTTAGAAAGGATGGACTTCCAAGGCACCTTATTGTGAATGCTCCTCATGTTCTCTATCATGGTAAATGAATGCATTAAGAAAGTTCAATCTTGGGAAGTAGGATAGAAGTGGCAAGATTGAGGAGAACGGTTATAGGATACCTCACTAGGTACTCCACCTCATATGGATGGCATGGGCTACATGAAGCCAAGGGAGGGATAAGGTCAGCCCTTGGGCCTATGGTAAAGGATCTCTAGGGAACCTTATTGAGTCACCCTATCTTAGCTCTTCTATGGTTGAGCCTTCTCAAACTGATTTAAGCAATCTTGTGATTAGTTCTATAATTCTAATATATGCTTGATGATTTCTGATTAAAAGATCTATTTTATGAATTATGATTGTAAGTGATTCCTAACTTGTTTGTAGGATCTCAATCAAAGTGAAAGGTATCTCTAAGCCTACTTTGTTTCTAATTAAAATTTGTGATCTAAGGCAAAAATTTGGGAATTTATATTTTGGGGACATTACGTACATGCAGAAAAATAATAGCTTCCAACACAATATGACCTTTGAATGAAATTTGTTTTCAAGAAACTAAAGGGGTTTCATCGTCTAATCTCCAAATCCAAGGTTTTTGTCCTTGAATTAGTAGTTAAACACAAGGCTCAAGCTAAGAGAGAAATTATATGAAAAATGGCAGATCTCTCAAAGTCCAACAAGCTCCTCAATAAATAGCACAAGAAGGGCACAAATTCCAACACCCTATTTTCCCTTCTCCAAAATTACAATGAATAAATATAACAATATTCTCTCCTCAAAATGCCCCCCTACTATGTCATGAATGCCTACTCCCCATCGATGAACTGTCATAGGATCTTTCATGATCAACATGCCAAGTGTCTCGGCATTTACAACAATATTTTATGTCATGTCCCCTTAAAATTCTGTCAATGTATTATTGCAAAGGAATATAGTATTTATTGCAAAACAGTATTCTATGGTTTTCAATTGTGTAAGCTAACTAAGTGTCGGTTTAATATAGAATGGAATTAATTAATATAGCGAAACACTAGTTACAACCGCTGCTGAAGAATGTTAATATTATAAATCGTTATTACTAACCACAAGTCGATAACTAATGGATCGCGTGATGTTTAAACAAGGTTATCGGTAAAACAATGGGAGGGGTCGCGACTTTCCAAGGAGTCGCCACCACTACGTCTAAGCGCTCCATGAGCGCAACCCCTCAAAAGGACGCAAGACTTATATAATTGAACTCCACCTTGGACAGGAAGAAACGAAGACCATTTTGCAGGAAATCTTACCTTACATTCTGCATAAATCGAAAGGGACAATATATGTAAACCACAACGATCGGGAAAGCAGTGAAATCCGGTGCGTGGATAAGAGCACGAGCAGATTCCTCCAGGTACGAGTTTTTTCACGTATAATCAGGCATTTGATAAATTCGTGAACTAAGAGGGATAATAAACTAAATAAGGCACAATATATTACTATAATGGGTATTCGATAAACTGGTGAATTACATTAATTATGAAGGAAATGGTAAATTAAATAGTACGCTGGGCAGTGGTATTGTTTAACTAGTGAATGGTAGTTAATTGACAATTGATTTGGTAAATTCAATCTATGATATATATATATATATGTGTGTGTGTGTGTGTGTGAACATCTTCAGGAATAAATAATAACTGATACGAATCTGTGCAATAATTATTACGAATCATGATATGAATGAATCAATAATCTAACAATGGATTAAACTGAATTCATATCTTCTAAGTAAGGAGAATAGCCAATACTAACCTATAAGACACATCCAAAAGGGAGAACAGCCATAGGGCACCCCACACGATACGTTGAGTAGGGAGAACAGCGGTAAAGGGCACCCTAGAGTGGTGTTGCATAGGGATAGGGCACCCTACTCTAGGAGATATGCATTCATCTTTGCAATACTACATAAACTATCATAATTTAAATATTCCGTAAAATCATAGAATAAGTATTGGTTTTTCAATTGATTCCAGGTATTAACAATCAGAATATAATCTTGGGTAACCTTGTTGATCTAAAACTGCACTATTCATAATCAGATTCATTAGGGGACATTACAAGTGGTATTAGAGCATGTTCCTATCAACCTAGGAAGGGCCCTAGTTAATGCAATTGAGTCGGCGAGCCATAAGAGCTTTAGAAAGAGAGAAAAAGAAAACCTCTTTAGTCATGGAACAGGAATTTAGAAACTTTATGGAAAACACTGCCCAAGCACTCCAAAACATCACATCAACTATAAATTGTCTCAAATCAAATCAGAAAATAGAAGGGACAGGTCACCAAGCCCATCAGAAGGAAATGACAGAGCTACCCAAGAATCTACCCATAGAACCAATAAGCACTCTTTTTTTATTGGAGAAGAAACCCCTAAAGATGATGGAGGAACTCGTATCCCTAGGTTAAGAGAGCTTGTTGTAGAACGTGAAAGATTGGACCCTGAAATTAGGAGGAGCATTCCCTTTTCTGAATATTGTAGAGCGGATTCTAGTAGGGGTCATAAAGGAAGGAAAGCCCAACCTAACCGTGAGATACAAAGCAAAGTAGGAAAGCTAACCATTCCCAACTTTGATGGAACCGGGACAGTTACAGCCCGGTCATGGCTTCAAAAATTGGAGACCTACCTTTCTCTTTGCCCTATGAAGGAAAAGGATGCCATAACATTTGCTATACTACACTTGGAGGTTACAGCCCATGAATGGTGGCATAATGGCCTCATCACACAAGACCACAAAAATATCAAAACATATGACACTTTTAAAGAGAGGCTCATTGAAAGGTTTGACCACTCTCATCCCCAAAAGCGCTTCAAAGATCTTATGAGGATTAGGCAAAAAGGGACCCTTGAGGAGTACATTTCAGAATTCCAAAAACTGGCAGTTATGGTCTCGGGGATATCAGAAGATAGGCTTGTGTACCTATTTGTGGACGGGCTAAATGAATCAACTCGAGGACTTGTGAGGGCATTTGAACCTCCTACCCTCCAAAAGGCCATTCTCAAGGCTACTCATCTTGAGACCACTCAACAAAAGGGGGATCACCATAAGAGGACAGCCCCACGAGACAAGCATCCCTATGACAAAGGGGGCAGCAAAAAACCTTACATATCACGGGAAGAGCGGGAAGAATTGTGGAAGAAAGGATTATGTTTCAAGTGTAAAAAGAAATGGGAAAGGGGACATGTTTGTGAGGGCTCCAACTTGTGCCAAAAATGCAATGAGGAATGGAGTCCTAACCATGACTGCAAAAAGGGGAGGAAGAACAAGAAATGTTTTAAATGTGGGGAAAGTTGGGAACCATGCCATAATTGTACCCTGAGGAGTCAAATCCACTACATGGGAGCTTCAGAAGAAAAAGAGGAGGAAGACACTCCTTGCAAGAAGATGAAAAGGAATGAGGATGAAGAAGAGGGGACTCTGCGAGGGGTAATTAAGGGGAAAAAGGCAGCAGCCTTGATAGACAATGGAGCCGCACATAACTTCATAGATGAGGAACTAGCCAATTGACTGAAATTAGAAACACAAGATTTCAAGGGGTTTAAAGTTGCCTTGGCAGATGGATTCACCACCCCTTGTACTACGAAAATTCCTTAGCTTAACATCTCTATAGGAAAGCATAATATCAGGGACAAATTCTACACTATCGAGTAGGGTGGGACGGATCTGATTTTGGGACTCCCATGGTTAGACTCATTGGGGGACATGAACATCAACTTCTCCAAATTGGTATTGAGCTTTGAAAGCAATGGAGAGAGGATTACACTTCAAGGACTTTCTGACAACTCCCTAAAGAAATTTCAGCCAAGAAGATGGGGAAAGTCCTTAGTCACAACCAAGCAGAGTGGGCAGCCCAATGTTTAAGTTTGGATAAAAATACCCTTGGCAAAGGAGTCCACATTGATATTCAGCCATTATTGAAGAAACATGGAAAAGCTTTTGAAAACATTCCCCCGAGTTTGCCTCCAAAGAGGGGGTTTGAACATTCCATTGAGTTAGAAGAAGGGACAAAACCGGTTGTCACTACACCTTACCGCCATCCACACGAGTATAAAGAGGAGATTGAAAAAACCATTAACGAGCTACTAGAAATGGGACACATCCAACCTAGTTGCAGTCCTTTTGCTTCGTCCGTGGTACTCTCGAAGAAAAAAGATGGGATGATAAGAATGCCTATAGACTACAGGGCATTGAACAAAAAAACAATAAAGAATAAGTACCCCATTCCTAGAATTGATGAACTCATCGATGAACTCCACAGGGCAGTCTATTTCTCCAAGATAGACTTAAGATCCGGATATCACCAAATCCAGTTAAGGGAGGAAGACATTCCTAAGACAGCTTTTAGATACCATTATGGGCATTTTGAGTTCCTAGTTCTACCATTCGGATTGACAAATGCACCAGCCACCTTCCAGTCTTGCATGAATCATATTTCCAGGAATCAATTGAGGAAATTCTTGTTGGTATTCTTTGATGACATATTAATATATAGCAAAACATGGGAAGATCACTTAAGGCACATCGATGAAGTCCTTGGAATACTTGAAGATAACTCCTTATATGCTAAGTTATCCAAATGTGAATTTGGGATGGAAGAGATTTTATATCTAGGGCATAAAAATCAGTGCCCAAGGGGTAAAAGTAGATGAAGAAAAGATTGAGGCCATTAAAAGTTGGCCAAAACCCAAAACTCTCACCCACTTGCGAGGATTTTTGGAACTTTGCAGCTACTACAGAAGATTTGTAAAGGGATTTTCAAAGCTAACTGCTCCACTCACAAACCTCACTAAGAAAGGAGCTTTCACATGGAATGAGCAAGCCCAAGCAGCATTTGAGGAACTCAAGCAAGTAATGAGTTCTTGTCCCGTTCTAGCCATACTTGATTTTTCCTTGCCATTTGAACGGTGTTGTGATGCCTCGGGAGAGGGCATTGGTGTAGTACTTATGCAGAACAAACACCCAATAGCATTTGAGAGCAGAAAGCTCAAAGAGCAAGAAAGGGCATTCTCTACCTATGATAAAGAGATGTTGGCAATAATGCATGCCTTAGCCAAATTTAGGCAGTATCTTATTTGTGGCAAATTCATTGTAAAAACCGATCATAATAGCTTGAGGTTTTTCCTAAGCTAGAAAGATTTGAATAACAGACAACAGAAATGGGTGAGCAGATTACAGGCATATGATTTCGATATTGAATATGTGAAAGGGAAGAACAACGTTGTAGCAGACGCTCTATCTCGAAGACCCCACCTTAATGCCATAACAGCAATATCAACTGATTGGAAGACTTCCATACTCACCGAATATGCCAATGATGCATTCTCTAGTGACTTGATTGAAGGGAAGATACAAGATGAGATTTACCAAGTCAAAGATGATCTCATCATTTATAAAGACCGTATATTCATTACTCCAGGGTCCAAAGTAAAGAAGGAGATATTAAAAAATTTATCATGACAATCCATCCGCTGGGCACCAAGGGTACTACAAAACCTACAAGCAAATCAGAGAAAGGTTCTATTGGAAGGATCTTAAGGGTGACGTACTTAAACATATCAGGGAATGCATAGTGTGTCAAAGAAACAAAGATGAGCATACATTCCCAGCAGGATTGCTTCAGCCATTACCAATTCCCAATCAAAAATGGGAGAGCATATCCATGGACTTTATAACCGGGTTGCCCAAGACTCAAGGGAAAGACTGCATCTATGTGGTGGTGGACCGATTGACAAAGTATGCACATTTCATAGCCATTTCTACCGAATTCAAAGCACCCCAAATAGCTGAAGTCTTCTTCAAAGAAATTTTTAGATTACATGGGCTACCCCGAACTATTGTGAGTGATCGAGATAATCGATTTCTTAGTAACTTTTGGCAGGAGCTTTTCAGACTATCCGGGACAGAATTGACACCCACTACAAGCTATCACCCACAGACAGATGGGCAGACTGAAATAGTTAACAAATGGATAGAGGGATACCTGAGGAATTATGCTACAGGACAGCAAAATGCATGGGGCAAATGGCTCCACCTAGGAGAATATTGTTGTAATAATACTCATCACATGTCCATTAGGATGAGTCCTTTTAAGGCCTTATATGGATACACGTCTACATCATTTGGAGATCTTATTCAGACAGAGAGCCAAGTCGCGAGAGCCAAGGATTTCGTACAAGGAAGCATGGACATAATAAATGAGCTTAAGGACAATTTACTCCAAGCCCAGAACTAGCAAAAGGTATATGCAGATAAAAAGAGAACTGAGCGGACCTTTGAAATTGGGGATATGGTCTTCCTCAAATTGCAGCCCTACAAACAGTCATGAGTCAACCTTAAAATCAAGTGGTGCAGAGAAGCTTAAACCCCCCTTCTACGGACCCTATAAAGTAATTCGGAAAGTTGGGGAGTTGGCCTATGAATTGGAGCTTCCTCCAAGCAGAAGAATTCACAATACTTTTCATGTCTCTCGTCTCAAGAAGGTATTAGGGCAGCACATTACTCCATGCGAGGATCTACCTCCGCTTGATGATGAGGGAAAGTTAATCTTAGAACCAGAAATAATACTCAACGTAAGAGAGAAGAGATTAAGAAATAAAACCATTGAAGAATACTTGGTAAAATGGAAAGGTCTGCCTACTGAAGATGCTACTTGGGAGGGACCTGAAATCTTTGATCATCCAAATTTGAAATTGCTTGAGGGCAAGCAAATTTGAGGGGGCAGGATTGTCATGTCCCTTAAAATTTTGTAAATGAATTATTGCACAGGAAAATAGTATTTATTGGAAAACATTATTCTATGGTTTTCGATAGTGTAAGCTAACTAAGTGTCTTTAATATAGAATGGAATTAATTAATATAGCGAAACACTAGTTACAACCGCTGCTGAAGAATGTTAATATTATAAATCGTTATTACTAACCGCAAGTCGATAACTAATGGATCGCATGATGTTTAAACAATGGGAGGGGTGGCAACTTTCCAAGGAGTCGCCACCACTACGTTTGAGCGCTCCATGGGCGCGACCCCTCAAAAGGACGCAAGACTTATATAATTGGACTCCGCCTTGGACAGGAAGACATGAAGACCATTTTGTGGGAAACCTTACCTTACATACTACATAAATCGAAAGGGACAATATATGTAAACCACAACGATCGGGATAGCGATGAAATCCGGTGCGTGGATAAGAGCACGAGCAGATTCCTCCACGTATGAGTTTTTTCACGTATAATCAGGCATCTGATAAATTCATGAACTAAGAGGGATAATAAACTAAATAAGGCACAATATATTACAATAATGGGTATTCGATAAACTGGTGAATTACGTTAATTATGAAGGAAATGGTAAATTAAATAGTACGCTGGGCAGTCGTATTGTTTAACTGGTGAATGGTAGTTAATTGACAATTGATTTGGTAAATTCAATCTATGATATATATATATATATATGTGAACATCTTCAGGAATAAATAATAACTGATACGAATCTGTGCAATAATTATTACGAATCATGATATGAATGAATCAATAATCTAACAATGGATTAAACTGAATTCATATCTTCTAAGTAAGGAGAATAGCCAATACTAACCTACAAGACACGTCCAAAAGGGAGAACAGCCATAGGGCACCCCACAAGATACGTTGAGTAGGGAGAACAGCGGTAAAGGGCACCCTACAATTACACGTTGCATGAGGGAGAACAGCTACAGGGCACCCTAGAGTGGCGTTGCATAGGGATAGGACACCCTACTCTAGGAGATATGCATTCGTCTTTGCAATACTACATAAACTATCATAATTTAAATATACGTAAAATCGTAGAATAATTATTGGTTTTTCAATTGATTCCAAGTATTAACAATCAGAATATAATCTTGGGTAACCTTGTTGATCTAAAACTGCACTATTCATAATCAGATTCACTAGGGGACATTACATTTTATTGGGCCCACATACATGAAGTTGTTTTATTTATTATTATATTATTGATTGCTTCTATTTCCTTAAACCATGGTGATGAGAGCCATCCATGTCTCATTTTATGCCACATTTTAGCCATTTTCATATGCCTTCAATCACATTCTAATATTCCATTTCTATTTCATTCCATACCATTTCACCATTTTATGTTGCATATGATTTAATATAAATAAGTAATATCTAATTTAGTTTTTCAATAAAATATATGAATAATAAATATTAGATTGTATTTACTAATATTCACTTCTATTATGTTGAGAAAATATATCATGCAGCAACTTCATGTCGCCAACGTGGGAGCATTTTACAACACATTAATTTCGATCATGAAATTATTTGTTCATAAAATAATTTGGTTCTATAGTTATAACCAATTAATATTTAGTTTTAATTTGGTGGAGGATATCTCCTCACGTTAAAACTAATATTCTATTTTATTTTGTCCTTAATTGTAGAACAAATTTTCTCCACCATTTCAGGTTCCTCTATTTTAGGATCCTATATTGTTTCCTTCATTTTAGGGTGATTTGTTTCCAACAAATAAACCAACTAAATGTGAGCCACAAAATAATAGAAAAGTGGCATGAAATAGGAGCAAATGCTAGAAAATAGGTGTCGGAGAAAACCATATGAATAATGTTAAAAAATTAAGGCAAAAAGAGATTAGAATTTGTTATATGCCTTCATTATATAAAGGCTAAAGGAAGGGGGGAGACAACTTGTTGATGAATAAATGATGAACAGTTAGTACCAAACCGGTACTGAGAGGGGGGGGGTTGAATCAGTACAGGCAAAAACACTTTCCCTGAACCGGTTTGACTGCACACACTGAACTTTGACTGGCAAGCAATAACACCGGTCTAAATCAGATTACTACCGGTAAAACACAGTGAGAATGTGAAAGACATAAACCGGTAACCCTTAGCTTTCCATACAATCTAATACCTCATTTCCACTTCACCCTTATGCATAAACAAGTAATCTATCATCAAAAATATAATGATTGCTAGTTCAACATATTTTACCAGTTTGACATAAAACACTAAACCATCACATGAAAGGCGTCACACATGACACACTGATTTTTCACGTGGAAACCCAACTGGGAAAAACCACGGTGGGGATGAATACCCACAAGCTGCTCTTTGAACTCCTTTGAAGTCCGCTCTGTTAGGAGCCTAGTCCGGTTAAAGACTATTACAATAGGTTCTGCTAGGAACCAATCCTGCTAGGGATCGCCCGGTTAAGGGATGGCTAAATACCCGGTTAAAAGTTAGAACCCTGTTAAAGGTTACCTCGCAAGAGGATTTGAAGAACTCATTGAATTGAGTCACCCTGTTAAAGGATTTACACAAAAGTCTGTTAAAGCTACCCGGTTAAGGGATTTTCCAACTGCTAAAATGGTTAGAAGTCAACAGGTAATACACTGATCTGATAACAGCACTCAATGCCAAGGCAGATCCACTTTAGCTCCTTTTCTTTTGCAATCACACTCTGCAGGTATCAACACACTTCTCTGGTTTGGCAAGAATCAAGTATCACTCACTGGGATACACACATAACATTTGCCAACAACTTCAAAATGAAAAACATCATCGACCTTATAGGAAACAGATAGGTCGGTAGCATAAACCCTAAACCTTAAACATTTAGGTTTTACAATCCTGACCGTTAATCACACTGCATCGAATACAACAGTCTTGAACATATCTCAAGACGTTCTCCAACATTCATTCTTTGCCGCTTCAAGAAGCTAATAACTCATCACGCGCTCTCCACCGTTTATAGAGACTTCGCACATTCCCGAGGTAGATAGGATCAATCTCCATGCAAGATCCTCAAGGAAATCCTTCACGCGCACAAGGGTGACGTGACAACACTTATCTGGTCTTCATTACAATGCTAACTCATCACAAGATGTCATCGGTTGAATCGCACAATCTTGGAATGCATCAACCGGAAACCCTAAAGCTGAGACTACCAACCGGTAGTCATACCAAATGAAACCCTGATACAAAACTTCCATTTACCAGTTCTCATTCCAACATACCGATTCACCTTGAACAAACATACCGCTTCACTTTTTCACATATACCGGTTCACAATATCATACCAGTTCTCTTGCCAGTTTGCTTACTACAATATACCGGTTCATACTTCAGCATATTGACATCAATGACAACATACAATATCATCATGTCATCATGCTCTGCACATATGCCAACACTTGTATCATTTTTTATAATAAAATACTATTATTTATTCTAATCAAACCAGTGTAGAAAAGCTTCTATTTCTTCCGCCGTGCAGGCCAGGAGCAAGGGCCCACTTCTTTGGGAAGCTCAGTGATGCTTATTATTTTTGTGTGTGTTATTTCTTTTTTAAATTTTATTTGATTATAATAGACTTTAAATTTAAAGGTAGTGTGATGTTTATTATTTTTGTGTATGTAGATTTGAATGTAGTGTAATTTATATTTTAGTATTTTCACTAAAGTTTAGTTTGATAGGAGATTTTGTAATTTAATTTTGATTTGTAATTTTCATTAATGTTTAATTTGGTGAGGTGTGTTTTCATTTTCATTAATATGTTACTGTTGTTACTATCATAAATCTTATTGTAGAATTAGAATAGAAGACTTAAATTATATTTTTATTAATATATTTTTTGTGTGTTTTCTTAGCTGCATTCCATCCCCACTCAGCTCACTATCTTCATCCCTTCGGCAAATAGCCACAATACCTTTCACAAGTCTACGATCCCCGGATTGACATTTTAGGAACAAACTGAAGAAGTTAATGTAAAACTTTTATAGCAATTTAATCTCAAGTCTCGATCCACAGTTTTGTCCATCACATGGCCCTTTATTAAAAAAGTTTTCATATCCTCATCTGGAAAATAATTATAGGAGCCACATAGGATAATTAATTAAAAAGGGACATTGCAGCACCTAAGCTGAAGACAAACATAAACACTGATAGAAAAGTGCTGGGGTAAAAAGAAACCTAGGTTCTCAAAAGTAAATAAACACTTAGACTACGTGCACATAACAAGAGTAGGTATTAATAAAGCAATTAATCCCCAAACCATGTGATCCAAATGTAAGACAAACAGCCATTGCAGATGAAAACCCCTCAATGAAATTCCACTAGTGGACCGCTTATGAAACTCTATCGTGCTCACCAGTGAACTTGCTCTTGGCAAAATTTGGTAATCTTTTGGCATAATATGAAATACTTCACAGTTTTGTCAGAAAAAAAGGACCGCATAAACTTCCCATTCTTCAAAAAAAATTGAACTTTCTTCCTTCAAAGAAAATCGGGCTGCAAATTTTAATTCAATTTTTTGCAAATAAGAAGTACAGAAAGCTTTTCAACAGTAATTCTGATGCAGCTTTTCACAAAAAAACATCGTGTAAAATAAACAAATATTTGATGAAATATATATTTTACTTTTAAGATGTTTAATACGTTGCACTGTAATAGCAAGGGAGACACAAAGTAAGATCGAGAACCAGTTTCAGATCCACCTTAACTCCAGTGGACACGTGACTAAAGTTGGGGTGGTGCAATCAGGCAGCCATAGCTCTAGAGGACATGTGACTAGGTAAGGTGATGTAACTAATACAGAGTACATTGAAGCATGATCTCAAGAATGCAGTTGAAGCTAATCTTACATATGCATGCTTTACCGAACTAAGGAAAAAAGTTTACTTCTGTGACCTAATTGTCATACAATCGAGCCACCTGAACTAATGAAAAAAATTAACAAAATACTCAACGGTGGTATTTAGAAAAGCAATGCATAAAAGAAAACGCAGAAAATTTCACAATGCAGTGAGGTCAAGTGGTAAAAAGTATCTGATATTTCATGACAAAGCCAATGGTTGAAATCCACATAAGAGAAGGTAAATTGTTAAATACGATAAAATAATGCATCCGATGAGCTGGAGTAGTAAAAGCATTGAAGCTTGCAACAGGGCCTGAGTTTGAATCCACAAAAGACAGACTAAAGTGCTGAAATTGGGCAAAATGGCTTATCCAATTGATTCAAGTAGTTAAAGCATCGGAGTTTCCCGACAGAACCCCAGGTTGAACTCCATTGGCAATATGTTCAAGTGTTGAAATCGGATAAGATAACCCATCGATAAGTTCATATGGTATAAGCATCAGAACTTTCACAACAGGGCCCCAGTTGAAATCCCAGGCAGGCATGGCTAAGTGTTGAAGTTGAATATTAATATACCACAGCCAATTGAGAATGGTGTACCACAATGGTGAGGCAAGGTGCAAGTTCGATAAAATATTGCATCCAAAAGTCGTTGGATGTGGCATACAACAACAGGGAAGGACAATTATAAGTGAGGCAAATTTTAAGGGATGGAAAAAAAATCACATATGGAATGGTAGGTGAATCCTAGAGTGATTTGTGAACCTATCCTGCTCCAAAAATATGTATGTAATGGTGAATCAACTAGCTTTTAATAAATTTTATATGCAAATATGGCTAGATTCTACAGAATGCCTGCCAAATAACCAATCAAATTTTAAAATAATTTATACGAAAAGTTAGCCAATTGACTTTAAAAAATCCCATAGAAATATCCAGGTGCAAGCCCCAGGAGACGTTAATAAATTACGAGATCCAACTCCTGAATGCTTCAAACCCAAAGAGAGGCGACAAGGTTGAAGTCCATGGTCAGTTCAATAAAATGCCTAGTCCAACTCACTGGATGTGGCGTACCCAAGGGGCAATGCCAGGCACAAAACCTGGATGCTGCATCCAAATCCCAAGAACAAAGAGTGGGGTTCTGGCAACTTTCAAGAGGCTACCCCACAAGAAGAATTTGCGTAGTTAAAAAGACAAAAAGAAATCAAATTGAGCTTAAAATTAAAAGAAATTTATCTTACTCTTTGGACAAAAAGGGAATGATCTCGAACAAGACGAGTTGGAGAAGATTACAGGAGAAAGCGAAAACGATGCTGAAAAGGATCTGCACAAGCGCCCTCTTTTCTTCGTACTCCTTGTAGAGCTTGCGATTGAGGAACCACAGTCCTGTCCATCCCAGGCCTCCCAACGATCCTGCCACTACCAATCCTTCATACATTGCCCATCCCCAGCCCATATTTCGTCGATTATCTGTTACTAGCTGCGTCTAAACATGTATTATCTTCTGAACATGACTGTGTTGTGGATCTTTGGCGTTGGCTTTGAATTCAATTGTTTGATTGATGATGTATTTGAAAACACGAAGCAGGAAGATCAAAAAGCAAATTTTCTAGCGTAGAGACACTAATTTCCTTTTTAAGGAAAAAAAGGCTTCTTACAAATATATTTGGATGAAATAATGAATCCACGTTGATAAATAATGATACATAGTTATTTTCAAATGTGTTATAGAATTTTGCAATATATGTATGGAAGAAAATGTGTCATAGAATTTTGCAATATATTTATGGAAGAAATATGTATTGAAATTGATAAGGATATTTAGTTTTAGAAATTGATGTAAGATATTTTATTTATTTTGTTCAGTAAAAGATTGAATTTATAGAGTTCTAGGAAAAACAAATGATATAGGGAGCATGTTAAACAAAACTTCCAAAGCATATCATACTATCACGCGAAAACAAGGCTTATCATACCCAAGTTTTACCAAAAACAAAAAGATAGAGGTAAAGATAGAGAACAAGATTGCTATGGGCAATGCAAACAAAGATTTCCTTACTTCAGTCCACATTGGATATTTTATAATAGATGGTGTTTAGTAATTTATTTTAATATTCATTGTTTGGTACTTGTTTAAATGATATTTTTTGAATTGGGAAATTAATTGTGTTTCATTTTGGTTTAGATTTATGTATGTGAAGTTGATTTATGTGTTCTTAGAGCTAAATTATGTTTGTTGGATTTGAATAATGTTTGTAGAAATGATTTGTACACTTTCACTCACCTAAAACTTGTCTACCCTATTATCTAGAATCAGGTCTAAAGATAAGTATTGTTCAAGAACATCTTTTGGACTTTGTTAAGCGATGGTCTTCTTCTTATGTCAAACCCTGGATATGATTTAACAATTTTGAAAAAAAAGATTGAAGACATGTCAAGCAATCATGCGATATGCTTAGGACGTGTATATATTGATGTCATGTAATGTTATGCTATGAAGATTATGCAAGGCGTGAATGAGCTCATATGCTAGCTCTTAGGTAATCCAATAATAATTTGGGATTTGTCCTTTAATACAACACTCTGGCATTGAAATTAATAGATTTTGAGCTCAAAACAACAAGTAAGAACTAGTGGGAAGGGAATTGGATTGGGCTCAATTTTAAATTTGAATTTGAAGGTTATGTGGTCATTTTCGTATTGTAAATTTTAATCAAGTTCATTTTATGCATGCAAATTTGACCCATGTAAGAAAACAAGTAAAACACAAATTGAGTCCATACTCTTAGGCTACATCGAGATATGATTATAAAACAAGTTATTTGTCAACCTTTTACACAAAATATGATACTTGCATAGTAGTCATTGCATTAAGGATAACCTAGTCAAAACAAGTCCAAAATAAAAGTGGAAAAGTGCAAGTTATGTAATTTTCACCCTTACATTTTGCTCCCATTTCGACTTGCAATGAACTATATTGTGAATTTGTAAGTCAAAGTAGAACAAACAATTAATATGAAAGTAAATATTCATACAATCATAAAAAGGGTATAGATAAGGATGATAATATTTGCAAATTCTCCATGCAATTTGATCACTGCATATTAAAAATTACAAGCATAAAAGAAAAAAATTCAATGAATAGCATTTTAATTTTTTCTACAATAAGAATAAATAGTTTTCATGAAGCCTATAAAAGAGCATGAAGTTGTAATATGGCATGAAGTGTGTAAAAGAGCGTGAAGTTATAATGTGTCATGAATCCTATCAATGCAATCATTATCAAAGAGATATAATAATATTATATGCATCATCCAATTGGTTACATGTAAGGTATGTAAGGAATTGAAGTAGAGGAGAAAATTAGTTGTAAAATATGCAATCATGTAAATCTCAATAATCATGAAACAAGTATCATAATAACGTTATGTGACAAGCAACTAATAAGATTCAATCAAAATATAATTTTGTAAGCATATTTGTCAAAGGGTGAGACGATGCTATGAATAGGAGAGACACGTGAGAAAAAGTACTAGACAAATAAAGCATGTAAGCCCAAGGAAATTTCATATAAGATGTAAGCATCAAAACATAGATAGAAAGTGTATCATGTAGGATATCAATATGAGGCACAAGGACTATATGAGGATGAGATCGCTAGAAGTCAAGAATATAGTATTGTTGACACATAGGTGAGAAGAAAAGGATAATAATAATGGGTCATAAGATCATGGAAAGAACTTCAGTGTGCCCCCTAGTGACTATAAAATGAGACATCTTTGAAATTATGATCACATGAATTGTAAACCTACTAAAACCCATTTGAAATTAGAACCATCTAAAAAAATAAGTCGTCTAAAATTAAAACTATGACCATCTAAAAAACGAAACCCATCTAAAACTTAAATCATATGAAAATATAAGTCATAAGTTCTTGTTCATAATTATATCTAGCATTAAATAGTCTCAATCAACTTGGTCAAATAATCCTCTTAATTCTTATCTTGCATTTAGATTTTTAGGCTTTCTCAAAGAAGCAATTGACCATTCTCAAAATATATTTCTATGATATATTTACTATAAATTTCATCAATTATCATTGGTAAACTATCATATTATCCAATACATGAACATGAATCTCACCTAATCTATCTAGCTCTTGCAATTAGTGTTCTTACATATTTCATCATTAATAATGCCTCAAAGGGATATGTGCAATGATGATTTTTTAACTCAAGAGACATAATGTCATTACTACTATAACCAAAGAATAGGGAGTGTAACAATATGAATGTTGTATGCCAAACAACAAGTGAAAGTTGTGTGTGCCAATTAGGACTATTTCTATTTTTTCCTTAAAATCTAATCAATTATTTTAAAAGTATTTTCAACTTGGCCATAACATTATTGATAGCTTATCAAGAAAAAAGAGTTGTTAAATATGAAACTTGACTAATAATTTAATCACTTTTTTAACTTTGAAAAAATGTGTTATTATTAGTAATCATAGATGAAGACAAATTGAATCTTGAAGTAATATTTTTCATAAGAAATATATAAATAATATAACTTATGGTAGATTTAAGAGGGGTGACATATACCCACTTGTAAAATAGCATGTAGCTGTGATAATAATAATGTTCCCTTCAAATAAGTAATACAATATTGCCTACTAAATCTAACAACCATATTGAAAATGGACAAGGAAAATTGAATGGTTGAAGATCCTAGGAAAGAGCATGGTTGAGATTAAGTAAGCTAAACATTTTTAACAAGAATGACACATCCTTTTCCTTTTTATAGACTAATGTTATCCAATGCGAATATTTTTTGTGCTAATATTTCACCATTGACATGACTAGTGTAAATGCCTCAATGGACCTCTTGAGTAGGGATATCTTTCTCAAATTTAGGCTTAAAGTTAGGGGTTCAATTATTGAGCTCCAATCTAATAAGAGAGAAAAATATAATAAAACAAAACTAACTAAAGTAACCCACATAAACAACCCATGTAGAAGCATAACAATATTAGGAATGGTGTCTCGACCTTGCATCCTATTATTCAAATATAAAATTGAGGTTATAAGGTTATTTTTGGCCCCCAAAATTATTGAAATGTGCATGGAGTTCTTTGAGATATCAAATTAAAATAGAAAATTAGGCTTGTTCAGTGAAAATTTTGCCAACTAGGGAAGTTTACAAAATTGTGGTTTCAACCATAGTATGCGAGATTAAATCTCTCCTAATTGTAAGGGAAGGCTCCCCCTTTTGCTTACTACTCTCTCTATTTGAAATACAAATTAAACTATGAATCCTATTCTAAACTTGGGTGGTACATCATCCTATTCTCTCTTTAGAATAGATGTTATTCTCTTCTCTTTTTTAGGAAAGAATTTACAATGCGTAGTAGTAATGATTAATAAAACTTCAAAGTTACAAAGAAATAACTTAAAGTATATGAATGAAAATACAAATAAAGAAGAAAAGTTTATGTGAAGGCTCAAAGTCCTCTGTTGCTTCTTCAGGACGAGAAAATAGTGTTCGAGCTCAAAGTCTTGTAACCACTATAATCTTATCAACCTTTTTAGAAATACTTCTATAACCCACGGCGTTTAGTAAGATAACAAAAGAAAGCACAAAGTCTCTATCTTGATATGGTATTACAAATTTTGTTAATCTTTTTTCGAAATAACAATATGAAGCACAAAGTCTTCAAATTACTACCTCTTTTACAATATCTCTTTAACTAAAATAACTAAAACAAAACATAAAGTTTTTGTCTCAATATCAAACTACTAACTCTATTTAACAAGTGTTGAAATATGACACAAAGTTCGCAAATCAGAACTTTCTTTACTCTTTAATGATATTTTTCTACAACACCTTTACTTAATCAAAATAAGATTTAGTAAGAACACTCTTAACATAAACACAATGAAGTAAAAACAAAGTTTGAATGCAAAAGGTATCTTCTTATTTGATCAAGTTTGTGCAAAATAACAATAGGAACACAAATCTTCAATTTTGCTCTTCAATTCGACAGAGTTTTGTTGTATAAGATTAAAGATAAAAAATTAAAATAAGCAACCTCATATATATATGCAAGGTGCGATGAGATAATCTAGGAAAAACTATGACTAAATCAAAGAAGAATCCTATTTGACTTAGAACTCGTGCATGCTCTAGATGTAAAAACTCGGATACAAAATGACACTTGAGGTGTCAAAGTCTTATTACAAAAATGCACCTATAACTTCTAAAATATTAAAAACACTAAGTGTCACCAAACACTACATTTTGGTCTTGTTTCATGAAATCCTTGAATTTTTGTAGAACTACTTTCATATGTTCTTCATCGCGTCCCTTGGTATGGCTTGTAATGACTTTGACCCTAGTGAGAGAATCTTTGAGACTCGCGTAACATTTCTTATGCTTTTTCAAAAGAGAGGCTAAATCATCCAGATTAACTTGGATGTCTATTAACTTGTCAATAGAAGATAATGAAAACACCTGTTTATCAACCTCTTCGCCAACAAGCAAGTTGAATTCTTTGATAATAGAATATTCATGAAGAGGCTTTTGATTTTCATAAAGGAATGTACAAGGAAGTGATGATATCTTCTCAATGATCTCCTTTCCCTTATCATTACATTCCTTTTGGGCTTTTCTCATATCTTTGATAAGTATTTCCAAAGTGTTCATTTGATGTTCCAATGCCTCTCTCTATTCAATATACATTTCCCTTGAGACCACTACTCCATTATCAACTAGAACATCTAATTGGAAATCTTCTAACTATTGGCATTGTGTTGTCATTGATGTCAACCGGTATGGGATGACCACCGGTAGATGAGATGTATGTGCAACACTCCTATGAAGGAGTACAGGATGTGATATCTTGGATATCACCTTGGGTTGCAGAACATCGGTAAGGTAAGGAAGATGACCTCAGGAGTCACCTGCACATAAGTTAATGCCCGACTTGTGTGATGAGATAGAGAGTTGTTTGAGCAGTTGTTTATGATGAAGAGGTAGAATGTTATCTGAATCACATCCACACCGGAAGAGAAGATTGAACAGGTCACCAGTATGTTGTGAGGTTGCAGAACAACAGGACTCTCACCATATGAAGATGCAGTCATCATGAGAAGCAATGACTGACAGTGTATGTGCTTACACCAGTTCACATATGCATGTTTGAAGATTTGTTGCACAAACAGGGAACTCACATGAGCAGATGACAAGGTGTTCCTCCACCAAGTAAGTGGATCTTATCCCCTATATGTATTAAGTGCATTATAGTTTGGTGGGATAAGAGTAAATAGGTAAAGGTAAGAACTTGAAGGATCACTCTAGATCCATGGGTAAATTGAGGGAATGCCTTAAGTGCATGAGATCAGGGTTATGCAATGGACCGACAGAGAAGACATGTTGAGATGCTGGTACAACAGAAGAGTGATGTGTTTGTCATTCAGACAAACCGGTTGAGCAGATACAGTCAGAGGAGAATGGTATGACCGATGAAGGAGTCTAGTGAAGGACGATGATTGCTATCATCAAGAGTGATAACCGGTGTGTAAAGCTCACTGGTAATATGAGCAAGGTGCATAATGCAGATATGATAAGGTTACCAGTACAATATGTGGTACCAGCGAGGTTAATGAATCGACAGGAAAGAGGAACCAATTGAGTGGTTGGTTGGTGATCCTATTTAGACCAACATGAAGTGCCAAGATGGCAGTTAGTTGATATGGATGCCACATGGAGTCAACGTGGTGAACATGTGTGTGGATAAAGATGGAATGTACATTGACAGGGTTGTTGCAAAGTTGGTCAACTTTAATGAGAAGTCACTCAAATCACGGGACATGTTGCAGAGTTATTGCAGGGGTTTGAGGCTCGAGGTCTGGAAGACAACTACGAGTCAGCTAAGAGAGATTGAGAAGATCAAGGTGATGGAGGAAACATCACGACAGTTCTTTCATGATTGACCAAGGGATCAACTATTTGGGTAAAAAGCAAGTCGCCAGAGATGAAAGGTGTGATCTAGGAGATGTGAAAATGGCGGAGTTGTGCAATTGGATGTCAAAAAGATCAGATCATGCAAGATCTAATTGGATTTGGTTTGCCTCGAGGATGGTGAGGAAACCCTAACCACCTAGATTTTGAATTCATTTTTGGAGGGAAAACCTGGCTATAAGTGTGGGGGCCGAAAAGAATGTTTGTTGTTGCTGAATAGAAGAATATTGTGTGCTTGCGATGTTGAAGACTTCTGCAAGTAAGAGAAAATCAGCCAAGCGCTCAACGAGCATCTATGAAGAGAGTGGGAGTGAGAGAGAACCTGGTTGAAGCATTCAACTGGTTGGAGAGAACAACCAGTAGTATTCATACCAGTAGAACAGAGGTGAAGGAGACTACAGAGAAGATAGACAGAGAACCGACAGAGAGTTGAATCAGTAAAGAGCAGAGCAATGAGCAGGAGATACAGTGAGAGTAATTTAGAAGAGAGATAAACCGGTAGGGCTTACCAGCAGAGAAGCAGCAGGTGAAGAGAAGCAGAGAAGTGAGTTGGTGAAGCAAAGATGGTACCTCACCAACTGAGTAAGATATATCTAGTGGTTGCAAGATTCACTTGTACAAGATAACTACTTATGTATTTGATGTTTACATTGTGAACACTGAGTTGTAGCTTGGTGCAGGGGTTGTAGCTCCTTGGGTTGGTGCCCTAAAGTCAGGGGTTGGTGCTCCTTGGGTTGGTGCCTTAAACTTTGTAATTGTGTTTATTGTGAGGTTGGATTGGAGCAGTAGACTCCAGCAACATTGCTCACTGAGGTTTTTCCCATCTTGGGTTTTCCTCGTATATGCTGGTGTTATGTGATGTCCCCTTGTAAGTGTGTTTGCACTTATGTTAGTCTCCTCCATAACTGGTAAGCCTGCATTGAGTTAAATCTATCAACTAGTATGCTCACATAGGTTTGCAAAAGAGAATGAGATTTGAGTACCACTTATTCACCCCCTCCCCCTCTCAGTGGTGCATTATGTCTAACAATTGGTATCCAAGCGTAGGTTCTTGATTAGAAGAGTGTTCTCCAACTTGGGTAGATTCCGGCTTAAGGACACAATGGTTTGTTTAGTGTCTATCTCTGCTCCAGTATTTGATGGTTCAAACTTTTCTATTTGGTGTTGCAGAATGGAAGTTTTCCTATCCTCTTTAGTGTTTGATGTATGGATATTAGTAGTTGATGGTCTCCCTAGAAAGGTCAATCTTCCTACTGGATTTGTAGAAGAAAGAAAAATCCAGTGCAATGAAGAAGCCATCAAGGCTATTTTCAGTGGACTCACCGGTGATGTCTCTTCACAGGTGGACAGGTGTAAAACAACAAAGAGCTTATGGGAAAGATTGAAGAAGCTCTATGGAAATGAACCCTCAACTGTAGAACCAGAAATTGAAGCAAATATGAGAAATACCTCTCATATTTATCTGGATGATGAAGATAGATCTACTAGCAGCCGTAGCAGTGATGAAGAAGGAGCTCAACTCTTCGTGGCCCAAGAATCTGAAAGTGGTTGGGCAAACAGTTCCCCTCAACAAGATGTGTTTAGCAGTGATGATGATGAAGAGGAAGACATGGTAGATAGTTCTAGCCATCAAGACCCTTTTGATGATGAAGAAGTAGCAGAAGTTGACCTTGAAGAAGAGCTTGCAAATACACTTGAAGAACTCAATAGAGTTAAAAGGGAATACAAGTTATTCAAGAATATTGCTATTGTGGAGCAGAACCGGTTACTCAAATACCTTGAAGAATCTAAGAAATGCATCTCAGAGTTGAAGACCCAGGCAGAAAACACCAAGAAATGTTGGTGTGAAGATCTAACCTCTCAGCTAGAGATAAAAGACAAAAAACTTCAGTGGCTGCTTGGAGAGAACAAAAGCCAGACCTCCCAAGTTAGATATGCTCCTTGAAATAAGGTTGACCTGACCACAACTGGTGTGGACTTGCAGACAAAAGTAAAGATCAATGCTGAAAAAAGGAATCTTCATGCAGATCCCAGAGGTAAGGGGAAGATGGAAGAAGAAAACTCCACCGGAAGCAGGAAGATGAGGAAGCAGCAAAGGAGACCCTCTACCAGCAGAGGATAGAAAAATGCTACCACCCACAGGGGGAATCAAGTGTGGGAGAAGAAGAAGAGATCAGATGAAAGAGGTGCTCAGAATGGACAACCAAGGTTCCATTCTCAAAAAGGAAAAGATGGGGATGCAAAACCGGCAAGATCTCCTCATGCATGGCAAAGTAAATATGTAAGTCATATGCCATCATTTACCGATTATTGCTTTACTTGTAATAATTATGACCATATGGTAGGGGAATGTAGAAAGAGATCTAGAAAGGATAATGTAGGATCTCATAGAAATCATGCTTATGGGAAAGATGTATCCAGAAGTAGATACATGCATTTCCCTTCTCTTGGTTATGCAAAGATTGTCATAACTACAATGGATATGACCATAGAGAGTTTGAATGCAGGAAGAGGAACCTGCAGTCACATGGGGGTCGACAAAATGGCCATGCTCTACAGAAAAGTGAAAACAGAGCATATGGAAGGCAGAGACCTACATGGAACCAAAGGAGAAATGTCACTGCAGGAGTAAGAGGTTCACCGGTTCCGGTCACTAGTCAAAGCAACATGACCAGGAGAAGATGGTCAAACAGGTATGTCAAGAGATTTTCCAATCATGAAGTTGGGATTGAGGTTGTGTGCTACTATAGCACTACTTTAAGTCGTAATGAAGAATCTGGAAATGGGAAGAAGGGTGAGACCAAGCAGATATGGAGGAAGAAGATTGTGAACCAGCACCGTGCACTCAACGCACAAGTGATATCTCCTAAGGCCTAAAGGATATGCAGGATCCTAGGGGGAGTAGCATATTGAACTTATCTTCCACCCCCTCAGTGAAGGAGGCAACATGAAAGAACATGATGTTGTTGGTATGAAGGATGAAAATATAAAGATAGGTGTGTATAGATGTTGCCTTGACTACACACCTACAGATTAGTGATGGCTCACCACTGCATGTTTCAAATAGTGAAGGTTAACAATTGGCATCAGATGTTAATCGGTATGTGCAGGATGTTACCAGCATGTATGCTAACAGGTACTTGCAGGTTATGTAAGACAATAAGGTTGGAGAGCATTGCATTAGCCCCGGTAGCATGGAGTGAAATTATGTCTCAGGAGGTGTTGATGGAGACCTGAATGGCATATGTTGGCCCCAGTTGTTGTTCATGCAAGCTTGCATGTATTTGGGCTAACCGGTTTGTCTCTTGGCATGATGATGTCATTATATGGCATTGGGAAAATTTAGGATCATGTCATAGGATGTGGTGGTTACAATGGAGTTGAAGGATCATCAGATGATCACATATGCACAGCTAAACCTGTATATGAAGAAGATTGAAGCCCCGGTACTGTACCTGACTGGAGATAAGCACCTGAGATGTATGACTCAGGGGGAGTTCAAGTGCTCATGATAAATAGTTGGCTTGCTTGAATTTGCAAGGATACTGACTGGCCAAGCTGCACGTCAGTCATTCTACAAATTGAGCTCAAATTGCATTGGACGTGCATGCTCAATTGGTGTTAGTTGATGGTTAAGCTCCCCACCACAAGTATTGTGACTTGAGAATATGTAACAACCGGTGACAAGATGACAAGTGGTATCAAAGGAAGTGTTATGTACAATAAAGACAAAGGGGGAGAAAAGTATTATGTCAGTGAATGGTACATACAAGAGAAATAATATCCTGACAGTGCCCTTTGCCATTATTGTCAAAGGGGGAGAAGGATTCTGCAGTATACCGCATACTACATGTGTGTAAATCCATGGATCACAATAATGGGGAGAAAGACTATGTAGTATGTCGGATATTACATGTGTTGACATCAATGCCAAAGGGGGAGATTGTTGGCATTGTGTTGTCATTGTTGTCAATCGGTATGGGATGACCACCGATAGATGAGATGTAGGTGCAACACTCCTATGAAGGAGTACATGATGTGATATCTTGGATATCACCTTGTGTTGCAGAACACCGGTAAGGTAAGGAAGATGACCTCAGGAGTCACCTGCACACAAGTTAATGCTCGACTTGTGTGATGAGATAGAGAGGTGTTTGAGCAGTTATTTATGATGAAGAGGCAGAATGTTCTCTGAATCACATCCACACCGGAAGAGAAGATTGAATAGGTCACTGGTATGTTGTGAGGTTGCAGAACAATAGGACTCCCACCAGATGAAGATGCAATCATCATGAGAAGCAATGACTGCCAATGTATGTGCTTACATCGGTTCACATATGCATGTTTGAAAATATGTTGCACAAACATGGAACTCACATGAGCAGATGACAAGGTGTTCCTCCACCAAGTAAGTGGAGCTTATCCCCTAAATGCATTAAGTGCATTATAGTTTGGTGAAATAAGAGTAAATAGGTAAAGGCAAGAACTTGAAGGATCACTCTAGATCCATGAGTAAATTGAGAGAATGCCTTAAGTGCATGAGATCAAGGTTATGCATTGGACCGATAGAGAAGGCATGCTAAGATGTTGATACAGCAAAAGAGTGATGTGTTTGTCATTCAGACAAACCGGCTAAGCAGATACAGTTAGAGGAGAATGGTCTGACCAATAAAGGAGTCTAGCGAAGCATGATGACTGGTATCATCAAGAGTGATAACCAGTATGTAAAGCTCACTGGTAAAATGAGCAAGGTGCATAATGCATATATGATAAGGTTACCGGTACAGTGTGTGGTACCGGCGAGATTAATGAATCGACAGGAAAGAGGAATTGGTTGAGTGGTTGATCGATGATCCTATTTGGACCAACATGAAGTGCCAAGCTGGCATTTAGTCGATATGGATGCCACATGGAGTCAACGTGGCGAACATGCATGTGGATAAAGATGGAATGTACATTGACAAGGTTGTTGCAGGGTTGGTCAACTTTAATGAGAAGTCACTCAAATCACGGGACATGTTGCAGAGCTATTGCAGGGGTTTGAGGCTCGAGGTTTGGAAGACAACTATGAGTCAAATAAGAGCGATTGAGAAGATCAAGGCGATGGAGGAAATATCACGACAATTCTTTCATCATTAACCAAGGGATCAACTATTAGGATAAAAAGCAAGTCGCCAGAGATTAAAGGTGTGATCTAGGAGATGCGAAAATGGAAGAGTTGTGCAATTGGATCTCAGAAAGATCAGATCGTGCAATATCTGATTGGATTTGGTTTGCCTCAAGGATGGTGAGGGAACCCTAACCGCTTGGATTTTGAATTCATTTTTGGAGGGAAAACCTGGCTATAAGTGTGGGGGCTGAAGAGAATGTTTGTTGTTGTTGAATAGAAGAATATTGTGCGATTGTGAAGTTGAAGACTTCTGCAAGTAAGAGCAAGTCAGCCAAGTTCTCAACGAGCATCTATGAAGAGAGTGGGAGTTAGAGAGAACCTGGTTGAAGCATTCAACCGGTTGGAGAGAAGAATCGGTAGTATTCATACCGGCAGAACAGAGGTGAAGGAGACTACAAAGAAGATAGACAGAGAATCGACGAAGAGTTGAATCGGTGAAGAGCAAAGAAATGAGGAGGAGATATAGTGAGAGCAATTCAGAAGATACATAAACTGGTAGGGCTTAACAATAGAGAAGCAGCAGGTGAAGAGAAGCAGAGAAGTGAGTTGGTGAAGCAGAGATGGTATCTCACCGACAGAGTAAGATATGTATAGTGGTTGCAAGATTCACTTGTAACAAGATAACTACTTATGTATTTGATGTTTACATTGTGAACACTGAGTTGTAGCTCGGTGCAGGGGTTGTAGCTCCTTGGGTTGGTGCCCTAAAGTCAGGGGTTGGTTCTCCTTTGGGTTGTAGCCCATAAATCAAGTAGGGGTTGGTGCTCCTTGGGTTGGTGCCCTAAAATTTGTAATTGTGTTTATTGTGAGGTTGCATTGGAGCAGTAGACTCCAACAACTTTGCTCATCAAGGTTTTTCCCATCTTGGTTTTTCCTCGTATATGTTGGTGTTATGTGTTGTCCCCTTGTGAGTGTGTTTGCACTTATGCTAGTCTCCTCCATAACTGGTAAGCCTGCATTGAGTTAAATCTATCAACTGGTATGCTCACATAGGTTTGCAAAAGAGAAAGAGATTTGAGAACCACTAATTCACCTCCTCCCGCTTTTAGTGGTGTGTTGTGTCTAACACTAACTTCAATGACAAGTCAAACTTCTTCTCTTGTGTTTCCAATTCTTGTGAGAAAAGATCCAATGTTTTGTCAATTTTAGACTTGACTCCTTCCAAATTATTTATCAAAACAACTGCAGAACTTATAAATGACTCCCTTGACTCAACAACCTATCCATCCGCATACCAACTAATCTTCCACTGCTCCTTCATGTGTTTACTTGCCTAAGTTAATTCTATTGATGACATAATCTGTGGGTTATACTTTATCAAAAATTTGTGTTCGAAGGAGGAATTACATGTTGGAATCCAAGAACACTGAGAGGGGGAGTGAATCAATGTTCTACCAAAATGATTAATTTCAACCTTATTAAAGCATGCATACACCGACCGGTATACCAATACATATAGAATTCCAATAAGTAAAGCAATCAATAAGCCAATCACATAAATGAATACCATAACACACAAAATTATATGTGGAAAACCTCAAAGAGAAAAAACCACGGTGGGATTTGTGTCCCACAATATCAATCCGCTCGCCATATGAAGAGATATTACAAAATATAGGGGCATGCACTTGCACGAAGGCTTACAGCCTAGAGCACATTGCTCACTCATAAAAGGAGCCTCACTGACTATATTCAAATCTAGACTACAATCTAGAGAAATTATTGAACTGCAAAGATTGAATCTTCTATGCCTGAATACAGTTTCGGTTAAGCTTTGTCTGTTTCGATCTGAAACCCTTAACCCTATACCGGAATAACCCTTTACAAAAATATCCTCACATACATAATATCTCTCATATATTTTGCAGCTCCTTCATTATTTCCTTCCTTATACATATTCTCATCCATATCCTATCATATATCAAAATGATCTAACCAATTGACCTATATACCCTTTAGAATTCATCATGCCTTATGACGGCTTACAAAGATATTTACAATATGAATATACATGTCAGCTAGATAATATAAATACATGAATATCAAAAACAATTGTCGATGCCGGATCCAAAAGATGTCGGCCTCCAATACCGATAACCTGATTCTAAACCATGTCGGCCTGCGTTGTCGATATCCAAAGAATTCCTTCCAACCTGTCGGTGCTAGTGTAGTGTCTGTGAAGTGCCCACCAATACACAACTAACCCAAAATATGAAGTCCGAAGAAGTTGCCATGTTGCCATCAATGACAACATATTGAAACCAACCAATTTAGTGTCAATTGCCAACAATCTCCCCCTTTGGCATTGATGGCAACACTCATGTGAAAAATGGTCATAGTTTCCAACTATCGGTTCCATCCTGAGCCTACTCCCCTTGAGATGAATATTCTGAATATTTTCCACCTATACTCCCCCTAATGTATACAACTCCCTCTTTTTCTTTTTCACATCAATATCTATCCCCCTTTGACATCAATTCCATCAAAAATACCCAAAAAAGTACCAAAAATTGAAAACCGGGACAAAGAATGAAAGACTATACAATGAATATGTCCCAAAATACCTTACCGGAGCTAGATGTATTTGAAAATATCCAGAGAGGCCTTCTCCAATAGCTCAAGATAGGTATCCCAACTAGATTTGAAAGTTTTGGAAATAGATATAAGTCCATGTAGCATATGGGCAAATGACTCTTTCTCATTTAACTCTGTCGGTGTGGGCTTGCCAACCATATCTATACACTCCTTATGTACACTAAGTGAATCCAACCGGGGACTCACCAAACCTCTAAGACTTCTGGCTCTTCTTATGATTTTGTCTTTTTCCCTCTCAAGAGCAAAAACTCGGGCTTCCAAAACCAAAATCTGACCATCAATGCATGTAGTTAATGAATTTACTCCATAAAAGAATTGGCTATACCTGCAATTTTCTTCTGAATGTCCCTAATCTTTTTATCCAAATCAATTTCAAGTAAACCTGTGTTACAACATACTCTGTAAATATTGGTACACTGCCTCAAAGTAATATCAATCAACTTCATCTTATCATTGATTTCCTTCCTCTCCGACTCAATCATTTGATCAAATGTAGCTCTCTTTGCCTATGTGAATATCTCTAGTACTTGTTGGTTTGATATCTGCTACAAGGACTGAAAATCCTTTGAAACGTGTTCAATGATTATCTTAAGCTTGTCGAATGGGCTCACTTCATTGCTAAATTTACACTCTAGGACAAGTCTATGTAAAACAGTGATAGACTGATCAATAACCCCTTTATCCATAGATCCCTCCTTCGTCATTTTATGTGCAACCATCATCATGAGCTCAGTAGAACTCATCTCAGTTATGCTTTTCTTTTCAACCTGTGAGGTGTCAATTAACAACAATGATGGACTCACTACCGATTCCCTGTCGGATTTCTCTTTCTTCTCCTCTGATGATTTAACCTTTATAGCTTCCTCACTTGCATCGGTGGATTCGCCACTTGGTGCAGTCTCAATAACTGTTGGTTCCTCCCTAGGAACTTTATCCTCATCCTACACAATCTGATCTGGAGGACTGTTGTCCTCAACATTAGTAACCTGTTGATTATCAACTTGTACACTCTTTGTATTTGTCGGTATCTCAACATTTGTCTACATATTTGTATCTATCAAGGGCTCAATTTCCACTATCTTAATGTTTTTCAAAATTGAGGGTGAATTACCCATAATACCTTTACCCTTCCCTTCAATCGAGATGTCTGCAGTATCTGTCTTAGATTCTGGTGAAGTATAAAAACTATGGTTCTCTTCAAAGAACTTAACCCATGCCTTGTGGGTCTCCTTGATTATCTCAATGACCCTTCCTAACATAAGATTGATTATTCTATGCTTGTTGTTAAAGAGTTTCCTATCTGTAACTTCAAGTTTCTTATCCATCTCCTCTAGAGCAATAGAAACACAAACAGATAACAACTCTTGAATCTTTATATGCTTGTCCTCTTGCATTGTTGATATTCTTCTAGCATCTAACATATCATACAACTGTGTCGGTATTTGCTCTTCAATTCCTAATAGGGCTTTCTTATAAATATCCAAATATAACAAAATTGCTTCCTCTACCTCTCTTTGTTCATCATTATCTAAATACTCATTAATAAAACTGTACATTCTTTAACATACCATCTTTAGTAATTTCATCAACTAACTCTGCACAAGTCTTTGGTGGAATAGTAGTTACATTACTAGATTCAAGTGCAAGATCAATGCCATCCTTCTTCTTTCTCCTTCCAGTACCAGATGGGGCTGAAGGTGTCTCTTTTGGTTCTCTTCTCTGTGTCGGTACCTCGATAGTAACTTTCCTAACCGGTTGCTTCTAAGCCTCTACCTTAGTTTCTTCAGTTTTCTTCCTTATTACCCTTTTGAATGACAGGGGTGTATCATCATCAGATGCAAACTCTATTGCAATAGGCTCAATGAACATTTTTGGTTCTTTCCTCTTCCAACCTTTCTCTAGAACAACATCAATCAATGATTTGATGTCCTGTGAAACCTTTTCAACAAACTTACTTGCATTACCTTCCTGCTTCTCTCTCTTCTTCTGATTGAACTCAGTTTCAACCTCTTTCTTCTTTTGTTTAACAGTGCCAAAGGTTTTGACAGTTTCATCTACTGATGCCTCAATTAGCATTTGTGCATAAGCATCAAGAATCTGTGCATCAATTTCATAACCTATTTCCTCAATCCAAATCTTCTGGGGCCTAACAGCTTCCATCAAAGTTTCATCTTTCTTGTCCATGAAGCATATGTCGTTTGAGTACTTCTTGATAATGTGTTGTGGAATCCTCATCCTAGAATTAATAGCCTTTTTAAATGCTTTAAAGTAACCAAACACTTTGCCATCTCTCTTACTACCCAATGTAGCAATAGACTGTTTTAATTGCCTCCCTACCGGGACATCGAATGCCCATTTTCTCTTCCCAAAACCGGGGAGTCTCATTGATGAAAAATAACATTAAATAGATAATTAAGTTACCATACGAGAATGTTCCTTTCTTTTCTCCTTTAATCTTTCCAAGGTTAATCAATAATTCATCCAACATCCAACCACATAGATCTAACTTATCATTCTCCCTCATCATTTTATGAGCTGTGTAAATGCATGAGCTAGAAATAGAATTCAGACGGTTTGATTGAGTTACCTTGTAACCAATGACCATGCTTTTGAATCTGATGTTTCTATCTATGATGATGCTAACCCTCATCGATTGTCAGTCTGAAGTTGTGTCGGTGAGCTTGTTAACATGATCATTAGAACTTCTTTTCTGGATGCTAACCAATCTGCGGTAAACCAGTGATTGCCCTGATGGACTTCTTCGTAATCTTATATGGTTTATCCAACTAGATAAACTCTCCATGCACTCTTCTCAAAACATACCTAACAATTTCATCTTCAAATTCTAGAATATCCAGAATGTTGGTAAACCCTAGATCAACAATATGCTAGTATTCAGGCTTAATCTTTCCAAAATCTCTCATTAACTCATTCATGTACATTCTCTTGATATTAGTCATTCCCAAATCCTCAATATGACAGTGAATGTAGGCTCTTACATCTTCAACATACACGACTCCTTCCGGGACACGGGAAAAAGCGTCAACCGAATCATCCAAGGTAGCAACATGCGGATATCTTTTGAAAATCGGCCTGGGATGGTCCTTGACCTCAACAACAGTTGGATTTGCAACAAACATGGGTACAAATGATGATCATGCTTCCATGATTGAAGATAAATACCTATGAATCGCTGCTTGTGAAAGACCCTAAAAGACCTCTTCCAATCGTTGGTGAAATCGCTCAAGATGATATCGATCGCACTAGTTCACCTTACACTTCCTTTGAATCGCTCTGAATTGCTTTGAATGCAAAGTGATAAAAAATGAAGTGAATTCGACCTTTTATCCTCCAAGAAAAACCATAATCCATCATTGATATAAATGACTTCAGGTGAGAGATATCAGATCTCGGTTAAACATTTCCATATCAAATAAGCATCTCCAATGTCTAGAACATCTTCCAGAACCTCTTCCCAGGGAATATAGAGCATCTTCATGAATTTTTCCTACCCCTAAGGCATTTGCCTCAGTTACCGAATGAGCTTCCTGCTAGTGCAGGAGCAATCTCCTCTTTCAGTGTTCTTCTGACTTCCTGACCCATCTCTGGGTATGATCTTGTCGAATTTCATTGACCCTTTCTTTCCCTTTCTCATTTGATCCTCCATTACCAACCGATGGATTTCTGCTTCTACATAATTTAGCAATATGTCCAACCTCATTACATGCATAACATGTAACATTGTTCTTTTGAATTGCTTTGCTAAAACCGGTATAATTGCTAGACCTGCACTGATTAGCCATATGTCCAAATTTTCCACATGCATAACATTTAACATTCATTTTGCAATATTTTGTCTTATGTCCATACTTATTACATTTAGAACATTGACCGGGAGCAGAATCAGGGTTCTGATTTGCTTTATTTCTACATTGCCTAGCCATTCGACCAAATTTATTACAAACAAAACATCTACCATTTAATTTATAAGCATTAAACTGCCTTACCGGTGTCTTATGGTTTTGATCTTCATTTGCAGTACCAGAACTCTGTCCTTGTTCAAATCCAAGTCCACTGGAATCTCCATTCTGCCTTTGTCTCTTCAATAACTCATCTAGTTGTGCTGAACTAATCTTGAATTTTTCTTTATACTCACTTGCAATAGTTAGATCATCTCTCAGAATTATCATTTGTCTCTCAAGCTTTTGTTCATTACTTTGGGATTGTACTAAATCTGTTCTCAGCATATCAGTCTCATGAACCAACCTACCACATTCTTCAAATTTGTTCTTTAGAGATACAACAAGATTTTCTTCCTTTTTCTTCCGGTCTTCAATCTCCTTAGGCATTCTCATAGTTATAGCTTACATTTAATTTCTCATGACCATGTTCTCTTGACTCAGCTTCTGACATTGTTCCTTAAGTGCATCTTTCTCTTCATCATCCTGATTTTGTAAAAGTTCCTTCCTCCTAGATTGAACAAATGATAGCCTCTTCTGTAGGACAAGAATCAATTCCTGAGTAGAATTAAATTCATTTTGTAGCTTCAAGTTCTTTAACCTTTCAGTATTATAATCTTTAAGTGCCACCTCAAGTTGCTTTTCCAAACTCATATCCATGGATTCCGGATTCGGCATCTTCCTCAATTTGTTAAACTTCCTCTGAGGCACAAGGCTCTGATACCAATTGTTGGAATCTAATAACACTGAGAGGAGGGGGGGGGGGGGGGTGGGGGGTGAATCAGTGTTCTACTAGAATGATTAATTTTATTTTAACCTTATTAAAACATGCATACACCAATCGGTATACTGGTACATATAGAATTGAAAGAAGTAAAGCAACCAATAAACCAATCACATAAATGAATACTATAACACACAAAATTATACATGGAAAACCTCAAAGAGGAAAAACCATGGTGGATTTGTGACCCACAATATCAATCCACTGGCCATATGAAGAGATATTACAAAATATAGGGGCCTGCACTTGCAAGAAGGCTTATAGCCTAGAGCACATTGCTCATTCACAAAAGGAGTCTCATTGACTACATACAAAGCTAGACTACAATTCGGAGAAATGATTGAATTGCAAAGATAGCATCTTCTGTGCCTGAATACAGTTCTGGTTAAGCTCTGTCTGTTCCGGTCTATAACCCTTAACCCTATACCAGAATAACCCTTTAAAAAAATATCCTCACATACATAATCTCTCTCATATATTTCTTATCTCCTTCATTATTTCCTTCCTTATACATATTCTTATCCATATCCTATCATATATCAAAATGATCTAACCAATTGACCTATATACCCTTTACAATTCATCATGCCTTATGTCGGCTTACAAAGATATTTACAATATGAATATACATGTCAGATAGATAACATAAATACATGAATACCAAAAACAATTGTCGATGTTCAATCCAAAAGATGTCAGCCTCCAATACCGATAACTTGATTCTAAACCATGTCGGCCTGCATCGCCGATATCCAAAGAATTCCTTCCAACCTGTTGGTGTCGATGTAGTGTCTAGGAAGTGCCTGCCGGTACACAACTAACCCAAAATATGAAGCCGGAACAAGTTGCCATGTCGCCATCAATGGCAACATATTGAAACCAACCAATTTAGTGTCAATTGCCAACATTCCCATCTCTACATATTTGTTTTTTGACTTATCCACCTTCACCTTCGATAAATTTTTGGCTTTATTTGTACCTTTGGGCTTGATAGAAACCAACTAAATGAAGTCTAAGTCATCTGGAGAAATGGCTTCCTTTTTTCTCTTGGGAGTGTTAGACACCAGCCAAGGTGGCAAAGGTGTATCATCATGTACTCTAGCAGTTAACACTTATGATGTCAATTATTGAGACTGAATACTTGAGGTAACTATTGGTGGAGTGGAGGTAACAATGGTAGGTGGATTTTGAGCAACAAAAAATTTAGGAGGAAGCTAAGTTTCTGATGTAAATTTATCAAAATCTTCCATCATGGAAGAATTTACCTCAGAAAGATTAGGAAGAAAAACACTTTCAATGTTATCATGGGGTGTGTCAAGGGCAAACTCACTAGTAGTTGTGGAAGGAATGATATGAATCACATGATCCTAAGATGAATATGAGATAGTGGAACCAATTGGAACAGTGTCATAAACTGAAACTGAAGTAGCACCTATAGCTTCAAATTCTTGTGTCATAAACTAAAACTGAAGTAAACTGAGATGGATATGACATAGGAGGAACACCCTCTTGTGTCTCTTGAGACTAGGAAGTACTTGGGATTTCTAGTAATCTCTCCTCATCAAATTCCTCTCGTTCCTTTTTTTGCTCTTCTTCTTCTTCTTTTTCACCTTCATCATCTTCTTCATCAGCTCCATCATGAGCTTGAGTCTCTTGGGTAGATGATTCCCCTTGACTCTTAAATTTTCCTATTATGAACTTGAAATTGGGAGCCTTTGGAACTACTATGTCCTATCTATTCTTTGTTCTCAACTCAAAAGTCTTTCCCATAGGTCCTACAGTGTCATTTTCAGACCTGATCTGAAAAGGCTTCAATTGAATACCTTATCAAGTTAGCCAAACATTGGTATTGGCAAGAATGTTTTGGACCCTGGTCCTTATTGAAGTGTTTTCCTTTTGGTATCATTGAATCAAAGGCAAAGGTGAATTGGCAACCTTGTTATTCTCATACATAGGATCCAAAACATCACCATCATCCTTGAAATCTTCAGGAATATCGGCAAGATTCAGATTCTCAATTTCTTCTACCGTCAGACAACAATAGTCAAGCCTCCTGATATCCTTTTATGTCCTATAATCAATCCACACATCCTCAACTCGATGGACATGAGTGTAAATTTTCTTGATTTTATCCTTCATGCCTCTATAGCCAAAAAAAAATTTGGCCTTGAATAATTTCATTGTTACCCTCCTCATTTCTGCTTCCATGGCCTAAGCCTTATAAATAAAATTGATAGAATATTTCCCAATGGTGATGGAGAACTTAAGACCAGTCTTGTGAGCACCAGATTGGCATTCATGCACTGCTATCATCTGACGATCCATCGCCATCAGAATGATTTTATCAGATGGGTACCTAGGAAGCATGAAAGGGTCACCATCGAAGCATCCAATTCTAAGACATGTGAATGTTGGGAATTGAAAAAAGATGCATCCATATTGGTTAACAACATTCCTGGCCTGATCTGATACTCTCTTCTTTTTAAGATCCTTGTCAAACATGCACATGTAATGAACGAAGAAAGCATCATTGACTCTCTTGAAATGATGCAAACTCTCCTTGAGAGTCAATTGTGTAAAATATTGATAAACGAGAACTTAAATCTCATCTCCTGTGGTAGATAATCCTGGAAAATTCCTCATTGAGGCAACTACATATACAAGATATGATGTCATGTAAACCTTCAAGGTGGTGGGAACTTTGGTCAACTGTTAACACAATGCATCAGCGATCTGTTTACCCCAGTAGATTTTCTTCTTATTTTTTTGAATTATATGGATGTATTGATACATCCACTTATGATAAATGTATGATATTGGAATTCCCTTTATGCTATGAAGAAGAATAATTAGATCGTTTACCTCCTTAATGAAATCATTTTGGTGAGTAGGCTCGGGCCATTTTGCAATAGTAGGCCTTGGAGTC
Organism: Cryptomeria japonica; assembly: GCF_030272615.1. Lineage (NCBI taxonomy): Eukaryota > Viridiplantae > Streptophyta > Pinopsida > Cupressales > Cupressaceae > Cryptomeria > Cryptomeria japonica. Next base: position 479,971,234 of record NC_081406.1, on the reverse strand, counting down.
TTTAACCAATTCTCATTGATGTTTCTTCTGCACTTGTCTAAATTATTATCATGGTAGGTTATTGTTGACTGCATATCAATATTGGCATATTGATCTATATGCAAACACTTGAAAATAGTGTCAAAGATATCATCATATAACTTGATGAGAGTCTTCTTTCCTTCTGCATCCTTTACTGATCTACTCACTGGAGCATATCTGTTAGCGAGGGCTAACACAAATTCAGGGTTTTGTACTAATATAGGAAAGGCTGCAACTAAATGAATTCCACTGTTGATAGTAGGCTCCATTTTGTATGACATTGGTGGCTCTTTAACCCTTTTCAAGAATTCATCTAGATCAATGTGCCCTATCTATGTGTCCCTAATGTGGTCGATGTTTCATGACACTGGTGAAGCAGGAAAGACTGAGTGTGGATCTTGCTTCTTGAATTTAATTTCTCTTTTGCTCGATGATGGCTCTGTCATTTAAATATGATTGCACTGTAACATTTGAAAAAGGTCATCACAATATTTGAGCCAATTAGTCTCCTTACAAGGATTAACAAAATCCCAATTGATAGAACAATAGTCTCTGATTGAGTACAAATTGATTTTATATTCTAAATTTGCAAGTGTGTGCATTTAGTGCAAATTGGACTAATAAGTTTGATTAGCACCTAAAAACTAGTGAAAAACACAAAGAAATGCATATCGGACTTATAAGTCCGATTTGCATTTTAGCGAAGATCAAAAACCAAAAAGGGTTGCTATCAAGCTTACAACCCCGATATGCACTTCGAGAAGGTCAAAAATTACATAGGTGCAACCAGCAACCCTGATATGCACTTATGTTAAAAAGCACAAAGAAAATAAACTGCAAAAGGTACTAGTCGAGGTTGTATCGCCAACTAGCACTTTAGAAGGAATCATGATGCGAGTGGGGGATATAGCCCTGACTACCTACGGAAAGCACTTAACAAAAGGCAACACACAAAGGAAAGGTGCGTGATGGGGCCATAACCCCAACATGCACTATGGAGCAATGCTCCAGTGCATGGTGGGGTCATGACCCCATCATGCACCATTTCAGAAGGTCGCTTAAATAAAAGTGATGTGAGTCAGGCGTAAACCTGACATGCATAAAAGGTAGGGCTTTGGTGTGTATCGGTTTTATAATCCCGACTCACACAAAAAACTTAGGTCAAGCAAAAAAAATGATGTGTGTCAAGGTTAAGAACCAGACACATCCAATATGCATGAAGCAAAATGACAGTGTAATGTGGGGGGAATATTTACGATATACATCAAAGTAAAAACTTTAGTGTATATTGTAAGTTCCAACTCGACTTACATAGTCAATAAACAAAGCCAAAGAATTAATAAAAACTCGAAAAGGACAAAAGAGAGGTAAAGAAAAAATCACATACTAGGTTGAAGATAATTTCGCCCTTTGAGAAAAAGATCTTTGCACCCGAGGAAGCCTCAAGTAAATGAGGAAAAAGAAAGACCAAAATCAAAAAATAAAGGGAAAGAACCCGAAGTAAAATCAAACACTTGAAAAATATTAAATGCAAATCATGCTCCATTATGGTGTAATTCAGACTTATAAGTCCAAAATGCACCATAAGATGAAATAGAGGTATAAGTCGGACTTACAAGTCCGAATTACACCTAACTTAGACAAACAAATGCACCATCAAGTTTTAGGTCTGACTTTACACCTAACTTGCCTAAAATAGTGTAAAATCGGGTTTAAAGTCCGATTTTGCACCATAACATTAAAAACTTATTTTAATTTAAATAAAAATTTTAACTAACAAAACAAGATTTTAAGATTGAATACTAAGAATTAAATATCAATTAGGTGATAAAAATGCCTTGAAAAGCTAACTCTTAGAGAAATGAGGACGAATTTAACAAAAAATTGTAGGGGGTTATCCTGTTTTCACCTAAAATGAAAATAAGGATAACAAGGCCTCCCACATTAGGAATGTAAAATCATAGATATGACACATAAGAGAACTATTAAAGAGAGTTACACATGTTGACCAAAAATATTCACCAACGTATGACATTTCATTATGACTCACAAAGCCTCTTTAAATAAGACACATTGGAGCACCCAAGTTGGGACGATAACTATGACATGTTATGATATATCCTTAGAGGACATATCTTGAGATTTGAGAGAAAATTTGACTATGGGATTTGGCACCACTTTTGTTGGTATGGGCTCATGGTTTTATGATTCCCCTTTAGCGGTTTAATGTATTTGTTAGGCACTAGGCATGGAATTTACATAATGTATTTTACAAGTATTGTTATGTTATCAATATTACTCTAGATTTGTGTATTGGTGTTGCGTCCTATGAAAGCTCCTTGTTTGGATCATATTTTAATATCTATTTTTGCTGAGTAATACACTAATTTAGAGTATGGAGGTTGAAATTTTCTCAAATGACTTTCTCCAAGATACATCATTGTTCTATGGTGAATGATTTTATTGTATTATTTATTTCTTACAAATTATTTTAAATCATATTTTTAATTCTCTCCTCTTATATTAGTGTAAGAATAATTTTCACACGAAATGGTTGTAGACACTTAAAAATGTCCTCTTACTAACAACATAATTATTCCTCTATATTAATTAAATAATTATTTAATTAATCTAAGTTTATTCTTCTAATTTAATAATCATCATTTCCAACGCAAACTAGTTAATTTATTCCCAATCGTTTAATCATTTAACCTTCCTCTCTTATAATTAATTAAATAATCAAATAATTAAATTAATTACGATATATTTAGTGTAATTAAATAATTTTTATTATTTAATTAAGTTCAATTTCCAATTTCCCATAATTAAATAATTTCTTCAAATTATTTAATTATCTAAATTATTTCCTCCAAATTAAATTAATTTCACTTTCTCTCCTAATTCTAATTAATTCAATTTTCCCCAAATTTGAATTTCCTCTAATTTTAAATTAGTTTTATTTCTAATGAATTTGCATGTCATTTTGCATTTTCAAAAATCAAATTAAAATTAAAATGCAATTTCATGTCAAATTTCCTATAGCACATGCCTAAATTGTAAAGTCCACTAACTTCGAGTTTGACTTCCAATCAACTTTTTCTAACTAGTTAATCAATTTAGGCAACTGGTCAGTTAATTTAGTTAACTATCCATCAACTTTTTCTGACTAAGCAATCAATTTTGTTCAACTCAAAATGAATCCAGTTATCAATCCTTAATCTAATCAGTTAACTAGTCAATCAATTTTGTTCAATTGATCAATCAAGCTAGTCATCTCTCAATTAGTTTAGTAATGTAGTCAGTTCTCGTTGTAATCATCTCCAATTAGCTTTGTCTCATGAAATATCAACAGTTTATCGAACTAGTTTGCATATGAATATTAGTCATTCGATTTATCCTTCCAGACTCTATAAATTCGACATCATTCTCCCTTTTTCAACAATCACAATCTCTGAATCCTTGTCATCTCGTTATAGGTTAGCAATGCAACTCTAGGAGCCAAGATTCCACATGAAAGAGAAGAGCAATGGAATTGACACACATCAAATCGATAGGGAGTTTTAATTAGTTATTTATTCATTTTTTTGTTGATTTGTATGTGTATTTTCATTGGAGTTATGTTTGAAATTTGTTGATTAGAATAAGGCTTTCGTGATTCCCCTATTTATCTAATTGACTTTGATTTCAATGATTTCAGGTGTACGACAAATGGTGAACCCGGGTGAAGGACAATGCATTATGATTTATTTACCTTTTTTTGTTTTCACAAGAGATAGGTACAAATTCTCACATTTGTGCTTAGAATTCTGCATTCACTTAGCAAAATTTTGCATTCAATAGTCTTGCATTTCACATTCGATATTCTTGCATTTCGCAATTGCTATTTGGGAATTTCACATTTGTGAAAGGTAAAATTAGATAAGGTATCAATGTCAACTTTTTAAATTTAATGTTCGCAATTTTATTTTTTATCATAATTCAGCCTCAGATTTGTAAATGTCAGAGAAATAAACCCTAACATTTGAGATTAACCTAACAATATGTGTCACAAGATAAAAATTAAGCCTGTAGATCACTACTATTGAGCAGAATAGAGGCATCTCAACAAATAGATCCTACGGATCTTGTGAGTAGAGAAATTGCTAATCGAACCTAAAGAAAATCTTGAATATACTGATATCAAATATGTGATCTCGCCTACATTTAGAAATATGACATTCATCTTGGTTCCAGCTTGAGATTTTGATTTTGCTTTTTGCTAACTTTCTGTTTTATAATTTTGATTTTCAGCCTAACAAGAATTTCGCATTCGATAAGGAGATATTTTGCATTTGATGGTAAACTATTAGGCATTTGATGTCTTTCTATTTCACATTCGGGTTCATCAGTTTTCACATTTAATGTTTCTTTGTTTTGCATTTGTTAGTACCACGTTTCACATTTGTCTGGTGAAGAAAAAAATAAATGTTTGTTAACTTTATTTCTTGTCAAGGATTCTGCCACTTTCTCTACTACTGATGTTTTGTTTCTAGCATGTGGCAAAGTGGAATTTTAACGAGGAGGACACTCAATTAGTCGAAGACAATAAATTGAAACTACTAACAAGTTGTTCTTGTAGGGGTAGTTAGATGACTATTTTTCATTTCTAGAATAGATAATACTTCCATTGGTGCATTTAAAATTAACCATTGTTTGTTGTGTTTGGGGCACTTTCCCACTTTTTTTTGTTTAACCCATTGGAAGGCCTACCTCTCAATGCAATAGGCGGCTGAGAGAGCAAGTGGTGCTTAATCCAACCCACTATATAAATAATTGTGGAGGTTACGAAAGTCGTCACCACTTGGTGCCGCTATTCTATACTGACGGAAGTCTCCCTCAATATCCATGAGATGTGTGAGAACCCTTGTTCTAAGGGCTTGGAGGCCTCTTAGTTGAGCGTATTGCCGCATGTATATACACTAGTATACCTTGGATTCTAACTAGAAACCACCATTCTTAGAGGCCCAAATCCCTACATTTGGTGTTTCAGGGAGTGCAGATTGTACCTTGTAGATACCCCTCATGTACCCTTTAGAATGAGACAAGAATTCCTCAGTTACAAAATCTCTAGATCTTTGGGGTAGGAGATTTGGTTTGCCCATGTCATGGTGAGGGAGCTAGTGTTACCAATATCTCTATCTGTCTGTTCTGTCTGAGGTATTTTATTACCATGGGGGGCTCCACTGGATGGTTTTATTTGTATCTTGAGTAGGCCATGTATTTGTCTTTGTTGGGTGAAAAATTTGTAAACTCGGGGAGGATAACAAAATGTGTATTTTCACCATAGTGTGTGAGACAATAGCTCTCAGAAAGCAAGATATGGTCTCTCCTATTTATAAGGGAAGGCTCCCCCTTTTTACTGGAATCTCTATCTGTAGAAGCCTAAAAATTTCTCGTCAATCATGTACTAATTAATCGTCCTATTAGTTAAATAATTCTTTAATTATTTAATTAAGCTAATTAATTCTTTTAACTAATTCAAATCATCACCTTCAAGCATTACTAACTATTCAATTTCTATCTCCTCCATCAATTAATCATTTAACCTTTCTCAAATATTAATTTTTTAATTAATTACAATTTATTACTTAATTAAATAATCCTTATTATTTAATCAATCCCATTTCTAATGATTAAATAATTTTATTATATTATTTAATTAATTAATTTATTCTTTCAATTCCCCAAATTCGAATTTCAACTAGTTTAATCTAATTTCAAATTCCCAAATATAAATTTCACCAAATTTCAATCTCACCACATTTCAAGTTAATGTGCATTTCAATTTCATCATTCGAAAATCAAAATCAAAATCAAAATAAAATAAAATTGAATTTCAATTAAAAAATCATACAACACATGTTAAAATCATGACTGATCAATCAAATCAATTAACTAAATAGTTAACTCAGTTAACTCTACAATCTTTGTTAGGATTCCCAAAGATACTGAGAGGGGGGGGTGAATCGGTATTTGACCGGTTATATAATTTCTCAACTTATAACATGAAAAACATATTAAAACTATGTACCGGTAAACCAGAAATAATGCAGCAAATAAGTATAACAACCACAACATGAAAAGCACACCATAACACAGTATTTAATGAGAAAACCCGGTGTGGGAAAAACCTCGGTGGGATTTGTGACCCACAATATTCACTTACTGGCCAATAAGAGAATATTACTGCCTACAATAGGGGCCTGCACATGCAAGAAGGCCAAGTGCCTAGAGCTCACTGCTCAATTATAAAAGAAGTCACACTGACTTACAAAAATGGATTATACAAGTCCAATGTCTTGTACTGCTTCAGATTAGCATCTGCTATGCCAGATTCAATACCGGTTTAAGCTCTGCTACATACATAACCAATCTATTCAGTCATTTCTCAATCAATTCAGTCTTCTCCTCATATTATTCAGTTGACTAGCTAATCTATTTAGTTGACTAATCAATCAATTGAGTTATCTTTCCAATCAATCCACTTAACAGATCAGTCAAAATGAGTTGACTAATCAATCAAATCAGTTCAACTGTCAATTAGCACTTCAGTTCCATTTCTCACCCAATCTATCTCAAAAATCTATAAAAGCAAGATCATTTCTCCATTTTCAAACAATCGCGACCTTTGAAATTATTATGTCGAATCTGCAGGAATCCCAGTGCAATATCTGAGAGCCACCCACACACACACACAATTTTGGAGAAGGACAATGGAAGCTATAATGTAGAATGAGGGAGTTTTAATTGTTTAAATCATTATATTGATTTGTTTAGAATTAGCTTAATTAGTTAAGGAATTTCGTGATTGTTCCTTTTTGTCTAATCATCTATGATTTCTATGATGATTTTAAGCATGAAACAAATGGTGAACCCGACGTGAAGAAACAACTTTTAACCTTATGGGCATGATTTTTTTGTTTTTTTAGCAAATTTTGTACACACACACAAGAAGTTCTATGCATTCGAGCTAACAGAAATTTGCATTCGCTCACATCACACCGCATTTGAGCTGACAAAAAATTGCATTTCCTTGCATCCCAATTCGCATTTGCCCAAACAAAGATTCACATTCACTAATTTTAACCATATGCTCAATTTCTTTTATCGTTTCTATTCACGATCTATTTGTGCTTCTAACCCATAAAGGATTTCTAAATCTGGAAGTTTTTTTTTTTGCTTGAAATGCATCTAATCTCATGGCAAGGAAGGTGAGATTCAAGATCTTGTATGCGAGAAGTAAAGTAGAAGACAAAAGACAACAAAGGCTCATCGACGAATAATTAGGACATAAAGGAGACTCCAAAACCTAGAAGAATTAGCTGCTATATCCAAATACTATAGCCTTGTGCATAAATAATTGGAGAAACTTGACATATTCGATGATATTGAGGTCATGGGCAATATCATTTTGGACTGATCCTTTGTATTGCAGATTTATCTTGTCTTTTAATCCTATCTATTATCAATTTGTATTTGCATGGACACTGAGCTACATTCACTCAAACAAAAATTTGCAATCGGTGTGACAAAAATCCGTATTCGATCATACAAAAATTTGCATTCGGTTAGAGGATGATTTGCATTCACGGGACATTTTCAGGCACTTTTTGTTTTATACTTTCTGAGATATTTTTGATATTCTGATCTTTTTAATTATCTGTTTTTCCAACATATCAGTCACAAACAACAAGAAAATTTTTGTAAGCCAAAGGAAATTCTAGGCTTGTCAGCCCACAATATCGACTAATGTTTCAAGGGGTTATGCAGGTGCTAATGTTTGTTGTAGGTCTGATGGAGTTAGATTAGCTCACATTTGTCTTTTTGGTGCAAATTAAAAAGAAAAGGACAAATTTTACTTTTTTGCTACAAAGGGATAAAAAGAACAAGCCACACTTGAATTGATAAAGGAAAAGAACATGTCACATTTCCTTTTGTTACAAGGCTTATTTTCTTGCAACGCTTTTTAAACTACTCTTAAGATTTATTATTGTAATGTTTGGGCTTAAAAAGAACATTCACTATTTCTATCTAGGTTAAAAACAACACCATGATTGTTGGAGCAATATCTCCAATTATAAATTAGATCACATTGCAATGATGGGAAAAAAAGAACTTTGTTTATCTTGTTTTGAAAGTGATAGTTATATGCTCTCTTCTTAATTGGGTCATAAAAAAACTAGATTCACTCTTTATGCTTTCTTTCCTTTATTGCAATTAGGATAAAACCTTTAGCAGGCCTGCCCTCCCGAGAAGCCCATAAGGTCGGTGAGAGGGGAACGACCTAAGTGGGGGATGACTAAAGCCAAGTAATCCAATCCACTGTAATCAAATGTGGATGTGATGAAAATCATGCGTAGTTTTGCATTGATAGCCTTCCCCCAGTATCCTTGAGATACGTAAAGCCTTTGTTCTAAAGGTTGGGAAGCCTCCTAAGGAAGTTTATCTTTGACGCACTGAACAAAACCCTTCTAAGAACCTTAAGCATAGTGGCCAAGCTGAGTCAGTATCCAAACATTTGTAATATCACAGTGCAAGGGTGGGGAAGAACTCGCCCCCAGGACACTAACCATACATCTCCCAAGAAAATGATCCAATTGAGAAGCACTTCTCTTTGGTTCAACTTCTAGCAAAAGGCAAAGTAACGGGCGCACCTTAGGGTGTAATAGGGCTATTTGAGCTGAAGGAGTATCAAGATGTGGGTTGTGGTATTATGAATGACCTTAGACATTAGGAGAGTCTAACTAATTTGTGTTTGTCTGGCCAAAATCTATTGAAAACAATTAGGGTTTGAAAAGATCCTAAAAACAACGAGGATTTGAAAAGATCCTATATATTGCATAAACTCTTTTGTTTGGATTATATCAAATTGTCTTCTTACTTGCTACTGTGTTTCATTCATATTTTTCAAGGCCAACTATCAAACAATCAAACATCAATCAAAACATAACCGGGAAAATCAGTCAAACACAATCAAGTTTTGTCAACAATAACCCAACAAGTTGAACAAGTTTATCACTTTCAGAAGGATGGAGAAAACAAGATTATCTCTTGTGATCTTAGGTCTCATACATTTGCATAGTCCATGCATAGTCACAAATTACGTCCTCATGTTGCATAATTTTTTGCACAAGTCCTCACTTCACGCCTAGAAATAAGGTCAATCTTTGTCAAATAGTGGCATCTAAAATTATCTTTGCATTGCCATCATTTACGTCCCTCTTAGGATAGAGTTAGTCTTGCATACTACAATAGACTACATCAAAGTCCATGTAGATCATTTTAGTCTCCAAATTAATCCTTGCATAGTATTCACTCATGTTTATCAGAGTCCATCATCTATAAGAAGTCTTAAGCATATCATTTGCATGGGTTTACTAGGTGATGGTGCATTCCCTTTTGAACAACCCAACCTTGCACTAGACGATGATCAATAAGAAATAATTGATAGTTTGGATAACCTTGCTTGGGAGTTGAGAATTTATCTTCCCTTTTATGAAGAAGTCAAATGTGTTATAGACAATGAAATCCAAAAATCAGTCCTAATTGAGAGGCAAGCCGCACAAGAAATTGTTCGATAAAGAGAACAAGAAATTGTTTGACAACAACTTGAAAGGCTTACCATAAAAGAACAAATTCGTCCCTAGTAGAGTGTCAGAGTCTAGCATCATTCCTTTAGATTGCATTATAACTTATCCAAGGTCTTGCATATACTAGGTGTCATAGAAGTCATTCATGCCAGTTACTAGATCACAAAGAGCTAAAATGAATCTAAATAACAACTCATTGTTCAGCCCCACGTGGAACATGGATTTATAAACTTACTAACAACCATAGGCTAGATGACCTATAACATTTCCAATAAATACAAACAAGTTGCCATGAATAGACAAAATACAACAAAATTTGACACAAGAAGAATTGGAGGAAGCTCAACAAGATCCACAACTCCTCATGGTATTAAACATGCTTATCAATAATGATAGAGATCGATATCTTTTAATTTTGATCCAAAATGGGGCCAAGTTATCCCCAAATGTTGATATTTCAATGATATTACCACCAGGAGTAACCTTGACTCAAAATATGAGTCAGACACCCAACATTACACAAACATAAGAATCGTCTTCAAGCTCAACTCAGGGTGCATCTCAAAATGTACAAGCTGCGGTAGCTCAAAATATGATGATGTCAACTCATAATTCTCAATCAGGAGTTACATCCCAAACTACTCCCAATGTTACTTCACAAACAATGACAATAACAATGGCTAAGAATATTGCAACCACAAGTGCTACCCAACCCTCAATATCAGTTGGGCCTACCTACAATAGTCAGAATATGAATCAAAGCTTTGATGGAATGTACAAATCAAGCCAGCTTAGTGTCAGTACTCAATTTGCATACTTCTCAATGCCCAATGCAAATCAAGGTACACAATTGCATACTTAGTCAATGTTCCAGCAAGGTCCAACATACTCAAATACTAGTGCTTTTATGGGAAATACCTATATGGCTAGTACACCTTTGACCTAAATAGAAATATTATCTTAGAAAGTGTAGAATCTCCAAAGACAAATGACTCGTATGCAAACAAGAAGTGAAAAGAAGAGCTACACCATGGAAGATCTTCGTCCTTATCCTTTCGATAGGACAATGTATATGCCTCCTTTTTCACAACATTTTGAGACCCCAAAGTTTGATAAGTACAGAGGAAAAGGTAACCTCTTGGATCATGTCAAAGAGTTTTATACCGCATGCATTGAAGTAGCCCATCAAGACACATATTTAATACATTTATTTCCCAAAAGTTTGGGAGGAACATCATTAGAGTGGTTTTCACATTTACCACTGATAATTACCTCATGGAGTGAATTGGTAGAGTAGTTTATAACAAACTTTTCACACAATATAGACAATCAAAAAACTTTAATGGATTTATGTGCTACCAAGCAAAGGGAAGGTGATATATTCACTTCATTCTTATAATGATGGAGAGATTTATATCGCAGATGTCTCAGTCACATTCCAAAAGTTGAACAAGTGGATATATTTATTGATAACCTCATTCCACAAGTTAAATATCCATTACAAATGCAATGTCTTCATACATTCAATGAAATAACAGAAAAGGGTATAAAGTGTGAAAAGAGACTAGTAGAGAAAGGGATATTGAAATGTCACAAAGACAATGGACCAACCAATAATTCAAACAATGAAAAACCAAGTTCTGGTCGAAGAATAAGAATGTAAAAAGTGATGGGGCTATAGACGCCCGTGTTGTCCACAGAGCTCAACCAATGGTATCACTTTAAGGACCAGTTGATTCTTTTGTCTTCAATAGAAATTAGTCTCAAGGCAGTAATACATCATTAACAAATGCCAATGTAGTCCAATCCGATAATCAAAGGCCTCCAATGATCAATACACCTAGAAGGAATTATACACCCCTTGGGGAACCAATTGAGTCCGCTCTTAAAAAGTTGATTCAAACCAATATCATCACTGTACCAGAAGTTAGACCATATGAGCCAGGTCCTTTCAAACACTCTTGGTGGAATGACAATGAATTTTGTGAATATCATCAAGCCAAAGGCCATAAAACTGCAAGTTGTTATAAGCTCAAAAATTTGATACAAGATCTCATTGATCAGGGTGACATAAACGTGGATGCTAACAAGGTATCCACTAACACAAATCGTACCGTATTCAAGGATCCTTTTGTCAAACATGACAAAGGAAAGGCTTCTAGTTTAGGGACACATAACAATACTGCAATTTATACCGATGTAGCATATGATTATGCAATCAATACAATCAGTGCAGGGGATGAAATAGTGGCTACCATTATAAACAATCCAAGGAACCGAGATTGTGCAGTTATTACTCATCGATCCAAAGTCACATTGCAAGGGGTACATGTTGGCAATTGGCACTCATTTGATTGGTTTCAATATGTTGTCATTGATGGAAACTTGGCAACATGTTCCGGCTTTCACATTTTGGTTTGGTTGATTACCGATAGGCAATTCACCGACACCGACACCAGTAGGTATCTTCACCGGTTGGAAGGAATTCTTTGGGTACCGGCATTGCAGGCTGACATGACTTCATCAGGTTATTGGTACTAGAGGGCGACATCATTTTGGGAGATCCGACATTAGCAATTGATTTTAATATTTATGTATATATATTATTGAGCCGACATGTATATTTATTTTGTAATTATCTTTGTAAGACGACATAAGGTATGATGGACTGTAAGGGTATATAGTTCAGCTGATTAGATCATTTTGTGATATGTATTGTATTGGAATGTAAGGATATGTGAGATATATGAGAGAGATCATGTATGTGAGGACATTTATGTAAGAGGGTATTCCGGTAAGGGTTTAGGGTTTTAGATCGGAACAAACGAAGCTTAACCGGAACTGTATTCAGGCATAGGAGATGATATCTTTGCAGTTCATTCATTTCTCTGGATTATAGTCTAGATTTGTATTTAGTCAGTCAGGTTGCTTTTGTGATTGAGTAGTGTGCTCTAGGTTGTAAGCCTTCCTACATGTGCAGGTCCCTATATTTTGTAATATCTTTTAATATGGCCAGTGGATTGATATTGTGGGTCACAAATCCCACCGTGGTTTTTCCTCTTTGAGGTTTTCCACGTATAATTGTCTGTGTTATGGTATTCATTTGTGTAATTGGATTATTGGTTGCTTTACTTATTTCAATCTTATATGTACTAGTATACTGGTTGGTGAATGCATGTTTTGATAATGTTAAATTTGATCATTTCGGTAGAACATTGATTCACCCTCCCCTCTCAATGTTCTTGGATTCCAACAATTGATATTAGAGTCTTGTGCCTCGGAGGAAGTTTAATAGCTTGAGGAAGATCTTGAATCCGTAATCCATGGATATGAGTTTGGAGAAGCAACTTGAGGTAGCACTTGAAGATTATGATGCTGAAAGGATGAAGAACTTGAAGTTACAAGATGAATTGAATTCTGCTTAGGAATTCATTATTATCCTACAAGAGGGGCTGTCATCTGTTCAAGCTAGGAAGAAGGAAGAAAATCTTGCTATATCTCTGAAATACAAATTTGAAGAATGCACTTGGTTGGTTCATGAGAATGAGATGTTGAGAATTGATTTAATGCAATCCCAGAGTAATGAGGAAGAACTTGAGAGACAAATGATAATTCTTAGAGATGATCTGACTATTGCAAGTGAGTACAAAGACAAATTCAAGGTTAGTTCAACACAACTTGATGAATTATTGAAAAGACAAAGACATAATGGAGATTTCGGTGGACTTGGATTTGAACAAGGTCAGAGCTCTGCTACTGCAAATGAAGATCAAAACTAGAAGGCACCAGTAAGGTAGCTTAATGCTTATAAATTTAATGGTAGATGTTTTGTTTGTAATAAATTTGGTCAAATGGATAAGCAATGTAGAAATAGAGCAAATCAGAACTATAATTCTACTCTCGGTCAATGTTCTAAATGCAATATGTATGGCCATAAGACAAAAGATTGCAGAATGAATGTTAAATGTTATGCATGTGGAAAATTTGGACGTATGGCTAATCAGTGCAGGTCAAGCAATTATACTGGTTTTAGCAAATCAATTCAAAAGAACAATGTTACATGTTATGCATGCAATGAGGTTGGACACATAGCTAAGTTTTGTAGAAGCAAAAATCCACCGGTTAACTATGATGGATCAAATGATAAAGTAAAAGAGAATGTCAATGAAATCCGACAAGATCATACCAAAAGATGGGTCAGGAAGTCAGATGAACAATCAATAGATGGAAATGCTCTGGTTACTCAACTGGAAGAGGAGGTTGCTCCTGCACCGGTAGGAAGCTCAGTCGGTAACTAAGGCAAATGCCTTAGGGGTAGGAAAAATTTATGACAATACTACTTATGCCCCAGGAAGAGGTTTTGGAAGATGTTCTAGACATTGGAAATGATTATCAGGCATGGAGATGTTTGATCAAGATCCGGTATCTTTCATTGGAAGTCATTCATTGCATTAACGAATTAGGGTTTTTCTTAGAGGTTAAAAGGTTGAATTCACTTCATTTCTGATCACTTTGCATTCAGAGCGAGTCTAAGGCAAATCAGTGTGATCGATATCTTCTTGAGCGATTTCATCAGCGATTGGAAGAGTTCTTTGGGTTTTCACCGGAAACTATTCACAAGTATTTATCTTTCATCATGGAAGCAGAATCATCCTTTGCACCTACTTTTATTGCAAATCCTACTGTTGTTGAGGTCAAGGACCATCCTAGGCTAACTTTCAAACGATGCCCACATATTGCCACCTTGGATGATTCGGTTGGCACTTTTTCACGTGTCCCAAAAGGAGTTGTATATGTTGAAGATGTTAGATCTTACATTCAGTGTCATATTGAGGATTTGGGAACCACTGATATTAAGAGCACGTATATGAGCGAGTTAATGGGAGATTCTGGAAAGATTAAGCCTGAGTACAAGCACATTGAGGATCCAGGGTTTATCGACATTTTGGATATTCTCATTTGAGGATGAGATTGTCAGATACATTTTAAGCAGAGTGCATGGAGAATTCATTTGGTTGGACATACCATATAAGATCTCGAAGGAGGCCATATCTTCTTGAGCGATTTCATCAGCGATTGGAAGAGTTCTTTGGGTTTTCACCGGAAACTATTCACAAGTATTTATCTTTCATCATGGAAGCAGAATCATCCTTTGCACCTACTTTTATTGCAAATCCTACTGTTGTTGAGGTCAAGGACCATCCTAGGCTAACTTTCAAACGATGCCCACATATTGCCACCTTGGATGATTCGGTTGGCACTTTTTCACGTGTCCCAAAAGGAGTTGTATATGTTGAAGATGTTAGATCTTACATTCAGTGTCATATTGAGGATTTGGGAACCACTGATATTAAGAGCACGTATATGAGCGAGTTAATGGGAGATTCTGGAAAGATTAAGCCTGAGTACAAGCACATTGAGGATCCAGGGTTTATCGACATTTTGGATATTCTCATTTGAGGATGAGATTGTCAGATACATTTTAAGCAGAGTGCATGGAGAATTCATTTGGTTGGACATACCATATAAGATCTCGAAGGAGGCCATTAGGGCAATCACCGGTTTTCAGCATGTTGGACAATGTCTAGAGAAGAAGTTTTCTAATGATTAGGTCAACAAAACCACCGGCGCAACATCCGACAAGCGATCAATGAGGGTTAGCTATATCACCGATAAAGATATCAGATTCAGAAGCATGATTATTGGTTACAAGGTAACTCAATCAAACCATCTGAATTCTATTTCTATCTCCTACATTTATGTAGCTCATAAAATGATGAGGGAAAATGAGAAGTTAGATCTTTGTGGATGGATGTTGGATGAATTGTTAATTAACCTAGGGAAGATCAAAGGAGACAAGAAGGGAACATTCTAGTATGGAAATCTAATTCTCTGTTTGATGTTATTTTTCATCAATGAAACTCTCAGTTTTGGGAAGAGACAATGGGCATTTGATATCCCAGTAGGGAGGCAACTGAAACAATCTATTACAAGTTTGGGTAGTCAACGAGATGAAAAAGTATGTGGTTACTTTAAGGCATTCCAAAAGGCTATGAAATCTAGGGAGAGGGTTCCAAAGAAAATTGTTGAGAAATACTCAACCAAGATATGCTTCATGGTTAAGAAAGATGAAACTTTGATGGAAGTTGTCAAGCCCCAGAAGATATGGATTAAAGAGATGGGTTATGAAGTTGATGCATAGATTCTTGATGCTTATGCATAGTTGTAAATTGATGCACCTACCGATGAGGCAGAAAAATCTTTTAGTACTGCTAAGCAGAAAAAGCAACAGGTTGAAATTGAGTTCAACCAGAAGAAGAGGGAGAAGCAGCGAGGCAAGGCAAGTAAATTTGTTGAAAAGGTTTCACATGAAATTAAAGCATTAATTGATGTTGTTGCAGAAATAGGGAGGAAGAGGAAAGAGCATGAAATATTCATTGAGCCAATTGCAGCAGACTTTGGATCTGATGATGACACACCCTTAGCATTCAAGAGGGTATTGAGCAAGAAAGGAGAAGAGACTAAGGAGGAATCTAGGAAGCAACTGGTTAGGAAAGTTACAATCAGGGTACTGACACAAAAGCGAGCTCCAAAGGAAACACCTTTAGCTCCATCTGGTACTGGAAGAAGAAGGAAGATGGATGACATTGATCTGGCACTTGTCACTAGTAATGTAACTACTATTCCACCCAAGACTTGTGTAGAATTGGTTGATGAAATCACTAAAGATGGTATGTTGAAGAATATAAAATTTTATTATGAGCATTTGGATGATGATAAACAAAGAGAAGTTGAGGAAGTAGTCTTTTTGTATTTGGATATATATAAGAAAGCCTTGTTAGAAATTGAAAACCAAATACCGACACAGTTACATGACATTTTAGATGGTAGAAGATAATCATCAATAGAAGAGGACGAGCATATAAAGATTCAATAGTTGTTAAATACTTGTGCATCCATTAATCCAGAGGAGTTGGATGGGACTCTTGAGGTCGCATATAGGAAAATCTTTCACAGCAAGCACAAAGTAGTTAGTCTTATGTTAGGTAGGGTCAATGAGATAGTCACTGAGACACACAAGGCATGGGTTCAGTTCTTGGCTACAAACCCTACTTTTTACACATCACCAGAACCTAAGATAGATACTACAGATATCCCAGTTGAAGGGAAAGGTAAAGGAATTGTGGGTACTTCACCCTCAATCTTGAAAATAATTAAGATATTGGATATAGAGCCCCTGGTAGAAACTAATGAACATGCAAGTGTTGAGATACCAGCAAAATCAGAGAGTGTAAAGGTTGCAAATGTACAGGTTACTAATGTTGAGGACAATAGTCCTTCAAATCAGAATGTACAAGTGGAGGTCACAGTTCATAAGGAGGAACCGATAGTAACTGATATTGCACCAAGTGACGAAGCCACTGGTGCAAGTGAGGAAGCTATAAAAGTTAAACCATCAGAGGAGAAGAAAGGGGAATCCGACAAGGAACCGGTAGTGAGCCCATCATTGTTGTCAATTGACAACTCATAGGTTGAACAAAAAAGAATTACCAAGATGAGTTCTACTGAGCTCATGATGATGGTTGCACATAAAATGATGAAGGAAGGATCTATGGACAAAGGGGTTATTGATCAGTCTATCACGAAGTGTATTGATATGGTTGGTAAGCCCACACTGACAAAACTTAAGGATAAGGAGTCATATGTCCATATGCTTAAAGAACTTGTATCTATTTATGACACACTCAAATCAGGTTGGGATACCTATCTAGAGCTTTTGGAGAAAGCCTATTTGAATATTTTCAAATATATTCAGCTCCGGTAAGATATTATGGGATATTATTTGTACAATCTTTCATTCTTCATCCTGATTTTTGTTATGTTTGGCATTGATGTCAAAGGGGGAGTATAGGTGAAAAATATATTCTTGGCATCGAGAGATATGGAGTATTTTTGTATTGATCATGATCACAGATGGATATTCAGCTCAGGGGGAGCAGTCTCAAGATGAAATCGGTAGATGGACACCATTATCATTTTTCACATGAGTGTTGCCATCAATGCCAAAGGGGGAGATTGTTGGCAATTGACACTCATTTTATTGGTTTCAATATGTTGTCATTGATGGCAACTTGGTAACATGTTCCGACTTTCACATTTTGGTTTGGTTGATTACCGACAGACACTTCACCAGCTCTGACACCAACACCGACAAGTATCTTCACTGGTTGGAAGGAACTCTTTGGGTATCGGCATTGTAGGCCGACATGACTTCATCAGGTTATTGGTATTGGAGGCCGACATCATTTTGGGAGATCCGACACTGGCAATTCATTTTAATATCTATGTATATTTGTTATTGAGCCGACATGTATATTCATTTTATAATTATCTTTGTAAGCTGACATAAGGCATAATGGATTGTAAGGGTATATAGGTCAGTTGATTAGATCATTTTGTGATATGTATTATATTGGAATGTAAGGATATGTAAGATATATGAGAGAGATCATGTATGTAAGAGGGTATTCTGGTAAGGGTTTAGGGTTTAAGACTGGAACAAACAGAGCTTAATCAGAACTATATTCAAGCATAGGAGATGATATCTTTGCAATTCACTCATTTCTCCGGATTGTATTTTGGAATTGTATGTAGTCAGTGAGGCTCCTTTTATGATTGAGCAGTGTGCTCTAGGTTGTAAGCCTTAATACATGTGCAAGCCCCTATATTTTATAATATCTTTTCATATGGCCAGTGGATTGATATTGTGGGTCACAAATCCCACTGTGGTTTTTCCTCTTTGAGGTTTTCCATGTATAATTCTCTGTGTTATGGTATTCATTTGTGTGATTGGCTTATTGATTGCTTTACTTTTTTTAATCTTATATGTATCGGTATACCGGTTGGTGAATGCATGTTTTGATTAGGTTAAATTTGATCATTCGAGTAGAACACTGATTCATCCCCCCCCCCCTCTTAGTGTTCTTGGATTCCAACAGTACCATCTAATCCACCTCGACCAACTAGTAACTATAGTGTAGTGGATCAACTAAGAAATACCCTAGCACAAATTTTATTGCTTGAGTTGCTTTGTATCTCCCTGGCTCACAAGGAAGTCCTAGATAAGGCTCTCTAACAATCTATTGTCGCCCGTGACATAGACAAAAAGACCCTTCAATTCATGGTTGGAAATCTAGCTACCTCCGAGGTAGCATTTCGAGAGCAAGATATACCAACATACAAAACTATGCATAATGATCCTCTTCACCTAGAAGTACTTGTTCATAGAAGAAAAATCAGAAGAGTCTTAATAGATGGTGGAGATGGACTCAACATATGCACTCTTAACCTGATCAAAGCATTGGGTTACTCACATTATCATATTGATATCACTAAGCAAATAAATATTAAAGCTGATGATAATGAAGAACACCCATCCAAGGGTGTGGTGACCTTATTTGTATAAGTAGGACCTGTCACCATCGATATCATCTTTCAACTTCTAGACCAAGAATTGGAATATGATATGCTACTAGGGTTCTCATGGATACATGCCATGCAGGTAGAACCTTCCACTTTCTACCAATGTGTTAAGTTCCCTTATAATAGCATTGAGATCACAATACAGGGTGATCTGAACCCCTTTCAACATTGTAACTACCTCAGAGCAAGCACAAAGAATCAAGTCCCAAACAATCAAGTGACTCCAATCACCATGCAAATGGAATCCTTGAATATTTCAAATACACTAGCACCATCATCTCGCACACCTACAACACCACCTCTCCAAATCAAGGATGAAGGATGTGGCAAATATTCATGTTCTGGAATAGTATCAGTAGGCCAATTGTCTCCTAGATCCTTTGTGAGAGACTTACCAAACCCCACAAGTAAAAATAAATGGAAATAAATAGTCCAATTTTTAGATAATTGTTCCTTCATAAGATAGGGAGAGCTAAGTGAAGAATCCTTAGAGGAAGATGTCAACAAATGGCTCTATAAAGAAGAAGATGAACATCCAAATGCCAAACTCCTTTTAGATCAATATGGTAATGGATTCAAAATGCTACAAAGGCATGGTTATGATGGCACAACAGGATTGGGAGCACATGCTCAAGGCATTATTGAACCTATATTACCATAAAAAAAACCCAAAGAATTGGGGCTTGCGATATACAGGTTTGACAAGAAGAAGGACTTCTAGACCAACTACTCTGATTATTCAAAATTTACCAGCAAAAGCACAACTCACAAATGAAGGTGAAGATCTCGGGTCACCAAGTCAGAACAACACATCAATGATGGCCTTCACACCAGCATCACATGCAAATTCAATGGAAGAAACAAGAATTGCACCAGCACCTCATGTCAATATAGCAATGAAAATAGGAACTGCATCGACAGATGAATCAAATAATGCTTCTACATCATCAGTATCAACCAGTGTATCAAGGGAAACAATAATAGCACTAGCTAGAGATGGTAATTCTATATTACCCCTATCTCTCATTCAAGCCCTAAATGAGGCCTCTATTACAAAAGAAGGGTATACAAGTCATAAAACTCTCCTATTCATCATCAACACTGCTGAAATGCCTCTCCCTCAAATTGAGGAAATTGATGAAGATGGATCAGACAGAGAGACATATATTGAGAGTTGTAATGTGGAGAAAAAGGTGTTGAGGGGAGATCAAGTGGTAAGCTTTACTCCCCTCAAGTGAGGGATGAAAGGTTCACAAAGGATTCCCTTCAATTTCTCATGCACATTACATTTAAAAGAGGGAGGTTGAATTCACTAGATCCAATCTCAAATGGGAAGAGTTTGAATGCTAAATGAATTGACAATAATTTGGAAAGTAAAGTAACCCTCTTTTAAAATAGACAAGTTGAATTAAATGAATTGAAGCTAAGCATGAAGATGACAAAGAAATGATTATAACTTGAGATAGAGATGCGGGATGAAGTTGTGCACCTGGAATTAGCAGTAAAATATCGAGACGAAGCTCCCTTGTAAATTTAAGCAAAAGTTGTAAGGACTGGGTTGAAAGTGTACTTGGTCCTTCGAAAAATCTGCACACCGAAAAGGGTTTTTTTTGTCTCTGAATATGAAGCCCAAACCTGTAATTACAACTGTGCACCTGCAACCTACACATAGAAAAGAGAGGAAATATTGTTGGGATTGGGGGTTTTCCTTCAGGTCAAACCCCCTTTTGAAATTAACCAAATGATGAAAAATACTTGCAGGTAAGTGAAAGGAAATGTTTGAAGTAGAATTAACCTCGAGAGAGGATGTAATTGAAATGTAGATAGAGTTGTTTGAAAGGATATGTGGAATTGAATGTCTTGAATTTTGATAGGGATCTCCTCTTCGATGGTTGAATCCTTGAATTGAATGCAACACCTAGCCTTGAAAGGAGACTTGAAATTCTCAATGGATGCTTGAACACTTGCACTTGATTTTGCTTGATTGAACTTAATTTCACTTATCAAACTTATTGAACTCCTACAAATAGGAGGGGAAAACACTCCTTATATACTTGCCAATTAGGGTTTTTAACTGATTTTCCATCTTAGGCCGACATAGGAAAACCTTTTCCCGCTTGTAATTGACAAGCCCAATGCAAGATAGGACGAAGGGGGGCCTAAAATAGGATAGGGACAAGGGTGCCATGCCCCTATCCTAGGAGGAAAAGGGTGCCACGCCCCTGTCCTTCCCTAATTTAGGATAGGCAGTGAGAGCAGGTAGTGCGGGGTACAAGAAAATGCAAGTTTATGATGGTATGAGCATGTCTCGGGTCTCCAGTCAAGCTTAGGGATTTGTCCGCCAATACGAAGACCCAAATGCAGTTGAAAATTATAGGGTCACAATTTTATGACACTACAAGAGTATAACCAATTCTCATGACTATACATTCTTATCTATCCAAAGTTGTAACACATATTCAACATTTAGAGCCTATGACAATCAATCACCTGTAGATGATGACATCGAATACGAGGACATACAAGTTGATCCAAAGTCAGTCAAGTATGTTTTGGATGACAAAATATGTATGATATCAGCAACATCTCCTCCTAATGAAGACAAAGACCTTTGTCTTGTGCATTCTCACCTGATAGATTGGGGGTGAGAGGAAAAAACACATTCTAATTAGTTCCAAAATGATGAGGCTATAAATGAATTTTTAGGTACTACGGATGGATTTCCCTATGATGATCATAAAGGTTTCGCCATAGATCTGGACATAACCGCCTACTTTGGAGAAGCAAGCTCCTCTACTAATCCAGAAGATGTGGATGAAATTGGAAATGACACTAGAAATAAATTGGATAATCTTCCTATAGATCAAGAGAAATCGACATTGCTAGTAGAAGAAACTGAAGAAATCAACATTGGAAATGCTGAGAATGTACATAAAATACATCTAGCTAAATCTTTAAACCCCATTGAAAAGGAAAAGTTTATTCAATTCTTCATGTAATGACTGATAAACATGATGATTGTATGCTGACATGCCAAGGTTCGATCCAAAATTGATCTTACATTATCTACCATTGTTACCGAGAGTGAAACCTTACAAGTAGAAACTCAGGAAGATGCACCCTCAAATATCCCTATTAGTCAAAGTGGAGCTGCATAAATTGTTAGATGTGGGTTTCATTAGACCCATAGGCTATGCAAAATGGATTTCAAACTTAGTACCAGTGACTAAACCCACTGGGGGCATACAAATCTATACTGACTTCAGGGACCTAAATAAATCTTGTCACAAGGACAATTTTCCACTTCTTAATATAGATATGATTGTGGATTTGACAACAAGAAATGAAATGTTATCACTCATGGATGATTTCTCTAGTTATAATCAAATTAAGATTACGCCAGAGGACCAACATAAAATAGCTTTTACTTGTCCTTGGGGAGCATATTGCTGGAATGTGATGTCGTTCGGTCTCAAGGATGTCGATGCCACTTATCAAAGAGAAATGACCACCCTATTCCATGACATGATACAAAACATCATGGAAGATTATGTAGATGACTTGTTGGCTAAATAAAAAACTAGGGATGACCATCTTGATGTTTTAGCTAAAATCTTTGACAGACTTGAGAAGTGCAATGTTCGACTCAACCCAAAAAAGTGTGTGTTCAGAGTAACATATAGTAAACTCTTGGGATCTATTGTATCTAACAGAGGCATTGAGATAGATCCCACAAAGGTAAAAGTAATCTTGGAAATTCTAGCACCCACTACACTCAAGCAATTGAGAAGTTTGCAAGGGAGACTATAGTCCATAAGGTTGCTTCATTGCACAATTGGCAGAGAAGTGCCAACCCTTTCAATACCTTCTCAAGAAAGGTGTTACTTTCAAATGGATAGAACAATGCCAGGAGGCATTTCAAGCATTAAAAGATTATCTTTTGTCAACACCAGTACATGGAAAAACCTCTGCTATTGTACATATCAACAAAAAACTCTTCTTTGGGAGCTCTATTGGCACAACATGATGAGCAAGGAAAAGAGGGAGCTATCTACTACATCAGTAGAACACTCATAGGACATGAACTTAACTATACCCTGATTGAACGAGCATGTTTAGTAGTGATATTGACATCCCAAAAGCTTGGACACTATATGCTGAGTCATAAGGTCCAATAGATTGCACATTTTGATCCTCTCAATTACCTGTTAAATAGAGCAACATTAACAGGAATATTGGCCAAGTGGGTCAATGATTCTGAGTGAATTTGACATAGAGTATATTGACAAAAAAGCAATAAAAGGTCAGATTATAGCCGATCAATTGGAAAAGTGCTTATACAAGACAACCATCCAATATTGATAGACTTTCTTGATAAGTGTGTGTTTACACTCACAACATCCACAAGTTGGAAACTGTACTTTGATGGATCATAAACAAATCATGGAATAGGATCGAGAATTTTCTTTATCACCTCCCAAGGTGACTCCATTCCAAAGTCATTCAGAATTAGCTTCCCATGTACCAGTAATATAGTTGAATATGAAGCACTAGTCACAGGACTTCAAACTGCCATACAATGGAAGATAATAAATTATAAGTCTATGGAGATTCCCAACTCATTGCCAATAAAGTTAACGGTGATTATTACACCAAAGATGAAAAGATAGCACCATATAAGTAGTTAGTAGAGGAACTAAAACAACATTTCTCAAATGTGACTTTTGAGTAGATTCCTAGAATACATAACAGAGCAGCTGACACAATGGCCATTGTGGGATCTCTCCTTGATATGCCCAATAATGGAACTCGGTTTGAGTTCATAGTAGAGTAGTTGATGGTACCATCCTATGAAATTCTTGTTTCTGAACATGTTTGTGTTATAGTGGGACCTAAATCCCCATGGTATCAAGAAGTGTACACATATCTACACAACCAGTACATGCCCCTTGACCTTTCCTCAAATCAAAGAAAGACTCTAATATGACAGGCTTCTATATGCACAATCATTGTAGACACTTTGTACAGAAGCAACTTCGATACTACTCTTCTTAGATGTCTCAATTCTGAAGAGGCGCAAATGGAAATTAAAGAAGTTCATGATGGAATTTGTGGTGCCCATGTTAGTGGCCCAACACTGGCCAAGAAACTATTGAGTGTTTGCCACATACGGGTAAACGATTAAATGCAGAAAGTAAATGCACAAAACATAATGGAAATATATTAAATAACTAGTCTTTTTATTAATTCAATAGTCCATGTACATCTAGTGCTTACAACATTACATCAGACACGACCATCATGATGATACTAAGAAGGAACAATATGCAATATATAATACCCGAAGGGGTGCGACCAACCGTCGCGTCCAATTGCCCTTCAGGATGACTAACTAACTGACTGTCGTAACTCATTATTACCAATGACAAAATAAACATAATATAATGATTATTCCCGACAACATCATCCCCCCAAGAAAAGAAGTTGTCTTTGGACGACTTAATACAAAATAGAGATGACATTAAACAGAACCAAGGTAGAGAACTGCAGAAACGGTTGACGCCAGTCGAGCCTAGAACTTATACACCTGTTGTGTCCTCACCTAAAAACCCTTTTCTACTACCATCTGATGCTCAAGTGCAGATGTCACCATTAGTGCTTCCTTTGACATCACAGTCCTCCTGTGCCTAAACCAAACTTATCTGCAAAACACAGTTTTCAGTCTCAGCCTCCACCAATTGCTACTCAAATGATACTGTCTCCCTAGCCAATTTGTCCTCGATAGCCACCTGCGCTGCCCTCTCGACATCCAACTCCTGGGTACACTGAGCGAAGTCTCACGCTACTCGTGCGTCCAACCTGATGGTCAACTCCTCCCGAGCCCTCTGTGCATCCACCAAGGCAACCTCACGTCCAGCCGAGACATACTCCAAGTTCCTCAAAGTGTACCATTCCTACCTAGAGGTGGCCACAACCCTCTGGCATAAAGGCTGGGAGATGCCTCAAATCCTCCATCACACTCCCCAAAGACTTATAACTAGTGCCGTATGACTTCACGTTCTTGTAATGCCTTCCCTCAAACTCTGTTTGGTCGCAACCTCCAAATCCGTTTCAAGATTCTTTCTCATAGTACGGAACAATCCAACGCCTAGTAGGGTCGAGGGGCAGCACCCCTCACGGGGTCCGGGGGCCACCAACACCAATTTACAACCCTCAGAACCACACGAAAGTCCATGGCGCACATCATTCCTGTGATATTTTAAGATGCCAAAACCCTTCTTCTCCACTCTAATATTTTTAGCGTCCTGGCTCCAGACGTCATCGAATGATTTTTCAATCTGGTCGTCGGGTTTTTTTTGGTTTTTTTTTTAGCACCCATCACCACCATTTATCCCTGTCGTGCCATGGTATTTTTCCTTTCACCCTCTTTTAAACCACCGTTGCTGTCACCATGCTCCTTCAGGCCTACGGACTGTAATATCCCGAGCCCGTACAAAGGTTATCTGTCATTCGATGGAGTGGTCTGTTGTACGGTGGCTGAACCGTATCGCGATTGGGGTCACCCAAAGCTTGGTGTCATACGGTGTCTGGGAAGGTCACCGTGTGGGTGTACGGTAGTGGCCATATAGTAGGTGAATAGCCTCCAAGGCCGGTGCCCTCCGTCAACGGTGGTCCACCATATGGTGTCCCATCGCATGACAGTGCTCTGCACGGTGTCCCACCGCACGGTGGTCTGTCGTACAGTGCCCTACCGCACGATGTCTTGCCGCATGGTGGTTCCACCACATGGTGTCTTGCCACATGGTGATTCCACCACCACTTTTTTTCTCAATTTTTTTTTCTAATCTAATTGTCGAGTCTTCAGCTCGGGTCCCATGCCTCTGGGATCGCCCTTCATCCTTCTCGGTTTGCCTCGCCCAAGAGTCTCCCGCTTTGGTCCCGTGCCTCTCGAGTTGCCTGCTCTGCCCCTCGAGTCCCCTTCCATCCTCTTGGGTCCCCCTTCAGACTCTCGGGTGTCCTTCCGACCTCTCGGGTCCCTTGCACGCTTCTCGTGGTAGGGTTCCAATTTGGACCCGTTGATGGCAAGTCTATTTTCAATGGCCATCCGAAGACCTAGAACCATAAATTCTGCAGGAACCACGGTCTCCTTCCCGTACATAAGAAGAAGAAAAAGAATAAAGATTTTGAAGGTTGTGGCCTTCCACATAGGGTTCCAATCGTTGCCGACATGAATGATCTTGGGATTATCTACGTCACCGAGGTTTGGGCGTCTCCCTTCCAATATTCTCTGTATTCCGGTAGGTACACCTCCTCTGTTACTTGCTCTGGTTCCTCCACTTCAAGCCTGTAGCTCTGGAATATTTTGTAATCCACCATTTGCCAGTGGAAGAGCCTGTTCAATGACCCCATCTCCTAGTTTGAGAATCCCTTCGTCGTTGGGCTCCCTGCAACCCCATCCATCGTCCCCCAGGTTGCCTTCTCCTTCACCCTCTGATTCTGAAGATGATGCCAGTTTCTCACTAATCAACTGCATCCCAAGGTCTATGACAAACTTCCTTCCTCCATTCTCCATAGACAAAGTGTTCTTCTTCCCGTTGTGGGTGGCCTTGGCTGCCACCCTCTCCCTAAGATCGCATCATACCCTTTTTTCTTTAGTGGGATTACCACGAACTCCAGTATGAAGGGTTGCATCCCGATGGTAACTTGTTGGCCCATTAGTGTCCCGATGGGTTTGATTCCATGCTGATCTGCTCCCAGCAGATTGAATGTGGATGGCCATAGCGTCAGCTTCCCCAGCTTCCGCTAGGTTTCTTCTGGAAGAAAATTCACTCCTAATCCACCATCGACAATGGTATCGGTTAGAATGGTGGCAAGGATACCCATATCCACAATGGATGGGTTCCTTCCAGTGTTAACTACCAACAACATGGGGTCTATCGCAGACCCCCGAGGAACATTTGTGTGGTGGTTGGTATTGGTGCGTGGTTGGGAGAGATTATTCAGCAATGTCGTTCATAATTGAGGCATCATCTGGAGGAGGTTGTGTACCTTCACAGGCACCTCCAGTTGTAAAATTTGATTTAGTATAGCCTACTCCGCCTTCGATTGGTTGGAAGTACTCACCGTACCCTTCGCCTTTGCCCTTTCTCATATCTCTTTCTCAATTTCTTCCCATGCTTCCCATACCCTTCGCTTCTTCGTCTCCAGGTCTGGGCACATTGCTTGTCTGGCTTGGGCGCGGGTTACGACCAACACTTCCTCTTCTTTGGTTTCCTCAATATTGAGAAAGTTGACACCAGATTTCGGGTAGGTGGCATCTTTGTGGTCTCCCAGTCTGCACCATTTGCACAAATATTGTGTGGCCTCTCCTTTCGGGCAGTCTTGAGCAAAGTGCCCCCACTGACTGCACGTTCTGCATTGTACCATCGGTCGACCTTTGTATTCATATTGGATCTGACTCCTTGTATTGTTATTGTTGTTATTGTTGTTTTGTCCTCCCCACCGGTTATCTTGGTAGCCTCCCGAGGTTGCATTATTGCTTGCCTGGGAGCTGTCGGTATCGCCCGATGTAGTTGGTTGGTCTTGCATAAGCAATACTTGTTGGCTTCATGTTTTCATGTTGTAGGGGCATTCCCTAGTGGGATGCCCCATCAACTGGCATATATCACAATAGGCCTTCTTTGGGCAGGAGCCTTTTGTGTGGCCGTCTGTCTTACATTTCGTGCACCATAGCTCCCCTTCGTCGGTCTTGCTCGGACCTCCCTTCATAACCTTTAGCTCTTTCATCATCCTTAGCATGTCCTTCTGCAGGGCTTGCACCCTTTTGCCAGACTCGCCATCGCTGCTGCTTCCCTTGGAAGAGTCATCATCCTCAAACGAGCTATCCTTCTTCTTTTTCTTCTTGGATGTCTTGGTGTCGCTCTCGAGATCCATCGCTCTATTATATGCATCTTCGTACGAGGTTGGTGGAACAATTTTCATCTTCTTCCAGATGGAGTGTTTTAGCTCCTCCACGAACCATCTCTTTTTCAACCCATCCGCTAGTTGACTCTCCATTTTCCCCAATAGTTCCTTGTGCCATTGACTATAGGCTCAGACCCTCTCATTCTTGTTCTACTTTGTGCCATAGATTTCGGTGACTATTTCATTGTCGTCTCTGAGGAGGCAGAACTCTATCCCGAACTCCTTCTTTAGGTCGGGCCATGTGCCGACTTTGGCCTTATCCATATCTGAGTACCAGTCTATGGCCACTCCCCTTAAGGTTGCTAGAAATTGTGTTACCCATTCGTCTTGGTCGGTAACACCATTTGCTGACCATATGGTTTCGCAAGTACGGAAATGGCAGACGGGATCTTCCTTCCCGTCACCGTTGAACTTCAACAGCTTCTGCTTACTTGCCATCCCACTGCTGGGTCTCGCTCCTCTGGTGCCTTGTGTGCTTGTACCTAGTGATCCTCCACCTCAGCCTCCTGCACCTGACCCTCCACTCATGGGTCCTCCGGAGAAGGTTGTTGACCCCGAATTGAACAAATTGCCTCCCGTACGGTGCCCTTGTGCTCCCTCAGCACCATCAGCTGTACCGCCACCTTCGGTCATCTCCCTCTGGTTGTCCTCCAAAATGGACAAGTTCTTTAGTAGGTCTCTGGTAGCATCAATTAGGTTTAGACTTCGCCTTGTTTGTTCCACCAACTCTTCGCGACTTCTTACCCTACAGTGGTATTCTGGCGAACTGTAGAGCTCTCCTTCGACACCCTTCGTGACTCCTAGATTCCCTTCGGGAAACCCTATGATAGTGTAGAGAGTTTAATTCTCTCCATCTATCTCTACCTCCGCAACCTCCGTGACACCTCCTGGGTTCCCTTCGAGCAACCCCTCGGTCGGTCGTCCCTCGGCAAGCTGCCTTAGCCTACGCCTTCATTTTATTTGTTGTCTAAGATTCAACGCTCTTTGTGCCACTTTCCATTCGTCACTTTGTATCTCACCGACAGGTAGGCCCATCATGTTTGTACGCCATCCACTCCTTCCTTTCCTGAGTATGTTTAGGCAACGACGCCAAATGTTTGCCACATACGGGTAAACGATTAAATGCATAAAGTAAATGCACAGAACATAATGAAAATATATTAAATAACCAATCTCTGTATTAATTCAACAGTCCATGTACATCTAGTGCTTACAACATTACATCAGACACGACTATCATGATGATACTAAGAAGGAACAATATGCAATATATAATACTCGAAGGGGTGCGACCAACCGTCGCGTCCAACTGCCCTTCGGGACGACTAACTAACTGACTGTTGTAACTCATTATTACCGACGACAACATAAACATAATATAATGATTATTCCCGACAACATTGAGAACATGATATTACTGGCCAACAATGGAGAAGGATGCTTATGAATATTTACAAAAATGCAGACAATGCAAGATACATGGAGATTTGATTCACGTACCTACACAAGACCTTAAACCCATTAAATAATCATGGCCATTTTCACAGTGGGGACTTGATCTAGAAGGTAAAATCAACCCTACCTCTTCTAATGGACATAAGTTTATTCTTACTGCCACTGAATATTTTACTAAGTGGTTTGAGGCAATCCCTATGACTTACACTATAGATAAACAGATAGCAAAAATTCATTCTAAATTACATCATTTGTAGATATGGAGTTCCAATGTGCATCATGACAGATAACAGGTGCGCATTCAAAAACCAAGAAGTGAGTGAACTTTTTGAATAGTTCCACATCCAACAATGCTTTGCAACTCCTAATTACCCCCAAAGCAATAGGCAAGCAAAGACAACCAATAAAATGATACTGAAAATCCTGAAGAAAGTTGTCAATGAAGCAGAACAAGATTGGCACATCCACGTCAATTCTGCTCTCTGGGCTTAAAGAATAGGTGTACGCATAGCTACATGTGCTACACCTTATTCTTTAGTATATGGTACATAAGCTATTTTACTTATTGAGGTAGAATTGACATCACTAAGAGTCTCTTTAAGAAACATCATATCAAAAGAAGACTATAGAGTTGCAAGATTACAAGAGTTGGAACTACTGGATGAAAAGAGACAAATTGCTCTAAATCACTTGCAAGATTATCAAAATAGGATGAGAAGAATCTATAACAAAAGAGTGAGACCACACTGCTTTGAGGTGGGAGATCTTTTTCTTAAATAAAATCAAATAAACCTAGCAGAAAGGGAACGACCAGGTAAATTCGAACCCAACTAGTTGGGTCTTTTCGTGGTAACAAGAGTTGTTGGAAATGGTGCTTATAACTTAACAACAATGGAGGGAGATACACTCCCTTATCCTATGAAAAACAAGCACCTTAAGCGATATTATATCTAACGGTTGGATAATTGGACTTTACTTTCTGCACTTGCATAGCATTTTCTTTAAAACATTGCATCCCATATAGTTTCTTTTTCTTTCAAAACCACATCACCTTCACAATCTTCATAACATATAGTCTTTGCATTGTGCATATAGTTGCATCAATAGAACAAGGTGATTGTTTGAGTCATTTACTTATCTACATTGAAAGGAGAGAAGGTTGTCTCATTTCTTAGATACTAGTACACAAATCTTTTAGGAGGTCTTAGGTCATTCATCTTCAATGCCACCTTGCGATTGAGATTTATTCATTGTCAGGTAGAAGTTTCACTATTGAGTATTGTTACCCAAAATATATCAACTGCTATATCTCACACATTAATTGTTTTCTCTAATTCATTACATATACCTAGTTGGCCATGTGGCTAGTGAAAAATCCAAAATTCTACTTCAGCGTTGTTGTAATCATCATACCTAAGTAGGTTTCATTACTTACAAGTCAAGCCAAGAAAATAAAAGAAAAAAGTGTTATGCCTAAATCCATATCAAAATATCAAGGCAAAAGAGAAAAAGATATATAACTAAAATATCCTGAGTACAAGTGCAATAAAAGCTTGACTATGGGAACATGGGAGTAAATCCATTAGGGCTATGGATGCCTACGAGAAATGGAGCAATATTCGAGAGATTATAGTGTATAACTTTGCTAGGGCTATAGTGTTGGCATTTGCATGAAGATTGTATTAATGATATGTTATGTTGTCATTGATGTCAATTGAACCGGTAATGATATTAATGATGTTGCTAATATTGTTGTTATTGTTGATATTGTCTTATAACAGGTAGGAAGAGCTTTATGAAGGTTATTGTAAACCGGTATGTAAGTTTGTGAGTTGAACCGGTAATTGGAGTAAAAGGTTAAACCATTTTCATGTTATGTAACTGACAAACTCTACTAGTTGTTTTTTGTTAAACCCTAACCGATTAAAGTTATTGAATTGGTTATTTTGGTTGAGTGGTAATGATGGTGACACGTAAGGTTGTTGTATGAAGAAAATTTTAAAATGTTTTGGCGCATTTGTTTGTCTAGGGAATGAACAAAATGTATTGCATCTAATGCAAAATGCGTGATGAGTTACTGAGCTCGACGAAGCGATAATCAAGGAGCGGTTGAGGTTTTCTTGATTGATATGTAGAGATTGCTATGAAATCCAACAGTCATGCTCATACTGACTTGTTTGTAATCTCGATGAGAGGATTAGATTTTTGTTGTGTTACCAACCTAATTGATTTGTACTTAAGGTTGATGAAGTTATTTTGTTTAGTGTTGGCAAGAGTTGGCAAAAATAAACTGAGTGTGTGATTGCCAAACCAGAGAATGAGTCTGCAGTTTGAGTAAAGGCAGATAGAAGCTTAAATGGATCTGATCAAGCAAATGTAGTGTTATTCAGATAGATCAAGAAACTCTTGTTGTTTTCTAACAATTACAGCAGAATTGAAATCCCCTAACCGGGTAAGCTCTAACAAGCTTGGTTACTTATTAAATCCTCTAACAAGGTGGTCCATTAGATTGGATTTTCAAATCCTCTACTGAGGTTACTTCTTACAGGGTATTTGCTTCTAACAAGGTATTTGTAGTCAATCCCTTAACCAGGCGATTCCTAACAGGATCAGTTCTTAACATGACTTTTGTAAAAGCTTTAACAGGCTTGGCTCTTAACAGGGAGAACTTCAGAAGAGTTCAGATATTATCTTGTGAGTCTCATCTCACCGTGGTTTTTACCTATTTGGGTTTTCCATGTATAAATACTTGTTTCATGTGGTGAATATTTTTGTGGTTATGATCTTATGATTGATTTGATTAACTATTTCTGATAAGGCATGATAACCAGAAGCATTGAGAAGTGAAGTATTCACAAATGATAAAGCATTTAGATGTTTACAAGTTAAATGATATTTACTATTAAGTTGTTGTAACAGTCAACCGATATTTTTATGAGTATTGACCTTGATAGTGGTATTTCATTGATAAGATTACTTTGCATGTTTGAGTTTGAGTTTGGAGAGTTTGTATCAGTTTTTCTAGTTACTTATTCACCCCCCCCCCCCTCTCAGTAATCTACCGGATACTTATTCTTTCATCATACCATCAATTGGTATCAGAGCTATTCAGGCCTCTAAGGTTGAAGCCTAACAGCTTGAGGAAAAGATCTGCTAGATCATGATGAAGAAGGGAGGTCCAAAGTTCAGCAGAGAAAACTATAGGATATGGAGCGATAAAATGAAAATTTATGTCAAGAGTCTGGGAAGTCAGTATTGGGATCATATAGATACTAACTATATTGCACTTACTGGAATTATGACCGATGATCAGAAGAAAGAACAACAAGAAAATCATCAAGCATTGAAGGCTATTATTAGTTCCCTCTCTGATGTTGAATATGTAGATGTTCATGATCTTGAAACTGCATATGAATTATGGAAAAAACGTGAAGAGATTTATAGTGGTGATGAACATGTTAAGATTGCTAAAGAAGAGAGTCTAAGAGGAAAGTTTGATGACATGAGGGTGTCTGAAGGTGAGAATATCCAGCAGTATGGTCAAAGGATAAAAGAAATAGTCCATGAAATTAAGAGTGTGGGAGGGAAAGTGGAAGATGCCATAGTAATCAGTAAGGTACTGAGAACCCTGCTACCGGTCTATGCTATTCGAGTTGCAGCTATTCAGGAGCTGAAGTCTATTGACAAAACTAAGGCAACTCTTGACTCCATCATTGGCAAGCTTACTGCTTTTGAATTAAATGGTTATGATGGTAGTATACAGAAATCTGAGTCTGCATTTGGAGCTTATGTTTCTAACCCACCTGTGAGAAAAAGTAGAGATACTAGTCATGGTTATGAATCTAGATCCAGTAGAGATGTTGATGATGAAGACAATTTAGTGGAGCTTGAAGTATTATTGGCAAAGCGGTTGCCTAGAGGCACTGTTAAATATAGAGGTAAATTACCTTTAAAATGTTTTGCATGCAACAAGATTGGTCACATAGCGGCTAATTGTCCTAATGGTAAAAATGAACACAAGAGAGATAAATTCAAGAAGTATAAGGGTAACGACAAAATAGATTGTCTTATTGCTATTGATAGTGGTATCACTGATGAAGAATATGGTGATGATTCTAGTGAAGATATTGTGTTTGTAGCTATTAAGGAAGAGATACCAGATCAGAAGGCATTAGTATCCAGGATGGATAACTTTGATGATTGGATCATTGACAGTGGATGTTCACATCATATGACCGATGATCGGAGCAAATTCCTTTCCTTGAAAGAATTTGATGGTGGTGTTGTTAGATTTGGCAATGACTCACCCTGCATGGTTAAAGGTAAAGGAGTTATTTATCTTAATGGGAAGAGCAGTGCAAATGATGTCTACTAGGTTGAAGAACTAAAGCACAATCTTTTGAGTGTGGCACAACTTAATGGTAAAGGATACCCACTGGAATTTAAAAATGGTATGTGCAAAATCTTTGACAACAAAGGTGAATTGATTGTAACTGGGAAACAAACTAAAGGTAACCTGTTCATCTTAATTCTAAAGTTAGCATCTGTTTTATTGCAAAAATAGATGATAGTTGGCTCTGGCATAGGAGATTTTGTCATATAAACTTTTATAACATTGTTAAAGTGAGCAAGTCCAAGACAGTGAGAGGTTTTCCTCAGTTAGACAAACTGGTTAACGCTCCTTGCAAAGAATGTCAGTTAGGAAAAATGACTTCTTCAACTTTGAAAAGAAAATCCTTCTCAGCAGAGCACTTGTTAGATTTGGTTCATACAGATGTTTGTGGACCAATAAGAACAAAAAGCATTCAAGGTGACAAATATTTTATGATTCTCACTGATGATTGCTCAAGGATGATGTGGGTCACATTTTTGAAGGATAAGACTGAATCTTTTGGTAAGTTCAAGGCATTCAGGGCCTTAGTTGAGAAAGAGAGCGATGAGAAGATAAAATATCTGAGGACAAATCAAGGTGGTGAATTTACTTCTCAGGAATTCACTAGGTATTGTGAAGAGAAAGGTATCAAATGACACCTTTCTGCACCAAGGACACCACAACAAAATGGTATCGCAAAATGGAAAAACCGGTCAGTTGTTGAAGCTGCTAGGACAATGTTGATACAAGGAGGTGTAGCAAAAACCTTTTGGAGAGAAGTTGTCAGCACAACTATCTACACAATAAACTGGGTTCTAGTAAAGAGAGGTAAGGAAAAGACTCCTTATGAATATTGGTACGGAAGATCACCTGATGTTAGCTATTTCAAGATATTTGAAAGAAAATGTGTTATTAAGAGAGGTGATTACATTAGTAAATTTGAGGCAAAGAGTGATGAAGACATATTTGTTGGCTATTCCACCAAGAGTAAGGCCTACAAATATTTTAACAATTGGACACAGAGAATTGTTGAGAGTGTTGATGTTCAAGTGGATGAATTTCCTGAAGTCTCAGAAGGAACCATTTCAGAGAAGAAGGATGAAGATCCTTGCATTTTGTTTTTTGAACTAGAAACTGTGAAATCTGAAATCGGCAAAGAAAATTTTGATGCACCAGTTCAACCAGAATAGATAAATTCTGAAGAAGATGATGACAACGAAGAAGCTGAACCTAAAGATGATGATCGTGTTATTCCTAGATATGTGAAACAAAATCACAATCCTTAGCAGATTATTGGAGACAAGGATGCTGGAGTGCTAACTAGAAGAAGAATCAGAGAGATTCTTGCATGATCTCCACTATTGAACCAAGAACTGCTAAGGAGGCATTTGATGATGATCATTGGGTTAAAGCTATGGAGGAGGAATTGGATCAAATTAAGAAGAACAACACTTGGACCCTAGTACCCTGACCGGTAAATAAGAATGTTATAGGTACTAAATGGGTATACCAGAACAAATTGAATGAAGATGGTGTTGTAGTTCGCAACAAGGCAAGATTAGTCTTCAAGGGTTATGCACAAGAAAAAGGAGAAGATTATGGAGAAACTTTTGCACCAATAGCAAGACTAGAAGGTGTTAGAACTTTACTGGCATTTGCAGCCCATAAAAAGTTCAAGGTATATCAAATGGATGTTAAGTCTACGTTTTTTAATGGGATATTGGAAGAAGAGGTATACATAGAGCAGTAAGATGGTTATGCTTTGACTAATGAGAAAGACATGGTATGCAGATTGCATAAGGCTTTATATGGATTAAATCAAGCACCCAGAGCATGGTATGAAAGGCTTCATACACATCTAATGAAGATAGGCTTTCTGAGAATCAGTGATGATAGTAACATATATCTCAAGTCGGAAGGAGATGAAATACTGGTTAGTGAAGTATTTGTTGATGATATTATATTTGGAGGTAATGATGTCATGAGCAATAGTTTTGCAGATGAAATGAAAAATGAGTTTGAAATGTCTTTAGTAGGGGAAATAAAAAATTTCATAGGTTTGCAGATACAACAAATGAAGAATGGCATTTTCATTAAACAATCTAAGTATGTAAAAGAGGTTTTGAAGATATTTAGTATCAGTAACTGTAAACCAATTGGGACACCAATGGTTATAGGTTGTAAGTTATCGAAGGAAGATGAATCCAAGTCTGTTGATGAGAAGGAATACAGGTCAATGATTGGCAAATTGCACTATGTTGTTCATAGCAGACCGAACATAGCCCATGCGGTTGGCATAGTTGCTACATTCCAAAAGAATCCTAAGACACACCTGATAGCAACTAAGAGAATCTTTAGATACCTAAAAGGTACTGTTGACTATGGATTATGGTATCCATATGGCAAAAATTTGATTTTAAGGCATACACAAATGCTGATTGGGCAAGAAATGTTGATGATGGGAAAAGTACAACCGGTGGAGCATTTTTTCTTGGAGGAAGGCTTGTTTCATGGAGTAGTAAAAAGCAGAGTTGCTTTTCACAATCTACTGCTAAAGCTAAGTATGTTGCAACTTATATGAATTGCACACAGGCTATTTGGATGAGGCACATTTTGGAAGGTTTTAAGATGAAGATTTTAGAACCTATAAAGATTTTATGTGATAACACAAGTGCCATAAATATTTCCAAGAATCTTGTTTTGTACGAATGAACCAAGCACATTGAATTGAAGTATCATTTCTTGAGGGAAAAAGTTCAGAGCAAAGATGTTATCTTAGAGCATGTTTCTACCAAGGAGCAGCTTGTAGATATTTTTACCAAACCTCTGCCTAAGACTACTTTTGAGTATCTTAGAAGTCAGTTAGGGGTTGTCCCTCTTCATGAAGTCAGTTGAACATGACGTTGACAACATCAATCCCTGAATAACTTGCAAAATTTTAGAAGGGTTGATGTAGAAGTGGATGTATTCCATAGGGGGAGCATCAAGTTGCACTATGTTGTTGATGAACATTGTAAATTTAACATTACATGTTTTACTTTCAATTTGGCATTGTTGTCAAAGGGGGAGAAGAATAATGTGATTATGGGAAGGAAAACCAGTGACAGACTGAAAATAGAGAGAGCATGTGAATACTTGGTAATGTAAACTGGGATTCCTATTCACAATCACAACAACAAAGCAATGGTGTTGATATTTTGTATTGCCATCAATGCCAAAGGGGGAAATTGTTGGTATTTGCATGAAAATTGCATTAATGATATGTTATGTTTTCATTGATGTCAATGAACTTGTAATGATGTTGTTGATATTGTTGTTATTGTTGATATTGTCTTGTAACCGGTAGTGTCATGCCCAAACTTTTGGGCAAAACGGAACAACAAATTTTTTTAATTTTTTTTTAAACAACATAGATACACTAAATAATCTACATTAAAAAGTGGAATGAATAAGTCTTGTCTTAACTAAAGGTTAACTCGGGATTAAATAGAATGGTTTCCTAAAGTTAATTTAATTATCTTAACCACACAAGCGTTAACATTTTAATGCGGAATAATTCTCCAAAAAGTGTCATTACCACTTTATTAATTAATAGATTAATTTAACCAAATAATCCTTTAATTATTAATCAAGAGATATTAATTATCTCAACTCGAATTTAATTGCGCTAGGAATAATTAGAGTAATGTTATCACTTATTTCATCAAATTTTAAATAATTAATTGAGCAATTTTATTAACGTTTTTTAAATTCGTATATTAAAATTAGCTAAAATCACATATAACAATAATCTCCTTTTATTGTCGAAATAAACTCCCCAACATTAAATATTAAATATTCAACATTCGATATTTAAATTACCTCTTAGTTTAAATTTAATCACTAAACTATATAAAAGAATATTCTTATTTAAATATTTAATATTCGGCCAATATTGACCCTATAGATTAAAATAACCATTTACTTTTATTAGTTTTCTAATAATAAAATTTCCAAAAGAAATTTAACCTAAACAATAAACACACACACACACACACACACACACACACACACACACACACACACACACACACACACACACACACACACACACACACACATATATATGCATTCATATAAATATTTATCTAAAATAAAATTTACATTAAGAATAAATTACCTTTTAAATCAACAATATAAATTAGTCATTTCTAGAACATTGACTATATACCAATTTTTTCATTATTCATTTTATTAGTCATTTTTATTAATATCCTTTTTTTTCATTAGTCATTTTTATTAATATCCTTTTTTTTTTTCTTTTTTCTTTTTTAATTTGTGAACCCTAACTAGGGTTTGTGTAATTCTATAACTATCAATTACTTATCTATCTTATCCAAGCTAACCGTAACCCAAAATTGGGTTAGGGTTTTCTTTGTTCTAACATGTTATATATTTTTTTGTTGAATGTGTGTGCAGGTGGCGGCCATGGCGACCGAGCAAAGAAGGGGGTCGAGTGTTTAACCACGGGGCTGGTTGAGGCCGTGCCTGTGGGTCACGACCCATAGTGGCGGCCGAGGCCGCCACTGTGAGTCATAGCCCACAGTGCGGCTGAGACCGCACTGTGGGTTCGCACCCACAGTGCCATCGGCACTGGGTCTGCCCTCGGCCCCATAACAAAAGCAAGGGTTTCGTATAAAGTTAAAAAAAAATAAAATAAACAGACTAATATATATATATATATATATATATATATATGTAAACATACAATTTCTCTTAACACGGTCTGCATTATGATTTAAATATTAGAATAAAAAACATTTATATTTCTAGTTTTGTATTGATTTAGTTATGCAAATATATTATTATTATTATTATTATTTTACAACAACATACATATTAATCATTTAACTATAAGAACAACAGTTTAGATGTATAGTTTAACACATTAGGCATAAACTTTACTATATATATATATATTTCTTTGTTTAAAACTATTTCTTTTCAAAATATTATAGTAGGATATTTTCAAATAACAGAATAGAATAAATTTGTTTCCCATCAATATATATAGCTAACTTTTGATTTAAATAACCATAACTAGATTTATTTACTTCCTACCATGCATGCTTTTAGAAAATGAAAAATATGATAGTAATATTTTTATTTACAACTGCAACTAACTATTTCAGAAATCCTCTAATTCAATAAACAGTAAGATCTAATGCATTATCAATATTAACTCTTAAAATATCTATCTATTCTTCCTTTGAGTTTGAACTATAGATGTAAGCAAATATTTTATTTATGTTTAAAAGTGACTATTCTATTAACATTTAACTTTGCATTTATTTTTTCAATAAAAATTAGAAACAGAATATAATATCATTCTTAATCTTTTTCAAGCAACTATATCAATACAGAAATAATCCAAAAAAATGTATTCTTCTCTTTGCAAGAATATAAATACTTCAAATTTAAAATACATCTTTATTACATGGTAAAAACTATTTCAATAGTTACATTTAGTACATCATAGTTTCTTTTACTAAAATAAGAAGATAACTAAATCAAGCCTCTCATTTCTACTAAATGAAGGCTTATCAAATACATTTATTTTTGCAACTAAAACAATAAGAAATAGGATCATTCCAAGGCTTCCTTTCCAATCCTTTCCCAAACAAACCTGCAATAAAAAAAGTTGTAGGTTGTGACCATGGAGGCTCACCTCCCAACGTAGGCTTACAAGAAACCACCCCCAAGCTAGGAGAACCAAGGATAAACGGGTTACACTCAAGCATAAACACATAATCAATCAGAAAACACAACACAACACTCCCAACCCAAGGATGAACAAAGTCACTTAGTGACTATAATTTGTGGGGTGAAGGTGGACCAAATACCTAGACGAGAAATCTGCAAGTAGAATAACATATTGCCTTTGCTAGGCTTCCAAGAAGAGTAACCACAAGTTCCAAACTTGTCCCAATAATTCCTTATGTCCCCCAAGTCATACAAGCCAAAAAAATCCCCTTATGACCCCCATTGCATAAACAAAACAGTATGCAACAAGGGTCCCATAACCCCTTGTAAATCACTCTCTTCTAAAAAGAGCTTCTACACTCATAGGCTATCAAACAACCCTTCACCCCAAGGCCACTCTACCCTCCCAAGGGTGAGTTTGGCCTTGAAAACTCCCAAAACAAAACTCAAAATTCACAATAACAAAAGAAAAGAACACATAGGGAAGAACTCAACATCTTCCTAACACACTAAGATATCAACAATGAAAACAACTATAACAAGCAATCTTTTCAAAAATACAACAACATACAAGAGCTAGAAAAACAACCAGTCTTAAATCTGCCAAAAAGATGATGAATCTTGTAGAAGAGCTGCCCAAATCCACTATCTTTTCTCCTAAAAAATTAGCCAAAAATCTTCCAAAAACTTACAAAAATTACTCAAGAATCTAATGCTCCAAAAAATGGAGAGTGGGTGATCAAACTTCTCCCTCCCAAACTATTCCCTAAGAAGACACTCCTCACTCTTTCCAATCCTCTTGGGAAGGGTAAAGGATATTCATAGGTTGGTCTTCCCAACACCTTACAAACTCTCTAGCCAAGACACCTCAAAAAGGTAAAAGGAATGGGGAAGAGCAATGTCACTCATGAGGAGGGTTGTCTAACCTAGGTAGGCTTCTCAAAAGTTGAAATTCGGCCAACTTGGGAAACTCAACTTTTGGGGTGACTAAACAGTCCCTAGGGAGTGGACACATGGCTAAATTTGGCCTTCATCCATAGGTACATAATATGGCCCACTAAAAATGCCCCCAACTTGACCCTAGGAGTTAGTTTAACCCTCTAGAAACTCACCCAAAGTTTACCTATGGGTCAACCCTGAGTTGACCTTTCTAATGGCTCCCTATCCAAGACTTTCTTGGGACCATACTAGGATAATTGAAAAAAATGCATTGGTAAAACCAATTCCTTCCAAGGGACATGTCATTGCCAAATCACTTTTCAATACATGTATCAAGTGACAACATAAAAAGAATTACACATCACTAAAATACACATGGCAATGCCCTTTTTTGGAATTAATAAATTAAACAATTTTTAAATTAAACACACATCCAAGCATAAACATTTACAAATGAGGTATTGTCTCTCCAAATAGACAACCCTTAGCTTCACAAACACACATAGGTCTAGGCTTGATTCTCTAAATAGGTTCCATGGTCACATGGAATAATTATCCTGCACATCTCACTTTGCACATTAATAATTTCCAAAAAATCACATATAATATTGTCATATGAAAAGAATACAATTTAGACATTGCATACAATTTCAATTATAATAATTAAGTTTCCAATTATCTAATAACATCCACATAAAATAATCTACTAAATGGCATCATCATAATCATCATGGAATTAAATCATTTATAGAGCATTCATCCATAATTTCAAGCATCAAAACAAAGTACTGCAAATCAAAGTAAATGTCATAATCATATCAATGTTATCCAAACACTGGATCATATAAAAATCTATGTCCATAATGCCTCAAAATATAGTATCAATAGTAGGTCCAACATGAATATAACTGAAATGCTATGACGGCTCGGGGTAGGGCCTCACAGGTAGGAAGAGCTTTGTGAAGGTTATTGTAAATTGGTATGTAAGTTTGTGAGTTGAATTGGTAATCGGAGTAAAAGGTTAAACCCTTTCTATGTTATGTAACCGGTAAACCCTACCAATTGTTTTTGTTAAACCCTAACCGATTAAGGTTGTTGAATTGGTTATGTTGGTTGAGTGGTAATGATGGTGACACGTAAGGTCATTGTATGAAGACAAGTTCAAAATGTTTTTCCGTGTTTGCTTGTCTAGGGAATGAACAAAATGTATTGCATATAATGCAAAATGCGTGATGAGTTACTGAGCTCGATGAAGCAGTAATCAAGGAGCGGTTGAGGTTTTCTTGATTGATGTGTAGAGATTTTTATGAAATCCAACGGTCATGCTTGTACAAACTTTTTTGTAATCTTGATGAGGATTAGATTTTTGTTGTGTTACCGACCTAATTGATTTGAATTTAAGGTCGATGAATTTGTTTTGTTGAGTGTTGGCAAGAGTTAGCAGAAATCAGTTGAGTGTGATTGCTGAACCGGAGAATGAGTCTACAGTTTGAGTAAAGGCAGATAGAAGCTTAAATGGATCTGATCAAGCAAATGTAGTGATATTCAGAAAGATCAAGAAAATCCTGTTGTTTTCTAACAATTACAATAGAATTGAAATCCCCTAACCGGGTAAGCTCTAACAAGCTTGGTTACTTATTAAATCCTCTAACAAGGTGGTCCATTAGATTGGATTTTCAAATTCTCTACCGAGGTTACTCCTTACAGGGTATTTACTTCTAGCAAGGCATTTGCTGTCAATCCCTTAACCGGGTGAATCCTAACAGGACTTTTGTAAAAGCTTTAACAGGCTTGGCTCCTAAAAGGGTGAACTTCAAAAGAGTTCAGATATTATCTTGTGAGTCTCATCTCATCATGGTTTTTACCTATTTGGGTTTTCCATGTATAAATACTTGTTTCATGTGGTGAATATTTTTGTGGTTATGATCTTATGATTGATTTGATTAACTATTTCTGATAAGGCATGATAATCAAAAGCATTGAGAAGTGAAGTATTCACAAATGATAAAGCATTTAGATGTTTACAAGTTAAATGATGTTTACTGTTAAGTTGTTGTAACAGTCAACCAATATTCTTATGAGTATTGATCTTGACAGTGGTATTTCATTGATAAGATTAATTTGCATGTTTGAGTTTGGGAAGTTTTTTATCATTTTTTTCTAATTATTGATTCACCCCCCCTCTCAGTAATCTATCAGATACTTATTCTTTTATCATACTATCAGACTAAACACTAAGTGTATTGATTGATTATGATGTGTTTTTCTCTTTTTTGTAAGTTGAAATGTTGATTTAAGGTAAATTATTGAAATTGGAGACAAAACTAAGAAAATAATGAGCTACAAGTTTAGGATTTTGTTGTGCACTTAAATTTGAGTAATATAAGTTGATTCAGATCTGCCTTGAAAAAGTAGGGACCGTGATGTGGCACTGCGGTCCTCCAAATTTTTGTCACACCAAAAAGGGTTCTTCAGTCTCTGTGTTTGAAGCTTATTCTGAGAAGTACAACTGCACATCTATTTCCTACACACAAAAAGAAAGGGAAATAGGTTCAGAATAGAGGCTTGCTTTAGGTCAAACCCCAATTTTCTAATTAACCATGAAAATGAGATAAATGTAATTGAAATGACTGAAAGGAAAGGTTTTCCTTTTGAGGGAGATGTTGAACTATGACTGAAAATTAAATGATTATACCTCCTTGTGAAGTTTTGTTTGCCTCTACATGGAATTGGGGATTTATGAAATAGGATGTATATCTCCACTTCAATGCTTGAATCTTGACTCTATTGATGTTCCAAAGCTTGAAGGAAGACCAAAAATGCTTAATTGATCTTGAATGCTTGAATGATTGATTGCTTGATGTCGTATGTGTTCTCTTTGCAATTGATAGATGTTCAAATGAGAGGGGAAATCCTCTTTATATACTTTCTCATTGAGAATACTAATTAATTTTTTGACATGAGCCGACATGGAGAGGGAAATCCTGCTCAAATTTGAAATGCTTAAATGGGTTCAAAGAGGGCCCAATTTAGGGAGGACCATGGCACCACGCCCTGGTGCTGCCCTATTTTGGGTCAGGATCAACATGCTCAAGGGGGTGTCAATCAGGGTTTTTAATGTTTGTGATATGCATGTGAATAATCAAGTCTTCAATGAGGCCAAGGGGCACAAACACTAAGGTGAAGATCCAAATGCGGTCAAAATTGCAACGAGTGCAATTTTAGGATGCTACAAAATATATACAAAGTATCTCAAAGACTAACAAGGTGGCTAAATGCCTCGAATAACAAACCCTTAGAGAAATGAGATCGAATTCAAATAAATATTTGTACGGGTTATCCAGTTTTTTCTTTAAGCAAAAACAAGGATAACACATTACTTACATTCCCATTGTGTATAATACATGTTGCTAGTTGTACTAGTTTGGTTTCTAAAATAGTGGAAATAGAAAAATCTAACCTAGAGATTCACCATTT
Organism: Cryptomeria japonica; assembly: GCF_030272615.1. NCBI lineage: Eukaryota > Viridiplantae > Streptophyta > Pinopsida > Cupressales > Cupressaceae > Cryptomeria > Cryptomeria japonica. Next base: position 479,927,152 of record NC_081406.1, on the reverse strand, counting down.
CTAATATTTGGTATCATTTCATTAAGGGAACAACTAATTAGGCTCATCTTTAGACTTAAAGGAAAGATGAGCAAAGCGACTAATTATTTCATTTTGATTGATTTGATATGAAGATGCAAGAACTATGTAAAATGGTGAAAAATGAACAAGATTCAACATTAATAGACATATACAAAACATAAAGTAGCCACAAAAGGGTAGATGTGGAAATAAGAAGCAGAGAAGAGTCTGATATTAAAATTTGGAGCTAAAAGTGGTGGTCTATGTAGATAGGCACCCTAGACCTAGAGGTGCTTGTGTTAGCTAAAACTTCAAATTTTGGATCACGATGTTCAAGTTTATCATTCCCTCCAAAATTGTTCACCCTCAAAGTGTTGATCAGGCATGCAAATTGGCATAGACATAGGGTTTTTGCTCATCAAAAATATGAAATTGTGTGGCTCAACTTGCTTTGCATAATTTTACAACTTTTGATTATTAGATATGTAACTTGCACACAAAAAAGAGGGAAAATAATTATGCTTTATATGGGCTTGCCTAAGTTAAACCCCATGTTGGTGTTTTTGTTTCAAATATGAGTTCTTGGTGTCATTTATATGTCAAACTTGTTGATTCGAATATATAACTTGTTAATATCCATGATCTGGATGTGATTTGGATTAGTGCAGTAACAAGGGAATAGTTTAGTGGTCATGCAAATGGTTGGTGATTTACTGTAGTCACTTAAAATAGTATATCAGTTTTTTATATAAATTTTTTGGATCTTTGGAGATGATTCTAATGGTTTGTAGTTAGTGTTAGTGAAGTATGATTGTTTCCATGAACAACTTATCAGAGTTCATTTAGAGTTCGGTCCACATTATTGCACATATGTTTCATCAATTCATGTGGTTGGAGCATGATGTTGGTGGATGTAAAAACATGTTATATTCTAGTTGTTAGACTCTCATTTGATCTATAGTTGGAGTTATTCCTATTTGAGTTCGGTGACAGAGTGATAGTGTAGAAGAATGCATTGTATTCCTTCGCCTTAAGGTATTTGGTGATGCAATGCTAAATTTTATTTTGATAGTCTGCATTGTAATTTGAGTATGTTGCATTGGTGTGCCTTAATTGTTGTATCATTTTGAGCCAACCTATAATGTTTTGGTTTCTACGGTAGCATGTAGATCTATAGGTGATAATTTGGGATGGATAAGAAGGTGTGTTGGCATGGTGTGATGCCTCACATATTTCATTTTTCCTTTTGTAATGCATTGAAGATTATTTTTGGGTCGATTATTTTGATTCTACACATTACACCAAATTAGGATGACCTAATTGATGTTATTTTGGTTGCAAATGGTATAAAAAGAATTAAAATATTTTGTAGATGGAATTATGTGTTTTATGAGTTGTGTGAAGTTTTTGTGAAGTTGTGCAAAGGCTTGCAAGTACAATAGTATAATAATGAAGGTAGTTTTAGATATGTTTTAATAGATCATTGTAATCAATATATCACTAGATGTGGTTTCTTGTAGGTAAATCTTATTGATGCATCTCCTTTATATGCAATGCATCTTTCCCTTCATAATAGATCTTAAATGTACACAAGTATTTTGTATCTTTCCATATCAGGGTCAATGAGCTCCTTGGCTTTCAACCTAAACATTGTAAATTGTTCTTCATATAATGGGATAGTTCTCACCATGGTTTTTACTGCATTGAGTTTTCCACATAAAATATTATGTTCATGTGTGGTTGCCTTTGTGTGTTTTTAGTTCTTTATTTTTGCATATATGGTAAACAAAATGAAGGATAATTGAGTGGTTAAATGCTTTATTTTAATGTATGTTGATTCACCCCCCCCCCCCCCCCCCTCAACATCCAAATATTCTCAACAATTGGTATCAAAGAAAGGTTCCCAAAGAAACAATCTAATAACTGAGGTAGATATGAGATTCTAACACAATGTTGAATCTGAGAAGGATTTGGATCTTATGGAACCACATAAATGAGACATTGATGTTGTAGTATAAAAAGAAGGAGAACTGAGAGCTTCTCTTGTTGATTTGGATGAGAGTAAATGAAAGAACAAGAAAGTAGAAGAATACATTGGATATCTAAGAAAGCGAGTTGAAGATGGGAAGAAGGTCACTGATGATCTTGAAACAAAGCTACATATCAAATCTAGAGAATGTATCGAACTTCAAGAAGTGGACATGTTGAAGAAAGAGTTAAAAGAAGCGAAATAAAAAATTGATAAGGGCTTGAAGCTTAAAGGTGGCAGGGAGATGCTTGATGTGATGCTAAGTGATTTGAAGCAACTAAAGATAAAGACAGGCTTGGTTTTGAAAAGTGAAAGCTCTAAGACTTCCAAAAAAGAGAATAAAGAAAAGGAAAAGGTAAAGGATGAATTGATGAAACCGAATGAGGATATAAAAATTCATTCTAGTTTGGAACAAGAGGAATTTCAATAAGCCTCCTCTTGCTCAAACTAGGTATTCAACATCCTTTAGGGCAACTGTTTTTCATATAATAAGTTTAGACATAGAGCTAGTGAATGTGGAAGTTACATTAGATCGTATTCATTTAATGGTCAATGCTACTCTTGAAATAAGTTTTGACGTAAGGAAAATGAGTGTGGAATGGATATACAAATTATGGTAGAAATGTTTAGTCATTCAATGGATATTGTCATGCATGCAAAAAATATGGGCACAAGGCTATTGAGTGTAGGTATAATGTTAGGAGTGAAAATGATCCGCAACAAGTTCTGATTTGTTATAACTATAATAAATCAGGACATTTTGCTAAGTTCTATAGAGGAAAGAGTGAGAAGACTTTTGGTTTGGTAAAGAAGATTGATGTCGATGAAGAAAAGGATAATATGAAGATGACATCTGTGAAGAAATCTGGTGATAATATGGAAGAAAAGGTAGCGAATGGATCTATACCTACTGAGGGTGCATATACTTCCTTGAAAAACTAGACAATATGCATTGTTTGAGGGGGAGAACTATTAATTGAAGATCTTATATACCCCCTTGCATTTTAGATGTTAAATTATTTTTAGCATGACAAATATTATGGTCATTTTCAAAGCTTTCCAGATGTTTGCGGTGGTTTGCAAAGATTTTTATGATTGTGGGTAAAATAGACTTTCAACTTTTTGAAATATAATGGTAAAATACATTTAGGATGAAAAAGACTAAGTGGGCGGATGCAAAAAATAAATTGGATTTTTGAATTCGTTTTGACCCTTGTGATCTTGTGAATTCGAGAGATATTGAGTGCAAAAGAGCTTCCCAATGCGAAAAGTGCAATTCAAGGTTTTCGTACAAACGCTAATTTTTTTTGTTCTGGTTCGTGTGGTGCATAATGGATACTCCAATTATTGTTGATATGTCTTTGAAGCCATGACCATTATTTAAGCCTTATCCATTTGTGGCTATGTTGAGTGACAAGGAAGGAGCCTTTTCAATGGTTCCAACAAACATTATTTACACTAAAGATGTTAGGTCATATATTCATGCACCCTTGACAAAGGTAAGTCATGTGAAGTTTAATGATTTATGAGATAAATTAATTGAATATGATTTCATGGCATACAAACCCCAATACAAGCACATTTTGGAGCTAGGTTTGAACATTTAAAAATATTTGCTCGACTTCAGCAACAAACATGCATAAATATAGATAATTTTGAGTTAGACTCACGAGGATGTGATGTATCTTGATAGGCCTCACAAAACAACGAAGGATGCAATAAGGCCTTAACTGGGTTGTGCTCCACCAATATTATCTTAGTGATGAAGATGGTGAACAATGATACAATAATACAATCACTAGTTTGGTATCAAATAAGATATGAATGATAGTAGAGTTTATATAGTTGATCTTGGTGTCAGGAAGTCAAACTCTTTGCTGCAATATTCACATCCATTATCTGATTTGAGACACTTCAACTTATTTCCTATCTCATTCTCAACCAAAGATTTGCATTTCTTAAAATTGTTAAATAAATTAGTGTAGTGTCATAAAATTATGACCCTAGAAATTTTTGACCACATTAGGGTCCTCACGCACGCGAGATTGAATCCTCCACCCTGATCGGAGATCAGAGACTGCTCAACCCTTGAAAACTGCTTCTCTCTGACCCTTTGCACCACCCTGTCTGCACTCTACCCTAGAGAAAAGGGTAGAATAGGAGCATGGAACCCCTGTCCCTGCCCTATTTTGGGATAGGACCTTTCCTGAGTTTACATAGAAGCTTGTGCAGTGATCGAGAAAACTTCCCCGATGTCGGCCTGTGACAAAAATCAATTTCATTAACCCTAATTGACAAGTATAAAAGTTGCATTTGTCCTCTAATTTGCATAAGTTGGATGAGTGGAACGTTTATATGAGATCAAGCATTCAAGAGCATTCAAGCATTCCTTTCGAGCACTGAGCATTCTCAAGTCTCCCTTCAAGGCTAGGTGTTGCATTCAAGACAAGGATTCAACCATTGGAGAGGAGATTCATTCTAACAGTCAATTCCACACAAGCAAATCTACCTACATTCTATCTACAACCTCCCTTGAGGTGATTTATTACAGTCTCTCATTTAGATTTACTTGCAAGTACTCTCTTTCATCATTTGGTTAATTCCAAAACTGGGGTTTGACCTAAAGGCAAACCCCCAATCCCAACCCATTTTCCTCTCTTTTCTATGTGTAGGTTGTAGGTGTGTAGCTATACTTTCAGATTTGGACTCCATTTGCAGAGGCAGAATAACCCTTTTCATTTCGCAGATTTTTCGGAGGACTGTGTACATTCCCGCCACAGTTCGGACAACTTTTCCTCAAATTCGCAGTGCAACTTCATCTCAACATATTACTTCCAAATCCAGGTGCACAACTTCATCCCACACTCTGATCTTGAGTTATTATCAGTTCTTTGTCTCTTTTCACTTAGTATTAATACATAATTCAATCAATTTCTTTCCATTCCAAGTAGAAGAGGGGATTAACTTATTATTCTCAGTTCATTCAGAATTCTATATTCTTCTGTGGAGGTTGAATCTAGTGAATTTTCTCCCCCTCTTCCAATGTAATGCGTTAAAAGTGTTTGAGGGGAAATCCTTAGTGAAACTCTCATCTCTCCTTGGAGGGAAAGGGTAGCTTTCCTCTTGATCTCTCATTCACACATTTTTCACCCACCATTACATTTTGGTGCCATTACATTTTGGTGAACCCGACGTCTTGCATGCTTTCCTTTGAACAAAATTGCATATTTTGTTGGCAAATGCACACTCCAATGAGAAATTGTAGGTGATTGAAGGTTTTGTCATTGATGGCAACCTTGCAATCATATGATACCGGCACTGACACCGACATACAAACTCTACACTGGCACACATGACACTGATAGTGAAAGGAAGGATATCGACACCTTGGCCGACTTCAATTTTATTTAAAATGAATTTTGTAATTAATTGTAAAATCATTGTAAGCCGACATGGTGAGTTGTAATATGACTCATATATGTATGAGATCATTTTGTAATAGGAAATAGGTGAGATAGGATGCGAGATAAGCAGACCTAATATGCGAAATATTGGTTAAGGATTTATGTTGTAGCAGAGCTTAAACCGGTACTGAATCTAGCATAGCAGATGTTGATCTGAAGTAGTACAAGACATTGGATTAGTATAATCCATTTTGTAAGTCAGTGCGACTTCTTTTGTAATTGAGCAGTGAGCTCTAGGCACTTTGCCTTCCTGCATGTGCAGACCCCTATTGTAAGAGTAATATTCCCTTATTGGCCAGTAAGCGAATATTGTGGGTCACAAATCCCACCGAGGTTTTTCCCACACCGGGTTTCCTCATTAAAATACTATGTTATGGTGTGCTTCTCATGTGGTTACTGTTATTCTTGTTTACTGCATTATTTTTGGTTTACCGGTACACAGTTTTAATATGTTTTTCATGTTTTAAGTCAAGTAAATTTATATACTAGTTAGATACTGATTCACACCCCCCCCCCCACTCTCAGTATCTTTGGGAATCCTAACAATTGGTATCAGAGCTTGGTCCTCTATTTTTAGAAGCCTAACAACTTGAGGAAGATCTTGTCACCAGTAGAGATGGAAAAATTGAGAAAATAATTGGAAACAACTCTTACAGACTATGATGTAGAAAAAGTGAAGAATATCAAACTTGAAGATGATCTAAAGGCTGCTCAGGATATTATTCAAGCACTTCAAGAGAGTTTTACTATTGCAAGGAACAAGAGGAGAGAACTTTGTAAAAAGATGCAGAATGAGGAAAATGAAAAGGAAACTCTTAATGACTTGATAAACAAGCTAAGACAAGAAATCAGTACAATAAAGAATGAGATGCAAGATATGACTATGAGATTCTGTAAAGAAATTGAAGACAGAAAGAAGAATGAAGAAGACCTGGTTAGAAGACTAAATGATGTTGGAAATGAAAACACAAGACTCAGTCATGAAAATGATATGTTGAAGACAGATCTTATGCATGCACAAAATGACAGAACTGAACTCATAAGACAGAAAGGAATCTTGGAGAGTGAACTAACTGCTACAAATCAACACAAGGAGAAATTCGAGAAAAGTTCAGAAGAACTTGGTGACATGCTGAAGAATTAGAAACCTAATGGTGATACAAATGGCCTTGGCTTTGAAGTTGGTGAAAGCTCTAGTACTGCAAACAATCATGATCATAGCAAATCGGTAAGACAACCTACCGCTTACAAATTTAATGGTAAATGCTTTAACTGTAACAAGTATGGTCATAGAGCAAATCAGTGTAGATCTAGAAATTTTCAGAATACTAATACACCCACTAGTCAATGTTCTAAATGCAACAAAGTTGGTCATAATTCATAGAATTGCAGAATGAATGTAAGATGTTATATTTGTGGAAAATTTGGACACTTATCTAATCAATGCAGAACACATACCGACATAGGATATGGGAAAGCTATTCAGAAGAACAATTTGACTTGTTATGCCTGTAACAAAATTGGACATATTGCAAAATTTTATAGAAGTAAGGCATCATTGGCAAATAACAAAGGTCCTAGTTTGAAAGGTAAAGAAAAGGTTGAAGAGGTAAAACAAGAATTCTCAAAATAATGGATTAGAAAGTCAGATCTGAATGTTGATGGGAATACTCCTCCACCGGTAGAACAAAGTAACACTCCACTGGTAGGAGACTCTCATCTAACTAAAGAAAAATCCTTTGGGGGTTTAGCAACAAAATGAAAAACTTGCTATTATTCCCTCGGTTAATGGTGAGAAGTTGAAATTGCTTCTATACCGACAGATGACTTAAGTTGTGACTTAACCGACAAGCATTAAATGTGGTATTTGAAAAAAATAACATTATAAAGCAAGTGTTTTGGCTCCTTTTTCATTCACCAAGCATTCAAATCCTCGAGAGCGCGAAAATTCCCAAGCGAAGGTATTCTAAGTGAAGAAGTGAAGCAATCCATCAAAGCATTCAACCCTAAGGCAGATTGAGGTATTTATAGCTATGGAATCTTCATCCACTCCTGAATTTATTGCAAACCCTACTGTTGTTGAGGTTATTAAGCACCCTAGACCCATTTTCAAACTAGTTCCCGAAATTGCAAAGAAAGATGATAGCATAGGTGCATTTTCTCAAATCCTTAAAGGAGTAGTATATGTTGAAGACTCTAGGATGTATATACATTGTCATATTGATGAATTAGGTGATGATGAGATTAAGAACATGTTTAAAACTGTGATTTTTGATGAATCCAGAAATGTCAAACCTGAACATAAGATAGTAGAAACCCTAGGTTTCACTGAAATTCTTAGTATCTCAAATTTTTCCCAAGGATATCATAAGGATTGTGTTAAGTAGAGTACATGGTGAATTTTTATGGTTAGACTCTATTCATAAAATCACAAAAGAAGCAGTAAAAGTTGTAACACGATTACCCTCCACCGGTAACAGACCAGACAAAACAAAGAAGGTCTCAAATGACACAGTGATAAACCTAACTGGTGCAACATTTGATAAAAGATCTCTAAGGGTAAACAATGTGAAGGATATAAATGTCAGATTTATCAGTATGATCTTAGGTTATAAGGCTACACATGCAAATAGGTTAAACTCATTTTCTAGCCTATGTATCAAGAGTGCCTATGATATGGTCAATGATAATGCAAGAATAGATATATGTGAATGGTTTAAAGATGAGCTGATAGACAATTTGGGAAAGATTAAAGGAGATAAGAAAGGAACATTCAGATTTGGAAACTTACTTGTTTGTTTGATGTTGTACATAACCAAACAAGTACCCGGTATTGGTGCTAGATATTTTGGCTTTGACATACCGGTAGGAAAACAACTATCACAAGCTATTGTGGATAAGTATCAAAAATAAATCTGTTTTGTGATCAAGAAAGATGAAATCTGGATGGAGGCAGTTATCCCTAGAACTATTTGGGTAACTAAAATGGGCTATGAAATAGATGACAACATCATAGAAAATTATGCAAAAGCCCTCCTTGAAGCTCCAAAGGAACCGAAAGAGAAAGTGTTTGGTAGTGCTGAAACAATAGAAAGTACTATTCAATCTAGGAAAAGGTTTAAGAAAGTTGAAGCAACTGTAAGAAAAGGAACCCGATGGGCAAAGGCAATCAAGGAAGATGTTTTGAGACAAACTGGTATAAGTGAAAGTGAGTTGGAAGCACCTCAGCCAGAAACTCATTTTTCACCTGTTGGAACTTCTTTTGAGAGTGATATACTTGTTGTATTTAAAAGGGTTGAAAGGAAAAGAAAACCCTCATCGGTACCTTCTCCTACACCAAAAAGGACAAGACAGAAGCAACATGCAGTAAGGCCTCCGACGAAGAAAATGACTCCTAAGAAGAAGAAGGTGAAACAGACTATTGCTCCTCTAGACAAACTTCTTAGCGAAATTACAAAGGATGGTAAGCTGAAGAACATCAATAAAATGTACAATACACTATCAGCTGATGATAAGGAAAGCATAGAAAATAGTGTAATTCTACACTTAGATATATACAAGAATTTTTTGATGCAAATTGTTGATGAAATTCCAAATCACTTGTATAGGAGATTAGAAGCTAGAAGATTAGCCATTGTTGAACTAGATAAAAAGATTAAGATTGAAAAATTACTGTCAGTGCATCCAGTTAACTCACTTGATGAAATAGACAAATTAATCAGTGAGACTAACCAAACAGTATTTTCTACTGCTCACCGACATGTAGCACTAATGGCTGGCAGAGTAACTGAAGTATCTGAGGAAACAACAGATGGATGGGATATATTCTTTGTGGAAAAAGAAAAAGAGGAAGAATTACTTAGGCCAAAAACTATCAAAGTATATCAAAAGGACAGAGATAAGGGGAAAGGTAAGGTAGGTGGACCACCAAGCCTGAAAATAACTGACAATGTGCCCCCACCTCTTTTAGATACTCCACCAGTAGACACTACTGAAAATCAACTGGACACTGAGAGTATGGAGACTTTGGTAGAAGATACAAACCCTGAATCAGAAATTTTGTATACAGTAAATGTAGACACTCAGGAAGTTAATGTTGTGGTTGACAGAGAAACCACCGAGGATAAGGAGAAAAATGTGACTACCGAGTCACCGACTGCAGAGGTTGAGATGAACACAGAAAAACTAGCATAGACAGAGCAACCGATAGAAGATACTACTGAGAAACTGGTAGAAACAACAGATAAACCATCTGAAGAACCAACTAAAGAGAGTTCAGAGGTACAAACTGAGATTACATCTAAGAAATCGACAGTTAAAAGCTTAGAGAAACCCTCTGAGACACAGATAGAGAAACCAAAACTAGTACATGTTGAAGCACAGGTTCAGATAGACATAGTGCCACCGACCCAAACTAAAAAGCATACAACCTTTGTTTGTAGAAATGCAAACACAAATAGACCTACTAGAGGTCGAATCAGGTAAGGTAATAACCACAACCGGTAGCATGGCTATTATAAATATTGTTGGACAAACATCTGGTACAGCTATGACAGAATTCAGACCTACTAATGTAACAGAGGTCTTGTTAGATTCAATAAAGAAGATCACATAATGAAATGCACAAGCCTATAAGGCTATTGATGATACAATACCAATTCTTAAATTGATAGCACCAAAGTGTAGTGTTGAGAATAAAGATTCTTTAGGTCAACTAGACACATTGTCTAAGTTCATTACCGACAACCTACTAACTATTGATCAAATAAATGAGAATACATTTAAGGAGAGACTGATAAAAGAAAAAGAGAAATTATTTGAGGATATTGTAAAGGAGAACAAGGAAGAAATGGACACCCTTTTACCAGAACTTGGAGAAATAATGTATGACTTCAAGAAACTATACATGGATACTTGCAAAATGAATGTCCTAACAGAGGATATTGACAAGGAGATCAACAAAGCACAAGATAAGATAAATAATATTGCTGACAATTTGATTGGAACATCAGATTCTTTTTGGAGTGAGAAAAGAAGATTGCAGAACAGGAAGAGAAAATCAAGAAGTTAGAAAATGACAATCAGGGAATAAAGGATAAGGCAAAGGACTTGAAATGTAGACTTAGTCCAAGACTTGAATACCTTACTTCTTTAAGAAAAGAAATATCTGAAGCTTTGGTTCCCAGACTGAAGACACCAGAAGAGAAAATGCACATACTCACTGGTACAGTGCAGAGAACACAAGAGGCAATAAAAGATAGCAAAACTTTCAGCAATGGTATAAACTTAGTTTTTATTGATATCTTTTAGATTGTAACCCATTGGTTACAAGAATCCTGATAGGACTCCACTGACAGTGAATGACAACCTTTGTCATTGATGTCAAAGGGGGAGTAGTGGGATGAGAAAAATGGTCGGAAGGAAGGGACTTCATCTGCTCAGGGGGAGCATACAGTTTTGAGCCAATTTTGGAAAGACAATTTTTTGGCAGACTATTTTTGGATATGGACACTTTTGATTTTTCTCATGAGCATTGCCATCAATGCCAAAGGGGGATATTGTTGGCAAATGCACACTCCAATGAGAAATTGTAGGTGACTGTAGGTTTTGTCATTGATGGCAACCTTGCAATCATATGATACCGGCATCGGCACCGATAGACAAACTCTACACCGGCACACAGGACACCCACAATGAAAGGAAGGATACCGACACCTTGGCCGACTTCAATTTTGTTTAAAATAAATTTTGTAATTAATTGTAAAATCATTGTAAGCCGACATGGGGAGTTGTAATATGACTCATATATGTATGAGATCATTTTTTAATAGGAAATAGGTGAGATAGGATGTGAGATAAGCATACCTAATATGCAAAATATTGGTTAAGGATTTATGTTGTAGCAGAGCTTAAACTGATACTAAATCTGGCATAGCAGATGTTGATTTGAAGCAATACAAGACATTGGATTAGTATAATCCATTTTGTAAGTCAGTGTGACTTCTTTTGTAATTGAGCAGTGAGCTCTAGGCACCTGGCCTTCCTGCATGTGCAAGCCCCTATTGTAAGAGTAATATTCCCTTATTGGCCAGTAAGCAAATATTGTGGGTCACAAATCCCATCGAGGTTTTTCCCACACCGGGTTTCCTTGTTAAAATACTGTGTTATGGTGTGCTTCTCATGTGGTTACTATTATTCTTGTTTACTGCATTATTTCTGGTTTATCAGTACATAGTTTTGATATGTTTTTCATGTTTTAAGTCAAGTAAATTTATATATCGGTTAGATATTGATTCACCCCCCCCCCCCCCCCTCTCAGTATCTTTGGGAATCCTAACATATTTTTCATTTGCAAGTTTCAAATTTCTACAAACTTAGTGGTTAAATCATTAAAAACCCTAGTCTTTAAAATTAAAATTGAACTTGTGATTTGTAAAAATTGCTTGTGGTTATCTTAGATCTGAAAAATTGTTTTGTTTGTCAAATTCAATTTCCTCATTGTCTTGTTCAATTTGCAAATCAAATTTACAAAATTAAGCGGTTACTTATTAAAACCCTAATTTTCAAAAATCATCTTGAACTTGTGCAAAAATTGGATTTCCATTTAATTTTCACATTTGTGATTGTTCTCAGACTTGTTTTCATTCCTACAATTCAAATTTTCAATTTCCCTCCTTATTCCCAAAATTCAAATTTCAAAATTAAGAGGTTGGGTCATAAAACCCTATTTTTCAAATTTAATTGGATTTTGTGCAAATTTCAATCAATTTCATTCAAACTCAAATTTCTAAAATTTTTCCAAGGTGTCCCTATCCATTAGGTTTGAACTTTTTCAAATTTGCAATTCAATTCCTTTTTTTCTCCAAAACCCTAATAGGGTCCTATTTTTAAATTTGAACCTTAATTTTGCCCATTTTTTGGAGTTAGCTTTGAAATCATCGTAATATTCATCCCTGAAAATTTTGAAAAGAGTTGGTCGGACCATGTGCATTCCTGCCACGATCCTCGACTTTTTTCCTGAAATTTTAGGAGACTTTTATGACTGTATTTAATAGCCCAAATCTAGAAGATTGGCTGATTTTGTCGATTTTGATCCCTCTACAATAGAAAATACCTCCAAAATTCAACATTTCAAATTTTAAGAAAAAATTAAAATTAAGAGGTTAATTATAGTTTGCCTTGATTTTAAAAATTTTGATTTTAAAATTAAGTGGTATTCAATTGGCCAAAATTTTAAAATTCCAATTTCCTTTCATTTTTGGAAATTGTGTCATCCTCTTCTTCTAGCAAAGTTCAAATTGCTTAATCAGTATTTTCTTAAATTTTGCATTAATCAATTTTGTAAGCTTTCACTTTGTTTCAAATTGAAAATTCAAATTTTCTCTCTAGTGCATGAGTTTTACCACTATTAGTCCTACTATACTATCCCCGTTAGATGAAGCATTAGAATTAAGGCCTCCAAGGTTTCATTATTGAGGAGATGGAGCCTAATTTGGGTGACTTCTTTAATGAGGATCTTGCTAATTCTTTCCATCCTATACATGTGCATATTCACCCCATTGATGAATCCCATGATGAAGAAGAAGCTTTAACTAGAGTCTCTATAGATCAACTTTCCACATTGGACAATCAATTTGATAACTTTCAACATTGGATGTCTCAAGAATACCCTAATAGTGAAGCTCTTCCATTAATTGAAGGCCTTAAGTGCATGATTCAAAGTGATAAGAATGGAATTGATTTATTGCATGGCATTTCACATATTGTTGATTCTAATGTCATGCCTATCAAGATTTGTGCCGAAACCCTAGGTTATTCACAACCTTCAACACAAGTCAATCCTTCAATTCCTTTGACTACTCTTATGACTAGTATTCCTACTTTTTCCTCCAATATCATGGATCCTTAAACTCAAAATATCATCCCTACAACAATTAGTCATGGGGGAAATCCTTCTTCTTCATTAAATCCTCCACCTTTACCTATGTCTTCAATAAGTGTTCCTATTATCCCTTCAACAACTTTGTTCCTCCTTTAAGTGTCCCTTTTCCTACCCAATCATTACCTATGCCTACTTATCATAATGTCCCACCACCTTATTCTCAGTCCATGCCTTCTTTCAATAACATCACACCACCTTCTTAATCAACTATGTCTAACATCAATTCTTCTACCGAAGCGACAATTAATAATCTTGCTCAAATTGTGTCTTCCTTACAACAACAAATTGCTTCTATGCATCAATCCAATTTTAGTGTGCTCACCTTTGATGTTGCGAGCCCACTTTCTCTTGATATTTTTAAAGTCGTGCCACCTAAACATGTTGAGGTCCCTCAATTAGAACCCTAGAATGGAAAAGGTGATCCTCTTACGCATGTCAAAACATTTCAAACCTTGTGTACTGATTTTTCTTATGATCAAAGATTGCTTGCAAAATTATTTACAAGAACACTAATAGATAGGCTTCACAATGGTATTGATCTTTTCCTTCTTATTCTATCACTTGTTTTCAACAACTGGCAAATGCTTGCATCCAACAATTTCAAAACAACATTGGTCCTAAAATCACTTTGATTGATTTAATGCATTGTAAACAAGGTGTTAAAGAAAAAGTGACTGATTTCATTGGTAGATATAAGCATTTGTGTGCTCAAATTTCTTTTCATGTACCTGATAATGATATTCAATGAATTTTAATTTCTAATTTGCAAAAAGATATTAGGGAAAAGCTTCTTTTGTCTAAGTTTACTTCCTTTCCGCAGTTGTGCACAACACTCCACAATTATCAACTGGTTGTGAGTCAAATGGAGCAATCCACTCCAATGGCTTCGATTGATAAGGGGGAAAGTGTTCAACAACCATTTACGAAGTTCAAACCAACAAAAATCTTCATCAAGTTCAATGATACAATCAACAACAACAATGTGAATACTACAATAGACGTGCCTTCTATTTCTAAATTTTTCCAAAGAGAAAGACAATTTACTCCTTTGAATGAATCTTTATATAGTATTATGTCTCAGTTGTTGCAAAGAAATATTATCAAACTTCCTCCTATAAAACCAATTGATCCTTCTAAACTTGCATCCCCTTATTTTGATAACAATTCATTTTGTCAATTTCATTGTCAGCCTGGTCATGATACTGAGAAATGTTTCGCATCGAAAAAATAAGATTCAAGATTTGATTGATAATAATACTATATTTGTGGCAGGTGTGAATGAGATTGGGAATAAATAAGTATCTCCTCCTAATCAAAATCTTAAGATTTTCACCGATTCCTTACCTTCTCATACCTCTAACGTTATTGAGATTGTACCTACTTCTTTCTCTTATGAGGAATTCACCTCTATGGCTCCGAACTTGGTAAATATGGTAGAAAAACAAGATACGCCTAAGGATCCTTGTATTACATTTGACCCTAGTGAGACCATTAGAGCACCCAATGATCCTTTATACATAATTGTGAAGGTTAAGGATAGAACTTGTCATGGTGCCCATATTGATCCCTCTTGCATGGTGAATATCATCACTGAGGAGTATCTTTTCACTTTACGATTGCATAAACCAATATATGATGCTTCTAATGTTCTTGTGAAGCTATTTGATGGATTATCTTGTCCTACCATTGGCTCTATCACCCTTGTTGTTGAAGTTCATACTAAATCCATCGATGTTGACTTTGTTATCATACCCTTTTCTGAGCAATTCTGTGTGAAGTTGGGCTATCCTTGGCTATCTTCCATGAAGGCTATTGCTTCTCCAATCCACAAGTGTCTGAAATTTCCTCACAATGGTGAAATTATAACTGTGAACCATAGCTTATATAAACCATCTGAAAGAAGCCCAGGTGTCCCTATTGATTTCTTTTGGCCTAAGAAATTTAAATCTCTTCCATCAAGGAGCGATGCTCTTTTTCAATCTTATCAAAAATGGAAGAAAGATGTGATATTATCCTTAAGTCAGCCTAGATCTCCAATACTTCACATTCCTATTATTCTTCGAGATGAGGTTCTTCCCCTCACAGATAGAACTAATCTCCCTCCTAAGGAAGATCGTCAACCTATTCCTATGGATGTGACTATACCTTCTCTTAAGAAGAACAACAATATTCTTCCTAAGGTTAGACATGTACCTCCTTCTCATGATGGACCTGGTCTCCTTCCTCCACCTAACATTCCTCCTTTATATGGCATGGTTCCACCTCCTTCCTCTTATCGAGAGAAGAGGCTTGCTTCTCCTCTTGTTCAACCTAAAAGACCTCAACCTAAACCTTCAACTATCAAGGAGAGAAATATTCCTACTTTTTCAAATGTTCCTCCTCCTTATAATCCTTCCACTAAGACTCAACGAAATTGTTGTGCAAGAGAATGCCAACGAAGATGTTGTGTTCAAGATCATGAAGTTGTCCCTCATAATACTCAATCTCCTAAGACTCCAACAGATGAAATGATTCCCTTTTCTCCTAAGCAAGATGTTCAACCTACATCTCGAAATCATAAGTTTCACAAAACATGTGATGTCTTTACTCCTATTCGTGTTCTTGTTCCTCTTTCTCTAAACTTTGATGAAGAAATGGGTGAAAATGTTATTCATGATGGCAATACAACTCCTAATGCTTCTAATAGTGAGTATGAATATGTTGATGTGGACAAGCATTTATCAGCTGAATTTTCACAAACCCTAATCCTAGTTCCTAGAATCGAAAAAAGTGACTTACAACATGAGCATAGTCCCTGTTTGGATCTTGTGATAGCTCCATCTTCTATGCTCGATGGTGCTTCTCTTGCATGTTGCTTGCCTTCCCAAAATAGTGATCAGCAAGATCAGAAGGTGGATGTCGTGCTAGATTAGCAATATTAGCACTATAGATCTTCTCTCTCTCTCTCTCCTTTCTTTCTCTTTTGTGACCATTCTTTTATGTGTATCCCTATTCTTATATTATCCCCTTAATTTCTACTTGAGGATGATGCAAAGCATTGAGATCTCTTTTTGTCTCTTTCATGTTGACTCAAAAGACTCGTATCTTTCCTTTCTTCCAAGGAAATTTCCTTTCTTTGGGGAATAACAATTATTATATGCACATACATATATGATATACATGATTTATCAAACAACATACTGACCCTGGGGAAAGCGAAGCTACCTCGTGTTTTGTGTTCACTATCCTTGGGTTTATTCCTTGATTGGGGGCTAAATCCTTGTGATGGTGTGCTCCCTCTCTTCTCTCTCTCTTGGGTGTATCCTACGTTAAAGAAATTGCTCCCAATAAGGTGTTCACTATCACTTTAACGTGGGGGCATACACTCCAATCATATTTTCCTTCTTGATACTTAGAGTTACTTAGTGTACTTTCTTTCACTTTGTAATCTTTGGTATCCTTGTACTTTACCAACAGTATTGGCATATGCTCATACTCCTACTAAAGTGGGGGCTAAATGTAGTGTCATAAAATTGCAACCCTATCAATTTTCAACCATATTAGGGTCCTCACGCATGCGAGATCGAATCCCCTAGCTTGATTGGAGACCAGAGACTGCTCAACCCCTAAAAATGGCTTCTCCCTTGCCCTCTACACCACCCTGTCTGCACTCTGCCCTGAAGAAAAGGAAAGGAAGGGGCATGGCGCCCCTGTCCCTACCCTATTTTGGGATAGGAACTTTCCTAAGTTTTCATAGAAGGTTGTGCAGTAAGCGGGAAAACTTCCTCGATGACGACCTGTGACGAAAATCAGTTTCATTAACACTAATTGACAAGTATAAAAGTTGTGTTTGTCCTCTCATTTGCATAAGTTGGATGAGTAGGAAGTTCACATGAGATCAAGTATTCAAGTATTCAAGCATTGATTTCCAGCATTGAGCATTCTCAAGTCTCCCTCCAAGGCCATGTGTTGCATTCAAGACAAGGATTCAACCATTGAAGAGGAGATTCATTCCAACATTCAATTCCACACAAGAAAATCTACCTACATTCTCTCTATAACCTCCCTTGAGGTGATTTACACTACAGCCTCTCATTTACATTTACTTACAAGTACTCTCTTTCATCATTTGGTTAATTCCAAAACTAGGGTTTGACCCAAAGGCAAACCCCCAATCCCAACCCATTTTCCTCTCTTTTCTGTGTGTAGGTTGTAGGAGCGCAACTGTACTTTTGGATTTCGACTCCATTTGCAGAGGTGGAAAAACCCTTTCTATTTTGTGGATTTTTTGGAGGACCGTGTACATTCCCGCCATGGTTTGGGCAAATTTTCCTCAAATTCGTAGGGCGGCTTCGTCTCGACATATTACTTCCAAATCCAGGTACACAGCTCTTCATCCCACACTCCGATCTTGAGTTATTATCAATTCTTCATCTCTGTTCACTTAGCCTTAATACATAATTCAATCAATTCCTTTCCATTCCAAGTAGAAGAGGGGATTAACTTATCATTCTCAGTTCATTCATAATTCTATCTTCTTCTTTGGATGTTGAATCTAGTGAATTTCCCCCCCCTCTTCCAATGTAATGCATGAAAAGTGTTTGAAGGGAAATCCATAGTGAAACTCTCATCTCTCCTTGGAGGGAAAGGGTAGCTTTCCTATTGATCTCATTCACACATTTTTCACCCACCATTACATTTTGGTGCCATTACAATTAGATTTTTTGGGAATAAAATAAATCCATTTTTTTCTAGTTGTTGTTGGACATTGTTGCTACTAGGATATGTTGTTGTCATTGATGTCAACATATTCCTGCTCCAGTGTTTGTAGATTGGTTTATTGGGATTTTGGTTTGGTGTATGGAGTATTTCTAGCATCATTATATTCTTCTGTATTGGTTTTGGCGATCCATAAATCTTAATTGATCATTTCATATGATCCAGTTTGCAGTTTATTTTTCTGATTAGTGCTTTGCAGGTTTTAGTATTTCCTCTGGTATATTCCAGTGTGATCATATCTTGACCTGAGATTTTGGGATATTGTGATGGTCTTGTGTATCTTCATTACAGATGGTTCATAATTTGCTACCCTGCAAGTTATCTTTCTTCATGACAGTTGTTGTTGTTTGAGTGTTCTTGAGGTTCAAATGTTGATCGATGAACATTTGATAAGTGGTGTTGGTGCAGGTTTTACTAATAATTCTAATGTTCTTTCTGGTATTTCTTAATTGTGTCCTATTTGTTTTGATGATCTACATTGATCGTTGTGTGAGTTTTTGGTGATTTGTCTGATCTGGTGATGTTCTTCATGTTAAGTGGTTTTCTTAATGGTGTAGTGTGTTGCGGTTGATCTTGGCATGATTTTCGATGGTATTGCATATTTGGGGAATTAATTTAGGTCCATTTTATGTCATGTACATCATTATATTGGTCTGATGGTCGATCTTTGTATCGTGTGATGTAATTTTATAATTGTGAGTTAAGGGTTTAGCCGGCCTTGTTGTCAAGGTCAATGAATTGTATAAATAGGTGTCATATTCATGTAATTTTGGTGTTGATGTTGTGTCTGCATCATCAAAGATTGGTGTATGTGTGAAAAAGTGATTCATCCTTCAACATTGTGATTGAGCAGAGATTGGTGCTGTAGAGCAGACAATTATGCTTGATCAAAACTATCATCAGGCATTAGCAGATACTATTACTACAGTTCATTTCTTTCAGATTGTAGTTTGAATCTTGTTGCAAGTCAGTGAGACTTCCTTGAGGGTTGTAGCCTTTTGGGTCATTGTATTTTGAGAAGTGAGCTATAGGCAATGTTCCTGAATGCATGTGCATTCGCCATTGTAAAATTTTCACATACCATTGCAGAGTATCATCTTACTGTGGGTAGGTTCCCACCATGGTTTTTCCCTTAACCAGGTTTTCCATGTCAAAATCTTGGTGTTGTGTGTTGTGCTATCAATTTTTTATTGTTCTTATTTTTGCATTTTATCAATTTGTCATTTGTAGTTAAGTTTGTAAATCCAGTGAAAACTGATTCACCCCCCCCCCTCTCAGTTTTCCTTCATTGTTATTTCCAACAATTGGTATCAAAGCTAGATCCTCTTGAAGAAGCTTAACCACTTGAGGAGATCTAGGATGGTAACTTGAGGTGCTATATTTAAGAAGGAGATTCTGAGATTTGATGGAAGTAACTATGCTACATGGAAGAACCGGATGGAGGTGCACCTGAGATGTCTTGGAGAAGATTATTGCAAGATCACAAATAATGTCTATTATGTTCCTCAGAATGGACCGGTTATAGTAGATGAGATCAAGGAAGCTGAAAATAACATCAAAGCTAAGGAAGCATTGCTGAGTGCCCTGACTGATTCAAAGATGACTAATGTAACGGGACTTCAAACTGCACATGAGATCTGGGACAATCTTGAAACCATGTATGAAGGAGATAAACAAGTTAAATTTGCTAAGTTGCACAGTTTGAAAGGAAAATATAAGATGCTAAAGATGGGAAGATGAGAACATACACTCTTTTATGGCTAAGGTGTATGATCTTGTCCTAGGTATCAGATTTGCCAGTGGAACCCTTGAAGAAGATGAAATTGTTTCTAAGGTGTTGATATCTTTACCTCTTGCATACAAACACAAGGTAGCTACTATTGATGAGATCCAGAGTGTAACTACTGTGACAAGAGATATGGTGGTTGGAAAGATTGTTGCATTTGAACTGAGTGAGTTTGGTGAATCACATGGAAAGTCTGAGACAACATTTAGAGAATTTGTATCCGAAAAGTAGAAGTAAGATACTAATGACTGCAAAATATCCAGATATGAAAGAGAGAGAAGTGAGATGCAAGAGAAAGAAAAAGAATTGGATGAGCTTGAATCATTGATTGCCTGAAGATTGCCTAAAGGAGTTGGTAAGTATGATGGAAAACTACCTCTGAAATGTTTATCTTGCAATAAGGTGGGGCATTTTGCTTCTAGATGTCCAAAGAGAATGTCTAAGTATGATATGCATGATAAATTTGATAAGGATGATAGGAGTGATAGATATGACAATCATGAGAAGTATGACAAGTCTTACAAGCCTAACCGGACGTATAAGCATCAAAAGAAATGTTACTATGCTACTGATGGAGGTGTTACAGATGAAGAATCAGAAGGAAATGAAGTTGTTTTTATTGCCATTAAAGAAGATTGACCAGTGTATGTTGATTCCACAAGTTGCATTATTGAGGAAAAATATTTATCTGCTAAAGTTGAAGAGAAATATGAATGGGTGATTGACAACGGTTGTTTACATCATATGACCGGTGATAAAAGTAAATTTGTGAGTATGGAAAAGTATGATGGTGGAATAGTAAGATTTGGAGATGACAAAGCATGTGTGATTCGTGGTAGAGGTTCTATTTCCTTTGATGGTAAGCATAATATTGTTGATGTTTTGTATGTTGAAGGTTTGAAGCATAATTGTTTGAGTGTTGGATAGATGGTTGACATAGGTTATGATTTGCAATTCAAGAATGGCAAATGCAAAATCTTAAATGCATCCAGTATAGAGATTGCATCTGGAACTAAGACTGAAGGTAATATCTTTCATTTGAATGCTGGTGAGAAAATTTGCTTGATTGCTCAAATTGATGAAAGTTGGTTGTGACATAGGATAATGTGTCATATTAACTTTGATTCATTAATTTAGATTAGTTCCATTTAAGCTGTTACAGATCTGCCTAAAATCGTTAAGCCTACTAACCCAATATGTAGGGAATGTCAATTGGGTAAGCAAACAAGAACTTCTTTCAAGATAAAACAATATACATTTGATGGATTGCTAGACCTAGTGCGTACTGACCTATGTGGACCTACAAATGTTGGGAGTGTGTAGGGTGATAGATATTTTATGTTGCTAATTGATGATTATTCCAGAATGATGTGGGTTGTCTTTTTTAAGGAGAAATCAGAAGCATTAGATAAATTCAAGACATTCAAAGAAAAGGTTAAGATTGAGTCAGGATTGAAGGTGAAATGTCTGAGATTTGATAGAGGAGGAGAATTTAGTTTCGGTGAGTTTGATTCATTCTATGAGAAGCATGGTATTAGAAGACAATTATCTTCTCCTAGAACCCCTCAGCAGAATGGAGTTGTTGAAAGGAAAAACAAAACCATCCTGGATGTTGCAAGGACTATGCTGATTCAAGGGAATGTTCCAAAGATCTATTGTACAGAAGTTGTTAGCACTGTTGTTTATACATTCAATCGAGTTCATATTAAAGGTGATTCCGATAAGAATCCTTATGAGCTATGGTCTGGTCATGTTCCTACTGTGAGATATTTCCAAATTTTTGAAAGCAAGTGTTATATCAAAAGAGATGAGGATATAGGAAAGTTTGATGCTAGAAGCGATGAAGGAATTTTCTTGGGATATTCAATAAAGAGAAAAGCCTACCGGTGCTACAATAAGAGACTGAGAAAGATAGTGGAAGTGCAAATGTGAAGGTTGATGAGAAATATGAAAAATATGTCAGAGCTTACAGATGTGATGATGGCCAACATGTTGTTCTAACACTTATTCAGATTGAAGAATTGAAGCAGAATGATCCGGTGGAGACTGTTAATCTGGTTATTGTTGTTGCCTATGAGGAGGTGTAGGAACTTGAAAATCAGAACAATTAGAAGACTCTGAGGTATGTAAGATTGAATCATTCTGAAAACCAGATTATTGGAGATAAAAATAAATGTGTGATGAGTAGAAGAAGGCTAGTTGTTGAAGAGGTATGTTTGATTTCTAAAATTGAACCTAAAGATGTTGTTGAAGCTTGCAAAGATGAAAATTGGATGAGAGCTATGGAAGAAGAGTTAAGTCAGATTGAAAAGAATAACACATGAGAGCTTGTGCCTAGACGTAAAGATAAGAATGTTATTGGTACTAAATGGGTACTTAGGAACAAATAAAATGAAGTCGGTGAAGTTGTCAGAAATAAAGCAAGATTGGTATGCAAAGGGTATTCAGAGAAATAAGGAATTTATTATGAGGAGAATTTTGCTCCGGTAGCCAAGCTTGGAGTTGTTAGACTGTTGCTTGCATATGTTGCCTATAAAGATTTTAAGGTATATCAGATGGATGTCAAGTCAGCTTTTCTGAATGGTGATCTTGAGGAAGTAGTATACATTGAGAAACCTGGTGGATTTTCATTATCAAATGATAGAGACATGGTATGTGAACTAAAGAAATCTCGTTATAGATTGAAACAAGCCCCTAGAGCCTGGTATGCTAGATTGGATAAGTATTTGCTGAAATTGGGATTTAATAAAGGTATTGTTGATAATAATCTGTATTTTAAGATTGAGAATGATAACATCTTGATTGTTGAAGTCTTTGTTGATGATATTATCTTTGGAGGAGATGATAACTTGAGCATGAAGTTTGTTGGTGATATGTAGAAAGAATTTGAGATGTCTATGATAGGAGAGATGAAATTTTTCTTAGGTTTGCAGATTTCACAGACTGTGAAAGGTATTTTTTATATCTCAAGCTAAATATCTGAAAGAATTGTTGAAGAAGTTTTTGTTAGACGACTCAAAACCAGTTGGGACTCCTATGGTGATTGGCTGTAAATTATCTAAGAATGATGAATCTTCGAAAGCTAATAAGACCTTGTATAGATCATGTCACTGTTGTAAAGAGGATATTTAGATACCTGAAAGGAACTTTGGATTATGGTTTGTGGTATCTGAGGAATGATGATTTCATGCTATGTGCTTACACTGATGTTGATTGGGCTGGTGATGTTGATGATTAGAAGAACACTACCTGTGGAGCATTCTTCTTGGGAAATAAATTGGTTTCATGGGCTAGTAGGAAATAAGATTCAGTGTCCTTATCTACTGCTGAAGCTGGGTATATTGCTGTTGCTAGTAACTGCACTCAGATAGTTTGGATGAAGCAAACGTTGAAGGATATCAGAGTTATCTATGATGAGCCTACTGTCATATATTATGATATTTACAATGCTATAAATATGTCAAAGAATCCAGTTTAATATTCAAAGACTAAATATGTATTGAATCAAGTATCATTTCTTGAGAGAAAAAGTCAGTGAAGAGAAAGTGAAGTTGGAATATGTATCTACAAAGGAACAGATTGCTGATATTTTCACTAAGCCTCTACTTGCATATACATTTTTTTATTTGAGAGATAAGTTAGGGGTATCTACCCGTCCTGATGAGAACTAGATGCATTTAGTTGCATCAATCTGATGGACCTCACAGTCTTATCTTCTTATCTGGATTGATGAGTTGGTGTTTCTCCTCTGGTGGAGTAGTCTGGTTATGTATTCAAAGGGGGAGAGATTCATGTTTCAAAGGGGGAGAGAGAGTTTGGTTTTTTGTTTTCAGATCTTTGGCATTGCTATCAGAGGGAGAGAGAAGCATGTGCAAAACTATTTTATTTGCTTGATCTTAGAGGGAATCAATTGGAGATGTTTTATTTCTTTTCATTGATTTTTTTTCACATTCATATGTTGCCATCAATGCCAAAGGGGGAGATTGTTGGACATTGTTGCTGCTAGGATATGTTGTTGTCATTGATGTCAACATATTCCTACTTCGGTGCTTGCAGATTGGTTTATTGGGATTTTTGTTTGGTGTATGGACTATTTATAGTATCATTATATTCTTCTGTATTGGTTTTGGTGATCCAGAAAGCTTAATTGAATGTATCATATGATCTAGTTTGCAGTTTGTTTTTTTTTATTAGTGCTTTGCAGAGTTCAGTATTTCCTCTGGTATATTCGGGTGTGATTAGATCTTGAGCTAAGTTTTTGGGATATTGTTTGGAATGGTCTTGTGTATCTTCATTGGAGATGGTTCATGATTTGGTGTCCCACTAGTTATCTTTCTTCATCACAATTGTTGTTGTTTGAGTGCTCTTGAGGTTCAGATGTTGATCGATGAAGATTTAATAAGTGGTGTTGGTGCAGCTATTAATGATGATTCTAACATGCTTTTTGGTGTTTCCTAATTGTGTCCTATTTGTTTTGATGATCCACATTTATCTTTGTATGATTTTTTGGTGATTTTGCTAATCTGGTGATGTTCTTCGTGTTATGCGATTTTCCTAATGGTGTAGCGTGTTGCGGTTGATTTTCGGTAGTATTGCGAGTTTGGAGATTTAATTTAGGTCCATTTTATGTCATGTATATTATTATATTGGTCCAAAGGTTGATCGTTATATTGTGTGATGTAATTTGGTAATTGTGAGTTGAGGGTTTAGTCAAGCATGTTGCCAAGGTTGATGAATTGTATAAATAGGTGTCATATTCATGTAATTTTGGTGTTGATGTTGTGTCTGAATTATCAAAGATTGGTCTATGTGTGAACAAGTGATTCATCCTTCAACATTGTGATTAAGCAGATATTGGTGTTGCAGAGCAGACAATTGTGCTTAACCAGAACTGTCATTAGGCATTAGCAAATGCTATTATTGCAGTTCATTTCTTTCAAATTGTAGTCCAAATCTTGTTGTAAGTCAGTGAGACTTCCCTGAGAGTTGTAGCCTTCTAATTCATTGTATTTTGAGTTGTGAGCTCTAGGTAGTATGTCTGAATGCATGTGCATTCCCCATTGTAATATTTTCACATACTACAACAGAGTGTCATCTTAGTGTGGGTAGGTTCCCACCGTGGTTCTTCCCTTAATTGGGTTTTCCACATCAAAATCTTGGTGTTGTGTGTTGTACTATCAATTTGTTTATCTTTGTTTTTTTTTGCAGTTTATCAGTTTTGTATTTATAGTTAAGTTTGTAAATCCGGTGAAAACTGATTCACCCCCCCCCCCCCCCTCTTAGTTTTCCTTCATTGTTGTTGCTAATAGTTGCATCATCAATAAAAGACACATAATAATAAGAGCCACAAAGAGATGATATATGAGCCAACCCCCATACATTTGAATGCACAAGATCTAACTTTTCTCTCTTCCTTTCCTTCCCAACCCTGAGAATTTGACTCTCTTTTATTTTCCATAAACACGATTTTCATAAAAATCCAAATCAACTTGTTTCAAACCTAGCAATAAATTTTTGGAATGGAGAATCTTCATCCCCTTCTCACACATGTGACCAAGCCTATTGTGCCATAAAGTTGTATTATTAATGTGGAAGCTAGGGAAATAGAATAATTAGAATTGCCAGCACATAAATATGAGGTACCTTCCTTTTTCACTTTTTCTATTATCAATGAGCCTTTAGTAACCTTCCATGAGTTGTCTATGAATATGACCGTGCAACCTTCATTGAACCTAGTTGTCCTACTAAAATCATATTTCTTCTCAAATCAGGAACATGTCTCACCTCTTTCAACAACCATTGATGTCCATTTGGTAATTTTATCTGTATGTTGCCCTTTCCAACAATTTTGCACAATTAATCATCACCTAACTAATCATATCCAAAATCATCTTGAACATATTCTAGAAAACATTTCTTATGGGGTGTGGCTTGAAATGAAGCCCCTAAACCTAACACCCAAGAATCAATAATATTATCTAAAGAAAGAATCAAAGCATCTTGCAAGACATTACCTACTACATTTGCTTCCTTATTATTTTCTTGTTCTCCATCCCATTTTTTTCCTTTCGGGAGAAAAAATCTTTCTCCAGATGTCCTTTCTTCTCATAATGCCAACACTCCATCCTTGCCATATATTTGGATCTACCTTTCGTATATTTCCCATGGTTTCTTGGGCTCTTTCCTCTTTCCCTCTATCTACCCCTATTATCAATACTCTTTGCATTACTTGATGTCTCACCTATGCTCTTTCGTCACATTTCCTCATCAAGGATAACACCAACAACATCATCAAACTTTAAAGTATTTGAACCAAAGACAAAATTACTTACAACATGAGGAAGCTATTCCAACTTTCTGGTAATGAGCACAAAATCAAGATAGCCCCAACCTCATCGTCAAAGGTTACTTTAACAAAACTTAGCTGACCAGTGATTGTGTTAAACTCATTCAAATTATCAGCAACATACCCACCTTCATGCATCTTCGTATGAAATAAACATTTCATTAGAAATACCTTATTAGAGGTCAAGGTTTCTCATAAAACTTGTTTAATTTTGACATCAAACCCACCATTTTTGTTTCTTTTGCTATATTGAAATCCATTGACGATGATAGATATAGTCATATTGTTCCTAGTGCCTTCCTATTGAGAACCATCCATTGTTCATCTAATGTAGTTGTCGACTTCTTTGCTACCCCACCCAACGATAAATAAAGATCCTTCTAACATAGATAATTTTCCATTTACATCTTCCATAGATAATAATTTTTATCATTAAACTTATCAACCTTTATGTAGTGTCCACCCTTGACTTGACCTATTTTTGATGAGAGTTGACTTTTATTTCATGCTTGATAGACTTATCTAGACTATATTTGATGATTTGGATGATGATTACTCATGTGTTTCAGTTACTTACTATTGATGTTAGACACTATTGGACATTTGCTATTTTGATGATCTATATGGATGCTGATACTATCATTATTGATCATGTGATTTGATGGATATATGTATGTGATGATTTTCATATGCTTACTATGTGATGGATCATTGATCAATTATGTTGATCATGGATTTGATGTTGATTATGATTACGCAAACCCTATTTCATGGTTACATATGATGAGATGTTTATGAGATGTGTTTGACTATTGTATGATTGTCTTCATGAGAAGGATGATGTCACATCACTCATTGCGAGCGGGATGTGTCATCGTGATTTCCTATCACTTGTCTATTATGAGATATATGCATATGTTTTATCGTTGTTTTGTGGTTGCAGGTACCAAACATCGACTCCACCTGGCTTCACAGGTCTGAGTGTGTCTTTAATTCCAATGGTTTATGTGGTTTGGAGATGGCATGAGTTCCCTTCACATACTCTATGTCTAAGATGTGCACCAAGTGTCGTAAGCGTCTTGGCGTAATCCACCACGTCAATTAGTGAGTGTGATCTTTTCAGTATTGTGAGTATGCTTAGAGATGGTTGATTTATTTGATTATGTTTAGATTAACTATATGATCCTTGATGTGTGATTTTATAACTAATAATGCTTATTTTAATGTATTTAATTTATTGGCCTTGAGTATTTAATTATTTGATATTTTATGTTTATTTATTTTGTGTGATTTTAATATATATTCGGTATTTATTGTTTATTTATTTAATTGGTGGTTTAATCTTTATTGGTATTTAATTATTTATATTTGGCTCTTTATTCCATTTATGAGCTTTCGGTTTTAACTTTCCTATTTAAATTATTTATTTAGTTATGACTCATATTTTATTTATATAGTTGACTTTTATTTATTAGTGGGAGTGTATAAACACATTTGAATAAAATAATAATATCTTCCCACTTAGTTGTATAAGAAGATTTTATATTATATTCACCTACCCTCCATTCTCATTGGCTGAATTTAAAATGAAAAATATTGATACTTATAAAGCACTGAGAGGGGGGGTGAATCAGGGATAGCAAAAACAATACCACTTTAAACACAGATCGGTAAAAATGGTTAACCAGTTTAGTTAAAACTATGCATGCAATCCAAAGTGATTTAAAAGCATCCACAACAAGTAAAACATCCACCATAACACAAGTGTTTATACGTGGAAAACCCAACTGGGAAAAACCACGGTGAGATGGGACTCATAAGTTAACTATCTGTAGAAATAGGTAACTGATCGGTTAAGGTCTACAAAGTGCTTTGCTAAGATCCGAAAGCCCTGTTAGGAGCTATACCTAGTTAAAGGTAGTACCCTGTTAGGAGTAACCCCAGTAGAGGATTTCAAACCTAAACTAATGGATTACCTGGTTAGAGGATTTGTACAAAGAAGCTTGTTAGAGCTTACCTAGTTAGGGGATTTAACTGTTGTAGTGATAAGAAAACAATAGGTGGTATGATCTAGAAATAGCACATCTTGCTTGTATAGATCCTCTTCTGCTCACTCAATACTGCATCACCGACATACTCTGCAACTCCTTCAATAAATCACATCAACTCATAACTTGTATCTTGCATCATAAAAATAGCTCATCACAATGTCATTTTATAGACATTAGATTTCATGTCAGATTAGGAATCTCATCACAATTTCCTAGGTTCAGTGTATCTGGACAATCTTACATAACACATCACATATTACCGCCAAATCTGTCAGTTAAATATAACTCATCACAACCGGTGATAACTCATCACATAATCAATGAAACCGATTGGAACACCGATACTGGTTGAGAGTTAACCTCTTCCAACTCATAGACTGATTGTCCTCCATTTGCCTCCTTATTGATCTTCGTAGTATCTCCAAACTGGTGTAAGTGAAAATGACCAAAACCAATTGTCATTCCTACATATACCGGTTTAGACACCTTCAAACCAGTTGGACTATTCTATACAAATGATACCGATTTGCAATACTAAGACTTAGGAGTAGTATCAAGTTGTCTTAACTAAGATGACTATGACAATGTGAACATATGTGTGTGTATGTATGTGTCATCAATGAAAACACATAAAGTAATACACATTACAAAAAACATCATCAAGCCAACAATCTCGCCCTGTGGCATTGATGGCAACACTTAGAAAATTTTACAACTTTACAACTAAGTGTGCTTACAAAAATTGTACATACATATTTCTACTCCCCCTTAACAGTACATACAAAATTTTCACAACACATACATATTTCTACTCCCCCTTTGACAACAATGCCAAATTGAAAAGTAAAATACATATATATTATATCAAAATTTGCATTAAAGAAAAAAGAAAAAAAACAACAACTACATATACATAAATATAAGAGTTTTTCAAGGAGTGTTTACTGCAATTTTCAAGAAAATGTCACTGAAAGTAATATTCATTTGTGTAAAATAATTATCCCATGTTTCCAATAATGTTTTAGTGTTCTCAATAGATGTCATAACTTATGCAGTGAATTCTTCTATTGCATCCACTGTGCTCATCTTTGGGGTCGCCAAAACCGTTTCTGAATCCTTGTATGCCCTTTGTAAGATGTCCACTTTTAGACTCAACTCATTCTTTAGTTCTTTCAAGGATTTGAGTTGCTTAGCTTGTTCAAACTCATAAACATCTAACTGATGTTGCAAACCATCAACTGATTTGCCAAAATCTAAGGCTGAATCCTGTAATGGTATGTAAGAATTACATATCTTCTCCAGTTCCTTTTTTGTCTCTTCTCTCGTCTTCTTCAAATC
The DNA here is from genome assembly GCF_030272615.1 of Cryptomeria japonica. NCBI lineage: Eukaryota > Viridiplantae > Streptophyta > Pinopsida > Cupressales > Cupressaceae > Cryptomeria > Cryptomeria japonica. The sequence continues at coordinate 479,897,438 of NC_081406.1, read as the reverse complement.
AGAATAGAAAAATGAAACGTTAGATGTATAGGCCAAAATCCTTCCTCCAGTTTCAACAACAGTTCTCAAAAGATCTTTATTCACAGATAAAGCAATCTTCCCTTTATCAATATCTGTCAATAATTGCTCTCCCCTCTTCTTTCTGTAATTCTTTTCAGCTTGCTTCTTCAAGTGATTTGAGTTGGTCAGTAGCATCAGCAACCAACTGGCCAAGCTTGCCAATAGGGGTAGACAGATTGCGAGTGTCAGTCTCTGGTAGGAGACCTGACAGAATGTCAGTAGCAGTTTGTATAGTTTCTGCTTCTTTTCTCTGCTCTTTTAGCCTTTTCTTTTGAGCCTGGGATTGCATCACTATAGAAATCTCCATTATTTCAGATGCACTCATATTATCTACATCTATAGGTCCTTGAATGATTATCGAGTCATCCTCATCATCAGTTTGTTGCTTCACCTTTTCTTTTTCCTTTTCATCTTTTTTCTCTGCTTTCTTCTCATGTATTTTCTCTTTCTCTTCATCCTTTTTCTTTCCAGTCTCCTTCTCTTCAACCTCTTTCTCTGGTTTCTCTTTCTCTGCCTCTGTTTGTTTCTCTTGTGTAGCTGTAGTAACCGGTGGTAGTTGATTTTCAACATGGTTTTCTTTTTCTGGTGGTGGTTGAATATCCACACTTGGTTCATTGACCGATGCTTCAGCTGCTTCCTGTGTATTAGTAATGTCCAGTTGTTGTACAATTTCCTTAACTGGTTCAATGACATTACCAATTGTATCATTAGTGTCCTGGATTTCTTCAGTATCATCTACAAAGAAAATAATCGATGGAGAAGTGGTGTTATCCGTATTCTTAATAGGATAGACAACATCTGGTGTAATAAACTCTTCAGCATCTAGCTCTGGTGGAGCTCCAGTCTCTGTTTGGTTAGGTTTATTTTTATGATACTTCAATTTCTCATTCATCCTTTGAATGTCTTTAGCTATCCGGTGAGTATCATCTTCAATAGGTTGAATCTTTCCATCTAATAACTTCAGTCTTCTTATCTTAGAATGAAACTGTCCTTTGAACATAGCATCCAATTCTAATAATTCATCTCTAGGTAACTCAAAAAAATATTGAATGAAAACTCTATCAATAATTTATTGATCTTGTTCTACAACCATTTTCCATTTATTTTCAAGAATAGAATACAAAGAATCAGAAATGATCTTTTCAATATCTTGAGGCAACTGATTGTATTGACACGGATGGTTTATTACCTCTTGAACAATTTGATGTTTATGTCCTTCATCAAATGAATCAAAATACTCTTTCACATTATCAAACCATTTCCTCCCTAATGTTTTTAATGTCCTCTCAAAATCAGTCATTGGTTTATATGATGTAACATTAATAGGAGTACTTTGCTTTGAAATGTCTCCTAATGGTTTGAATTTCTTACTAGTCAATTTCATCTTCTTTGGTTCCTCTTCAGTGTCAGTATCCTCAGATTATGCTTGAAGAATGAGATTTCTACCTCTCTTCTTTTCATATACTTTGGGTACCGGTTCCTTTTTGACTTGAATACTTCTTGTCACCCTTGTACTGGTGGTCACTAAACTTGCTTGCTCAACTTTCTTCTTTTTCTCTTTGGCACTACTAGGTTGAGCAGGTGCATTCCTTTCTTGGTAAGTTCCCACTCTTTTCTTCTTCTTATCCTTAGGAGATGCCAAAAGGTTGTTGGCATAACTGATTAGTAAGTCATAGTTCACTTCATAACTCATTTCTTCCATCCCTTCTTTCCTGGGTTCAACGGCCTCCATAAGGCAAAATTCAGTGGTTATAGTGAAACAAATGTCTTTTTCAAAGTGTTTCACCACTTCATCAAGCAGCCTTAACCTCATGCTCATCTTCTTTTGAAACTCATTAAAATGTATGTTCATGGCAACAGGAAATGTTTTCTTCATAGCCTTAATGCTAGTTTTGATTTGAGCTATAACCGGTATGTCCTTCGACCATTGAATGTCATCAATTCTTGGTATGAAATTCTAAAAAATAGAGGAATAGACCAATCAACAGTTGACCATATTTGAAATTTTGACTATTGTCATTCTTGATTGACTTTAAGTTCAACATCAATTGGCTTCTCATTGCCTCGCACAAGTCATAATTTGTATTCTCTACAATCATCATGTAGGTTGCATGCACAACAACCGTCAATGGTGGTCTGAGTTAGTGCAATCACAGTCTCTTTTGAAATTGTCATTAGTTTTGGTACTTCACCGGTTTAACAAAAACTAGTCACTACATGAATTGCTTCCTTCATGATTGTGTGTGACCTGTCAAGATACATATTCTCTCCATGCACATGACTAAGGATAATCCTAACATGCTCTTCCTCAAAATCTTCAAGAAAATATGTCGCATTGTGAAAACCCTTTTCATAAACCTTAATGTTTTTGGGTTTGATTTTCCCGTTCTTATCACACAAAGATTTGAGTTGTGAATAGATTGGCAGTGATCCTAGATCCTCAATTTTATAGTTTATATAACTGGATAAATCACCTTTGATCATAACACCATCAAGAACCTGAGACAATGCATTATATGATTCTATTTTATCTGATTCCATAGCTTCAATAGTAATCATAAGTCTTTCAGTTGGTGTAGACGATGATGTCATCCTAGATAATCTTGATTTGAGAGAAATTAACAAAAGAATACCTTATTCCCTTCGCGTTGGCAGGGTTTCTAGTTGATCTCTTGAATGCATACCCATTTTGCCTTCTCTTACCTTTGAATCCAATTCAACTTTTGATCCGCAACACAAATCCGTTCACAATCAACTAACAATTCTCTATTTCGCTCTACAAGTGCTCAAAAACTCTTCTTTGAATGCAATTAGGGTAAAAGTAATTTAGTAAAAATTTCTTTTATAAAATTACCCACTGCATTAATTGCAAAACCGATAGGGTAACAAATCCTAATTATCGCTTAATAAACTCACCTATACCAATAGGTATATAACCGGTTGGTGATCATTAGAAAACCAATCGGTAATAATATCAAGAATTCTCATAATACAACTCAAAATGCAAAACTCTCTTACCATAATCTCTTCAAGAGGGTCTGGAAGTATATTTTGTGCTATGCTCCCCTTAGTCTTGTTGAAAAGCTCAATTCTCTGGTGCAGGATTCTCCACACTAGGTGAATTGTTAGATTCTTCTGTTGGCTTGTCCTCACTTTTCTTCTTCTAGATTTTGTTCATCTTCGCTCCGGTTTCTTAAACATCAACCTCCTGCTTACCTTTTTGATCTTTAGAGTGGTTGACCAATTTGTTCTTCCTGGTTCTACATAACTTTGCCATGTATCTCAGTTTGTGACAATGATAGCAGGCCAACCCAGATGCTCTCTAAGGTCCTGCATTACCTTTTCCAGTTCTCCTTCTGCATTTCATAGCCACATGTCCGTAATTATTGCAAATTGTGCAAATCACATTTGTTACCTTTTCTATTTCATACGGACTGAACCAGTTGACATAGGGTTTCTACCAGTTCATGTTTCTCTGGTTGTCATAGGTCCTTCTCCAGTCACCGATAGGTCTTGGATTCATGTGAGGTTCCAGATTGTTCGCTCCATATCTGCATTCAATTGATCTATGTCTATACATGTTGCATGTGTAACAATGACCTTGAAATCTTCTAGATACGTATCTAGCATTAGTATTATATCTTGTGTTCTCATTAGATCTACTTCTACACACATTAGCAGTATGTCCAGGTTTGTGACAGATAAAGGAAATGGGTTTGAAAGCTTTCTTACCAATAGGATTCTTAGTCTTAGGAGAAGTTTTACCTTTGTGCATGTTGCTCTTGGTACCAGAAGATTCTCCTTTCTCAGATGTATTGAATCCTAGTCCATATGTGTCACCTTTCATCCTCTGAGATTGGATCTACTCATCCAGCATAGAATAACTCTTGTTGAATTTTTTAAGCTTCCCATTAGCCTCAGTAATCTCTTTGGTAATATCTAAATTATTCTTTTGTCAGAGTCTCTCTTAGAGACATTGCCATTTCAAGATCTAACTATAATGTCTCTTTCTCTTCCTTCTCCTCATGCCAATGTTCATGCAAAGTTGCATTCTCTTGCTTGATCTTGGAAATCACATGCTCTATCTTTGATTAGGTCTTCAATTGCCCTCCTTGCTACAAGTTCTTGGCTCATACGGATTGTTAGGGCTTTAATTTCTCTCCTCAGATTTAGCTTTTCACCATTCAGTTTTTCCACTTCTTCAGCTAGTGCATCAATGTTGGCCTCATCTGAAGAACTATTGTTTGAGATCTCCAATAGTTGCTCAGTCAACTCTCTCCTTTTAACTTGTGAAGCTTTAAATTTTCCTCTTAGGGTTTCAAGCTCTTCCTTGGTTGCATCAAGCTCTATAGCCATCTCTCTATAACTCATGTCCCCCATAATGGCTTTAGGGTTTCCTTCCAAGCGATTAATCCTTAAGGAAGTTAAGCTCTGATACCAATTGGTAGACTTATAAAGCACTGAGAGGGGGGAGTGAATCAGTGATAGAAAAAATAATACCACTTTAAACACAGACCGGTAAAAACAGTTAACCAATTTACTTAAAACTATGCATGCAATCCAAAGTGATTTAAAAGCATCCACAACAAGTAAAACATCCACCATAACACAAGTGTTTATACGTGGAAAAATCAACTGGGAAAAACCACCGTGAGATGGGACTCACAAGTTAACTATTTGTAGAAATAGGTAACTGACTAGTTAAGGTCTACAAAGTGCTCTACTAGGAGCGAATCATGTTAAAGATCCCAAAGCCCTATTAGGAGCTATACCAGGTTAAAGGTAGTACCCTATTAGGAGTAGCCTCAGTAAAGGATTTCAGACCCAAACTAATGGATCACTTGGTTAGAGGATTTGTATAAAGAAGTTTGTTAGAGCTTACCCGGTTAAGGGATTTAACTGTTGTAGTGATTAGAAAACAATAGGTGGTATTATATAGAAATAACACATCTTGCTTGTATAGATCCTCTTCTGCTCACTCAATACTGCATCACCGACATACTCTGAAACTCCTTCAATAAATCACATAAACTCATCACTTGTATCTCGCATCATAAAAATAGCTCATCACAATTTTATTTTATAGACATTAGATTTCATGTCGGCTCAGGAACCTCATCACAATTTCTTAGGTTCAGTGTATCTAGATAATCTTACATAAAACATCACATATTACCACCAAATCTGTCAGTTCGAGATAACTCATCACGACCGGTGATAACTCATCACATAATCAATGAAATCGGTTGGAACACCGATACTGGTTGAGAGTTAACCTCTTCCAACTCATAGACTGATTGTCCTCCATTTGCCTCCTTGTTGATCTCTGCAGTATCTCCAAACTAGTGTAAGTGAAAATGACCAAAACCAATTATAATTCCCGCATATACCAGTTATCGACATATACCGATTTAGACACCTTAAAACCGGTTGGACTATTCTATACAAATGATACCGGTTTGTAATACTAAGACTTGGGAGTAGTACCAGTTTGTCTTAACTAAGATGACTATGACAATGTGAACATATGTGTGTGTATGTATGTGCCATCAATGACAACATATAAAGTCATCCATTAAAAAATCATCATCAGGACAACAAATATAAAAGTAACCTAACATTGGGTTGGTATAAAATATTATATTTTGGTTTATTTTCATTGGCTAGAGTTTTGTTTTTTATTTCTTTTTATTCGATAGTTTGGGCTTGTTGTCGGGTTACCATTCTTGGAGATTTTTTGCAACATTTTGATTTTGATTTAGTTTTTGGATTGCTAGAGCTTGTGGTTTGGATTTGGATTTAGAGCTCTTCGTCAAATTTCTTCCATAACTTCTATTTCCAGGTTGGAGCTCTTATCTCTTGTAAAGATTTTTTTTACTTCTTTGTATTCTTCGTGTCTGCTGAAATTGTTGTTTGTGGGTTTTATTTGGGGAAATGATTTAATATAAAGTTTATACTATAGTTTTAGAAAAATATTTATGTGCATAAAATTTATTATTAAGTTGAACTATAGGGCCTGGGAAAAATACTTTGTTTTCATTGGCTGGCTTGGTTTGTCATGAATGCACGACTCTGCATTTTTTGTTAAATTAGATTTTGTGCAGATATAATTCTCTTCTTCTCTGAATGTTGTCTTTGGGTGATTTATGGGAGATTTCTTTGTTGGTAGAGATTTTGGGAGAGTTTTGTATCATATTTGGAGAGATTTGATTGATTTTGTCGTGAGAGAGTTTTTTAAGATTTCCTTGTTATTTTTTGTTTTTGGTTTTGATTAAGGGATTCCCTAGTTCTCCATGAGTGAAACTATGATTTGGGAATGAGTTTTATTTGGTTTGGATTTCTCTATGACTTGATTTTGGTGTGACTTGAGTTGGAAGCTCTTGGTTTTTGAGATTCGATTTCTCCTTCTTAAGTTAATAATTTTGCATTTTGTTTGTTGCTATTATTGTGTCTTTTCAAGGTGACTTTAAGCCATTTGATTTCAGTAATTAATTGTTTTCTGTGAATTTTAATTTGAATTCGAACTTAGTCGCTTTTCTTTATTTTTTGTACTCTGGAACAAATGCGCTAAAATATTTAATAAACGCGTTAAAATACTTAATGTATGTGCTAATGTATATGCGCTAATCTGTTTAACAAATGTGCTAGAATAGTGAACAAACATGCTATAACAGAGGACAAATGTGCCTCAGAACCTGATAAACATGCTAAAAGAGTTAACAAATGCATTAAAACAGTGAACACATGCACTAAACTATCATTTTTCCTGTGTTTTTCCAGTTTGTCATTTGTGATGTCGTTTTCAGATTTGGATTTCGTACTAGAGGCCTTTTGGATATTTTATGATGATTTCCAGATTATGCATTTGATCTATTTGATGAATCTTATATTGTTTTTCACTTCTAAGTTGTTGTAGAAATCTCTATGTTGTATTTATGCCTATATCATGTTGAGAAGCCATGGTAGAGAGACTTGTTTATTATGCTCAGACTAGCAAGTTGATGTGCCTTGTTGTTGATATTTATTTCATTTGATGAGCAGATTTGATCATCTTATTGATGCATTTCTATGCTATGAGGCTCCTTGATGTTTATTTGGTTTTGACCTTTGGATGACCATGTATGTGTGTGGTTGTATGAAGATAATGATTTTAGAATTAATTGTGTTGAACACAATGTACCACTGAGAGCGGGATGAATCAGTGGTTCTTGAAAAAATTTCTTTTTAAACCAAGCTTGGAATACCGATTATCAACCTAAACACTAAAAAATCAAATTGGTAAGATAAGAGTGGATATCAAAAGAGGCAAACACACAAATGCGTAACCCACAACACTAGATGTACAAGGAAAACCCAACATGGGAAAAACCTCGGTGAGAAATGTTGTCGGAGTCTACTGCTCCAATCTAGCCTCACAATGAAACAATAGATTACAATGATTTAGGGAATCAACCCAAGGAGTACCAACCCCTACACCAAGCACCAACTCGATGTAATATGATGAAAATATAATTTTAATGCAATGATAGCACCTAGTTGCAAATGAGTTCTACAACACCTGATCAACTGATTTCTGCCGATTAACAACCTCCCCTTCTTCACTGGTTCTCACATTGTTGGTTATCAGATTACTCTTTTTTATCACTTATCGGTTACTCCTAGCCTTTATTCTCTCTCTCCAAGCTTTGCACTTCATAGTGTTACACTTGGATACCTTCCTAACCAATCACTCCTTACTAATATGCTTGACTGCTAAGACTGTAATAGTTTACCGATTATTCTGTCTCTACCGGTTAGACCCTCTCACCAATGACCTGCTAACTCACACTCTGACTCTCCAAGAAATAACTCTTAGGCAAATTGTTTTTCTTGCTCAGGCTCTCTTTCCTCTCACACCTCGTGTCTAGCATAAACTGATTTCAGTCTCAAGCAGACATATTTATCTTTGAGGGTTCCTGCCAAAGGCAACATTCAAATAGTGTTGTGTTAGGTTTTACCTTCAACAACTCGATCTGTATTAGATTTGATCAGATCTACTTTTCTAGAATGGTGATCTACATCACACCAAACAACACTACCATCTCCTCGCTTTTCAATGTACATTTTCTATTTTAGGATGTCTATGATATACTTTTATGCGTTTCTCTGTCAATCACCATTAATGGCTCGATTGTTTCCTTTAGCAGGTGGGTACAAAGATAAGATCTTCTTGCAAGGTCAGTTCAATCATCTTTCCACCTTGTCTTCCTCTAATTGTAAACTACTACGTTGATGAATACTTCATCGACCTCTGTGTGCTCAGCACCTGGTTTACACCTGTCATCCTTGTCAACATCTACCTATGCTCCGTTTTCTATGTCGGTTTGGCATCATCTTTATTCTTCTATGTCGATTAAACATCCTTCACCGACCAAGACAAACTACCAGCTCAACTCACCTTACCGGTATAACCTAGCTTCACTAATGGACCTTCATACCTGCTGACCTCTTCTCTGTTGGTGGATCAACTTAGCCTTCCATCAAACATGTTGGTCCAAATACTTAGTCCATTTACTAGCAACATTAAACTTCTCTGTGTATACCGGTTCACATCCTTCAGTTCTTCTTCTGCTTGTTTGGTCCTACTTTACCGATAGATGATGCATTTCATGTGTCCTGGTAACATACCTTTTTGTCTTCTTACACACATATGGATTGACAGCATCATGTCTTACTTCTCCCATACCAGCCAACACTACTTACTCACCGGTGAACATGACATACCAGTTGACATCAATGACAACCTACTGCCAACAATGCCAACAATCTCCCCCTTTAGCATTGATGTCAACTCATTGCAAGTCTTCACATTGGTAGATTTCTCCCCCTTTGACACAATGAAAAAGGGTTAGGGTACTTCATTCTCCCCCTTTGATTCATACCTATCTCCCCCTTAGTCAAATCTTCTCTTAATGATTACAGCCAGTACTGAGACATACAACCTTGAACTTTTCCTATGATCAGCATGTGGTTCAAGAGATATAGATGTTACTATGAACTCCCCCTAAACCATATATCTCCTTACAAACTTAAGTGCATGAGGCAGGTGAAACAACTCCCAGTTTGTGTCTTAAGTACTCAAAATTCCTTATCAGTAATAGTTTGGTGAAGATGTTTGCCACTTGTTCTCCTATAGGGACATATTTCATCTTCACTTCCTATCCTTCAACCTTCTCTCTAAGAAAATGATACTTGATGGCTATATGCTTTGTCATTTAATGCATCACCGGGCTCTTTGATATGTTGATGGCACTTGAATTATCACATTGGATGGGAATAGGATCAAAGATGTCCATCTGTATGTCCTTGAGGGTTTGCTTCATCCAAAGCACCTGAGAGTAGCATGTAGCAACAACAATGTATTCTACTTCAGTAGTTGATAGGGAGACTGAATCCTGCTTCTTGCTATGCCATGAGACCAACCGGTCACCTAGGAAGAATGCACCACCACTTGTGCTCTTCTGGTCATCAATGCAACCTGCCTAATCAGCGTCAATATATGCTTCCAAGATGAATTCCCCTTGGTTAGGGTACCACAATCCATAACTGAGTGTCCCTTAGAGGTACCTAAAAATTATGCTTACAACATTCATATGTGACTGCTTAGGTGTTGCTTGAAATCTATCCACCACGCACACTTTTGGCACTATATCCAGTCTAGAAGTAGTAAGATACAATAAGCTGCAAATCATGGATCTATACAATGTCTGATCCACCATCGGTGATTCATCATTCCTACTTAATTTGCTTTTGGTCACCATGGGGGTACTCACCGGTTTACAATCCTCCATTTGAAACTTCTTTAGCATGTCCTTTACATACTTGGTTTGTGAGATAAATATTCCCTTATCTAGCTGTGATATATGCAAACCAAGAAAGTATGTCAATTCTCCAAGCATTGACATCTCAAATTCTGACTGCATCTAATCAACAAAATCTTTGCAAACAGTGTCCTTTTTGCCTCCAAAAATGATGTCATCTACATACACAACCACAATGATCATGTGATTTCCATCTGCCTTGATGTGTATATTATTGTCAACATTCCCCTTTTTGAATCTGTGCTCCTTCACATACTGATCTAGCCTTGAATACCATGCTCTAGGGGCTTGCTTTAGACCATTCATGGATTTCTTCAATCAGTACACAAAGGTTTCATCATCATGTAACAGAAACCCTTATGGTTGCTCCGTGTACACTTCTTTCAAATTTCCATTTAGGAAGGCATATTTTACATCCATTTGATATACCTTATAACCCTTACAGGCTAAAAAATTTATAAACATTCTAATTACTTCTAATCTAGCTACCGGTGCAAAAGTTTCTTCAAAATCAATGCCCTCTACTTGATAGTAACCCTTGCACACAAGTCTAGCTTTATGCCTAACAATTTTGCCTTCTTCAATCATCTTGTTCTGGTAGACCCATTTGGTGCCAATGATGTTCTTGTCTTCCGATCTAGGGACTAACTCCCAAGTCATGTTCTTCTCAATTTATTGCAACTCTTCTTCCATGGCATCCATCCATTTTTTAATTTTGCTAGCCTCATTGAATATTTTAGGTTCTACTTCAGTCATGAGGTAGAAATTGACTTGTTCATCATTCTGGGCAAGTCTTCTCCTAGTCTACACACCATCACTCTTATTACCTAAAATTTTCTCTTTCAGGTAGTTTATCTACACATACCAATTAGGGACCCTTTTGGATGCTTCTTCCAGTTCATTGTCTGACTGAGCTTCTTCACCTTCATCACCAGAATCATCATACCAATTCACTTGTGTTTATCTTCTTTTGTGCACATCCTCATCAAATATTACATGCACACTCTCAATGACTCTTCTTAGTCCTTTGTTGTAGCATTTTTAGGCCTTACTATTAATTGAGTAACCAAGGAAGATCCCTTCATCACTCCTGGAATCATAACTACCTAAACCATCCATATCCCTCTTGATAAAACACTTGCTTTCAAATACCTTGAAGTACTTGACTGATGGTTTCTGGTCATACCATAACTCATAAGGTGACATTTTGTTGTTTGTTCTTAGTTGAACCCAGTTCAAGGTATATGAAGCAATATGAATTGCTTCCTTCCAATACATGTCCGACAAACTTGCCTCATTTAACATGGTTCTAGCCATCTCCTTGATTGTTTCGTTCTTCCTTTCTACCACACCATTTTGTTGTGGTGTCCTGGGGGCTGAGTATTGCCTTCTGATTCCGTGTCTTTCACAGTAATATTCAAACTCATTTCATGTGAACTCTCCATTCCGATCTAATCTTAGGCATTTCAGCTTGCACCCACTTTCCTTCTCTACCATCTTCCTGAAGATCTTGAAACTATCAAATGCTTGTGATTTATTTTGTAGGAAAGTGAACCATGTCATTATTGAATAGTCATCAATGAAGAGCATAAAATATCTTTCACCGGAAAGAGCTCTTGTCCTAGTCAGACCACATAGATCTGTATGCACAAGTTCAAGTGGTCTTGAAGTGTTGTTTTCTTTTTTTCCTAAAGCTCACCTTAGTCTGCTTTCCTTTCACACATTCGTCAGAAAATGTGCTTACTGGTTTGATGGTGGATGGAATCTTTCTCACACAACTCTTTTTGCTTATTGCAACTAGGTTATCAAAATTTATGTGGCCTAATCTTCTGTGTCGTAGCTAGCTTTCATCCACTTGTCCCAACATGCATTGGGATTCAAAACATTCTTTCAGATTGTATACATTACCATATGTCCTCTTACCTTCAACTACAATCTGACCGATACTCTCCTTCTTTATTTGGCAACAGGTAGAATCAAAGGTGAATTTATAACCTTTGTCACACATCTGACTCACACTCAACAAATTGTGCGTCAGGCCTTCCACATAATACACATCATGTGCTTTCAGTTTGCCATCAATTTTTAGAGTACCTTTTCCCTTATTTTGATGGATGAGTTGTCTCCAAATATCACTGAGCCACCATTCCAATCTTCAAGCTTGATAAAAAAAATTTTATCACAGGTCATGTGGTTGGAACAACCACTGTCTATAACCCATATATTTCTTCTTTCAACATGTAGGGTAGTATGCACTATCAAACTTGATTTTGCTTTGTCCTTTTCTTTCTCAACCCAAATCGGTTGAGTTTCCTTCTTCTTATCGGCTGCAATTTTGTGCTCTGGTTTGGCTACTAGATCCTGATCAGGACTTGTCCTCTTCTGCTTGATTTTCCTATTCTTACAAAGCTTTTCTATATGTCCAAACTCTTGACAGTTGTAGCATTCACATTTACATTGAAAGATGAATCTTTGAAACTATTTTAGGACACCGGTTTACTCTTCCTACATTCAAAACTCCTATGACCAAATCCATTGCACTGATAACAAATAGCATTCACATCCCAAAGTGCATTAAATGAATTTCTACTTTGATAACTCATAGTGGACTTATTTGTTAATCTACAATCAGCTAACCTATACCCAAATTTGTTACACCGGTAACAATAACCATGAAAGTTTGGAACATACCGGTTAGGTTGCCTTGGTCCTGCAAATGACTGTCTCATCGGGGGTCTTCCTTTCATGCTTCTAACTCTAGTGAATACTTCATGATCAACCCTTGCATTTCTCCTCAGATCTTCATTCCGGTACATTGAGTGTGGCCTCCGGTTCTTTGATTGTGTATATCGATTTGTGTGACGATTTCTAGCAGCTTTTGCATAAGTCTTCTTATCGGTATTCTTGCTTGCTATGAATGTTTTCTTTTCTTCATCCTCATTAGAAGAAGTGAACTGTATCTCCTTACCGGATGTGTCTATTTTGTTTGAACTTTGTCCTTCTTCAAATCCTAAGCCACCGGTATCTTTAGATTGCTTCTGTTTGCTCAACATCTTGTCTAAGGCTTCTGTGTTACCCTCATATTTGCTCCTCATTTTCAGTTCATCCTTACTCTTTTCTGAGCTTCACTATTTTTGCTTCTAGATCTTGATGCTCCTTATCCTTATTCATTAGATCAAAGGATATAACTTCACATATCCTCTTGTCTTCTTCCAATTGGAGTTTCAAGTTAGAGATAACTTGATTGGACTCATCTAGAGATTTCTTCAAGAGACCTTGTTCATCTGCTCCAACAAGCTTGACCTTGTTGAGATCTCTTCTTGTCTTACTTAACTCCTCCAGAGCACTTATGAGCTTCAACATCTTCTTCTTCCTCATCTTCACCAACTGGTTCATCTAGAGCCATAAAGAGATTAACTTCTCTTTCATTCTGATGGCTGCCATCTTTTGATGCACTCTCTTCATCTATGGCATCATCCTCAATGGTATATAAGCTATTATGCTTTTGGTAGCTTCTTCTTCCTTTCCGATAGACATTCCTTTCTTTGTCTTTACCAACAGATCTACCAAAACTTCTTTTCTCATCTCCATCAGATTCATTATAAGGACATTTTGTACCAAAGTGTCCAACTTTACCACAGTTGAAGCATTTGAGTGGAAACATTTGTTTATACTTGTCGGATCCTCTCTTGAGCTTTTTGACAAAGTTTTCTACCTTTGCATCCGAGTCTTCACTAGATCCTTTATGAGCAACCTCTTCCTTGCCCTTTTTGGTGGAGTTGAACACTGCCTCTTTCCTTGAGGATGCTTCACCGATTGTTCTCATTTCATAAGTTGTTAGAAAGCCAAATAGCTCATACATTGTGAAGGTCTTCTGATCCTTGGACTCCTCTATGGAAGAAACCTTAGTATCATACTTAGATGTGAGAGATCTAAGTACCTTCTTGATAATAATCTCATCAGTAATTTCTTCTCCAAGTCCTCTGATGGTGTTCATAGTTTCATCTATTATGTGAAGGTAGTATGCAATATTTTCTTCATCTTTCATCTTGATACCCTCGAGTTGACCTTTTAGTGATTGCAACCTAGCCTCTTTGACTTTGGCATCTCCTACAAATAACCTCTGCAATTTATCCCAAGTCTCCTTGGTTGATGCACAATGCATGACCTTGACAAACTCATTATCTCACAACTCACTTAATATAGCATGTTTAGCCTTTGCATTGTTCTCATACTCCTTCTTAGCATCCGGATCAGTGGGAGGAACACTAGGGATAGTATACCCATTCTTGACAAACATCCACACATCAAAGCCAAGTGAGGAAATATAGGTCTCCATTCTTCTGCTCCAGAAGGCATAGTTAGATCCATCAAACATGGGGTCTTTTGAGGAGGCGGACTTATTTCTTGCCATTACGTTTTTTTGACCAGAATCTACCCAAGCTAGAGAAATATTTAATCAAATGGGAACCTAGGCTCTGATACCAATTGTTGAACACAATGTACCACTGAGAGGGGGGTGAATCTGTGGTTCTTGAAAACTTTTCTTTTTAAACCAAGCTTGGAATACTGGTTATCAACCTAAACACTAAAAAATCAAACCAGTAAGATAAGAGTTGATATCAAAAGAGGAAAACACACAAATGCATAACCCACAACACCAGATGTACGAGGAAAACCCAATATGGAAAAAAAAAACTCTGTGAGAAATGTTGCTAGAGTCTACTGCTCCAATCCATCCTCACAATGAGACAATGGATTACAATGATTTAGGGCACCAACCCAAGGAGCACCAACCCCTACACCAAGTACCAACTCAATGTAATGTGATGAAAATACAATTTTAATGCAATGATAGCACCTAGTTGCAAATGAGTTCTGCAACACCTAATCAACTGATTTATGTTGGTTAACAACCTCCACTTCTTCACTTGTTCTCACACTGTCGGTTATCAAATTACTCTTTCTGATCACTTACCGGTTGCTCCTAGCCTTTCTTATCTCTCTCTAAGCCTCACACTTCACAATGTTACACTTGGATGCCTTCCTAACCAATCACTCCTTATCGGCATGCTTGACTGTTAAGACTGTAATAGTTTACCAGTTATTTTGTCTCTACCAGTTAGACTCTCTCACCGTTGACCTGCTAACTCACACTCTGACTCTCTAAGAAACAACTCTTAGTCAGATTGTCTTTCTTTCTCAGGCTCTCTTTCCCCTCACACCTCGCGTCTAGAATCAACTGATTTCAGTCTCAAGCTGACATATTTATATTTGAGGGTTCCTGTCAAAGGCAGCATTCAAATGGTGTTGTGTTAGGTTTTACCTTCACCAACTGGATTTGTATTATATTTGATACGATCTTCTTTTATAGAATGGTGATCTACATCACACCAAACAACATTGCCATCTCCTTGCTTTTTGATGTGAATTTTCTATTTTAGGATGTCTATGACATATTTTTTTGCATTTCTTTATCAATCACCATTAATGGCTTGACTGTTTCCTTCGGCAAGTGGGTACAAAGATAAGATCTTCTTGCAAGGTCAGTTCAATCATCTTGCCACCTTATTTTCCTCGAGCCCCAACATTCTGCCATCCTCCCATGATTTGCGGGTTCTTCATTAAAATTGTCCTGCTTATAAACTACTACATTGATGAATACTTAACCAACCTCTGCGTGCTCACCACCTGGTTTCCACCCGTCATCCTTGTCGAAATCCACCTATTCTTGGTTTTCTATGTCAGTTTGGCATCATCTTCAGTTTTCTATGTCAATTAGACATCCTTCACCGACCAAGACAAACTACCGGTTCAACTCACCTTACCGGTATAATATAGCTTCACCAATGGACCTTCATACATGTTGACCTCTTCTCTATATGTGGATCAACTTGGCCTTCCATCAAACATGCTGGTCCAACTACTCAGTCCATTTACCAGCAACTTTAAACTTCTCTGTGTATACCGGTTCACATCCTTCAGTTCTTCTTTTGCTTGCTTTCTTTGCCTTGTCGGTGGTCCTGATTTACCGGTAGATGATGCATTTCATGTGTACCTATAACATACCTTTATGTCTTCTTACACACATATGGATTGACATTATCATGTATTACTTCTCCCATACCAGTCGCCACTACTTACTCATCGGTGACCATGACATACCAGTTGACATCAATGACAACCTACTGCCAACAACACCAACAAATTGTCTGTATGAGCCTCTTGTTACATTTATTGTTTGGGCCATGTTAGGGGGAGTGGGCTTCCATGTGATAACTAGGGTCATGAGAGATAGGCTTGCATGAGGTTCTTTGTAAGGATGCATGAAGTCTAGACTGCCAGGACACATTGGCAGTTTACCATGATTGTAAATAAGTGATAACCTAATAATTAATGGGTTGGGTAGCTAGATTCATTAATAAAGGTAATAATTGATGTGAGCCTCATGACTTGATCCTAGGGAGGATATTTTAGGATAAGCATGAGAAGGCCATTGCGATGGCAAGTCAATCTCCCTTGATCTCTCATAGGTTGAGATGGATCCACATATCCATCAAGCTAGTGTCTTATGTTGTTATGTTTCGAGGATGGCATATGATGACACTCCACTCCTACGCGTGTTCCCTTGATGATTTATGATCATGCCTTATTGGATGCATTTATGTCTTATTGAGTTGTATGCCTCAGGGAGTTTATTATTGTTGTATTGTGTTGGTTCTTGTATGAGAGTTCTTGTGTGTTTATCCTCTTTGGTTATAGGTGCCAGCTTAGGTTTAGAGTGTGTGTTGGGACCTTGTGTCATCTCCTAGTACGAAGGGTGGTTCCTTTGGTTCCACATGGTCGGGTGGTTGGTTCTTTTTAGCCATTGGGATGTTCTCTTAGATTCTTCTTGCATGGATGTGGATTCTTCTTCGTGATGATTATGGATATACCTTGTAGCAGATTTATATAATGTATATGATAGAATTCATGTAATGCAATATTCTTGTATGTTGTAGTTGGGATTTTCTAGTAGGAAGAGCTATGCTCATGACATATTTTATTTACTTATAATTGTAAGATGGTTGTAATTGGAAATTAGGATTATGTCATAAATTGTAATGAGACATTAGGCATGTAATTGTATTATTATAAGGATGTGATCTTGTGTACCTTGGAATTAAATGAATTATGATTGAAATAGAAATGGATTTGCATTGTGGTTTAATTGTATTATTTTATGGAATGTTTAGGATGTAAATTATAATATAAAGAAACCTTAGAAGAGGATTAATTGTAATGTAAGAAATGAATATGTTAGAAGATGTTAACTAGGTCTAGTGAAGATGAATGATTCATATAGATGCATTGATAGAAGGGAAGTCATGCATATCATGTAAAGGATTGTAATAAAGAAGTTTGAATTAAGATTCTTGAATTATGCATTTGGAATTAATGATAAAGAAGATGGTCATGTTAGTATTAGAGGCATTTGATTTATGTTTAAATGGATTAGTAAAGATGGATTATACATATGCATTAGGATTGTATTATCATGGAAAGGGTAAAGATCATGTAGATAGGAAATGTTGGGTTAAATCACACTTGGATTTGGTGCATAAAACGGATGTAGGATTAAGGAGTTGTCTTACATTTTTAAAGAAGGAATGTAATATGCTAGTAGAATGATATAATGGTATGCATAGCATAATGGTTAGATAATCTAGTAGGTTGCATATCTCATGGTTAGAAAATTGAATATGATGCATTAATTCAAGATGGGGTATGTTTATCATCTGAGTAGGATGTCATTATGGTAGTTAGTTAAGTAATGATGTTGAAGTACCCTAGGGAAAGGTTAATGATGTTATGTTATTTTCGCTTGCGTAAATTAATGAAATATGTAATGATGCATGTGTCATAATGGTTAAATGATTAATGAATGTAGTTAGATGGAGATGCTATGTGTTACATTATTTGTTAATATATGTTAATTATAAAAAAAATTCTCCAAAAGTGTGTTAGATGGTTAGTTTCTCTAGGGTATTTTGGTGGGCATTACACTTTAGCTTAGCGGCTTTTTCCATTTCTCCCACTCAAATATGAAAAACCCTGCCAAATGACTAAAAAATACATGGCTCTGATACTAGTTGTTAGGGTTTCAAGGCATACCAGACAAATAAATAATATTAAATACAACACAGAGTAAGAAAGGAAAAATAACAAAATACAATAACACATAGATTTAGCGTGGTTCACCAAATGTGGGCTACATCCACCAGAGAAACAAAGATCCACTTATTTTCTATTATCTAACAAAGATAAAATTACAATATATATATTTTACATTACATAGTCACTTATTAATAAGCCTTTTTGGTGGTTTACGAAGGTCATCTTACATATCAAAACCCTACTTAACTCTTTTATGAAATAATGGGCAATTTTTTGGCTTCGGGGATATTGCCTTTGAAACCCTTGGATAGGGGCATTGCACCTAGTATCCCCACCGAAGAGACCATGTCCTGAAGCCTCGCAAAAGGGGTCTTTCTCACCTGCACTCCCCCATTAAATGATCAGGGGAGAAAACAAGGTTGGAAAAGTTACTAAAATTTAAGCCCAACAACATGATCAATCACCACATACCAATAGATTTTACCACCATGAATGACAACGAATCCCTATATAGAACTATAAATGTTGCATAGTGAGGTGAAACATAACAACAAAAAGTGTTATGCAGAAGGGGAAGGACAAATTTGAAAATCAGTGTCACTTTTCATATAAATGATAACTAATTCCATATGTTGTTTATAACTAGTCAAGACTTGACATTAATCAGTGATATCATAGATTGGAGTGGAAAGTGGATTGATCTTATCCATGGTAAAACACTCGCTTTATATAATGACACAAATGAGTCCCATTCCCTCATAATGAGGAACCTATCCAATCTCTCAACAATATTTGTGAAAAGTTTCTATCTATTTGAAAATAACATATTTTGTCATCACATCTTTTGATTATTTCACTCCAAAAAGTTCTAGAAGTCAATTTACACCTACATGATGCACAAGAGAAACCCCCTTCTTCTCTTCATTTGAACATTACATTGAAATATCTTGCTATCACCATCTTGTGTTCTTGATTATCTTGATTTAGATAAGTGATATGGGACCACTCTTCCCTTTCCTATTTCTCTCCATTAATCTCCAAACATTCACCACAAAAAAAAATTATTCACATCAATCACCTTGAACTTAAACAATTGCCAATACTAATAAGCCATAACCTATTCCCTTTAAGCCTTAATAGATTCCAAAGAGTACCCAAACCTCTTGAGACTCCTCGAGCCTCCATAAACACTCCTTCAAAATGCTTATAACTTCGCATCAACTTTTCACTCTTTTCCCCAACCAACTTTATTTCTTGCAACATAACTAAGTCTACTCTAGCTAGATCAATTTTGTGCTTGATCATGCACCTTTTGTTAGGGGTATTAATTCCCCTAAAATTTTAGATAAGCATCTTCATGGTGACCTAAGAAGGTGTATGCCCTTCTCTGACCTAACTGCCCTTTGTATTGATATTTAAGAAATATGGCTAATTCATCCTCACTTTCCTTCTTTTGCGTCCAAATGCCATATTCTAATATGATTTTTTTTTGGTCGGTAATAATATTTTATTTTATTATATAAAAAATTTCATACATCATCAAGATTTCAGGCCTTCATATGTCTAGTTAGCCTGATATTTAACTTATAAACCTGCAAGAGCCTCACACTTTGGGCATTTACAACCATAACACCACCAAAATAACAAAAAACCACCCATCAAGTCATCTCCCCCGAAACCCATAGGATGATATACAATCCTATTACAGATATCTAAATCTACTAAACAGTCCCTTAACAGGTTTACATCAATAATGTTGCTCTTGTAATCCCTGTTTGAGCTAGACAAATAGCATTCATTACTTAACAAAAATTAACACCCACCAAGCCCTTCGCCATCATCAATCTCCAGTCAAGAAACCGCTAAGATTCATCTGCTACAGTCCATTACCTTGGAATATCCTTCGCTTCCTCAAACCTCTGCACTTTCCTTTAGGGGGAGCCTTTGGCCATGCTCTGACCAAGTCGTTTTCTTCCACCTCATGCTACTGAATTAACTTCTTCAGGTTCTCCCATGCTCCCGCCCTTTCCAGCACATAGCCTTCCTTATCTGCCTTCCCTATCTAGTGAACAAAGGGAACCAGTCCAAACTCTTTAGCATCTTTAGCCTTTGCAAACCCTTCAAAGTTATCAAAACCTACCTCGGGCATTGCCCATTCCAGAATGGAATTGAGCCCTTCCAGCATAGCATCATCAAAAATTGATGTTGCAGCCCATTTCACTGTGTCAATATCTTCTCCAAGTTCTAATCCCCATGCTATTACCATTGATATGATATCCAAGTTTACCTTCCAATGTGCCACATTCTCCATAAAAAATGGGCCAACCACCTTCAGCACAGTGTTTATCATTTCCTCTTCTTTAAAACGGAGGAGCCCTGTCATTCTATCGCTGCTCACCGCCCCTTTAAATCCTTTTTGTTGTTTTTTAGTAGTGACTGTAAACGTCGCTTCCATGGTGGTAGCTCCTCCTAACCCTTTTTCCTTTACAGCTCCCTCTACTCTAGCAATCTGACCCTAAATTATTTCTCCATAGTCGCTGCAAACATTACATCTCTTGAATTAAACCCTGCAGTCACCCTATTTATGAGCTTGGCATGTTAACCATTTGATAATGCATTCGCACGTTTCTTCAAAGGCCCTGTCAGAAATGTTTAATCTCCATTTATGCAAGCCGAACACTGATGTTATTTTATGTATGTCGAGGGGCCGCTCATCATTATTAATGCAACTTTCATGATTTGCTGCCGTTTTAAGCTTTCCTTTATTTATTTTCATTGAGATTGCAGGGCTTCCCCGTGCGAACTTTCTCTTCAGCTGATCCATTCACAGAGTCCCATATGAATATGACATCATCCTACTTGATATCACTCCTTCCACTCCCTCTCTCCAATCATTAACTAGTCATCTCTCCAAAAAGTGATAATTCCTGAAAGCCGTCCAATTTCAAAATACCTTCAACATCAAAAGACAAGGCCCATTTGGATAGATTGTCTGCGGTTTGATTACCCGTCCTTCTAATATGACTGATTTTGAATTCTTCAAAAAAGTTAATTTCATCTAATATTATTGCTAAGAGGCCTTGAAGATGCCAAGCACTTATTTCCCCATTCATAATAGCTTGAATTATGATTAAGGAATCTCCTTCTAAATGCAGTTTTCTAACCCCTTCTTTTTTTGCTAATTCTATACCCAGTATGGCCGCTTGGGCTTCTGCCTCATTGTTGGTGCTCCTCCAAAGTCTTTTAGCTCCATATTTTAAAAGATTTCCATTGTCATCCCATAATGCAAATCCGTCCTTTGCTAACTGCACTGATTGTTGTGCTGCTCCATCAAAATTTACTTTTACCCATCCCTTCTCAGGTGGTTTCCATTGGACCTTTTCTAAGTTGCCCTTACTTCTCTTATTATTTGATGTTGCACCATGTCTAATTTTGATTCCTGGCCATGCTTTTTGAATAATTATGTCCATTGAAGAAAAGGAGTTGGATAATGAGGAGGATTGTGAAGTTGTTGATCCCACCACCTCTTCGATAGCTCTATTGATCCTTGATAACAATCTTCTCTCATCTTCTATCTTGTCTTGAAATATTCGATGGTTTCTTTCCTTCCAAATCTCCCAAACAACTATAGATGGGCTTACTTTCCAAACACATGAGAGGGTTGACCTCCTTGTTTGTTTTGGCTAGCTCTCAAAGACCTTTTTTAATGAGCATTGGAGTGGCCCCTGCCAATTTAACTTCCTCTGAAGTTCGGACCAGCATTTCTGAGCAACTTCAAAGGTTAAGAGCAAATGATCCACTAATTCATCTGCCTGATTACACATAACACACTTTGAAGGTCCCTCCAAGCCGAGCCTCTTCCTTTTTTCCCCTGTTAGGATTCTGCCTTTCGTCACCAACCATGCAAAAGCACCTGCTTTTGGGAGGCATTCTTTGCTCCAGAAAAGGGTCCATGTTTTTGAAGGAGCCTCCTCCCTCCCTTCTATCAATTGATATCCTAGTTTGACTAAATACTTACCATCCTTAGCCCCACACCAAATCACCTTATCTTCCTTACCTATGAGAAAAACCTTCCTCTGATTCAACACATTCTTTAGTCTTTGTTGCTCCTGAGCAGATAAGCCGGTTGAGGATAAATCTTTCCAGTGCCATTCTTGTCCTAGGTCACCCTCAGAACTCTGCATTTAGTCCTTTACTTTATCTCCCCATACCTGCAATAACACTTCCTTTACCACTGAGAAATCTTCCAGCTCTCTTAGAGCCAGTAGTCCTGCCCAAGAATCCTCCCAGAATTTTGTCGTAGCCCCATTCCCAATCTGCCATGTAAAATGATCTGTTACAACCTTGCGACTCTCCAAGATGAAGTTCCAAACTGCTGACCCTCTGGGAGGGTTTCGAATCATGAAGATTTTGTGGTCCTCTGCTGAATCGAGATACTTTGCTCTCAACAATTTAACCCACATCTGATTTGAGTTAGAGTTAATATTCCATACCAGTTTGGCTCCTAGAGTGTTGTTCATTTTTTGCCAGTCCCTCATACCAGCCCCACCTCTTTCCTTGGCTTGACAAATTTTATCCCACTCCGAAAGTGGGATTTTATCTTGATCATTTGCCCCATTCCAAAAAAAAATTCTCATCTTTTGTTGAATTGAGCTGATGACCTTTTTTAGAATTTTAAGGCACATCATGGAGTAAATAGGGATGGCTGACACAACTAATTTTAACATTAAAATTCTGCCCGCTGAAGTTAGCCATTTGCTTTTCCACCCTTCCATTTTATTAATGCAGCTATCTATAACTTTCTTCCACAACTTTGACTTGTTTGCTCCACCAAAGAAGGGTATTCCTAAATATCTACCCGGTAAGGATCCCACTCTCATTCCCAAGAGTCTGCATATTTCCCTTTGCTTGCCAGGTTTGCAATTAAAGAAAAAAATCTCTGATTTGTGCTAATTGACTTTTTGACCTAAGGCTAATTCATATAGATCTAAGGTTTCTTTCATGACCCTTCCTTCCCTAGCCGATGCATCTCCTGCTAGGAAGGTGTCGTCTACAAATTGTAGATGTGTTAAGGGGTTTACTCCTGCTGCTATTTGGACCCCCTTCCACACACCTAATTCCCATTTTTTCATGATAAGACCCCCGAGCACTTCTGCCATTATTATGAATAAGAACGGTGAGAGAGGATCTCCTTGCCTTAAACATTTTTTCGATTTGAAAAAGCCTTGGGGGCTGCCATTTACAAGGACTAAGAATCTCGGGGAGCTAATGCAACTTTTGACCCAAGAGACCCAAGCTTCACTGAAACCAAACCTCTGGAGGACTTTTATAAGAAAGTCCCGATTGACCTCATCATAGGCTTTCTTAATGTCAACCTTTACCATCATCTTCTCTAACTTAGCTATCCTAATGGAGTGGATAGCTTCATGGGCCAGAATAATACCTTCAAAAATAGACCTGCCTGGTGCAAATCCACTCTGTTCATTCAAGATCACTAGGTCTAAAATTGGTTTTAACCTATTGGAAATCACTTTTGTAATGATTTTATAAATGGAATTACATAGTGAAATTGGGCGAAAGTCATCAAAGGAGTTGATTTCCACCTTCTTTGGGATCAAAGCAATGAAGGTGTTATTGAAATATTTTAGCTTAAAACCTCCCCTTCTTGATTCCTCTACAACTCCATGAATATCAACTGCCAAAATGTCCCAAAACTTTTGAAAGAACAGAGCTGGAAAACCATCCGGCCCAGGAGATTTGTCTACTCCTAAACTGAAGACAGCCATTTTAACCTCTTCCATTGAAACCTTTTCCATTAACCTTTTGTTGTGATCCTCCATTATGCATGGGGGAATGACCTCTAGAGTGTGAGGCATGTGTTCCACTTGGTTGTCAACCCTGTTGAAAATCTCAAAGAAATGCTCTATTGCTGCCTGATTAATTTGTTTTTGATCTATGAGTATGTTTCCACCTCGGTTTTTAATTGAGAAGATCTTGTTGTGAGCCCTTTTTACTTTAACTAAGGTATGGAAGAATTTTGTGTTTCTGTCACCCTCCTTCAACCATGTTTCTCTTGATTTTTGTCTCCAATAAATCTCCTCCCTAGCTAATACTTCCTCATATTGGTTATTGAGAGATTTTTCCTGTTTATACAGGTCTTCATCCATCCCATTGTTAATTATCTGCTCATGCAAGTTTTTTAGATCTTTCTCTAAAATAATCTTGTCTTTGAATATATTTATGAAAGTTTCTCTATTCCACTGCTTAAGTTGATTCTTTACGAATTGAAGTTTTTTGAAAAAAGTGAAAGCTTTATTACCTGGGTTTTCCAGTTTGTGCTGCCACCATTGGTCTATGAGACTTTTGATGTTGCCATCCTGAAGCCACATTGCCTCAAATTTAAAAGGGCACTGCTCTGGAGCACTGTCATCCTGCAGCCTTAGACTTATAGGATAATGGTCTGATCCCGTGAAAGGTAAGATCTCCACCTCGCTGGTCCAATGACACTCCGACCAATCTCCTGCTATGAAGAACCTGTCTAAATTTTCAGCGATATTTAGGAATCCACTCCTCCTGTTGGTCCATGTGAATTCTCTCATTTTGAAAGGAATTTCAATTAGACCTGCACTTGTAACAAAGGAACTGAAGTCTCTTTGACTCTATCTGTTCCAACCCATGCCCCCTTTCTTGTTTGAAGGTTTGATTAGTGCGTTGAAATCACCTCCTAGGATGAAAACATTTTCCTTGTCATTAGATAGAATTTCAGATAACTCACTCCACACTTGCTTTTTCAAATTTGAGTTGATCGGCCCATAGATGTTGAAGAGGAAGAAACTAGTCTGCAATTGCATTGATTTAATTTTCAGCCATTGTCACCAGCGAGTGGCCCTAACAATTGTCACATCCACAACTGAACCCTTCTAGAGCATGGCTAGACCTCCAGAAGCACCTTGAGCTCCTAAAAAATTACAATTCCATGAATGAAATTTCCTAGAAAACAAACTAAAATCCTCCTCTTTGATCTTTGTTTCTTGTAAGAGAAGAATATCCAGTCTCACTTGATCAAGACATCGCTTGATCAAGCAAATCTTGTCAGGGGCATTGCAACCCTTGATCTCAATTTGCTTTGGCCTGCTACATTGCCCACCAATTCCAGTTTGAATTTTTGAGACTTTCGACCTCTTTTCTTTTTCTCCCCAACTTGAGCTTTGGTTTGGAGGGATAGAGTGGTTTCCAAGGATCGATTCTCTAGCACTCCTACTTCTGTTGTAAGACCCAGCTCATCCACTTCATCCTGAAAACCTAAGGATTCATAGTCGTAATCTGATCCAGTAAAATTTCCACCACTATCCTCTACCCCTTCAAAAGCACTGTTTAGATTTCTAATTGGGGATATTTGGATATCCTTGAATATTGGTTCCTCCCCTGTAGGGTCTAAACCTCTTCCTGTCTTTTTTGAGTTGCCTATAGATTGCATTTGTTCTGAATATGCTTCAATTTCCTGGTTGGGTCGAACTATGTTGTCCTCCATTAAGATCATTGCATTGGGTGAGAGATTGGTTAAAGTTGTCCCCTGTTTTGTAATCTGATCATTTATCATGCACATTAGGGAGTCTGATGTGTTCTCCTCTTGTAGTGGGGCCTTGTTTTCCTGAGAGTGATGTTTGTTGCCCTCCTCTCTTGAGGTCATCTCCCTCCACCCGCCTTCCTGAGAGTCCATCTCTACCAAACTTCCTTCCCTCCCGGTGTTTAGGAGGAAGCATTCCTCCCTGCCTTTCTCTGAGACCTTTTTCCTGTTAATAAGAGCAATGGATTGAGCCTCTGCCATAAAAGTCTCATCAATGATATATTTTTGATATTCTATGTTGTCCATCTGTGCCCCTCTACCACCAAATCCATAATATTTTCCAGTTGAGTTTATCTCCCAATCTTTTTCTATCCACTGACTTTCACCATGAAAACCTTATGTCAATCTAATAATCTCCTTTTCCAGATGTTGTTGCATGTTCTCTTTTCCTTTTGTATCTGGATTGCAAAAACCCGAAGGGTGCATTCTGTTATGGCATTTCGCACAAGATTTCATTTCTTCCTCTAGCTCTAACTTTTGTTTCCATATTCCCATCCCTATTTTAATCTCAAGTGTGTCTGGCAGGTTATGAATTGTCTACCAATTTACACATAATCTGGAAATCATGCTGAAATATGAAGGGTCAACAAGCTCTTCCGATTTTACGAATTCCCCCAAATGGTTGCCTATTTGTTTCAGGGTTTCCACATCCTTATACTCTTGTGGTAGCCCCGGAAGCTTAATCCAAATGAGGGTTTTCTCTATTGTGGCTTCAAAGGGATTAAATTTTGGGGACCAGACTGAGATGTTTAAACCTTTTCCTTCAATGAAAAAGGGGCCATTGTCTAAAATCCAGTCTCTGTCCTGAGCTGATGGGCAGAATACTAAATAATATCCATTGCCCAATGTTCTTAAGTCCATGCCTTCCCCCCAGTTCTGATCACACCAGTTCCTAAATTTGGAAAAAGTCAGCCATTTCCCAGCCCATTTAACAAAAAGGCCTTTATTTTTAAGGAAATCTAGAGATTCTTTCCAGACCTCATTTGAAAGTTCAAATGTCATAACTCTATTTATTTTGGCATTAGGGTTTACCTTTAGGGTCTTTGCCGCTTCTGTGGAAATCTTTGGCCGCCAAAACTTCTCCTACACCAATCTGAAATCCACCTTTGGTCCGGTTCTGAGATCACGATATCCGCGGAAGGAACTTGCCTTTTGTCTCCACGGTGAATTGGGGTCCATTTCTTGCCTTCAGTTCTAGGGCATGACATTCCCCAGAGCCTTCCATGCCCAAGAGCCTGGTCATTGGGATTGTCGGCCAGACGCCTTCCATCCATGGTCGTGGCTTCTCTTAAAAGGCCATCTCCTCTCTACATCTTTTATGTAAGTAAAACCCTCATGCCACCGAAAGCCCGTGAACCTGCTCCGCTCCGCCATTTGGATGGAGTCACATATATTCTGATATGATTTCAATATTTCCTTTACAATTAATTTATAAGAACATGACTTAAGAAAAATAAATTCATGTATATGGGTTTTTCCAATTTAATATAATTGTAAAACGTCTTTCAATGTAATAAAAAAATATGTTGTAATACTAATAAAAATATTCCTTTGCTAAATGAAATATATGAATTATCTAAAAAAATATTTAGAAAAAGTTAGTATTAAAATACGATTTAAATATTTTGTGAGTGATAGTAGTGTCTATATGTAAAAATTTTAATTATTTTTATTTAATTAAGAGTATGTTGAAAAGCCTTTTCTACTGTAGTACAATTTTATTCTTTTTTTTCTATTGACTCATTGTAGCTATAAATACCATTTTAAAAAATATTAGTGTATTCAAGTGGCTAATTAAATGGTTATAGAATTATTGTTATTCATTTAAAATCTCTTCTTACTAACATTTCTAATATACAATATCAAAGATGAAAAGTAAGACAACATTAAAAAAATAGATCTTTAGGAGTTGGATTTTATTAGAGTTCAATTGGTTTATGGTTACAATTATGGTTCAAAAATAAAGATTAGAGTAGGTTTAGGGTTAGGGTTAAAAAATAAGTTGTTTGTTGATTCTACCATTCATTAAGATTCAAATCCACCTAAGATGTTATATAAGACATGGTCAAGATTATGATTCAAATGACTTAAGCAAAATAAATACCCCTTAATTCTTTTTTTTTTAAGGGGTAAACGCTTTTAACCCGGAGCTATGAACCAGTGGGGCTTGAACCTTGATGGCAAGAACAACAACACAACAACTTAACCATCACAACATGCCACTATGGCAATACACCTTAATTCTTGGTTCTTAGTGAAAAATAAATTAGTTTAATTTTGTTCTCTTGATATAAATAGGCTATGAAAAATGGTTTCACATAAAACCATCCATAAAATATATAAAACCTATATATAACTCCTAATTGAACTCTTACCCTAATAATTCAACTCAAACTTTAACCATAACTAGACCTAACCATAAGTATAATTGAACATTGATCAAAATTGAATTCTAACCCTAACCCTAACCCTAACCCTAACCCTAATTATACCATAAACCTAGCTAAACCATTCCCTGACATCAATCCTCATTGAACATTGATTGAGTTGTAACTCTAATTATAACCTTAATCGTAATCATAACCCCAACCTTTAAAAATAACACTAATAGTAACTCTAACTCTAACCCTAAATATAATTCTAATATTACCCTTACCTATAATATTAATATTATTATTAGGATACATGTAGCCAATGTCTTTTGTCTTGCTTCATTCCAACATTTATGTAAATGATATCTAAAAAATTAATTTGGGTTAGGTTAAATAAAATGTTTAATTATAAGTACATTTTAATTAAGATTAGGTTTTAGTTATAGATATTGTAATACCCTAAAAATGGTCACCTAAACCATAGGCCCTTAATCTCCACTACATCACCAAAGGCAAATTAAATCAATCATGAACACCTAATTAATTAATTCGCGGTCATCAATGTCACATGGCAAATAAATCACTCAATGTTAATTAAATAATCATTTAATTAATTAAGCATTCCAAGTAAATCATTTTAATCAATTATCCTATTTATTTAATTAAATATCCTAGCATATTTAATTAATAAATCAATTTGTCATTAAATCATCAAAAAGAATTAATTTGGAAAAAGAATTTCAAATTGAGAAAAGAAATCAAAATGGAATTAAATTGGAAAAATCTCATAAAAGAAATTAAATCAATTAAATATCAAAATATAAAATATGAAATAAATCAGTTTTTCTGATTTTATCTTAAAAATAGTTCAACTTCCTTTAAAGCTGAGAAAAGCAGCCAATCACATCAATTCACTTGGATTGTGCTTCCACTTGGAGAATCTCTGTTGCTCATCGTTGATCGATCTTGACCATTGGTCTCTCCCTGGATTTTCTATAAATTCAGGCCCTCATCTCTCATAAAAAAAGAACCTGGAGAATATTGTTATTATGTTGTTTTTGCTCTAGGCTTATTGAGATTTGTGCATTGAGATATTACATATTAGTTATTGCATATTTGTTAAATCATCTAGCTTAATGTTCATTCATATTGCTTAAAATCATGTTAGATTAATCATGCATACCTAACTTAATCTTGCATCCATTTAGCTCAATTTCATACTCATATAGATTAAATCCTTCGTTTAGGTGTCATCTAGTCACTAGTGTTGCATATGGAAATCTGAGAGCAAAACTAAACTCACATCTACTAGAAGGCAATAGGTCACTTTGTAATGGTTTATTGTTCATTGTTGATTATTGATTTACTAACCATGCATCTAATGACTTAATTGAAGTGATGTGTATTTAGGCACATATTCAGATACAATCCACTTTTCACACACAAATTTTTGGCTCCCACCATGGGGCACGAGAATTCAATTTTCGGCCTTGCAAAATCCTTATTTCATTTTTCAAGTTTTCGTTCCTACAACCTCTGCAAAAGGTCGTACGAGTTTTTGTGCATTACAGGACGAGTTTTGGGAATATTCGTTCGGCTATGTGGGAATCATCATACGAGTTCCTACTTTGTCATCTTCCTTTGGGGTTTACTCGTTCGGTCTAGTGAGAATACGTGTTCTGCCCTGTGAGAATTGTCGTACGAATTTCTAAGTTTCTCATTCTATAAACATTATCTTTTTAGGGTTTTCTTGACTTGGCTTTGAATTTCACTGACGCTAACCCTGAATTGTCTTCTGTCTGCCTAAGATTTTCACAGCTTAACTCATTTTCTGTAGAACATTTGTCGAAGAATTTATCAAATCAAACTCACTCATGTCAAAGAATCGAAAACAACATGACTACTGATGTGTTGGTTTTGCAGGTTGCCTAAAGAGAATCAACCAAATATTATGTATTCTTTAATTTATTTTTTTAGGCACTTAAATTTCTATTTGGTTAATGAACAAATTTGTCTTTTGTGTTTGAAGAAAAATCTAAGAGGTAGGAATGTATGCTCTTGTCTACACAGACAATCAGAAATCCAAACCCTCAAAGCTTTTTCTAAGTTTGAGATTTGTGTACCTTTTAGCAAACCTATCATAGTGGAAAAAAGTAATCACCCTCTGAGAACAACCCAAGTGAGTACAGCTAAACCCAAGCATTCCAACTCACTATAATAAATAGGCCTTTCAGGATTAAAGTCTTGGGGGACAGGATTATTTGAGTTTTCTCTTTTGAGATTTCTCATATCAAGCATTTTGTAGGGCCTCGCGATCTCAATCACGCTTGCATGACTACAACTTGTTTCGGTACCTTGTCGGGCTATAGGCCTCAATCGCGCTTGCGCGACTTCAATGGGTAATTTCAAACAAAAATCCTTACTATGAACTTTAAAATAGCAGCTACCTGATTCACCTCTGAAAGGGGGATAATCTCTGTATAAGAGAGATAGTAATTATCCCAAGATACTTGCCATTTCGTGCCCCCATTAGCATTTGGAGTCGGCTAATACGACGTTGAGAATCCATTGCGTGAGACTCAACAACCGTATTCTGATTAGCTATTGGGTGTGTACCTAAGTCTGCAAGCAAAGGTTTTCTCTCTTAGCCAATTTCCTTAGGATTAGCGTATTGTGTTTGATGTCGCTTTGGATCTCACGTATTTGCTGTGTTTTTTGTCTAAAGCTAAAACTAAAAAATCTAAAAAACTAGAAAAACTCAAAAACACCAAAAAAATAAAATCAAAATTCAGTGGTCGAAAAACTCAGTCTCCTTGTCAAAAATTTCTCTAAGCATAATTGTCGTACGAGCTTCCTAATTCATCGTACGAGTTGACTATATTGTCGTCCGAGTCTTCTAGTTTGTCATTCTAGCTTATTTAAATTGTCATTCTAGTCTTTGAAGATTGATGTCTGAGCTTATAAACTCTATTGTATGAGTTGTTCCGGTATGTGACAAGTTGTCATCTCGTTAGCATTAAATTATCATTCGAGTATAGGCAACAACTCGTACGAGAAACTGTTTGTGTCGTCTGGATCCTATCAAATTGTCATCTGGGTCAGTATCCTCTATTGTACAAATCTCTGATTTTGTCAATCTAGAACGTGTCTATTGGCGTACTTTTTGAGAATTGTCATACTTTCCTAATTAGTCCACAGTGACCGTAAATTTGGTCATCGTAATCTTGAGCATAAACAGCCTCTATAGAGTACATCTTCCACTGTGTTGCACGACTTTGTCGATTATCTCCCAAGCTAGTTCAAATCAATCGATTATCAAACTTATCAATCTCTTATCAAACTTAATCAACCTAGGTTGCTTAGATCATGTCTTACACATGATAGATCATTCTTGAAACAGACTGAGTCTTAGTCACCTTTCTTAATCACTACATTAAAATGCGTAACTAGCTTTCATTTAATCTTGACATCTGCATCACATCTGACTCTCGGTCACGTCAGTTCTAAATGCCTGTTCAAACCAGGAGCTCTTCTAAAAACAAGAACAAGAAAAAGGAAGAGACGGTAACATTGCAAACAAATCCTTTTTACCAAGAGCTACCAATTTTTGACAAATCTTTTGAACAACAAAACTCAAACAAACCTTCATCTTCAAACAAACCATTTTTGGATCAATCCTTATCTTCCAATATGTATGAAGGAAGACAAGAAAAAGAGACTAATAAATGTAAATCCCGTGATGACCTTAGTGTCCAGGCTAATGATAGTGATTCCTCTTCTAGCAATTCTGAATTTTTTGAACCCTGAGAAGAAACAGTAGCAAAATGTCAAAAAGACAAAAACTTTAGAAAAATGATGAAGATTATCATGGCCCAAGAAAAAGAAGAGCACTTTCTATAATTGGCCAAACAAGGAGCTAAACTCCCCCCTGATTACAATGTTGAAAGACTTATCACTAAAGAAGATGATACTCCACTAGCATTGGTGACAAAACAACTACAAGAACTACAAACGGAGATTAAGGAAATGAAAGACAAATCTCCTATGAAATATTCCTTGGATACAATTTGTCCTTTTCCATTCGACAAGAGTCTTTACATGCCTCAGTTTCCTTCTAGAACGGAAATTCCTAAGTTCGATAAATATGATGGAAACTCAGATCCTCGGGACCATGTACAAGAATTTTGTGCCCTATGTATGGATTTCATGCACAGACAAACTTATATCATGCGCCTCTTTCTAAGAAGTTTAGGAGGATAAGCTATGGAATGGTTTTCAAGCCTATCTATAGGAATTAAATCTTCTGAAGAACTGGTTGAATTGTTTTTATAACAATACTCCTATAACATTCACCATTTGGTCACAATGGCCTAGCTTTGTAATACTAAATAGAAGACAGGAGAACCTTTTCTTACTTTCCTTCAGTGTTGGAGAAAGAGGTTCTCTAGGTATTCACAACCCATTCCTGATTATGAGAAAATGGACATCTTTGTCAATAATCTGATTCTTGAGTTGAAATATAATATCCAAATGCAAGTATACCCTTCATTCAACAAAATGGTAGATAGTGCTCTTAAGATGGAAGACGTGCTTGTAAGGAAAGGAGATATATGACTTTATAAAGAAACACATCAAGGCTCTAATTCTAAAGAAAAATAAATACTAGAAGTGCGACAAAGATAATAACATAAATGTTGTTAATAACGGAGTGGTTGATAATGTCAAACCAAAATCAAAACCTGTAGTATTCAACCTGCTTAGCAGAACACAAACCCTCAAAGCAGCTGAAAGCACTACAGAAAACCCACCTAAGAAATTAAAAGAGTGGTTTAAAGAGAAACCTTGGGTTTCAAAACCTAAGCATGATTTTACTCCTCTGGGTGAATCTTATGAGTCAGCTTTTAAAACTCTATTGGCAAACAAACTTATCACATTGCCTGATAACTCTAAGCCATATGATCCTGAGGTCAAACCTAAATGGTGGAGGGAAAACGAGTATTATGAATATCATCGAAACAAGGGCCATACAACAAATAATTGCATGAAACTCAAACACGAGATTCAAGACCTCATCGATGCTAGAAAAATTATTGTTGGAAACCATATGACTAATGCTGATCATAAAGCCTTCAAAGATCCTTGACCTGCTTATGAGCAGGGTGATTCCTCAAAATCCAAGGGAGGTGCCAAATTCAATTACACCTATGCCAACAATGACAATGTGATCAACATGATTGAATCTTCCTCATCTGAATATTGCAATGTGATCATAGATAAAGATGAGAAAAATAAAATGCAAACTGCAAATGTCGTAACTCATGCTCAAAAGAAGGATACTCTTAAAGGAGCTAGCTCTTCCTCTCCTTATCAAACATCATCAAATCCATTGACAACATCAAACCTATCAACTGCTTCAAACAAACAGCCAAATACAATCACGGTTAAATCCAAATAGCTGGATTCATCACCTTCTTCTGGTTATAGCATTATTGAACAATTAAAGCAAACCATCACTCAAATCTCCATTCTTGAACTACTTAAAATCTCTTTTGCTCATAGAGAGATTCTAGACAAATCTTTGCTCACTACTAACATCCCTAAAGACTTAGATGTGGGTCGGTTTCAATCTATGGTGGTCACCCGAATTCACCTCACTACATGTCTTTTTTTGAAGAAGATGACAATTCACTAAATCATCTGCATAACCAGCCATTACATATTGAAGCTATGACCCATAAGCACCGAGTCAAGCGTGTTTTGATAGATGGAGGCACTAGGTTGAATATATGTACCTACAATTTACTAATATAGTTGGGATTTTCTGATAATGTCATTGATCCAACAAATAAAATAACAATCAAAGCTTATGATGAAGAAGAAAGAACATCTAAGGGTCTGGTACTATTGTCGATCAGGGTGGAACCTGTAGAATGAGATGTTATTTGTTAGGTGCTTGATCTTCCTCTCTCCTACAACATCTTGTTGGGTAGACCATGGATTCATGAGATGCAAGTAGTGTCGTCTACTTATCATCAATGTTTGAAATTTCCCTACAATGGGTTTGAAGTCAGTATTCCTATGGATACAACCTACACCTGTAATGATTTAAAGCAAGGTGTTGATACCCTTGTTCCTCATAATTGAGGAGTCTCTGTAGCTGAAAGTTTAGAAACTTTGATGAAAGACTTGGAACAGAAATTGAAAATCACAGGTACTGGTATGGATGGATACAAGATCGAACCTGTACTCTCATTGATGCCTCTTCCACCATCACCAAGATAGTCTAGAAAATTGTAAGAGGCTATGAAGCCACAAGCTTCAAATACAAACATCATCTATGATGGTATTTTTGTACAATCCTCTACTTCCCTTGCAAATGAAATAGAAGAAGCGGTAGTTCTTGAATGGATTTCCAAATAAGACAGTGAAAAAAGAGAAGGGCAACACAATGATATTTCCCCTGCCCAATATGGTCCAAGATATAAGATGATTCAACATATGGGATATTCTGGTATCGAACCTTTGGGAAAGTGCCAAGAAGGAATCACTAAACCTATCAAGTTACAAACTAAGTCCACAAATGATAAAACTGGACTCGACTACCATCTAGATGAGTCATAAAAAAAACACATACTTCTCATCAAGAGCCTAAGTGGAGGAAAAACATACTACCTCCAGCATCACAAAAAGTAAATACTCAGCAAATTCAGGATGAGTATGAGAAAGAACAAGA
Organism: Cryptomeria japonica; assembly: GCF_030272615.1. Taxonomy (NCBI): domain Eukaryota; kingdom Viridiplantae; phylum Streptophyta; class Pinopsida; order Cupressales; family Cupressaceae; genus Cryptomeria; species Cryptomeria japonica. Next base: position 479,862,629 of record NC_081406.1, on the reverse strand, counting down.
AGAACCGGAAATCAAGAAAGAAGAAGCAACTTGTAATCAAGTTCCAAATGTATCAGCAATAACACTACAAGAAGTAGATGTTCTAGAAGACATGCGAGAAGAGGTAGAAGGAATTAAATACCTATTTGTACCACTAAATATTCCTGTCACATATACGAAAAGAATGTAAGTAGAGGATTCAGAAACAAACTCGAATGAGTATGAATGGGGTCCAGAGCCTCTCTCAAATACATCTATTGAAGAAACTCCTGAAGAACCTAATGATATCATAGATGAAGCACAAGAGATAATATGCTTAAAGTTGCAAAAGGAAATAGAAGAAATCAGACTAAAAAGACAAGAATATTATGAACAACAACTAAAAGAAGGAAAAGCAAAAGAAAATTCTTCACCTACTATATCTCCCTCTAATGAGACAGAGAAAATCAAGTATGAGACTACAAATGAAGAATTGGAGGCTACAGAAGCAGGATCGGTCATTAGAACAGAGGAAGTTGAATAGGAAAGACGACAGAGACTAACAGAGTCATCAAGGTTATGTCAACAAATATGTCAACTACAAGTGATCATTGAACCAAATCAAAGGAACTTGTAGCATCAAAGATCTAGATATTGATACTATACATGTTTTCACTAAGCTACTTGAAGATGAGTTAGAGGCTTCATCTTCTAACTTTGATCACTCTGAAATAAGATCTATTTATGACAGTTCCTTTTCGACACCAAACTATGACTACTTCATCATGAATGTCGAAACTTTGTCTGATGAACCTGTTATTGTTGAACCACAATATGTAGTGCAGTCCGAAGTAGAAGACAGTGCTAGTGGAAGGTCTATTGGGTTAGGTCCCCTAAATACTAATGTAAACTTTGATAATCATGTTCTAACTCTTCCTGGTCTCGAGACACTTACGCAAGGTAGTCTTCTAGACTCAACTTGTCGATCCGAGGTTGTGATGACAATACTGTGAATTCCCCTGAACCTATTAAATCTTTATCCCCGATACATCCTGAGCTTATTGACTATACTCTCCAAGATCAACCTTTGAATATGCCTACCTTTGCCAACGACTATACATTAGCCTATTATCTTAATGCAGTTGAACAAATGGGCTCTTCCACCAGTGAACAAAGTGAGAACATGACACCAATAGATGTCAAGTATCTTAGTCTCAAAAATCAAAACAAGAAAAATAAGTATTTTGATGGCGAAAACCACACTATAGCGGTGTCAGAATCAAAAATAGTAAAAATAAAGGACATACCTAATGGTGAAAACCTCTCTAAGGCACTTGAAGGTGAGATACTTGATATTTTACCTGATCACTTTCAAGCACGATCATCAGTGCTGATTGAACCTACACAACTAGTGAACATTGGAACAAAAGAAGCTCAGCATACCATACATGTCGCTCAATCATTATCAGCAGAAGAACTGAAAGAATTTGTTGATTTCTTCACAGAAAAGAAGATCAATTTTGCATGGACATATGTTGATATGTCGGGTCTGGATCCTGGCCTCATAATGCATCATCTTTGTATCTCTCCCAAAGTTAAACCTATTAAGCAAAAACTCCGAAAAATGCATCCTCATGTTGCATTACTTGTTAAGACTGAGCTAGAAAAATTACTAAAAGGTGGATTCATCAAAGAAATTGATTATGCCGAGTGGATATCTAATATTGTATCTGTTTCCAAACCTGACAAATCAATATGTGTTTGCACACATTTCATAGATTTAAATAAAGCTTGTCCAAAAGATGATTTTCCACTGCCCAACATATACATGATAGTGGACATGAATGTTGGTTATGAAATGTACTCTCTGATGCATGGTTAAATTCTAGATACAATCAGATCAAAATTGCACTTGAGGATCAAGAGAAAATAACGTTCACCTGTGTATGGGGAACTTTCTGCTAGAATGTAATGCCCTTCCACTTAAAGAATGCAGGTGCCACTTATCAAAGAGTTGTAACAACATTTTTTCATGATATGATGCACAAAAACATGGAGGACTATATCGATGATACTCTACTCAAATCTATGAAAGGATCAACACTTCTATCAGAACTGGGTCCAATCTTAGATAGGATAGGATGAAAAAATTCAAACTCGGATTAAATCCCAAAAAATGTGCATTTGGAGTCATATCTGGCAAGCTCCTAGGATACATTGTTTTAGTGAAAGGAATTGTAGTAGACCCAGAAAAAGTTAAGTCTATCATGGACATGCCACCTCCGAAGAATGTCAGTCAAATGAGGACCCTACAAGGGCGGCTCCAATCCATAAGACGTTTCATCTCTCGGCTAGCTGATAAAGCTCATCCATTCACAAAAGCTTTATGGAAAGGAGTTACCTACAACTGGGATGAAGACTGTGAACAACATCTAAAGAAAATCAAGGAATGTCTTTTTAATCCACCTATCTTAATGCCACCGATTCAAAACAAACCCTTGATACTCTACATATCAGCTACTGATACATCACTGGTGGCATTTTTGTCTCAACAAGATGAGAATAAAAAGGAAAGAGCTATACATTATATCAGCCAGACATTGGTGTCCTATGTGATGAACTATACTATTATTGATAAATCTTGTATGGCATTGGTCTTCGCATCACAAAAGTTAAGACATTACATGCTAGCACATTCTATCAAACTGGTGGCTAAGATGGATCTGCTCAAATATCTTCTCAGCAAGGCAATGCTTACAGGGAGATTAGCTAAGTGGGTTATGATTCTTACAGAATTTGACATTGAATATATAGAACACAAAGCTATCAAAGGATAGGTCATTGTAGATCAACTTGTTGATGCTCTGCTTGAAGACAATCAACCTTTGCACATAGAGTTTCCGGATCAATCCATCATGCACCTTACTCAGCAATCCTAGAAAATATTCTTTGATGGGTCTTTTACTCAACAAGGTTCTGGTGTTAGAATTATTTTTATCACTCCTCAGAGATATTCAATCCCAAAGGCTTACAAGATCCTCTTTCCTTGCACAAACAATATTGCAAAATATGAAGCCTTGGTAAATGGAATCAAGCTAGCTATTGAATGGAAGGTTGTTGAGTTACACATCTATGGTGACTCTTAGCTAATAATAAACCAGATCAATGATATATATCAAACTCGGGATGAAAAACTAATTCCCTATAAAATAATGGTTGATGACTTTAAGAAATACTTTACTTTTGTATCATTTCAATAGATCTCAAATCAACAAACAAGGCAGCAGATGTTGTGGCTACATTGGCATCTATACCACAACTGCAAGAATTTGAGTATCACTATGAATTCTTGGTGGAAGAGCTTCATTATCCTTCTTATGGTTCCCTGGGTCCTAGATGGTATGTTCTATTATTGGACATGACTCATCTTGCTATAGTCATATCTACTCTTACTTATGTGATCAAATTTTTCCTGATAACCTTACCCATAAGGAGAAAAAAAACTAATTTGAAATGCTTCACGATATGTCATCATAGATAACAATTTGTATAGGCAAGGTTTGGATAGTACTTTTCTTAGGTGTCTAGAACCTAAAGAGTCCCAACATGCATTATTTGAAGTCCATGAAGGTGTTTGTGGATCTCACTCAAACGGTCTAACCTTAGCTTGAAAAATGCTAAGGGATGGCTACTATTGGCCAAATATGAAAAAAGATGCTATAAAATTTGCTAAAACTTGTGAGAAATGTTAGCTACATGGGTATCTCATACATGCTCCAGCCAAAGAGCTAATACCTTTTATCACACATTGGCCTTTTCAGCAATGGGTGTCTGATCTCATTGGCCAAATCTATCCTGCATCCTCTAATGGACACAAGTTTATCATAATTGCCTACTGAATACTTCACCAAGTGGGTTTAAGCAGTTCCACTAATCAAAGCAACCAACAAACAGGTAGCTATTCTTATCCTTAATTATATCATCTGCAGGTATGGCATACCTTCTTTGATTGTAACTGACAATGGGGGACAATTCAAAACCAAAGATCTAGATGAACTCCGTGAAAATTTCAAAATCAAACATCATTGGTCTTCTATATATTACCCTCAAGGTAATGACCAGGGTGAAGCATCTAATAAAAATATGTTGACTATCTTACACAGAACGGTCAACAAATCTGGAAAGGATTGGTATCTGCAGCCCAATCCATCACTATGGGCTTATCAAACAAGAATCAGAATACCTACAGGAGCTACACCTTTTGCTTTGGTATATGGGGTTGAAGCAGTTTTGCCTATAGAGGTGGAAATCCCTTCTTTGAGAGTTTCTCTGCAAGGTCTTGTCACTGATGAAGATCACAGAATATCTAGATTGCAAGAACTCAAATTGCTATATGAATGTCGGCAAGTGGTGTTTGATCATCTATGAGCTTATCAGAAGAGAATGTCTAGAGGTTATAACAAGAAAGTTTGACACAAAGAATTTCAGGTTAGTGACCTTGTTTTGAGAGAGAATCCTAAAAATCAACAGTTTCAAGAACAAAAGGGGAAGTTTGAACCCAACTGGTTGGGTCCCTACATCGTAACTGCAACCTTTGGCTCTGGTGCTTATCAACTCTCAACATCAGAAGGAGAACAACTCCATTCAAACTGATCAACACCATCCACTTGAATAAATTCTACACTTAGTATTCTTTGCTCTAGCAATCTGTACAGCGAAAAGGTCTTGAAGAAATTCTAAAAATAAAAAAAAGTCATGAAGACTTTCTAAAAATCAGAAAAAATTCTTGAAGAAAAGAAAAAGAAAAGAGAAAGAATCTTTTCTAATCAGGTGAAAACCAGGTAAACAGGCACCTCTTGTACTCAAGCACTCCATCTATCAACGCAAATTTGGCATTTCCTACTTTATTTCCTGCTTTTCTGCATCTTCACTTTAGCTTGTATATATCCTTCAATTGCTTTTATGACACCTTGGTTCTTCTTGGAACCCTCATGGCTTGAAACCGATCAACATCCTAGTCTTAGGGAAATCAACTAGTCAATTTAAATGTCCTAAGCAGTTCCACTAGGTCATCTTTCTGTCGGTAGTACCAGGTCATCCAATCTGAGTCAGTCACCTATCTCCTATCCACTACAGAGTTTTACCACTGAATAAACACATAAAGCAAGAACACTGAAAAACAATCACTGAAAACTATTTGAGCTTTGATTGAAATTTTCTTTGAATGTTATCTTTTAACTTGGATTTCCATTATTATTCCCTTTGAGTAACTCGAGGAAGTCTATCTTGACTAAGAGGAGAAAGGACTGGGGGCATGATACTTTTCTTTGTTTTCTGCTTGTAGGAATGATTTTGATGATCTGAAAACATCTCATAAGTTGGGTGTCTATGATAAGTGCTTTCACATCAAGGTAAAATATCCACACATACCTCGACTTCATTTATTTGTATGCTACAGGGAGGTTGGAATCATTTCCTTGTTTGTTTTGAGTAAATTTCTATATTATGCAATATGGATACATGTTTAATTTATCCTAAGATATGAATGATACAAGGGTCATTGCGAACATTATAATCAATATTGCATATAACAAGGAAGGAACTATGCTTTGTCTTGTGTGTTTGCACGCAGGTAACATTCAGGTCATCCTGGCTCTTTATGCCTTGATGCTTATGTTGGTTTGCTATATAAAAAATGGTGTGACATTCAGGTCATCCTGGCTCTTCATGCCTTGATGCTTATGTTTATTTACGACATTGTAAAACGCTCAGTGATGATAAAAAGCAAATTAAAATCTAGTGACTCAGTCCTAGTTTGCATACACATTCATTTGCATTCATACTAGTGCATGAAAAACAAAAAAATATATATAATTTACATCCTTAGCTCATCATTGCTATCATTTATTGCATATGAAAAAGAAACAAAAACATTCATATTCATCTGCATTACATACATACATACTGAAAATAAATGCATTCATATAGAATAAAAGCATATAGAAAGACATCTCACAAAACATCTCATGTAACTCTACACAAGAACAATAAGATCAAATCACAGACTCGTATATATCTCTCATCAAAAATATCAATGTCAAAGGGTACAAATGACATCCACTGTCATATACAATGTCTATCTGAGCAAGAAATATATTGCGTGCAAAAAATGGGGTGTACAAAATAACACAGAACATCAAAGTCTAACTATGACCCTCTCCCTCATCGCCTGGTGGTGGAGGACGTGCCTGCTGAGGATAAACCTCTCTAGGTGCCTGTGCTCCCTTGGATCGAGCCATGTACTGGGAATATGGCACCACCTATCTATCTGCTGGCACTAATGCACTGTATGTTGCCACATAATATGTTGAGTGGCTAGTTTGGTGAAGGGCCTCACGTTGAGAAACAACTAGCTCTGCTCTCAATATTTGAAACTCTTGGTCCCGCTCTTCTCTCACTCTTTGCATCTCATGGTCCCACTCTATCCTCAGGCTCTATTGTTGTTGCTCATGCTCTATGATCTATGTGTGTGCCACTACCACCTGTGTCTGCAAACCACACACCTTCCCCCTCAAGGTATGGATAATATCTCCAGGTGTCTGTCCTCCTGGTCCACCCTCCTCATCTCCACCCCCTGCTCCTCTCTCCTCCGTCATCCTGCCTAGAAGTGTCATCTCCATCAAGTCTCACCACCTCACCCATCTCTACATCTACTGCAACATCTCCTCCCTTGTCGCCACCTACATCTCCACCAACTGCTCCCAAGGATCCACCCTCTCCCCTCCGTCGCTGTCAACCTACCATAGGTGCTCTGCTGCCACTCACACCCGAATCTCCTCTTGCCCTCCTAGGTGTCGTCTCTCCTTGAGCTCGTGCAGGCACATCCTCAACCTCATCTATATGAGGCGCATGCTCTCCAGGATCTGTAAATCGAGGAAATGGATGTCTCTGAAACCAAACTCTATACTAGGGCAATACCCCCGCATTTGCAACATCCTCCAGGTACTCCCATCTTTGTGGCTATAAACCCGCTAACTCATGCATGGTCAAGGCATATGAGAGTCTAGGTGCCCATCCTCGTCTCTCCTCATCCCAAAATCTAGCATAAGCTATAAACTCTTGGGATATACTATGTGGTCTCCCATACTGCCTCAAAACCCTAGACACTACAAAATGCTCAATAGTAGTGGATAATCTACCGAATGAGAGGTCTAGTCATAAACATATCTCTCCATTGTATCCTCCAATCATCCCACATCTCTAGACCCCTATATGGTCTCCATACTATAGCTATCAAGTCATCTAATTGCCTCCTCCAAAAATCAGTCTTGCCCAGGTGGGGTTGTGTGATATAACCTGAACATCGACACACAATCGGCTGATGTGCCTCCCTCAAATCATCCACAATAGGTCTACAAACTGAGATATGCTCCCATGCCCATATCTGCAAAATTAGAACACCTATCGCCATACTCTTCGCCCCTCTATAGGCGATCTCATGCATCTCATGGTACATATCTGCGAGTAAGCATGAACCCCAACCTAATCTAACTGGATGAGTAAGCAATCTCTCTAGCATTCTACCCCATCCACATAAGAATCTCTATTGTCCTCTATCGAACATCATGAAACAACCAATAATGATAGCCAAAACGCAAGCAAGAGGGTATTGTGCACCATACCTACTCAACAAATCATCCCAGCTGATAGAACGATCAAGCATAGTGTCATCATGGAAAATGCGTTTGAGAGCCTCAATGCCCTATCGTGGAGTCGAATCATAATCTACCTTATCTACAACCAAAGGAATCCTCAAAATCGTGTAAATATCCTCAGGAGTGATTGTCATCTCTCTAGTCGGCAAATGAAATGTGTTATGCTCAGAATGGAAACACTCAACCAATGTAGTCAACAAACCGTGATTCACACGGATATTGGGCATCTCTAACAAGTATCCAAATCCGCACAACCCAATATGACCTCTTTGTGCATTTGCTAAGTCACACACTAATCTCATAATAGGTGGATATGTACATCTGAACTGGATATCAGGCAACTAAACCTATAAAATTGAACAAACAAATCATCACTACGCGATCAATTTGGGCTAATGATGTGTCAAAAGTGATAATGAATCCGAATTTACAAAAATTACAATCAAAATTTGATGTTTTGGTCCTAAAAAACAAACACTGTTTTCCATACGAGTCAGTACAGTCAAGCAGAAACTCGTATGATAAAATATTATGAGCCGCATGAGTAAACACTCCCATACGACAATTAGTAACATGTAGAACAATTAAATAGTCTATGAAGAACATCCTCGTACGATATAAGGGTAGACACCATACATGACCATACGATAAAGCACAAATTGCTAGATACTCGTACGAGAAACACTATTGAACCGAATGATAAAATGACACAAGACAACCTAACATGAAATTAAATACAAGAAATTCAACAAAAAATCAAATGATAAGAAATGCAAAAGGCTTGAGATCGATCACTTACTGCTGGGGGATGGTTTTGAGGTCAATTATGTCATCTTTGGTGCTCTAATCGATGATCTTGAATAGGAATTTCCATTTTTCTTCGCAGGAGGTTTTTCAAATTCTAAACTTTGAGAGGTAAAAATGAATTGACAAAGACACATTGAACCCCTTATATAGCCCAAACCCTAATTTTCAAACTTGCTCCGATGGACATAAAATTTGTACTCTAAGCTAAATCAACTGACCTGAGTCCATTTTTGTAATCGAAATCGAAATCTGACGTCAATTTTCTAGTTGAAATTTTGCAATGTTGACCCCTTAGTACTTTCCTCAAGTCAATTTTTGAATCATTTTGTGCTCAATTTAACTCTGATCTCAAATTCATTCTTACATCAATCTTTGTGCTCAAATTATCATCAATAAAACAATTTTTTTTTACAATCTCGCCTATAATCACTGCGCTCTCATTATCTTTCGATTTTGCTCCCAAGGGGGCAATCCATTACATCTTTTTGTTATTAGTGATTATCATTATCAAAAAGTCAAGATTTTTCTTTCAAATCTTTATCTAAGTCGAGCAGAAAATCTTTATAATAAAAAATTAATCAAACAAAACCCTATTGTTCTTCAAAATCGAATCAATCTCTAGGGGCATATCAGTTTTGTCGCACCAAATCAAGCTAATATTGTCTTCATCTAAATCAGTCTCTTAACAGTAATCAGTTTCATCTCATCAAGCTGGTTATTTGTTTAAACTTAATCAAGGGTTTAAAGAGTCTTTTTAACAGTGATCACACACTCAATCCAAATAGGTGTTCGGTTTCATCGCATCAAAACAAGCTGGACATTTTCTCTAATCAGTTCTTGTTAAATCAAGTTTAGAATCGGTTTCATCTCTTCGCTCAATCTAGTTCAATCAAGTTCTATATCGATGCTCATTTCTTGATCAATCACATTCATCGGTATCTCACTCTTTGTCGGACCTAGTTCAATCAAGTTCAGGATCAGTGTCGCTTAAATTAACCTGTTCAACTTCATCGCTTCAAATCAAGCTGAATATATTGCTCTTCCTTGGTTTGTGATCCATCAAGTTCAGAATTGATAGTATGCTTGACATTAAATTTTCTTTGAATCAATGCGTTGCTCGCACATCAATTCAAAGAGGGGCAAATGTAATACCCTAAAAATGGTCACCTAAACCATAGGCCCCCAATCTTGACTACATCACCAAGGTCCTAACCAAAGGCAAATTAAATCAATCATGAACACCTAATTAA